>NC_044980.1:54414324-55072926 GCF_008728515.1 Papio anubis | reverse complement strand
AAAAAAAAAAGAATTACAAAACATTGCTGAAAGAAATCAGAGATGACATAAACAAATGGAAAAACATTCCATGCTCGTGGATGAGAAGAATCTCATCTGAAATCTTATAGCTAGAGAAACCATAACATTTATCATACAAATTTGGCTTTTTTGAGGGTGAATGAATGGGAGAACTATTAATAGTTACATTGGGACAATAATCATAAACTGGAACTATCCTGTGCATACTGGATGTATTGTCACCCAAGTTATTGCCTTTTGGGATCCTAACTGTTAGTATCAAGGACTTTGGACCGAGGTCTATCTGGTTCCAAATTCTGGTTCTCAGCATGACTTTGGGTAAATTATTATATCCTTTGCCATTCACTTATTCTTTTCATAGCTGCTTACTAAGCTTGTATTAGATGTGTGCAAATTGTGAGGCATTGGTAACACAATGGTAAATAACATTTATGGTTTGTGCTATCATGAAGCTTACATCCAACTTTATATACAAAGTGGGGCCAAGGACACCTACATTATGAAAATTCTTTATATCATTGTGAGAAACAAATAATATTTGTGAAGTATTTAGTAGGATTTTTAGTATATAGAAAGTCTTTAGTGATAACTGTAATTTTCTTTGTATTTTTCATATGCCATTTTATTGTATAGTCTCATGCATAATTGTAAGGTTTTTGAGTAGGAGGTAAGTCTTATGAACATTTATATATCTTCAGGCATCAGTATAGTAGCCTCTCATTGCATGAATGAATTTATTGAGTGAATTATACTAAACACCAGGTATCAGACTTCTTTTTTCTCATTATCTCTTCTGTTTTTTGTTCCTCTGTTGTTTCTTTCCTGCTCTTTTTGGAGCAGTTGAATATTTTTTAGTGTGCCATTTTATTTTTTCTATTGGCTTTTAGTTATACACCCCTTATATCTCTCTTTCTCATTTATCTTCTTTTTTTATTTAATTTTATTGATTGCTCAAGGGCTAAAAATATGCAGCCCCTATACATTAGAATCTGTTCATACTCAATATTGTATCTTTCCACATTTCACACTTAACATTTCACAAATGTAGTAAACTTAAAACATTTTATTTCAATTTAGTCATCCTCTTTCTTTTCTTTTCTTTTAATTTTTTTGAGACAGGGTCTTGCCCTCACCCAGGCTGGAGTGCAGTGGCACAATCATGGCTTACTGTGACCTCAATCTCTGGGGCTCAAGCAGTCCTGCCTCAGCCTCCTGAGTAGCCGGGACTCAGTCATGTGCCACCACACCTGGTTAATTTTTTATTTTTATTTTTAATAGACATGAAGTCTCATTATATTGCCCAGGCTGGTCTTGAACTCCTGGGCTCAAATGATCCTCCCTGCTGTGCCTCCCAAAGTGGTGGGATCACAGGCATGCACCACAACACCTGGCCTCATCTCCCTTTCTTTGTGTGGTTATTGTCATATTCGTTATTTTAACATGTCATAATCCCCACCTTAGAGTGTTTTCGCTTTTGCCTTAAATAGTGGTCTTTAAGGAAATTATAAGAAAGAAAACATACTTTTTGTATGTCTTTTTTTTTTTTTGAGACAGAGTCTCGCACTGTACCCCAGGAGTGCAGTGGCGCGATCTCGGCTCACTGCAAGCTCCGCCTCCCGGGTTCACGCCATTCTCCTGCCTTAGCTTCCTGAGTAGCTGGGACTACAGGCGCCCGCCACCATGCGCGGCTAATCTTTTGTATTTTTAGTAGAGAAGGGGTTTCATCGCGTTAGCCAGGATGGTCTTGATCTCCTGACCTCGTGATCCGCCTGCCTCAGCCTCCCAGAGTGGTGGGATTACAGGCGTGAGCCACTGCGCCCAGCCAACTTTTTGTATTTCTTATAGTGTAGGTCTGCTGGTGATTAATTTTCTCAGCTTTTGTTTATCTGAAAGTGCCTTTATTTCCTTCTCATTTTTGAAGGATAATTTTGTTGGATGTAGAATTCTGAGTTAACAGCTTTGCTTTCGTTTTTGCTTTCAGCAATTTAAAGATGCCATGCCATTGGGTTTTCAGTCCCCATTGTTTCTCATAAGCCTATGATCATTCTTATCCTTGTTCACCTGTACCTAATGTGTGTCTTTCCTCTGGATGCCCTTAATATTTCCTCTTTATCTTGGATGTTCTGCAGTTTTATTACAATGTGCCTGAGTGTGGTTTTCTTTATATTCTTCTTGGGGTTTGCTAAAATTCTTGGATCTGTTTGATCATTTTGCAAAGTATTTCAGCTATTATTCCTTCAAAAAAATTTTTGGCCCGTCTCACTCGCCTTTCCTTCTAGGATTCCAATTACTTCCATGTTAAGACTATTTGGTATTGTCCTACCTATTCCTAAATCTCAGTTCATCTTCCTGATTTTTTCCCCACTCTTCCCTTCTAAGATTAAATAATTTCTACTGATCTGTTTTAGGTTCTCTTTTCTTCTGCCATCTCTGATCAGCTATTCAGACCTGTCCATTAAATTGTTCATTTAAAAAATTTTTTTTTAGCTCTAGAACTTTCATTTGGTTATTTTCTCTGCTTAGACTCCTTCTCTATTCACTCCTTGAGATCGTATTTCCTTTCATTCTTTGGACATATATATTTAAAATTCTTTAACATATTTACAAAAGCTGCTTTAGATTCTTTGTTAGGACATATCTAGGTAATTTTGAGATATGTTTGTATTTACTGCTTTTTTGTTTGCCTATGTGTCATATTTTCTTATTTCTTTTTTAAAATTATACTTTAAGTTCTAGGGTACATGTGTACAACGTGCAGGTTTGTTACATAGGAATACATGTGCTATATTGGTTTGCTTCACCCACCACCTCATCATTTATTAGGTATTTCTCCTAATGCTATCCCTTCCACAGCCCCCCACCCCACAACAGGCCCCGGTGTGTGATGTTCCCCACCCTGTGTCCAGGTGTTCTCATTGTTCAGTTCCCACCTATGAGTGAGAACATGCATTTGGTTTTCTGTCATTGTAATAGTTTGCCAGGAATGATGGTTTCCAGCTTCATCCATGTCCCTGCAAAGGACACGAACTCATCCTTTTTCATGGCTGCCTAGTATTCCATGGTGTATGTGTGCCACATTTTCTTAATCCAACCTATCAATGGTGGACATTTGGGTTGGTTCCAAGTCTTTGCTATTGTGAATAGAGTCACAATAAACATATGTGTGTATGTGTCTTTATAGCAGAATGATTTATAATCCTTTGGGTATATACCCAGTAATGGGATTGCTGGGTCAAATGGTATTTCTAGTTCTAGATCCTTGAGGAAATGCCACACTGTCTTCCACAATGGTTGAACTAATTTACACTCCCACCAACAGTGTCAAAGCATTCCTATTTCTCCACATCCTCTCCAGCATCTGTTGTTTCCTGACTTTTTAATGATTGCCATTCTACCTGGCGTGAGATGATGTCTCATTGTGGTTTTGATTTGCATTTCTCTGATGGCCAGTGATGATGAGCATTTTTTCATGTGTCTGCTGGCTGCATAAATGTCTTCTTTTGAGAAGTGTCTGTTCATATCCTTTGCCCACTTTCTGATGGGGTTGTTTGGTTTTTTTCTTGTAAATTTGCTTAAGTTCTTTGTAGATTCTGGATATTAGCACTTTATCAGATGGGTAGATTGCAAAAATTTTCTCACATTCTGTAGGTTGCTTGTTCAGTCTGATGGTAGTTTCTTTTGCTGTGCAGAAGCTCTTTGGTTTAATTAGATACCATTAGTCTATTTTGGCTTTTGTTGCCATTGCTTTTTGTGTTTTAGTCATGAAGTCCTTGCCCATGCCTCTGTCCTGAATGGTATTGCCTAGGTTTTCTTCTAGGGTTTTTATGGTTTTAGGTCTAACATTTAAATCTTTAATCCATTGAATTAACTTTTGTATAAGGTGTAAGGAAGGGATCCAGTTTCAGCTTTCTACATATGGCTAGCCAGTTTTCCCAGCACCATTTATTAAATAGAGAATCCTTTCCCCATTTCTTGTTTTTGTCAGGTTTGTCAAAGATCAGATGGTTATAGATGTGTGGTGTTATTTCTGAGTCCTCTGTTCTGTTTTGTTGGTCTAGATACCTGTTTTGGTACCAGTACCATGCTGTTTTAGTTACTGTAGCCTTGTAGTATAGTTTGAAGTCAGGTAGCGTGATGCCTCCGGCTTTGTTCTTTTGGCTTAGGATTGTCTTGGCAATGCGGGCTCTTTTTTGGTTCCATACAAACCTTAAAGTAGTTTTTGTCCAATTCTGTGCAAACAGTCTTTGGTAGCTTGATGGGGATGGCATTGAATATATAAATTACCTTGGGCAGTATGGCCATTTTCATGATATTGATTCTTCCTATCTATGATCATGGAATGTTCTTCCATTTGTTTGTGTCCTCTTTTATTTTCTTGAGCAGTGGTTTGTAGTTTTGTAGTTCTCCTTGAAGAGGTCCTTCACATCCCTTGTAAGTTGGATTCCTAGGTATTTTATTATCTTTATAGCAATTGTGAATGGGAGTTCATTCATGATTTGGCTCTCTGTTTGTCTGTTATTGGTGTGTAGGAATGCTTGTGATTTTTGCACATTGATTTTGTATCCTGAGGCTTTGTTGAAGTTGCTTATCAGCTTAAGGAGATTTTGGGCTGAGACGATGGGGTTTTCTAAATATGCAATCATGTCATCTGCAAACAGGGACAATTTGATTTCCTCTTTTCCTAATTGAATTCCCTTTATTTCTTTCTCTTGCCTGATTGCCCTGGTCAGAACTTCCAACACTAAGTTGAATAGGAGTAGTGAGAGAGGGTGTCCTTGTCTTGTGCCAGTTTTCAAAGAAAATGCTTCCAGGTTTTGCCCATTCAGTATGATACTGGCTGTGGGTGTATCAAAAATTGCTCTTATTATTTGGAGATACGTTCCATCAATACCTAGTTTATTGAAAGTTTTTAGCATGAAAGGCTGTTGAATTTTGTTGAAGGCCTTTTCTGCATCCATTGAGATAATTGTGTGGTTTTTGTCATTGGTTCTATTTATGTGATAGATTATGTTTATTGATTTGCATATGTTGAACCAGCTTTGCATCCCAGGGATGAAGGCGACTTGATCGTGGTGGATAAGCTTTTTGATGTGCTGCTGGATTCGGTTTGCCAGTATTTTATTGAGGATTTTTGCATTGATGTTCATCAAGGATAATGGTCTAAAATTCTCTTTTTTGTGTGTGTGTCTCTGGCAGACTTTGGTATCAGAATGACACTGGCCTCATGAAATGAGTTAGGGAGGATTCCTTCTTTTTCTATGGATTGGAATAGTTTCAGAAGGAATGGTATCAGCTCCTCTTTGTACCTCTGGTAGAATTCGGCTGTGAATCCGTCTGGTCCTGGACTTTTTTTTGGTTGGTAGGCTATTAATTATTGCCTCAATTTCAGAAGTTGTTATTGGTCTATTCAGGTGTTCAACTTCTTCCTGGGTTAGTCTTGGGAGGGTGTATGTGTCCAGGAATTTATACATTTCTTCCAGATTTTCTAGTTTATTTGTGTAGAGGTGTTTATAGAATTCTCTGATGGTAGTTTCTGTTTCTGTAGATCAGTGGTGATACCACATTTATCATTTTTTGTTGTGTCTATTTGATTCTTCTCTCTTGTCCTTTTTAGTAGTCTTGCTAGTGGTCTATTTTTTTGATCTTTTCAAAAAACCATCTTCTGGATTCATTTATTTTTTGAAGAGTTTTTTTGTGCGTGTGTGTGTGTGTCTATCTCCTTCAGTTCTACTCTGATCTTAGTTATTTCTTGCCTTCTGCTAGCTTTTGAATGTGTTTGCTTTTGCTTCTCTAGTTCTTTTAATTGTGATGTTAGGGTGTCAATTTATCTTTCCTGCTTTCTCTTGTGGGCATCTAGTGCTATAAATTTCCCTCTGCACACTGCTTTAAATGAGTCCCAGACATTCTGGTACGTTGTGTCTTTGTTCTCATTGGTTTCAAAGAACATCTGTATTTCTGCCTGCATTTCGTTGTTTACCCAGTAGTTATTCAGGAGTGGGTTGTTAATTTTGCGTTTGCTTGTGCGGTGTTGAATGAGTGTCTTAATCCTGAGTTCTAATTTGATTGCACTGTGGTCTGAGATACAGTTTTTTGTAATTTCTATTCTTGTACATTTGCTGAGGAGTGCTTTACTTCGAATTATGTGGTCAATTTTAGAATAAGTGCGATGTCGTGCTGAGAAGAATGTATATTCTGTTGATTTGGGGTGGAGAGTTCTGTAGATGTCTATTAGGTCTGTTTGTTGCAGAGCTGAGTTCAAGTCCTGGATATCCTTGTTAACCTTCTGTCTTGTTGAGCTGTCTAATATTGACAGTGGGGTGTTAAAGTCTCCCATTATTATTGTGTGGGAATCTAAGTCTCTTTGTAGGTCTGTAAGGGCTTGCTTTATGAATCTGGGTGCTCCTGTATTGGGTACGTATATATTTAGGTTAGTTAGCTCTTCTTGTTGAATTGGTCCCTTTACCATTATGTAATGGCCTTCTTTGTCTCTTTTGATTTTTGTTGATTTAAAGTCTATTTTATCAGAGACTAGGATTGCAATGCCTGCTTTATTTTGCTTTCCATTTCCTTGGTACATCTTCCTACATCCCTTTATTTTGAGCCTATATGTGTCTCTGCATGTGAAATGGGTCTCCTGAATACAGCACACTGATGAGACTTGACTCTATATCCAATTTGCCAGTCTGTGTCTTTTAATTGGAGCATTTAGCCTATTTGCATTTAAGGTTAATATTGTTATGTGTGAATTTGATCCTGTCGTTATGATGTTAGCTGATTATTTTGCCCATTAGTTGATGCAGTTTCTTCACAGTGTCGATGGTCTTTACAATTTGGCATGTTTTTGCAGTGGCTGGTACCGATTGTTCCTTTCCATGTTTAGTGCTTTCTTCAGGAGCTCTTGTAAGGCAGGCCTGGTGGTGACAAAATCTCTCAGCATTTGCTTCTCTGTAAAGGATTTTATTTCTCCTTCACTTATGAAGCTTAGTTTGGCTGGATATGAAATTCTGGGTTGAAAATTCTTTTCTTTAAGAATGTTGAATACCAGCCTCCACTCTCTTCTGTCTTATAAGGTTTCTGCTAAGAGAGCTGCTGTTCATCTGATGGGCTTCTCTTTGTTGACCTTTCTCTCTGGCTGCCCTTAACATTTTTTTCTTCATTTCAACCTTGGTGAATCTGACAATTATGTGTCTTGTGGTTGCTCTTCTCAAGGAATATCTTTGTCACGTTCTCTGTGTTTCCAGAATTTGAATATAGGCCTGCCTTGCTAGGTTCGGGAAGTTCTCCTGGATAATATCCTGAAGAGTGTTTTCCAACTTGGTACCATCTCTCCGTCAGTTTCAGGTACACCAATCAAATGTAGATTTGGTCTTTTCACATGATCCCATATTTCTTGGAGGCTTTGTTAGTTTCTTTTTACTCTTTTTTCTCTAATCTTGTCTTCTTGCTTTATTTCATTCATTTGATCTTCAGTCAGTGATATCCTTTCTTCTACTTGATCTAATTGGCTATTAAAGCTTGTGCATGCATCACGAAGTTCTCATGCCATGGTTTTTGGCTCCATCAGGTCATTTAAGGTCTTCTCTACACTGTTTATTCTAATTAGCTGTTCATCTAACCTTTTTTTCAAGGTTTTCAGCTTCCTTGTGATAGGTTAGAACATGCCCCTTTAGCTTGGAGAGGTTTGTTATTACCGACCTTCTGAAGCCTACTTCCATCAAGTCATCAGAGTCATTCTCCATCCAGCTTTGTTCCATCGCTGGCAAGGAGCTGTGATCCTTTGGAATAGAAGAGGCACTCTGGTTTTTAGAATTTTCAGCTTTTCTGCTCTGTTTTCTCTCCATCTTTTTGGTTTTCTCTACCTTTGGTCTTTGATGTGGATGACCTACAGATGGGGTTTTGGTGTGGATGTCTTTTTTGTTGATGTTGATGCTATTCCTTTCTGTTTGTTAGTTTTTCTTCTAACAGTAAGGTCCTTCAGCTGCATGTCTGTTGGATTTTGCTGGAGGTCCACTCCAGACCCTGTTTTCCTGGGTATCACCAATGGAGGCTGCAGAACAGCAAATATTGCTGCCTGATCCTTCCTCTGGAAGCTTCATCCCAGAGGGGCACCTGCCTGTATGAGGGGTCTGTTGGCCCCTACTGGGAGGTGTCTCCCAGTTAAGCTATGCAGGGGTCAGGGACACACTTGAGGAGGTAGTCTGTCTGTTATCAGATCTCAAACACCATGCTGGGAAAACCAGTGCTCTCTTCAGAGCTGTCAGACAGGTATGTTTAAGTCTGCAGAAGCTTCTGCTGCCTTTTGTTCAGCTATGCCCTGCCCACAGAGGTGAAGTCTATAGAGGCAATAGGCCTTGCTGAGCTGTGGTGAGCTCCACCCAGTTCCAGTTCCAGCTTCCTGGTCGCTTTGTTTACCTACTTAAGCCTCAGCAATGGTGGTGCCCCTCCTCCCGCCCAGGCTGCTGCCTCGCAGGTCAATCTCAGACGGCTATGCTAGCAGTGAGCAAGGTTCCATGGGTGTGGGACCTGCTAAGCCAGACACGGGAGAGAATCTCCTGGTCTGCCAGTTGCTCAGACTGTGGGAAAAGCACAGTATTTGGGCGGAAGTGTCCTGTTTGTCACAGCTTCCCTTGGCTAGGAAAGGGAAATCCCTCGACCCCTTGCACTTCCAGGGTGAGGCAATGCCCTGCCCTGCTTTGGTTCCCCCTCTGTGGGCTGCACCCACTGTCCGACCATTCCCAATGAGATGAACCAGTTATCTCAGTTGGAAATGCAGAAATCACCAGTCTTCTGCATCGGTCACACTGGGAGCTGCAGACTGGAGCTGTTCCTATTCAGCCATCTTGGAATGGAGATCTTCTTATTTCTTTATCTGGTGATTTTTGATTGCATACTGGACATTTTGGACAATGTGTTGTAATGCCTCTGGATCGTGTTATTTTCTTCTGAAGAATGTTGCTTGTTATCTTAGCATGCTGTTCAATTATTGGCTGATCACGTTGAACATGTTTAAGCATGTTTTTAGGCTTTGTTAATCCAAATCTTTGAGAAACCCAAGGTGCTTTCCCAATCTGTTCAACCTGGCAGTATTCGATGTTGATAGAGGATGTTTTCCTTGATGATAGGCTTTGTTTTAGACTTTGCTGGAGTCATAGGACTTACTTTAGGACATAGTCTTTACTCGTAGAAAGGTACCAAGTTTCTGTTTCTCAGGTAGATGCCAGGGGTGTCAAAGTAGAATTTATTAATGAGCTCTCTCACACCCGTAGGACCTGAACTGCAATGATGTCTAGCACTATTCTTCCTCCAGCATTACTTGACCTCCACTATTTCTGTTCTTTCAACCTGATAACGTTTTCTCTCTGTTAAGCCTCAAGTATTCTCACTCTGCAAATGTATGGCTGAGATCTCAGTCACAGATTTGTCCCAAGTCTGGGACAAATCTCTGCAAAACTTCTGATACTTCTCTCTTAAACTCTTTAGTCTCTAAGACTCTGCCTTATAGATTCCAGCCATGCCAGCTGCCTCAGACTCCAGCTCTTTTTGTCATGTTTAGGAAAATATCCTTATTCACAGAGGTGGACAGTTGTGGGCAGAGGGACTTCAGTTCTGGATTGGCTTGTTAGTCACTGTTTGAAAACAGTTGCCTCATGTATTTTACTTAGTTTAGGAAGTATTTTCTGTGAGACAGATAATCTGTTACAGTTATTCCATCATAGCTGGAAGTAGAAATATATAGGTGTCAATTTGATTTGTAGTTGTTTCTAGTTTAGAATGCATTCTGCCTATCTTTAAAAATCTGTAATTCTTATCATTTTATTTTTGATCAGGGAATTTATTTATTGATCCACATGAATAAAATTCAAAGGCTATAGAAGAATATGTAGCAAAAAATCTCTCTCTTCTAATCTAGTGGCCTAATTCTTCTCCTCAGAGGTGATAGATGTTGCCGGTTCTTTTTGTTCCCTTTTGAGATATTTTAGATGTATATGAAATCCTCTCCTCTTATTTTCCTCACATAAATGATAGTATGATATGCCTACTTTATGTATTTTTCTGTGATTTATCTTTTTTCTACTTAATGATGTATCTTGCAGGCTATACGTATTAATATATAAAGAATTTCTGCATTCTATTTTGGGCTGCATGATACTCAATTTTATAAAATACCCTGAATTATCTCACCAGATTCCTATTTATACTCATACATTTTGATATTACAAACAATGCTTCATGAACTAGTTTGGGTACACTATTTGGTATATGCCAGTATATCTGTAGGATAGATTCATAAAAGTGCAATTGCTACCTGAAAATGCATGCACATTTGTTTTTTAATTAAATATTGCCAAATTTCTCTCCAGCAGCTGTGTTAGTGGCTATAGCCTCGTTAAAAATGTATGGGAGGAATGCTGACATTTTTGTTTTGCCTCCAGCATCCATTTTCTCCATGGTACATCTACAAAATTGGCTTCTAGTTTTTATGCTTATGTTTATCTCAGTCAGTTAATAACCTTTCCCTGATTAACTTACAAGGTTCTTGTTATAACAAATAAGATAAGGGGGCTGAGGGAGAGGGGGAATGGTTAATGAGGAAAAATAGAAAGAATGAATAAGACCTACTATTTGATAGCACAACAGGGTGACTATAGTTAATAATAACTTATTTGTACAATTAAAAATACCTAAGAGTGTAATTGGATTGTTTGTAACACAAATGATAAATGCTTGAGGGAATGGATACGCCATTCTCTATGATGTGATTATTTCACATTGCATGTCTCTGTGTAAACATCTCATGTACCCCATAAATATATTACACCTACTATGTACCCAGAACAATTAAAAATAAAAAAATTTTAAAGTACAAAAAAGACAAAAAGAATCACACAGAAAATAAAGAAAAATAGTCTATAGAAGGATAAAAAACAAAAAACCAAATAAGATAAGCAGCAGCGATTTATACAAATTAGAGTTATTATTATTGCTGCGTTTGCTGTGGCTGATTTTCCTAATATTCCAGGACACGAATCAGCTGATAATATCTGTTTTGAAAGTGCAATTTTATTTCCATTTTAGTCAGCGATTTTCAAATAATTCTCCCCTTTTTGTAAAAATATGGGTATAACATATGCTAGCCTGTTGCCAACTTGAACTCGTGTCTTTCAAATGCACAGTCTAACTTTATTAATTCTGTATGGAATCATGTCCTGTGAGCTTTCTAGCTTGCTTTCTTTCCTTTTTTTTTTTTTTTTTTTACCTTTACCTCACTTGCTCTTCTGAATTTGAGGAGCTAAAGATATTTGTGACAAGGCTTAGCTATTCAATGAACGTTCTGAATCAATGTTTTTCTGTGGAAACAGTGACTCTGATGGAATCTTCTCAACTTCCTGGAACATTAAATTGTCACTAGGTAATTCAGGAGTCTCTTTGATTTTTCAATCTGCAGTATACTGAAAAGTGAATTGTGAATTCATTGTTAGGAAATTTGGGCGTGTCTATCTTTAATATTAGCTTAGGGTTGTTTTTTTTTTCTCTCTCTCTAGCATTCACTTTAGACCCTGCCCATGTAAACATTATAGACAAGGACATTTCTCGTGTGTTTATCTTTCTCTATATCTGTTAGTACTTTAAACTATATGTGGTCCCAACACGAAGTTGTACTATACCTGTGGAATCAACACTCAAAAAAGCCCATTCAAAATAGTTTTTTTCTTCTTCTTCTTGGTAACTGCTTTCTAAAAAAAAAAAAAATTCTTCTTTATATTCTAAAACTCTAAGCCCCCTAGCCCTACCCTCCCATGTTGAGATTCCTGTTGCCAACTGCCTTTGACTCTTCTATGTCCTCCTGTTAAATACCCTTCCTGGCCTGTTGTTCAAACTTACTATAAAACACTGTAACTGAATGGCTTGAAAAGATCTTGCGAATATAGTTGACATTTCCTTTGAGAAACAAGTCTGTTAGCCTCTTTGGATAATGCATTAACTAGTACTATTGGCACTACTAAACTCTAGGCTTTGAACTGTGTGAGGGAAACAAAAAACAAAGATATACAGAAGTCTGGTTTTTGCCCTCCAGGAGTGCAATGGTTGTGAGTGCAGCATCTGAAATCAAGCACACAGATGGAGCCTGGATGATCTTGGGTGAGGTACACTAAACCTCAGTTCTCTCATCCCTGATACAATTGTACTCATCTCACACATTAAACGAGATAAATCTGTGGGGAGTTCTCCTTGAAGAGGTCTTTTACATCCCTTGTAAGTTGGATTCCTAGGTATTTTATTCTCTTTGAAGCAATTGTGAATGGAAGTTCATTCATGATTTGGCTCTCTGTTTGTCTGTTACTGGTATATAAGAATGTGTGTGATTTTTGCACATTGATTTTGTATCCTGTGACTTTGCTGAAGTTGCTTATCAGCTTAAGGAGATTTTGGGCTGAGATGATGGGATTTTCTAAATATACAATCGTAGCCGTCACCAAACAGGGACAATTTGGCTTCTTCTTTTTTTTTGAAGCCCGGGGTCGCTCACAGCCATGGGCTGGAGTGCAGTGGCGGATCTCAGCTCACTGCAAGCTCCGCCTCGGGTTTCACGCCATTCTCCTGCCTCAGCCTCCCCGGCTGGGACTAGCGCCCTTCATCTCGCCGGCTAGTTTTTGTATTTTTTAGTAGAGAGGCGGGGTTTCACCCGTGTTAGCCAGGATGGTCTCGATCTCCTGACCTCGTGATCCACCCGTCTCGGCCTCTCAAAGTGCTGGGATTACAGGCTTGAGCCACCGTGCCCGGCCAGACTTCTTCTTTTCCTAACTGAATACCTTGATTTCTTTCTCTTGCCTGATTGCCCTAGCCAGAACTTCCAACACTATGTTGAATAGGAGTGGTGAGAGAGGGCATCCCTGTCTTGTGCCAGTTTTCAAAGGGAATGCTTCCAGTTTTTGCCCATTCAGTATGATATTGGCTGTGGGTTTGTCATAAATAACTGCTCAGTGAAATAAAAGAGGACATAAACAAATGGAAGAACATTCCATGCTCATGGATAGGAAGAATCAATATCGTGAAAATGGCCATACTGCCCAAGCTAATTTATAGATTCAATGCCATCCCCATCAAGCTACCAATGAGATTCTTCACAGAATTGGAAAAAACTGCTTTAAAGTTCATATGGAACCAAAAAAGAGCCCGCATTGCCAAGACAATCCTAAGCCAAAAGAACAAAGCCGGAGGCATCACACTACCTGACTTCAAACTATACTACAAGGCTACAGTAACCAAAACAGCATGGTACTGGTACCAAAACAGAGATATAGACCAATGGAACAGAACAGAGTCCTCAGAAATGATACCACACATCTAAAGCCATCTGATCTTTGACAAACCTGACAAAAACAAGAAATGGGGAAAGGATTCCATATTTAATAAATGGTGCTGGGAAAATTGGCTAGCCATAAGTAGAAAGCTGAAACTGAATCCTTTCCTTACTCCTTATATGAAAATTAATTCAAGATGGATTAGAGACTTAAATGTTAGACCTAATACCATAAAAACCCTAGAAGAAAACCTAGGTAATACCATTCAGGACATAGGCATGGGCAAAGACTTCATGTCTAAAACACCAAAAGCAACGGCAACAAAACCCATAATTGACAAATGGGATCCAATTAAATGAAAGAGCTTCTGCACAGCAAAAGAAACTACCATCAGAGTGAACAGGCAACCTACAGAATGGGAGAAAATTTTTGCAATCTACTCATCTGACAAAGGGCTAATATCCAGAACCTACAAAGAACTCAAACAAATTTATGAGAAAAAAAACAAACACCCTGTCAAAAAGTGGGTTAGGGATATAGACATTTCTCAAAAGAAGACATTCATAAAGCCAACAGACACATGAAAAAATGATCATCATCTGGCCATCAGAGAAATGCAAATCAAAACCACAATGAGATACCATCTCACACCAGTTAGAATGGCAATCATTAAAAAGTTAGGAAGCAACAGGTGCTGGAGAGGATGTGGAGAAATAGGAAGACTTTTACACTGTTGGTGGGATTGTAAACTAGTTCAACCATTGTGAAAAACAGTATGGCGATTCCTCAAGGATCTAGAACTAGAAGTACCATATGACCCAGCCCTCCCATTACTGGGGATATACCCAAAGGATTATAAACCATGCTGCTATAAAGATACATGCACACGTATGGTCATTGCGGCACTATTCACAATAGCAAAGACTTGGAATCAACCCAAATGTCCATCAGTGACAGACTGGATTAAGAAAATGTGGCACATATACACCATGGAATACTATGCAGCCATAAAAAAGGATGAGTTTGCATCCTTTGTAGGGACATGGATGCAGCTGGAAACCATCATTCTCAGCAAACTATCGCAAGAACAGAAAACCAAACACCACATGTTCTCACTCATAGGTGGGAACTGAACAATGAGATCACTTGGACTTGGGAAGAGGAACATCACACACCGGGGCCTATTATGGGGAGGGGGCAGGGAGGAGGGATTGCATTGGGAGTTATACCTGATGTAAATGGGGAGTTGATGGGTGCTGACGAGTTGATGGGTGCAGCACACCAACATGGCACATGTATACATATGTAACAAACCTGCATGTTGTGCACATGTACCCTAGAACTTAAAGTATACTAAAAAGATAAATAAATAAATAAATAAATAAATAAATAAGAAATACAATTTAAAAAAAGAATCTACGGGGAGAATCCTCCCCAGAATTGAGAAAGGCTGTTCTCTGGGCACACTTGCTTTATGTGGTGTTACCAATTGCTGTCAATCAGTTTTTAAAATCTGGTTGTCCAAACACCATTGTGGCTATTACCATGACTACTTCATGTTCTGGCTGTTCTGGCAGTGCTAATGAGTCTGGACGTCTACTTCAGGTAAGTTGGATGTTTGATTAATTAATAACCATGTAGGCCATTTGTAGACGGAATCACACAGTGTGATTAGTCATAGTAGGAAGAAGACTTTAACAGGCCAATCCCTACATCTCAATGGCTTTATATATTACATATTTATTTCTTGTTCATATCACAGTACAATGTGGATTGGGGGTAGAGTGGGACGCAATGTGTTCCACAAAGTTATTCAGATTCCCAAGCTGTTTTTACCTAGTTCATTATCCTCTAAAGCCCCAGAGTCTTGGATATTAATTTTTCTGAAGGAAGAGTGTATGATAGGTGGTTTGGAGGTTTTAGAAACCGGATCCGGACGGGATACATATGACTTACATTCACATTCTATTGGCTAGAACTTGTCTCATAGCCTGATCAGATGCAAAAGGTCTAGGAAATAGGTGCTGGAAGAAGGGAACCCATGCACATTAATGAGTACCATTGATTGCTCCCTTTCAGTGGCACTTTAGAGGTTTGGACTTCCAGTTGTTTCACCCAGGTTGAGTGCAACCCCTTAGGCATTCCTACCATGTGACAAGGTACTGGCATCTGGATGTGGGTCTGCACAATGGCAAATGATTACCCCAAGACTCAAATTTCATTTCCCTTCCTCCTGTGTCTTAACCAAGGAGAGATTTTAAAACATGTATGCCAGAGACAAAGAGGCACTTTGGATTTGTCTGGGTGGGTGCATCTTGGTTTGGGGATGTTATGACCTTAGATAGGTAAGTGAAGGCTGTCATGTGGAATGATTCCCAGATTCAATGTAATTCCATTACAACTAGGTTCACATAAGAGGCACAACTTTGTTTCTTGGTTATTCCTTATTACCATATTTATAACACTTAAAAGAAAGAGTTCAGAAAATAGCTAGGATTGGTTTACTCCAGATGCCTGGAGTGTTAACCAGAAAACTGCTTTGTAGCCTTGTGTATACCAACAGAAGTAGGTTGCATATTCTGTCTTTTCTTTCTCCTTGAAAGCAATACTTTGCTGATCTTTAACTTTTTAAATTTATTTATTTATTTATTTTTGAGACGGAGTCTTGACCTGTCGCCCAGGTGGGAGTGCAGTGGCGCGATCTCAGATCTCTGCAAGCTCTGCCACCCACATTCACGCCATTCTCCTGCCTCGGCCTCCTGAGTAGCTGGGACTACAGGCACCCGCCACCACACACGGCTAATTTTTTTGTATTTTTAATAGATACGGGGTTTCAACGTGTTAGCCAGGATGGTCTCGACCTCCTGACCTCGTGATCCACCTGCCTTGGCCTCCCAAAGTGCTGGGATTACAGGCTTGAGCCACCATGCCCGGCCAATCTTTAACTTATATATGTCCCTTGGAATGATGCCAGGGATAATTTTTATAATAGGTCCAAATTATAGTTGCCTGTCTTTGTGTTCATATATATATTTAACTTATTTTTAATTTAATTTAATTTTTAAATAGCTTTATCTCTGGATGGGCAACACATATCTTAATAGTGTGATCAAAAACAATTAAAAAATCTTAATAGAGTTTTATGACCCATAAAAATACTCAATAATATCAAGTTTTGTTTTTATGACTATTATTTGCATTCTCTAGGGAGGCAGATTAACACATAAATATTACCTAAGAATATAAAAACAATGTATGGACAATATAGCAGAAATGGTACATAATTGATATAAAGTACAACGCCATGGACTGCTAGTGCACAGAAGCTTTGGCTTGTTTACTTGAGGAGATTCATCTTAGCATGGGTCCTATTGTGTATGACAGACAAGGACTGTTATCACAGCATGTGCTGAGGAATACATGACCCCTTCCGTTTACCTTCCACAGGGGAGAAATTGTATCTGTCGAGAAACTAGGTAGAACAAACAGAAGTGCCTGCAATTAGTTAATTGTAAGACATAGGGCATCGGTTCTATTTTCTATTTTAGAACTGTAAAAAGTTTGACAAAAGGAACTTTAACTATGATAAAGCAGCAAGGAAAATCTGGAAGTGTTCTTTGGGTTAGGAGGTGCTTATAACTGGTTGGATGGAAATAGTAGTTATATTAAAATTATTTGTTACTTTGGGATCTAATGCAGGGCTGAAACAACCCAGTGTAAGTCAATGATACTTGCACCAAATTGAAGTTTCTAAGCTGTTTTCTCCAAAAAAAAAAAAAAAGAAAAAAATTCAAAATGAAAACAAATCACTCCCAAATTCTCTTACATCCATGGCATTCTGAATTTATAAGAATAGGCTTTGGCCCTTTTAGAATCTGGTTTTATGAAGGTGGAAGAAATGACAAGGCTTGGTACAAAATATTAAAAGTAACCTGTGCCCTTTTACTAAGCATGCACCACTGCGTTCCTGATTCTGTGCAGTCTTCCCATCTATTTCTCCTTTTGTTTCTTCCTCCTTCTCTTTCCTCCTTCCTTCTCTCATCTTCAGAAAATGAAAGGCTCTGAAAGTCTATTATGTGTGAGTACCTTTGGAACCAATGTAAAGCACAGAGCAATATGGATGCAAGCGATGCTTCTCCTCCAGATTGGAAAAAAGGTGGATTTAAATGAAAACAGACCTGACAGTATACCTTTTTCTGCCTATAGGTTTGATGAGGTAATGTTATAAAGTATATTGCTCTCTAAAAGTCCTGAGGGTTTTTGAGTGAATGATGTAATGAAAATAAGCTACAGTAGTCAGTAGGGATACGATCTAGGAAGTATGTCCCAGGATAAATAAAACTGTTGATAACATGAACGTTATGTGCTTGTGAGCTCAGCTAGTGAGGCGATGAAGGAGCTTGTATTTATTAAATAGCTTAGTTAAATGAATTACACATATATTTCATGCCTTAAACTGTATAATGTTGTAGTTAAAATCTTGTTTTAGAATCAGACTGAGGTGGATCTAAATCCTGGTATTATGACTTAATGTTCACCTAGTCCATTAGCAAATGACTCCACCTCTAGTCTAGCCTCAGTTTCCTTATCTATAAAAAGTATTTTATTAAAACCTAACTTAAGGATTTGTTGTAAGGATTATACAAAATAATGCTACAGGCTTTGGCAAATAACAAACCATCAGCTGGCTGTTATTACCTTACAGTGGTTACATATTTTTAAATAACCAAAATAATTAACATAAAATTAACAGAAAAACTTAACAAAATGATTCAGTACATAACTTAAGATCTTGGAGTGCCTCATAGTCATCACTGGAAACATAAAGAGTGTTGTACTTTGCTAGAACCAATAACATAATTCTGGGTGATGGAATCCTTTTGCTATAAGTATCTATGTCAATACACAAAACATGCAGAGTTTGAACTAAACATCGAAGAACCAGAATGATTTCAGAAAAAATTCTGTCTCTTTGGGAATAATACAAATCAGTCCTCCAGACATGGAGAAAAAAGACAAAAACAAGGTGGAATGTGGTAGAATACTACACTAAATTATTTGAGACTGCCCAAATACCTCCAGATGGAGTAAGGCTCTCTAGAAAGATACTGATTGGTTTTTCTATTTCTTCTGGATTGCTCTTTCAAGTGAATGTGTAAATATGCCTGTAAAAGAGATACAGTGTTGGGTAACGGCAACAAAATTATTGGTCTCAGTCTCCCTTGGCTGTTTTTTCCCCTAACTTCTTTGTGTTTTAGTTGATCTACTTGCAAGATGGAATACTGGAGATAACATTTCCCTAGTGTTCTTTTGAAGACATATTTAATGTAGTCCTATTGTTCCGAGACTGAATGTATGGATGAACCTAGCCATGAATGGAGGAAACCTCAAGAAAAGTGAAAGAAACAAAAACTAGCCAACAGATCCTTCACTGGGATAAAAGCCCTCAGCTAAAAAGAGACAGTTACTCTAATAATTGTACTGTTTTATTAAGTTAGGGACTTAAAATATTAATGTTTTTGAATATAATTTAGCATGGGGAATCTTTGGGAAGATAAAGATTGTGGTCAATGTAACACCTATCTAGCCACCTTTTCCTCGGGTAGTTGGGTCAGTGGCAGTGGAACAAACTTGTATCTAAATTGAGATTTCTAGAAAAGGTGGAAAATATCTGGGGAACACCATTGGATCATAGCTTAATTATCACAGCAATAAGAAAAATGTATTTCTAACTTTAGGGTTAATTTCACTCACATTTTCCTTCATTTAGATCTGGTTTTTAATCCTTGTTTTAGAACTGATCTTTAAATTGTCATTTTACTTTTTTAGAGCTAAATGGTTTGGATTGAACTTAAATATTCAGAAATAATGTTAAAATGTGAAATTCCTTGCTTTTAGTATAAAATAAATGTATGCATTGAAAAATTCCTTTACATGGTGATTACTTTCATATATTGTGATGCCTTGGTTTTATATAATTGCAGTGATGATGATGATGATGATGATGATGATAATGAAATTAGCTAACACTTATGTGATACTTCCCTTTGTGACATGTCTGAATTTCTTCTGGTTATGTCACACAGTGGTGGTAATAATACACATGAAAGGCCAGGATCATTCTAGCCCTTAAATAAGTTTGCTTTATACTTAAGCCAGGCTTTTAGTCCATTTTTCCTTTAAACATCACAACCTATTTTGGTTAGAGCTACCAGTTGTAACTATTTTCACATAGATTTTTATAGCTAATGGAAAATGAACCCTTCTAGAAATTATATTCCTTTTTATCAGCAATGAAGATTATACCAGTGCATGTTTTATTACAACCTAGAATGAATGTGACTTGAAAAAGTTAGAATTTCCCAAGTTGCTTGACTCCTTCTTTGTCCAGTGCAGTAGTTAATAGCTCATCTCCCATTCCCTAGGGCCAGTCAGCATACGTTCAAATGTCAATTCTTCCATGTATTAGCTGCAAAATTGACCTGGGGAAAAGTATGCAGCTTTTTTGGTTCAGTATTCTCATATGTAAAATGAGGTAATGGTACCTACTTCATATGATTATTGAGAAGTTTAAATGAATTCCTGTTAGCAAAGCAGTAAGAACAGTGTCTTTCCCAGGGCAAGTGCCTTGTGTTTTTAAAATAAATATAAATGTTTGAGGCTCATTGCCATCATATTACAACAGAGCCTGTATCAAGGACATGGAGGCGATACCTGGAGTGGCCAAGCATGCAAACCTTTGACAGTTCTGTTACTTGACAGCTGTACAAGCTTTGGAAATTTGCTTAACCAGAGACTAGCTCTCCTCATTGTGAAATGGAAGTCAGTCATAGTGTCTGCTTTGTGTGGTTGGTGAGGATTACATGAGATGATATTTGTCAAGACTTGTGGTGAGTCACAAAGTTCACCCACATCTCATCCAGATGGGCAGAGAAGAGGTAGCTTCTTAGTTTTGATTTTAACTAATGTGATCTTCCTCCTGAGCAAATGACTGCTGATTAGAAGGAAAAATTAATTAAATGTCTGAGCTGCTTTAAATCTTAGTCTGCTGTATTGATTTTAGATAATGCTCTGTCTCTAGGAAAATGTACTCAGACTTTCAGATCTCTCTGTGTTCCAGGCTTTTCCAGTTTTCTCTCCAAGATGATGTCTGGTATGTCAGGGAGGGGAGGGGCTTAGGCAGCCTCTTGGTGGGAGAGAAAAGTCTGGACCCATAGGCATAGTCATGGTGTCCATTGATCACACTTCAGGAACAGAGACCAATGCCTCTGGATGGACTCTCCACACACACCCAGCCTTTGCTAGGGTGCCATCACATTCTTTGCCAGGCTTGTGTTCTAGCTCTCAGCTAGTCACTTTCTAATTTCCTCCTTAAACACCCGGACTCCCAGCCCTACCTCAAAGGTTACCATAGGGAACCAAGAGCTGCTCAGAAAAGCTAAACGTCGAGGCCTCCCTCTGCCTAACTCCCTCCAAATGTCCCTGGTGTGGGGCAGCCTGAAAGGTCATATCTTTCTAGAACCCTGAACAGGAATGGGGCCGAAATCCTTCATCCCTCAGGCTCTCCTCTATCCACACAAGACTCTTTAAGGCACACACATCTGACTGCCTTTGTTCCTTCCCTGCTTTTCCTTCTCACACTCCTGAGATGAGGAAGAGAGATGACAGTTTCCCCTACACTCTTCTAGGCCAAATCTTCCCTTCACCATGGAAGAACTCTTTGAGCTAAGTCATTTGGATGTGTGAAAAGCAATAGAGACATTTAAACATTCTTCCTCAAGACAATATGTCAGTAAAGACTTGGCAAACGGCCTATTTTGAATGCCAGATGCTGAATATTAACTCCTCCTTCCTTTTTCTGTCTTAAGAATGTTTTATATTTGAAAAGCAAGGGAAGAGCACAGGGATGTTTTCCAAAATATTAATCCAAAGTAAGCGCATAATCAATACAAGCTTTACAACAATGATGATGATGATGATAAAGTAATTATTAGCACAGAATAGTTGCTATATAGATTGTTTTTACCCTTGGATAGCTTCTGTTTTCAGGGAAGAGACCATAACTTCAGAGCACTTGTGCACTTGGCATCATGACACATAATTGCTCTGCCTCTCACAATTCTCACCCTCTGTGCCCCTCTCCCCATCTCTCTGGCCACATAGGCCTTTCTGCTCCTGCAACATGAACTGATTTTTCCTGCTTTGGGCTATGTAATAATTGCTGCTCTATCACCTGAAGCCCTATTTCCCATATCTTCTTTTAACTGACTTCTCATTTTAAGTCCCTGCCTTAAAAGCTGCCACCCGATTTTCCTAGGTCTTTTCTGGCCACACCTAACCTAAAAGTAGCCATCCCCACTTCCAGTTACTCTCCATACCGCATCCTCCTTTTTATTTTCTTTTCTGCATAAGTCACTATTTTATGTTTACACATTTTTGTCTTTCTACTCCACTAGAATGTAAGTCTCAAGAGGCCAGGGACTGTGTCTGCTTTATTCCCTACTGGGCTGGCAGAGGACCTGGCACAAAAAGAGCTCAATACATAGTATTGAATACATGAGTGACTGAATGCTATCTTATTTCAGATAAAAAGAATAATAATCCTTATGATTATTAACACTGGTGATATGGATGGGCATGGAGCAAAAGTACCTTGCATAAGCACAGAAATAAGGATTTTCTATATTATATTTATTATGAACCATAGCAATGGTGAGAATATCTCTCTCCCTTTATTATTTTGCTCTATAGTGATGGTGGCGGTAGAGTGGGCTAGTACTTTCTCCTAAAAATGATAAATCCTTTGAAGGAAGACATCATGCTGGTATTTCTTTCACACCTTTTTTGGATATTTAGTTGCTCAATACATACATGTTGGTGATCATTGGTGGAGGGAGTGGGGAGTGGGTAAGAGAAAATTACAGGCCCTCCACTTGTGTATGATTAAACTGGCAAGACTTTCCAGGGAAAGCAGTGCTTCAGAAATTATGTGATTGACAGAAGGAAGGTCACGTATTTATTTTCTAGAAGAGCGATTGTCAAGTTGTGTGCTGAGGAGCCTCAGAGCCTCAGTTGGCCATGGCTTATGTAGAAATTTTCATTTGAACAAAGAGTTTTAGGACTATACCCAAGGGGAAACTACTTATTTCAGGATTGGAGCCTCCACAGAGAAAGATCAGAGGTGGGAATGAAACAAAAAATAGTTCCAGAGACTGCTGCTGTGTTACAAATTATCTTAGAACTTAGCAGCCGAAAACAACCATTTTTTTATGCTCATGCAGGAAGCTACAGGTCCAGAAGTCAGTGAAGGCACAGCAGGAATAGGTTGTTTCTGCTTCCGCTGTACAGACTTGAAGGGCAGGGGAGACTGGATGGCAGGATGGGGTCATATAAAGACACCTTCTCTCACATATCTGGTGATCAGGATGGCTCCGTGAGGCTTATTGTCCTTACAGCCTGGTGGTTGCAGGTTGTCAGACAGTGGGTGTGGAACTCAGGACTCCAAGCATACAGGTTCCAGCAAAGAAGACGGAAGCTGCGTTGCTTTTCCTGTCCAACCTTGGAAATCACACAGCCTCACTTCCACTGTCTTCTGTTGGTTGCAATAGTCACAAAACCCACCTAGATTCAAGGGAGGTCACATAGACCCCACTTCCAAATGGGAGGAAGGTCTAAGAATTTTGGAGCCATATTTTAAACCAATATTAGCTTGGTGCAAAAGTAATTGTAGTTTTTGCCATTAAAAGTAATATAAGAGGCCAGGTGTGGTGGCTCACGCCTGTAATCCCAGCACTTTGGGAGGCTGAGGTGGGCGGACCACCTGAGGTCAGGAGTTCATGACCAGCCTGGCCAAAGTGGTGAAACCCCATCTCTACTAAAAATACAAAAATTAGCTGGGCATGGTGCCACGGGCCTGTAGTCCCAGCTACTCAGAGGCTGAGGCAGGAGAATTGCTTGAACCCGGGAGGCAGAGGTTGCAGTGAGCCGAGATCGCTCCACTGCACTCCAGCCTGGGTGACAGAGTGAGACTCCATCTCAAAAAAAAAAAAAAAAAAAAAAAAGAAAAAAAGAAAAAAGAAAGAAAAAAAATGTAATGTAAGGATGAAAGAAGCAAACAGAGGGGAAGAGAGGGGTCTTGTACTCTGGAAAGGGAGATGGGCTTGTGAGTCTGCAGCTAGAGCGTTTTGAAGATCTTCTGAGAGAAACATCTCCTTCCTCAGCTCCAATGTGCTCAGGAGCTAAGCACTGCAGAGCAATCATTTGAAATCTTTAGTGGTCATAATAAAATAGGTAAAGGTACTCTCAGGTACTCAACGACCCGGTTGTCACCAAGCAGCCCCTCATCAGAACTTCTCCAAACATACACACTTTCCTTTCCACCTCCAGCTCATCTTGCTGGGCCTCCTCTTTTTCCATCACATTTCATCTCCTGGCCTTTTTCATTCCTCATCTCCACCTTATTTCCAATTTCAGTCACATTTTAGTTGAACCCTGCTCTTGAGGGTGCTTAGAGGCAAGAGGCTAAGTTATTATTTGAATTTATAGTACTTTTTTAAAATAATTTTTTTTTTAATTTATTTATTGTTATTATACTTTAAGTTGTAGGGTACATGTGCATAACGTGCAGGTTTGTTACATATATGTATACCCATGCCATGTTGGTCTGCACCCATCAGCTCGTCATTTTACATCAGGTATAACTCCCAATGCAATCTCCCCCTCCCCCTCCCCATGGTAGGCCTGTGTGTGATGTTCCCCTTCCTGGTCCAAGTGATCTCATTGTTCCCAGTTCCCACCTATGAGTGAACATGCGGTGTTTGGTTTTTGTTCTTGTGATGGTTGCTAAGAATGATGGTTTCCAGCTGCATCCATGTCCTACAAAGGGATGCAAACTCATCCTTTATGGCTGCATAGTATTCCATGGTGTATATGTGCCACATTTTCTTATTGATCTGTCACTGATGGACATTTAGGTTGATTCCAAAAGTCTTTGCTATTTAATAGTGGTGCAATAAACATACGTGTGCATGTGTGCTTTTATAGCAGCATAATTTATAGTAATCCTTTGGGTATATCCCCAGTAATGGGATGGCTGGGTCATAATTTTGCATCTAGTTCTAGATCACTTGAGGAATGTCGCCATGCTATTGTTTTCCACAATGGGTGAACTAGTTTTCAATCCACCAACAGTGTAAAAGTCCTATTTCTCCCACATCCCCTCAGCACCTGTTGTTTCTTGACTTTTAATGATTGCCATTCTAACTGGTGTGAGATGGTATCTCATTGTGGTTTGATTCTGCATTTCTCTGATGGCCAGTGATGATGAGCATTTTTCATATGTCTGTTGGCTGTATGAATGTCTTCTTTTGAGAAATGTCTGTTCGCATATCCTTTGCCCACTTTTGATGGGGTTGTTTGTTTTTCTTCTTGTAGAATTTGTTTTGGTTCTTTGTAGGTTCTGGATATTAGCCACTTTGTCAGATGGTAGGTGCAAAAATTTTCTCTCCCGTTCACCAGCCAGGTTGCCCTGTTCACTCTGATGGTAGTTTCTTTTGCTGCAGAAGCTCTTTGGATTTAATTAGATCCCATTTGTCAATTTTAGCTTTGCTGCCGTTGCTTTTGGTGTTTTAGACATGAAGTCTTTGCCCATGCCTATGTCACAGATGATGGTACCTAGGTTTTCCTCTAGGATTTTATGGTATTAGGTCTAACATTTAAGTCTCTAATCCATCTTGAATTAATTTTTCATTATAAGGAGTAAGGAAAGGATCCAGTTTCAGCTTTCTACTTATGGCTGTAATTTTAACACCATTTATTAAATAGGAATCCTTTCCCCATTTCTTGTTCTCTCAGGTTTTTCAAAGATCAGATGGCTGTAGATGTGTGTGGTATTATTTCTACAGGGACTCTGTTCTGTTCCATTGGTCTATATCTCTCTGTTTTGGTACCAGTACATGCTGTTTACTGGTTGCTGCCAACCTTGTAGTACAGTTTGAAGTCAGGTAGCGTGATGCCTCCAGCTTTGTTCTTTTGACTTAGGATTGTCTCTTGGAGATGCGGGCTCTTTTTGGTTCCATATGAACTTTAAAGCAGTTTTTCCAATTCTGTAGAAGAAAGTCATTGGTAGCTTGATGAGGATGGCGTGAATTCTGGCGGTGTGACTTTGATATTGATTCTTCTATCCATGAGCATGGTATGTTCTTCATTTGTTTGTGTCCTCTTTTGACTGCACTGAGCAGTGGTTTGTAGTTCTCCTTGAAGGGTCCTTTACATCCCTTGTAAGCTGGATTCCCTAGGTATTTTATTCTCTTTGAAGCAATTGTGAATGGAAGTTCATTCATGATTTGGCTCTGTGTTTGTCTGTTATTGGTGTATAAGAATGCTTGTGATTTTTGCACATTAATTTTTTGTAATCCTAGAGACTTTGCTGAAGTTGCTTATCAGCTTAAAAGAGTTTGGGCTGAGACAATGGGAACACAATACACAATCATGTCATCTGCAAACAGGGACAATTTGACTTCTTCTTTTCCTAACTGGGCCACCCCTGATTTCTTTCTCTTGCCCTAATTGCCTAGCCAGAACTGTACTATGTTGAATAGGAGTGGTGAGAGGGCGTCCCTGTCTTGTGCCAGTTTCAAAGGGAATTTTCCAGTTTTGCCCATTCAGTATGATATGGCTGTGGGTTTGTATAAAATAGCTCTTATGATTTTGAAGATACGTTCCATGTACGAATTTATTGGCGTTTAGCATCGGGGGACTGTTGAATTTTGTCAAAAGCCTTTCTGCATCTATTGAGATAATCATGTGGTTCTTGTCTTTGGTTCTGTTTATATGCTGGATTATGTTTATTGATTTTGCGAGTATTGAACCAACTGCATCCCAGGATGAAGCCCACTTGATCATGGTGGATAAGCTTTTTGATGTGTTGTTGAATCCCGGTTTGCCAGTATTTTGTGAGGATTTTTTGCATCGATGTTCATCAGGAATATTGTGCAAGACCCTCTTTTTGTTGTGTCTCTGCAGGCTTTGGGGTATCGCAGGATGATGTTGTACTCATATAAGAGAAATGAGTTAAGGGAGGGATTCCCTCTTTTTCTATTGATTGGAATAGTTTCAGAAAGGAATGGTACCAACTCCTCCTTATACCTCTGGTAGAATTCAGCTGTGATCCATCTGGTCCTGGACTTTTTGTTTGGGCGGGCATTGTGCGCGCCAGAACAGGGTGCCTGTGGTCTGTCCAAGGAGTTCAGCTTCTTCCTGGTTTAGTCTTGGAAGAGTGTAAGGGTGTCAGGAAATTATCCATTTCTTCTAGGTTTTCAGTTTATTTGCATAGAGGTGTTTATAGTATTCTCTGATGGTAGTTTGTATTTCTGTGGGGTCCGGTGGTGATATCCCTTTATCATTTTCTTAGTGCGTCGATTTGATTCTTCTCTCTTTTCTTCTTTGTGTAGTCTTGCTAGTGGTCTGTCAATTTTGTTGATCTTTTCAAAAAACCAACTCCTGGATTCATTGATGATTTTGGAGGGTTTTTGTGTCTCCTATCTCAGCAGTTCTGCTCTGATCTTAGTTATTTCTTGCCTTCTGCTAGCTTTGGAATGTGTTTGCTCTTGCTTCTCTAGTTCTTTTAATTGCGATGTTGTTAGGTGTCAATTTTAGATCTTTCCTGCTTTCTCTTGTGTGGGCATTTAGTGCTATAAATTTACCTCTACACACTGCTTTAAATGTGTCCCAATTCTGGTATGTTATCTTTGTTCTCATTGGTTCAAGAACATCTTTATTTCTGCCTTCATTTGTTATGTACCCAGTAGTCATTCAGGAGCAGGTTGTTCAGTTTCCCATGTATTGGGCGGTTTGATTGAGTTTCTTAGTCCTGGAAGGTTCTAGTTTGATTGCTGTGTGGTCTGAGGGGCAGTTTGTTATAATTTCTGTTCTTGTACATTTGCTGAGAGTGCTTTACTTCCATTATATGGTCAATTTGGAGTAAGTACGTGTGCTGAGAAGAATGTATATTCTGTTGGTTTGGGGTGGAGAGAGTTCTATAGATGTCGTAATAGGTCTACTTGCTGCAGAGATGAGTTTCAATTCCCTGGATATCCTTGTTAACTTTCTGTCTTGTTGATCTGTCTAATGTGTTGTTGACAGTGGGTGTTGAAGTCTCCCATTATTATTGTATGGGAGTCTAAGTCTCTTTGTAAGTCTCTAAGGACTTGCTTTGAATCTGGGTGCTCCTGTATTGGGTGCATATATATTTAGGATAGTTAGCTCTTCCTGTTGAATTGATCCCTTTACCATTATGTAATGGCCTTCTTTGTCTCTTTTGATCTTTGATGGTTTTAAAAGTCTGTTTTATCAGAGACTAGGATTACAACCCTGCTTTTTTTGTTCTCCATTTGCTTAGTAAATCTTCCTCCATCCTTTATTTTACAGGCTATGTGTCTCCTGTGTGAGATGGGTCTCCCTGAATGGCAGGCTGATGGGTCTTATTCTTTATCCAGTTTGAGTCTGTGTCTTTTAATTTAGGCATTTAGTCCATTTACATTTAAGGTTAAGATTGTTATGTGTGAACGATCCTGCCATTATGATATTAACTGGTTGTTAGTTAGTTGATGCAGTTTCTTCCCTAGCCTCGATGGTCTTTACATTTTGGCATGTTTTGTGGCTGGCTGGTTGTTCCTTTCCATGTTGGAGTGCTTCCTTCAGGGTCTCTTGTAGTGAGCCTGGTGGTGACAAAATCTCTAAGCATTTGCTTATCTGTAAAAGGATTTATTTCTCCTTCCTTATGAAACAGTTTGGCTGGATATGAAATTCTGGGTTTAAAATTCTTTTCTTTAGAATGTTGAATATTGAAGCTGATCTCTTCTGGCTTGTAGAGTTTTGCCGAGATCTGCTGTGGAGTCCTGATGGAAGAGCTTCCCTTTGTGGGTAACCGACCTTTCTCTCTGGCTGCTTGCCAAGATTTTTTCCCTTCATTTCTAACTTTGGTGAATCTGGCAATTATGTGAAATGCTTGGAGTTGCTTTCTTCTCGAGGGAGTATCTTTGTGGTGTTCTCTGTATTTCCTGGTTTGAATGTTGGCCTGCCCTACTGGGTTGGGAAGTTCTCCTGGATGTGTATCCTGAAGTGTTTTTCCAACTTGGTTCCATTTGTCCCCCCCTCTACTTTCAGGCACCCCAATCAGGCGTGGGTGGTCTTTTTACATAATCCAGCATACTTCTTTGCAGGCTTTGTTCATTTCTTTTTCTTCTTTTTCTTTTGGTTTCTCTTCGCTTCATTTCATTCATTTGATCCTCAATGCTGATATACTCTTTCTTCCAGTTGATGAGTGGTTACTGAAGCTTGTGCATTTGTCACGTATTTCGTGTCATGGTTTTCATCTCTTTCATTTAGTTTATGACCTTCTCTGCATTAATTACTCTAGCGATCCAATTCTTCCACTTTTTTTTCAAGATTTTTACACACTGGTTTTCTTTGCTGGAGTGCGTAATTCCTCCTTTAGCTCTGAGAAATTTGATGGACTGAAGCCTTCTTCTCTCATCTCGTCAAAGTCATTCCTGCCGTCCAGCTTTGATCCGTTGCTGGCGATGAGCTCTTGGCTCCTTTAACAGGGGAGATGTGCTCTTATTTTGAATTTCCAGCTTTCTGCCTGCTTTTTCCCATCTTTGTGGTTTATCTGCCTCTGGTGCGGTAGGTGGTGATGTACTTGCTGATGGGGTTTTGGTGTAGAGTGTCCCTTCCTGTTTGATAGTTTTCCCTTCTAACGGAGGTCAGGACCCTCAGCTATCTAGATCTGTTGCAGATTGCTTGAGGTCCCTCCAGACCTTGTTTGCCTGGGTATCCAGCAGCAGAGGCTGCAGAAGATAGAATATTTCTGAACAGCGAGTATGCCTGTCTGATTCTTGCTGGAGAGCTTCCTCTCAGGGGTGTACTCCCACACCCTGTGGTGTGGGGGTGTCAGACTGCCCCTAGTGGGACCTCCCAGTTAGGCTACTCGGGGGTCAGGGGACCCACTTGAGCAGTCTGTGTCCTTCTCGAATCTCAACCTCCGTGTTGGGAGATCCTGCTCTCTTCAAAGCTGTCAGACAGAGTGTTCGTCTGCAGAGGTTTCTGCTGCTTTTTTTTGTTGTTGTTGTGTAGCTGTGCCCTGTCCCAGAGACAGGTCTACAGAGACAGGCAGGTTTCCTTGAGCTGCTGTGAGCTCCCGCAGTGGAGCTTCCCAGCAGCTTTGTTTCACCAAAGCCTCCCAGCAATGGCGGAGCCCCTCCCAACCTACGCTGCTGCCCACCCGGTAGATCACAGACTGTGTGCTAGCAATGAGGGAGGCTCCGTGGGCGTGGGACCACTGCAGGCAGGTGTGGGATATGATCTCTGATGTGCCTGTTTGCCAAAGCAATATTGGGGTGCAGGAGTTACCCGATTCTCCAGGTGTTGTGTGTCTCCGTTTCTGGCAGGAGAAGGGATTCCCCTTCCCCTTCGCTTCCCAGGTGGCGTGCCTGTGCCTGCTTCAACTCGCTGGTCGGGCTGCAGCAGCTGACCAGCGCTACCGATGCGTCCGGGCACTCCCAGTGATGAACCCAGATGCACCTCAGTTGAAAATGCAAAATCACCAGTCTTCTGTGGCCATTTCATTTCGTATGGAGTTGGAGACTGGAGCTTCTGTTCTATTGACCATCTTTAAAATAATTTTTATTATACTTTAAGTTCTAGGGTACATGTGCACAACGTGCAGGTTTACAGCAATACTTGTGCCATGTTGGTGTGCGCGCCTGGCATCAACTTTTCGGCACCATCAAACGTCCTTTACATCAGGTATAACTCTAATGCCATGCTTCCCCCCATAATAGGCCCGGTGGTGTGATGTTCCCCTTCGATTACGTGATCTCATTGTTCAATTCTCACCGCGGTGAGAACATGCGGTGTTTGGTTTTTCTTTGTTCTTGCGATAGTTTGCTGAGAATGATGGTTTCCAGCTGCATCCATGTCCCCTACAAAGGACACAAACTCATCCTTTTATGGCTGCATAGTATTCCATGGTGTATATGTGCCACATTTCTTAATCCAGTCTGTCACTGATGGACATTTGGGTCAGTTAGAGTCTTTGCTATTGTGAGATAGTGCCACCACAAATGAACATGCATTAATGCATGTCTTTATAGCAGCATGATTTATAATCCTTTGGGTATATCTGGCAATGGGATGGCTGGGTCATATGGTATTTCTAGTTCAAGATCCTTGAGGAATCGCCATACTGTTTTTCCACAATGGTTTGAACTAGTTTACAATCCTAACAATTAGCAAAAGTGTCCTATTTCTCCCACATCCCTCAGCACCTGTTGTTTCCTGACTTTTTTAATGATTGCCATTCTAACTGGTGTGAGATGGGTATCTCATTGTGGTTTTGATTTGCGGCTCTCTGATGTACAGTGATGATGAGCATTTTTCATATGTCTGTTGGCTGTGAATGTCTTCTTTTGAAATGTCTGTTCATATCCTTTGCCACTTTTTGATGGGGTTGTTTGTTTTTTTCTTGTAAAATTTGTTTGGCAGGTTCTTTGTAGGTTCTGGATGTTAAGCCCTTTGTCAGATGAGTAGATTGCAAAATTTTCTCCCCGTTCTGTAGGTTGCCTGTTCACTCTGATGGTAGTTTCTTTTGCTGTGCAGAAGCTCTTTGGATTTAATTAGATCCCATTTGTCAATTTTAGCTTTGCCACGTTGCTTTTGGTGTTTTAGACATGGAAGTTTGCCCATGCTATGTCACGAATGGTACTACCTAGGTTTTCCTCTAGGATTTTTATGGTGTCAGGTCTGTGTTTGAAGTCTCTAATCCATCTTGATTGTTTTAAATTATAAGGAGTAAGGAAAGGATCCAGTTTCAGCTTTCTACTTATGGCTATTGAATTTTCCCAGCACCATTTATTAATGAGAGATCCTTTCCCATTTCTTCTTGTTCTCTCAGGTTTTCAAGAGATCAGATGGCTGTAGATGTGTGGTAGTATTATTTCTGAGGGACTCTGTTCTGTTCCATTGGTCTATATCTGTTTTGGTACCAGTACCATGCTGTTTTGGTTACTGTAGCCTTGTAGTACAGTTTGAAGTCAGGTAGCGTGATGCCTCAGCTTTGTTCTTTTGACTTAGGATTGTCTTGGCAATCTTGGGCTCTTTTGGTTCCATATGAACTTTTCAAGCAGTTTCCAATTCTGTGAAGAAAATCATTGAAAGTAGCTGGGCGTGGGATGGCATTGAATCTCTAGATTACCTTGGGCAGTATGGCCATTTTCATGATACTGATTCTTCTTATCCATGAGCATGGAATGTTCTTCCATTTGTTTGTGTCCTCTTTTATTTCACTGAGCAGTGGTTTTGTAGTTCTCCTTGAAGAGGTCCGCTATATCTCTGTAGAGGATTTGGATTCCTAGGTATTTTATTCTCTTTGAAGCAATTGTGAATGGAAGTTCATTCATGGTTGGCTCTCTGTTTGTAGGTATACAGGTACGTTTTGCTGCATTGATTTTGTATATCCTGAGACTTTGTAACAGGATTGCTTATCGCTTAAGGAGATTTTGGAGAGGCACGAGATGATGGGATTTTCTAAATATACAATCATGTCATCTGCAAACAGGACAATTTGACTTCTTCTTTTCTAACTTGAATACCTTGATTTGCTTTCTCTTGCCTAATTGTACCCTAGCCAGAACCTTCCAACACTATGTTATTTGAATAGGAGGTATTTGAGAGAGGGCATCCCTGTCTTATTATGCCAGTTTTCAAAGGGAATGCTTCCAGTTTTACCCATTCAATTATGATATTGGCTGTGGGTTTTGTCAAAAATAGCTCTTGTGCTTTTGAGATATGTTCCATCAATACCAATTTATTGAGTTTTAGCAAGAAGGGCGGCTGTTGTTGAATTTTGTCAAAGGCCTTTTCTAGATCTAGTAATGAATAATTATGTGGTTTTGTCTTTGGTTCTGTTTATATATACTGGATTAAATTTATTGATTCGTATGTTGAACCAGACTTGCATCCAGGGATGAAGCCCACTTGATCATGGTGGGCAACGTGTGCTGCTGGATTGGTTTGCAGTGTTTGTAGAAGTTTTCGATGTTCATCAGGATATTGGTTAAAATTCTCTTTTTTTTGGTATGCTTTGGTATCAGGATGATGTTGGCCTCATATAGCCAGGTTAAGGGAGGATTCCTTGCTGTTGTAGGCTGGAATAGTTTCAGAGGGTGACAGCTCTCCTTGCCTCTGGTAAGAATTCAGCTATGAATCCATCTGATTGCGGACTTTTTGGTTGGTAGGTATTAATTATTGCCTCAATGTCAGAGTATACTATTGCTCTATTCAGAGTTCAACGTCTTCCTGGTTTAGTCTTGGGAGGTGTAAGTGTCAGGAAATTATCCATTTCTTCTAGGTTTCTAGTTTATTTGTGTAGAGATGTTTCTAGTATTCTCTGATGGTAGTTTGGTATTTCTGTATGGGGTTGGTGGTGATATCCCTTTATCATTTTTTTATTAAGTCTTTTGAGTTCTTCTCTCTTTTCTTCTTTATTAGTCTTGCTAGCCCGGTCTATCAATTTTGTTGATCTTCTCAAAAACAGCTCTAGTTCACTGTGATTTTGGAGGGTTTTTTGTCTCTATCTCCTTCAGTTCTGCTCTGATCTTAGTTATTTCTTGCCTTCTGCTGTAGCTTTGGAATGTGTTTACTCTTGCTTCTCTAGTTCTTTTAATTGTGTGATGTTAGGGTGTCAATTTTTGATCTTTCCTGCTTTCTCTTGTGGCATTTTAGGTGCTATAAGTTTCCCTCTACACACTTCTTTAAATGTGTCCCAAGAGATTCTGGTATGTTGTATCTTTGTTCTCATTGGACAAAAGAAACGTCTTTGTTTCTGCATTTAGATTGTATGTATCAGTAGTCACATTCAGGAGCAGGTTGTTCAGTTTCCATGGTTGGTGGTTTTGATTGATTTTCTTGATCCTGAGTTCTAATTTGATTGCACTGTGTTCTGAGAGACAGTTTATTTATAATTTCTCTTCTTTACATTTGCTGAGGTGCTTCGCGCTGTATGTGGTCAATTTTGGAATAAGTGTGATGTGGTGCTGAGAAAGAATGTATATTCTGTTGGTTGGAGTTGAAGTTCTGTAGGCCTTCATGGATGCTGCTTGGTGCAGAGGTGGAGTTCAATTCCTGGATATACTTTTCAACTTTCTGTCTGGTTGATCTGTCCTAATGCTTGTGAGTGCAGTTATTTAAGTCTCCAGCTATTCTTCAACATAGAGTCTAAGTCTCTTTGTAAGTCTCACAGGGCTTGCATGAATCTGGGTGCTCCTGTATTGGGTGCATATATGTCACGGGAGGTGGCTCTTGCTGTTGGGTGAATCCCCTTTACCATTATGTAATGGCCTTCTTTGTCCTCTTTTACTGATCTTTGATGGTTAGTCTGTTTTATCAGAACTAGGATTGCAACCTGCTTTTTTGTTCTCTCTCCCATTTGCTTGGTAGATCTTCCTCCATCCCTTTATTTTGAGCCTATGTGTATCTCTGCATGTGTGAGATGGGTCTGCTCCTGAATACAACAAATAATGGGTCTTGACTCATTATCCAAATTTGCCAGTCTGTAATAACTTAGTGGACCATTTGGTCCATTTACATTGAAGGGATGATATTGTTATGTGAACTTGATCCTGTCATTGTGATATTAGCTAGTTATTTTGCTTGTTAGCTGATGCATTTTCTTCCTAGCATCGATGGTCTTTACCTTTGGCATGTCTTTGCAATGGCTGAGGCACTGGGTTGTTTCCTTTCCATGTTTGGTTCTTCCCTTCAGGGATCTCTCTCTCTTGTAGGGCAGGCCTGGTGGTGACAAAATCTCAGGATTGGTTGTCTGTAAAGGATTTTATTTTCTCCTTCCTTTGGAAGCTTAGTTTGGCTGGATGATATGAAATTCTGGGTTGAAAAGAGATTCTTTCTTCCTTGTAGTATATATTGGCCCCAGTCTCTTCTGGCTTGTAGAGTTTCTGCTGAGATCTGCTGTTAGTCCTGATGGAGAAATACCCTTTGTGGATAACTGACCTTTCTCTCTGGCTGTATAACATTTTTTCCTTCATTTCCTTTGGTGAATCTGACAATTATGTGTCTTGGAGTTGCTCTTCTTGAGGTATCTTTCTGCGGCATTATCTGTATTTCCTGAATTTGAATGTTGGCTGCCTTACTAGACTGGGGATGTTCTCCTGGATGATATCCTGAGTGTTTTCCAACTTGGTTCCATTTTCCTGTCACTTTCAGGCATACCAATCAGACATAGATTTGGTCTTTCAATCCCATATTTCTTGGAGGCTTTGTTCATTTCTTTTTCCTTTTTTCTGTGAATTTCTCTTCTCACTTCATTCATTTGATCTTCAAACATTTATTAGTCTCTCTTCCAGTTGATCGGTGGATTTACTGAAGCTTGTGCATTTTTCACGTATTTCTCGTGTCATTGTTTTTATCTCTGTCAGCTCGTTTATGGCCATCTCTGCATTGCTTATTCTAGTTTTCCATTCTTCCATTCTTTTTTCAAGATTTTTAGTTTCTTTGCGCTGGGTATGTAGTTCCTCCTTTAGCTCTGAGAAGTTTGGTCAACTGAAGCCTTCTTCTTTCAATTCGTCAAAGTCATTCTCCGTCCAGCTTTGATCCGTTGCTGGTGATGAGCTGCGTTCCTTTTGAGGAGGAGATGCTGATTTTTTAAAATTTTTTGAATTTCCAGCTTTTCTGCCCTGCTTTTTCCCCATCTTTGTGGTTTTATCTGCCTTTGGTCTTTGATGATGGTGACATACTGATGGGGTTTTGGTGTGGGTGTCCTTTCTGTTTGTTAGTTTTCCTTCTAACAGTCAGGATCCTCAGCTGTAGATCTGTTGGAGATTGCTTGAGGTCCACTCCAGACCCTGTTTGCCTGGGTATCAGCAGCGGAGGCTGCAGAAGATAGAATATTGTTGTACAGTGAGTGCTGCTGTCTGATTCTTGCTCTGGAAGCTTCGTCTCAGGGGTGTATCCCGCCATGTAAGGTGTGAGGTGTTGGTCTGCACCTAGTGGGGGATATCCCCCAGTTAGGCTACTCAGGGGTCAGGGACCCACTTGAGCAGGCAGACTGTCCGTTCTCAGATCTCAACCTGCATGCTGGGAGATCCACTGCTCTCTTCAAAGCTGTCAGACAGGGTCATTAACATCTGCAGAGGTTTTTGCTGCTTTTTTTTTTTTTCCTATGCCCTGTCCCCAGAGGTGGAGTCTACAGTGACAGGCAGGCCTCCTTGAGCTGCAGTGGACTCCACCCAGTTCGAGCTTCCAGGAGGCTTTGTTTACCTACTTAAGTCTCAGCAATGGCAGGTGCCCCTCCCCCAGCCTCGCTGCTGCCTTGCAGTTAGATCTCAGACTGCTATGCTAGCAATGAGGGTAGCTCCGAGGGCGTGGGATCCTCCCAGCCAGGTGCGGGATATAATCTCCTGGTATGCTGTTTGCTAAGACCCTTGGTAAAGCATAGTATTGGGGTAGGAGTTACTCGATTATCCAGGTGTTGTGTGTCTCAGTTTCTAAAGGGATTACCTTCCCCCTTGCGCTTCCAAGGTGAGGCGATGCCTCGCCCTGCTTCAGCTGTAGCTGGTCGGGCTGCACCAACTGACCAGCACCAATTGTCTGGCACTCCCCAGTGAGATGAACCCGGTACCTCAGTTAAAAATGCAGAAATCACCCATCTTCTGTGTCGCTGGTGCTGGGAGCTGGAGGCTGGAGCTGTTCCTGTTCGGCCATCTTGCTCACACCCCTATAGTACTTTATCAACCAGCCACTGGGAAGGACATTGAAATCCCCACACTCATTTTTACTGCCATTTTTTTCCAACATAATTTACAAAAAATAGAAGGAATGCGTATTAGCTAATTGTGCCACATGGTCCTATTTTCTCAGCAATACTTATATTTATTAAAGCAACTGATAGAAAATGAGACAAATTTTCATCAAAAAGATTGCTAATGTAAAACAAGGAGTACCAGGCAGCCTGGAATAAAATAAAGAAACACAATTGTAATATTGCTATTTTGGGAGTTTTACATTAAACTCCTACACAATAATCAAAGATGGAAATGTGATCATAAATTTTAACTAGAATTTAGGAATGTGGCAGCCATTCTGGGGCACATTTACAGGAAAATCATAGACTCAAATGGAATTTGCTGAGGACTATGTATCAATTTGCCATCAGAGTAGATAGTAGTAGACTCTTCCCATTAATCATTGTAGATGTGGCATCTCAAACAGAAGAGTTATGACTGTTATAAATCATGCACTAAGAGTTGTTTTTTACTTTAGATAGAGAAAACAATTAAAAAAGTTTGGGATAGCAGATGTATTGTCTCTAGTTCCTCTTCTTTTTCCTTTTAGTTTTAAAAATTAATTGTCCGTGTCAGAATCCTGTACTTTAAATATTTAGACAAGGCAAGTTTTAAAAAGAAGATATGTAGGGCACATACTTCTCATCCACTGCTGACAGGCATCAGGAATGGGGTAAATTTCGATAGGAGATGCTTATCCATTCTATGTCACTGCAGATATGAAATTTTGTTTTGTTGTTGTTTTGATTTAGCAAGAAATATCTTTATTACTTTTTTCCAATTATGAGAATGGAACTGTTGTAATTAGTTAAGTCTGAAACTATGATTTAGGAAAGAAAAAAAAAGTGCAGGATGATGTATTGCACAGAGAGCCACCCAGAGCCCATCTGTTGGACAGAATAAGGAACCCCCGTGGGTGTAATTGGGGCAGGAAGAAGGGGCAGGATATGGTGAAAGTGCTTGAGTTTTGAAGCCCAACTTGTTTTTGAGTCCACATTCTACCTTTTTCCTTTGTGTTCTTGAGCAAGATACTTAACTTCAGTAATCTATGATCTATACCTTGGGAATAATAATCACTATCTAGCAATGGTGTTTTAGAGATTAAAATATTATAATAACCTTAGTAAAGTATCTGGCTCATACTCAGTAGAAATATCTGCTTTATACCCAGCAAATATTCCTTTTCAAATAGATGTAGGCCACTATGTTATAATTAATAAGCAATACCATAAGCATTTGAATGTTTCTGCATAATGACCTATTTCCTGTCTTTTGTTAAATTTTCTTAGTTGGGGGAGTGAAACTCCTGACTAGCTTTGGACTGGATATAGCATAGGGATGCCTACCTATGTGGAATGGTTTGAAGAGTCCTTGACAGGGCCAGTGACCTTACTGTCCTTCATAGAGCCAAAAATTGCAGCAGTTACGGATTCATTCCTCTGAGTTTTGAACGAACTTCCAAAATGCCAGATCTTCTATTATAATACAAGTATTCTTGGTAGTTGAGAATGGAGGAGAGTTATGAGAGTGAGGTGAAATAGGTTAAGCTACAGGTTGCAAAGTCATTCCTTGCTCCTCTTGGGAAAACTGGACAGTCAGGTGACACATTCTTCCCTGGCTGCAATTGACTGCAAGGGGTAGCTGCCCAGTTTTGATGGGATGCCCACTCCTGATAGGATACTGGTCCCTTTCACTTTACTCTTGGCATTCTTTAGACATTTTCACTGTTTTCCTGGCTCTTGCAACACCTGAAAACTTATTTACCCACAGTTTACTAGGGAAGAGAACTGACTGATGTCAGCCAAGGTTAGTTGAAAGCGGGTAGTCTGTATGTCAGAAGGCTCTATTGTTCTTTCATTATATGGGGTGGGGCAGGTGGCTGCATCTTTGAACTCTAGTTTCCTCCTCTGTGAGAAGATGGCTTAGAGGTTCCACAGTCTCTCTACTTTCTCTCATTCTCTGGTTCTTGATAGTGGTCTGGGTTCTACCTGAAGAGAGCCCAGGATTAGAGAGAGGAAGAATGTTACAGGCAAACTGGTCTCTTTTAAACATGGCCCAGTCCCTCTTGGTGGTATCTGCTTCAGGGAAGTTAAGCGTTTGTCCAGAAATTATGATGTCTTGTTATGGAGCCCTTATTCTCTCCTCTATAAAACAACTTTCCTGTTGTTAATTCTTCTGTAACTATGTTATGTACTATGCTGACCACAGGGTACATGTGGCTTTCCACATTAATGAAAATAAAATAAAACAAAAAATCCTGTTCCTGGGTCACACAATCTCATTTCCAGGGCTCAATAGCCACATGTGTCTAGTAGCTGCTTGGCAAAGGAGGCACAGAAAGAACATTTCCATCATCACAGAAATTCTACTCTTGTGGAGAGTGCTGCTCTAGAAGCTTTAGGCCACTGAAGTTGTATTCAGTGACCTGACACCAGAGAATTTTTATAGTCACTTGAGCAGAGGTAATGCAATCCCTGGGGAAGACTTCCAGTTTCAATTACACTCAGGTTAATAAACCCATTGTTCCAACAAAAATCATAGTTGCTCAACATTCCATTCTGCTGATTTTTTTTATCCAAGCAGTCAACATAGTTTTATTAAACACCACCTACTCATTATGTACTAGTTAAATGAGGAATGAATGTGGCTCTGTCTCCAGATAAATGAATAGAGAGAGACACAAAAAAAATTGGATGACTGGGGCTGTTGGGTGCACAAAGTAACTTGGTTAGGCTGTAGGATCGGGAAATCTCTCTAGATCTTTTTTCTGGAACTTCCTTTTTTCTAGATCTTCCTTTCTGTGGAGAATCGCTCAGTTTTAACAAAGTGGCCAATTTATACTAAAATGCTTGTCATTTATATAAAATATTGGCATTTGTTGCAATATTGCAAACCAAAGAGTCATTGAGTTCCAAACTAAACAAAAGTTTTATAAAACAGTTTGTCCTGTCCAGCCTTTAAAAGAGAAGGCATTTACTATATGCCAAGCATTGTGCTGCCTGCTTCACATGCGTTTTCTAATGTGGGTTTCACAATACTTTCTTGACAAAGCTCAGCTGTGCACCTACCTGCTGGAGAGACAGCATCAGGAAGGAGGGAAAGCAGAGGTTTTGGAGGACAGCAGACAGGCTTAAATTTCAACTGCGTTACTTACTAAACTTCAAGACTTTGGGCATTTACTTAACTGCTATTAGCTCTAGTTTCCCTGTCTGTAAAATGAGGGACATGATATCTGCTTCATGTGGTTGTTGTGATGATTAAGTCAGACAAGCCAAAGGAAGTGGTGCAAGTCTTGGTGCAAGACCTGGCACACAGAACATGAATACAGGGGAGGAAGTCATCTTTTCAGTCCCTATAGCGTTGTACCTTGTACATATTAGGCACTCAGCAAGTATTTGTTGAATAGATAGGTGGATGCAAGGATGGAAGTCACATCTGCAAAACGTTCTTCATCTGCAGAACATTTCCTGGGAGTGTAGGTGGTCGCCTAAGTACAATGATCTGGGGAGGCTAAAAGTCTCTTATTCAACCCCAAACATCATCCTACTGGCCCTGGCTGCTGTTTTGAAATTTAAGTATTTTTCATTCTATTCAGTCATATGTCCCTGTTAAAAGCAAATATTACTTTAGAGAAGGAACACACTAAGCTATTGTGTGCCATGGTGTTGGTCCAGCTGCCAAACCTCCTAAGACAGCACTGTGGAGTGGAAACACCTCTGATCTGGGAGCCGGATATTCTGGCCTCCAGACCTGGCTCTGCTAGCATCTGGCCTTTCCTGGGCCTTGACCTCAGATTTCCTATTAATTAAGTGGAGGATTAGACTAGATCTTCTATAAATGGTTTGGTTTGTGGTTTTATAAGTGGGTTACCAGGCAAGTGAGTTTTCATGTTGAGGCATGGGGCAATGCCTGGGTTGGATGGCTTTGGAACATGGCAATGTGGGGATTATAGCCCGGGAAGGACAGGGAACTTCTGTCCAATGTGGTTACAGGGTGCCTGATAATGAGACCGTAAGGGACATACCATGAAGGAACAGGGGATCAACAATGACAGTTTTAGGACTGTTTCACAGCTTTGTTAGATACCAACCTGGTTTATAAACATCCTCTAGGAGTCTTCCTGAACATTAAGCACCAACATAAAATCACCTGGAATGAAGCCAGTTGACTGCTCCAAATGTGATCTTCAAAACTGGGTGCTTTATGCAGCAAGGCTTGTGTGTATTGTGGAAAACTGCTCTAGGACATTCCAAGGCGTGACTGTCCACTCAGTGGTGCAGCCACGGACTGCCAGAAGCTACTGGCCTGGAGCAACTGGCCTAGCCCTTAGAAAGCAGGAATGAAGCAGCTCTTCGTGGCTGTAGGTGTCCCAGGGAACAAGGGTAGAGCCAATTACTGAACACCTCCCACATGCCAGGCACCATAGTGGGCATTTCACACACATTGTCTCATGTAAACCTCACAGCTGTTGCATGTAGTAGACAGTACTGCCTTCACAACACAAATGAGGAACTGCAACTCAGAGAGGAAAGAAGTAGAGGTGAGATTTGAGATTTTTGGATGCCAAAATTCACACCTCTTCCCATATATGTCATGCAACCTCCAGGATGTTCTGCAGATATCACTTGCTGTTATAGTTCAATGTTCTCTGCCCATGGGCATTGAGGGTGGAATTATTGTTCTCACATTATTGCTATTTCAGGCATTGTTGGAACAAAGAAACAATCACCACCAGTGGCCCCATCTATTCTGAGAGTGTTTGAAGTCATCAGTCATATTTTCCAGCTGTCAGGGTTCCAATTTAAGTTTTATGTTGGATCTTTTTCTCTTTACTCTTGGTTGATTGGAGTTATAATCTGTTTTCTTCCCCACTTTTGGGTACTCACATTTAGATTTTATTGATATTCATTTCGTAGTGCTTTAAAAGGTTAAAAAGAAGCCTGAAGCTCTCTGGGTTTCTTATTAAGATGCTGCAGGGAAGAAGACAGAGTGTATCAGTTTATTGGGCTAGACATATCTGTTGATTGACACAGATGCTGCAAACATGTTCTGGGAACCATTTCAATGTTCCATAATAAGTAGCACATTAATCAGGACTGGGCAAACTGGAGAGGTCTCAGCAGGGTTGGAGTTTCCTGGGAAGTGCCTATTAAGATGAAGAATTAGCCAGTGCTCACGTTTAACATGTGGACTCCTGAGATGGGACCTGGAGGGAGATGCTGCAGAGTGCTGATCAACATTCGTGCGGATCACGGTCGCGTGATCACTTTCACCTGTACATCATTATCAGTTCAGAGCCTCCCCCTGCCCCTGTGGGCTTGCCATGAGAGGGAGACTCCATCCTCTTTTTTAACAGAAGGGCAGGAGGGTGTGCATACTCCAGTGATGTGTGTCATTTACTTTTTGCAGCTTCAAAAATTGAGTAGACTGAAGAAAGACGTTCGTGAAAGGTAGACTTTTCTTTTTATCATTATTTGCCCTTTGTTTTGTAGATTTTTCACTGTGAAGTGTGTAATATATTCAAGACTTTATATCATGTCATCAAAAGCCTAACCACAAAGTAAGTCTCAAGTGTGCCCACTGTCCTGTATGGAGCATGAAACCGGCTTTTTGTGCAGTCTCCTTGTTGGAACCACTCCTTGAAATTTGTGCTTATTGTGTCCTGACTTTTCTGGACAGTTTTACCACATAAGATAGTTTGCTAAACATCTTCCCTGTATTTAAAATGTGGCTTTTGTGTAATAAAGCCCTGTGGACTCCATAGCAGTACCAAGTTTACAAAACTACCCTAGTACCCCTGTTTTGTAAACAGTACCCCTGTTTGCAAAAACTGGTTCTATTTTAAAATAGCTTAGACAGCCTTTATCCCAAGTGCTTGTGTTTTGATTATTCTCTGATGCAGAATTAAATGAAGAAATTTGTGCACGAAGCAAACTTCACCTCTGTATCCCCCAATAGCACACTACCCTCACTTTTTTTTTTTTTTTTTTTTTTGAGTCAGAGTCTCACTCTGTCTCCCAGGCTGAAGTGCAGGGGCATGATCTCGGCTCGCTGCAACCTGCGCCTCCCAGGTTCAAGCAATTCTCCTGTCTCAGCCTACCGAGTAGCTAGGATTACAGGTGCCTGCCACCATGCCCGGCTAATTTTTGTATTTTTGGTAGAGATGGGGTTTCCCTATGTTGACCAGCCTGGTCTCGAACTCCTGACTTCAAGTGATCCACCCATCTCAGCCTCCCAAAGTGTTGGGATTATAGGCATAAGCCACCGCACTGGGCCCCTCACTTTTAATTCTATAAATTAATGTATTTTATAGTAGGATGTTAGGACAAGAAATTTATATGTCATTACGTATACTTGGGGATTGATAAGAAGTTATATTTCAATATAGCAGAAAACTAATGAAAGCTTTCAAACCCCAGTCCATCCATTTCTGTTTTCCCAGTCTACATTCTCGTGTAGTGAGTGTGGTTCTGAGGCAGTGGTCACTTTGTGATGCTGTCATGAAATAAATAGGAGAGAATCTGGCCATACTTGTGTTTTTTTCAGATCCGAAGGTAGGATAAGCCTCAGATGCTGATGTGAATTTAGTGAGGGGTCCTGATATGGCCTGATGCCCTTGCTGTTACTCTGGCTGAGCACAAATGTGTCCTTTTATGTCATATATCCTTTTGAGATCCTCAAGGCAAGCAATTGAAACCGACTCTGACTGGCTTAGGCATAAGAGTAACTTCTTGAGAGGTACCAGGTTATCTGGTGGACTCACTGTGAAGTTGTAGGAACCAGACTTAGAATATGGGTGGGGATAAAGGGAAACCAGAGCCAAATTAAAAGTCACACCAGAGAGCCAGCTTGGGGAGCCATCACTGCTGTTCCTGCTGAGCACTGGGCATGGGGCTGGCATGGCCACTGCTGGTGTTGGCCTTGGATATGACTGCTTGGTGCTGCTGGACCTGCTGGCCTGGCAACTGGCTGCTGCCACCACAGTTGCCAGGATGAAGATTCTCTGTTCTCTGAGCCACTGGCCCCGGATTTGAAGCCCCAGGATGGATGTGTATCATCGTCCATGACCATGATCTGTGCCGTGACTGCCAGAGAGTCTGAAAAAGCAAGAATCTGGCTATCTTGACTGCTGTAATGCAAGGGGCTTCGTTTCCCACTAAGATTCACATGGCAGGAAATTCATCAAATATAGGAACGGTTTCAGATACCAGAAGGCCACAGTCTGACAATACATAATCAACACATTTCATCAAACGCATTCTTTTGAACCTTTGATTTTCCTTCTTGCTGACATCTTTATTCTTTTAAGCTCCTTATTAATAGTCTGTATTTCAAGTAGGAGAAGAAAATATAAAGAGATAACATTCAGTTCCTTTTCCTTATAGCTTTCTTAAAGTTTCTGTAAGCAATACTAAGAGGTAATATAGCCTCTGTCACACCCCCACTCCAAGAAATTGGATTGGTGAAATGAACACACCTTCTGAGAGTGCAACTGTAAAATAGGCCTAGAATAGATCAGATGGAAGGAAATAAAAAATAATTATTTAAATGGGGCTTAGATGTTGCTTAAACTTGGCTTTTCCTCCTCATTAGTACAAATAGTCAAACTGTAGATCTACAGGGACCTAAAATTTTAATTTTAGGATGTATGCCTCATTGCAATTCAAAGATAGGTGGGTGCTTAACATGAGGAAGTAGAGTTTAGTGATTACAAACAGGGTGTTGGGGTTGGACAGACCTGGGTGCAAGTCCTTGTTGAACTGTGTGACTTGGGGCATGTTTCTTCACCCTCTGAGTCTATTTCTCATTTGAAAAAGGGCAGTGGTGACCTTTATCTCACAGAGTTGGTATGGGAATTGAACAAATTCATGTATGTAAATCTCATATTAAGTATTTAATAAATAACTATTATCATTTTAATCCCTGCTATAGGAGAATAGAGTAAAAGTTGGCTCTCTCAAATTAAAAAGGGGTGGCTTTTGGAGGAAATGTCAAGCGGAGATCAGTTGACAATGCAATGGGTGTTGTAGAGGAAGATCTAGCCCTGGGGGAGTAAGCGTGGTGGACTCAGGGATGTCCCAGGTTCCCTTCAATAGCTAACTCTATGGTATGGTAACTTTCTCGAGAACGCAGACAAGGATTAGTCCTCTCAGCTGGACTATTCCTGATGTTGATGACGAAACACCAGCCACTCAGACAGTGTCCATCAATGTCCACCCTAATCTGGAAATGAACTGACCAGGCCAAGGTAGAAACCAGTTGGTCTGTCCAACCAGTAACAGATCCATAAAAGTGGCAGCCACTTTCACCACCATCATTATAGCTCTGACCACTTTCCCTGACTTGATTTGGCCAATGTGTTGTGTGAGTGGTGGATGGAAGAAGCTAATACAGCTATGGCCTTCCTCAACAATAGTGAGGTACCACTATCATTTGCAAATCAGTTCAAAAATAGGAGGCCTTCCTAGTTGGGCACTAAGAGCTAATTCTCTTGGGCAAATTTTATTGCATTCAACCACAGAAGATTAAAAAAATAAAAAAGAATGGCATTTTCTCCTCCCAAAGCAAAACCTCTGAGATTCATGGTCTATCCTAATTATATCTTCTGGGGTAATCCTGAGAAGTCTCATCCATTCCAGTAGAGCCTATGCTGTGAATAACTATAAGAGTGCTCACCTAGTTTTGCTGCAGTGCAAGAATTTCAAGGTCTAAACTTTATGAAAATATTGATTAAGGTAAGTTATTGCCTATCATGTGATTAAATTATACTACAAAGAATTATTTTGTCTGATGATTTTCCAACATGAGGGCTCAGGCAGAATAGTACAAAGGATGAGATTATAGATCTACTCATGATTTTCAAGTACATAGTACACTGTTCTTAACTATAGTTAACACATTGTATAATAGATCCCTTGAACATATTTCTCCTAGCCAACTGAAGTTTCCTATCCTTTGACCAACATCTCTCCAACCTACAGCATTCTGTCCCTAGCCCCCAGGAAACACCATTCTACTCTCTGCTTTTGCAGGTTTGCCTTTTAAAATTTTCACATATAAGTGAAACCATGTGAAATAGTGTCTTTCTGTGCTTGGCTTATTTTACTTAATATGATGTCCTCCAGGTTCATTCATGTTGTCGCATGTGACAGGATTTCCTTCTTCTAAGGCTGAATAGGATTCCATTGTGTATATATACCATCTATTATTTACCATTCATCCATTGATGGAAACTTAGGTTGATTCCATATCTTGGCTATTGTGAATAATGCTGCAATGAACATGAGAGTGCAGCTATCTCTTCAAAATGATTTCATTTCCTTTAGAAATCTACCTAGTCGTGGGATTCCTGGATCATATGATAGTACTATTTTCAATTTTTTGAGAAACTCCATATTGCTTCCCATAATGGCGGCACTAATTTACATTTCCACGAACAGTGTGCAGATGTTCCCTTTTTTCCATACTGTTGCTAACACTTGCTAACTTTTGTCTTTTGATGATAGCTGTTTTAACAGATGTGAGGTGATAGCTCATTGCAGTTTTAATTTGTAAGGGAAATGCACATTTTAAAATACTGTGAGTGCTAGTAGTAAATGTGGGATCCTAAAAGTTTATACTGGACCATGTGAAGAATTTCTTTTGTGAGGCCGGAAAATGGGCTAAGAGACAGAACAACCTAGTGTTCTTTGTTTCCATACCATTCCCAACCTACCTTGAGGTCCATGTCTGAATTTGGTGGTTGAAGGCTTTAATTTTTAAGGAAGCGAAAGGTCTGCCCAGGATGAGCCTGCCAGCAAATCAGCAAAAGCAAGCCTAAGACCAAGGAATCACAGATCTACCTGTTGTCTAAGGCTAAGCTGCCATGGCTACCACTCTGGGTCTTCTCTGTCTGGGAGCAAAATCTCCAACCTTAAATAGGAGTCAGACCTGGTATGGTGGCTTTTGCCTGAAGTCCCACCTACTCACAAGGCTGAGGCAGGATCCCTTGAGCCCAGGAGTTTGAGGCTATAGTGAACTATGATCATTACTGAACTCTAGCTTCGACAACAGAGCAAGACCCTGTCAAAAAAAAAAAAAAAAAAAAAAAAAGAGTTAAAAGTTAAAAAAGAACCAGAGAGAGAGACACCAGGTTTTCTCAGATGGGGTAGTCCCTGGTTTGACTTGCCTTCTAGCCCCATGAGAGGAAGACCCATAGGAAAATAAGGGAAGAAATATGTGGCAGGGTCTTTCCTAGGTGGCAGCAGCCCAACCCAGTTCACCTTCCTGACTTCATAAAGGAAGACACAGGAGACTTTTCTTATTTTTACTCCTCTCATTAGACTCCACCATCTGGAAAATGTTGTCTAAGAATAAGCTCTCAGGATCATCTATTTTAGCATATCTGCTCCTTTGTGGGAAGAGTGAGTGTGAAAATTTGGGAACATGTGCAGTGGATAAAGTTGTTATTTTATGCAAAACAGAAAAGAGCAGTGCCCCCTTTGGATGGATGTAGCCCTGGGCCAGGGCACACAGCTTTGGTATTCTCAAAGAAGCCCACAAAACAACCAAGGAGGCTGTTCCAGCTGGGCACTAGTAGCTGATTCTCTTGGTAACCGTGGGCTGGGTTTTAGCTCTCACATGCCCGCTTAAGCTGAGTACCTTTGTGCAGTAAATAGCCTGGACCACTTTACATGGTGGTGGTAATGGGCAGGCTTAAGGGGTGTGATATTGGGTAGGGGCTCAAATAACTCATGGAATGGGCACCTAAGCAAGGTAGAGAGATGCAGAGCAGAAAGGAGTTCTGAAGGGGAGTTTGGCTTGTTTGCCTTTTTTTTTTTTCCTATCTTGGCACCCTTTATTAACAGAACATAGTGTAGATTATGCATTGTATTTTGAAAAAGAAAGAGAAAAAATGGCATAATCTTTGCTGTTGAGATGTTTTCAGTCTAACTCAGCAATTCCTTTCCCTCATCCTTTCTGCCTCACTACTTATTACATTTACTTCTAGTTCTTCCTCTTTAAATTGAAAAAGCAGAGGCAAAACCAGACACTGTGATAATGGAATTTTATGTTGTGGTTTTTGATTACACTTCCCTTCCAAAGCCTCAACATTTCACATTGTTAATAATAATGTTCTTTGTAGGAAAAATCCTTAATTTGAAAATGTTGCAGATGGCCTTTTATCAGGAGCTATGGACTGTCAAAATAAATAGATCTAATTATGAACCATTGTTGTTGAATGGGCCATCTTAAATAATAGCAGTCAAGTTTCCAGAAATTAAAAAAAAGACCTTACATTTTTAAAAGACCTCAGAATAATTAGTGGTCTTTGGTTGATTGGTTTTCAACAAGTTATTCAGCAGATGGAGGCCGTCAGATTTCTGCTGTACAATTATTTTTGTAACTCATGGTGCCGGGGGGAGTGGTGGGATTTTATGCAACTTCAGCATCACTCTTTGTTCAATCGGATTTGGTTTAAGAGAATCCTGCTGCACCTGTACATTAAGATGGAGCGTGAGGAAGGCCTTGGGACTGAGCCATTTGAAGAGGATCTAGGCTCGGGTGGGTCACTTTAGGAGTATTAGTATAACCTTAGACGTTAGCTCTTGGAACTACCCTGAAGGTGAAAATGTGAGACAGCTAATATTTCTCTGCAAGGATTCCTTGGGTTACTGAGTTTTGGTTCTTGCCATCAAGATATTTGTACTGGAGCAAGATGTGGAAAACCCCAGATGAGAGGATATTAATGTAGAATCATGAGCTCTGCCAAAGTAATGTCATTACTGCTGCTCCATCCCTGAAGAAAGATCTTAAACATATGAAAATAGACAAGACAAATTATAAATTGTAATTTAGTATCTGGTAACTGAAAGTCTTTACTTCATTTGTACTAAGTGATTACCTAAATTTACTAAGGAAAATTTTGGAGATCACAGATTTGAGTTGAGGTCAATAAAACAGGATAAAAGTCTAGATGGTCTAGATGATGAAACTTAGCTTTTGTTGATTAGAGTTCTATTTAGCTCTTAAAACTGCAGTAAATAAAAAGTTATATTAGTGGAAAACACACATGGATTCAGAAAACATAGACAAATAGATAGGAAATTGAAATGTATACATTTTATTTTCAACATGTAAAACCTTGAGTTTAAAGTTCTTCATAAAAACACAATTCGTAGATTAACTTTATAATAAATTAACAGTGAGCATTCTTATCCCCATTTCAGGGCTACAAACCCAAGTTATGGAGAGAAAATTTTAAAAGAGGAGGCAAGAGCTGCCACTATAATTTAAAATATATTGTTCTCCAGTCTTTTTACATATTCTTGAAACCAGTTCATTAACGGTGACCTTGTGTAGGAAAAATTAGCATTTGTGCCCAAAATTTCTTTGTATGTGTTAGTTTGTGTGCATATTTTGGAGTCTTCATGTTAAAAGTATAGGACAGACCTACTTAACAAAGGTGAATTTTGTTGAAATTTTGGGGAGAATATAGGTTTGAATTCATGTAAATAAGATTGAATAAAAATCCAGATGACTAAAATGTATTTCATCTTTTGATAATTAGAGCTTTATTAAGCACTTAAGCTGCAAAAAATAAGAGGTTTTATTAGTAGAAAATACTCATGGATTTAGAAAATTTAGGTAAATCTATAGATAATTGAAATATAACTCAGGAAAACATTTAATGAAATCTCTTTTTCAACACATAAATTAGTACCCTAAGAGAGTTAAATTAGTATTTTACTGTGAAACTATTTTCTTCCACACCAGAATCTATTGTATGTTGGCAAAGAAAAATGGACTAGACATTCATGACCACCAAGAGTTTATTACTTGCTCTGGCCACCTCAGTGTTCAGTGGGTACCTAAAGTGAAAAGAGTTTTAAATGCTGCCTTTGCAGTCTTAAGTCTGAGTGAATCCAGGGATATTTGCTGTGACTGTGGCAAAATGATTATTGTGGAATTGGTTGTAGAATTTGGATTTTTTTGTTGCTGGCAAAATTCACATTGCCAAGTCCTCCTTCCCTTAATCTTTTAAATTGAAGAGTATTTTAAGCAAAAAGCAATGCAAACATATCTTACTCCCTGAACTTCTTGATTAAATTGGTAGTGTTTTTTATTTGTAGTGGACTACGTACAGAGTTCTTTTTCATAAAACTTGAAGGTTCTTCTTCATAAATCTTGCAGCTTCAAGTGGAAAAAAAGGAAAAAAGAAACTTATTTCCTCTTACACTCTTACTGTCACACCTCAAGTATTGGACACAATGTGCAATGCTTGGCTTAGAAAAACCTTTCTCCTCTCTTGGCAAATCAGGCAGTGTGGAATCAGCAAGGGCCCAGCTCTCACTGTTTTCCTATGAAGTTGTTTGGATGTGTGACACATCCACCTTATGGAAGTTTAAATTGGTTGTGTCTTGAGGCTCACAAAAGTAGGTTGTGGAATTGGTATAAGCATTTGATTTATTTGAACATGTCTGGTGGTGTGTCATCGACTGACCCCTCTGATATGAGCTTTCCTTCAAACAAGGTCCATCAGAGACTTGAAGTTTCACAATCAAAGCTTTGTTTACTAGGTATATTTTTCAGCCTCAAGGAAATGTTCCCTCGCTGCCTGTAGAAGCAATAGTTACACCTTCCTTAGGGAAAGAACCCAGTTAAATGTGTTGCACATCTTCACCTCTTTTACTTGAATAAGAAGTTTACAATCTTCCCTATGGTATCCTTCGTAGGGGAACTCTAGGAAGAAATGTTTGATCATAAGAGTGGTAACTGGAAGCATGAACTGGAGTATGGTGTTCCCCATTTAAAGAAATTTTGCTTAAAAATATTTTTTTTAAATGACCTTCCAGAGGTCAGACAAAGGCCAGTTTCCCCTTGATATTGGGTATTTCAGGGTGGGATTAACAAAAGGCTAGAAAATGAAGATGGAAAGGGATTTATAGCTACATGTCAGCAGCATGGACAATTTCCTAATGTGCATCTCTAATTAAACATTGGAGTATTAGCTTATTAATTAATTCAACAAATATTCATTGAGTATCTCTGCTAGGCAAGAATCTGGGTACCAGAGTTACAAAAGTGAATGAGGTACATTTTTCTTCCTTAGGGAGCCTAGAAGGAAATATACAATTAACTACAGTCATTGTTTCTCACACTACCAAGCAAAAGAAGTGAGGCTTACCTGTTTCTCAATGTTGTTTTCTGAGGACACATAAATGAAGAAACTTCAACTAGAAAAAACAAAATTCATATTCACCGTTGGATTGTCTGCACAATATTGTCATCAGTAAATCATGTAATGCTAATACAGGACTTGGACTGAGTGTGACATTGCCAATTTCAGTTTGTAATTTCTTCATACTCGCAAGTGATAATTTTGTAATTTCTTTTGAGGAGCAAAACAATAAAAACCATCAGTACAAAGTCAGGGTATCCTTGGTGCTAGAGAGCTCTATTACACAATGATTCCTTACACTGTGTGAAGTATGAAAGTTCTATAAAAAGATTTCTCCACAATTCATTTTATAGTCGTCCTGTCAGTAGGTTTTATTAACTCTACTTTTCTGTTGAAAATATGGAGTCTCAGTAATTGTGATTGAGTTGGTCATCCCAGGTTATAAAAACAACAGTTTCAGAAGGGGCTTGAATGAAATATCTTCTGCCTTTCGATCCAGGGAAGTTAGTACTATACCTCAACAAGGACTAATGCAAGGACCAAATGTAAGGGCTAAACATGGGACATCACAGCTATCAAACTGATGAGAGAGGCCTTATCACTTCTTAGATTGCTCAAGAGGATGATGTGAGCAGAATAATGGCCCCCAAAGAGGTTTATGTTCTCATCTCTGGAATCTTTGAATACGTTAGTTATAGGACAAAGGAAAGTTAAGATTGTGGATGGAATTAAGATTACTAATCAGATGATCTTAAAATAGGGAGATTATCCTGGATTATCCTGGTGGGCCCAATTCAATAATTTAAGAGGTAGGCAGGAAAAGAGAAGAAATTGTGACTAAGGAAACTAAGGGGCAGTAGTCAGAGGGATATGACATTGTGTTCTTTAGAAACGGAAAAAAGGGCCACAAGCCACAGAATGTGGATGATCTCTAGACCTGGAAAAGGCAAGCAAAGAGATTTTCCCCTAGAGCCTCCAGAAAGAAACTCAGCCCTATGAACCTCTTGGTTTTAGCCCACTGAGACTCATAGGACTTCTGTCCTATGGAATTGTGTGACGATAAACTTTTGTTGTTTTATGCCACTAATGGTAATTTGTTAAAGTAGCAGTAGGAAACTTATCTGCGTGGTGCTGTTAGAGCCTGATTTACAGCTCTCTACCTTCAGAGCAGACAGTGTGACTGGGAGCCCCCTGTTATCACCAGGTGGGGATGTTACAGGTTAGATCAATAGTTTATTCAACTGTTTATTAATAAACATTTATTGCACATCTACTTGGTACAAGGCACTGTTCTAGACCAAACAGTAAACAAGACATAAAAAAATCTTGCCTTCATGAAGCTATTATTGTAGAAAGGGAAAGATAATAGGTAAAATGCATCATATGTTAGATAGCGATAAGTGATGAGGAAACTGTAAGGAGATAACAGTGATAGGAAGCAGTGTGTGTGTGTGTGTGTGTGTGTGTGTGTGTGTGTGTGAACGTGTATATGTATGTGTATATCTGTGCATATGTATATTAGGTTTGTAAATTTTAGATGGGGCTTCTAGGGCAGGTTCACTGAGAAGTTGATATGTAAATAAAGATCCTACCACTTCTTTTAGGAAGGAAGAAACAGCCAGTGGCTTTCTGTCCCAAGCAAAGGAAATGCAAAGGCTCTGAGGACAGAGGGTTCCTGGCACTGGAGGGATGGGAGATGGTGAATAGGTGAGAATGTAGGTAAAACTTCCAGAGTGCCAGGTTCTTTCACCCTCAGGTGATTATATTCACCCTCAGGCCAAGCCTTAGAGCTTTTCTCCTCAGCTGGTGGTTCTTGCTTTTTTTTGTTTAAAAAAAATTATCATTTGTACTGCAGAGAAAAATCAGACCATTTCCAAAGGGCAGCCTAAGGGAGCTGGAGGCAGAGAGTATCCGAGAGTGTTTCAGTGCTGATAACCAATTTTATGGATCAGTCATTTTAATTAATAAGGAGAATGGGGGAAAGTGATGCAAACAATATAAGTCCCGGTTGGCATTTCCTTGAATGTTGAATACCTTTTACTTTTCAAAGGGTAAGGAGTTTGGTTAGTGACTGCAAACAGGCAGAATTGGGGTTGCTCTAAACTCAACCAGCTGGTCACAGAGTACTGTTGGCAAAGGTTGGCCTCTTTTTCTTGCTTCACATGGCTCATATTTAATATAATACTGCAGAATAACTTTGATCTGTCTGCCTTTAGCCAGAAGTCACCACCACTATCCCCTTAAAACTGTTGGCTAGCATTTCTTTAAACAAGCAGGCTGCACAGAGCACCTTATGTGATTCCAGCAGGGGAGGAAGGGAGGAAGTTGTGAGGGTTGGACACCCAGATCTAAGAAGGAGGGAGATGTAGGTAGAAGGACCAGCCAATTGGCAGCAGTAGGCTGCAACAGCCATACACTTGCCCTGGGAAGTGGGAAATAGGAGCGATGACAGAGCTTGGTTTTTCACACAGCAAAGATCTATGACAGCGAAAGAGAATAGCAATGGAGTAAACCGAAGGAAGAAATAAGATGCCTCCAGAGGGATATGGCAGCTTTAAAACATGGCCTCAAAATCCTTTGACACTCCTTCCATCAAGAAATGGGGTCTATGTCTCTTCTCCTTATATCCTCTTGTGACTGCTTGACCAATAGGATGGGGTAGAGGTATCTGTTTCTGGTGCAGACCTTCGGAAATGAGTCACTTCTACTTTCTGTTTCCTGAGAGGCTCGCTCCCAGAACCCAGCCACCATGCTGTGAAAAAGCTTCACCTAGCCCACAGAAAGGCCCATATAGAGAGGAACCTGCAGTCAGCCATGTGTGAGAGCCATCTTGGAAGCAGATCCTTCAGCTGGTCAAGCAATTCCAGCTGACGTTACATGGCACAGAGATGAGCTGTGCCTGTTGAGCCTTCCCCAAATTGTAGATTTGTGAGAAAATGAAATCACTGCTGTTACTTTCAGCTACTAAATTTTAAGGTAGCTTGTTATATGTGAACAATTGTAATGAGGTGCATTTTAGGTGACCAGGAAGGAGAAATATCAGGTTTCATGCAATACTGAGGTTGCTTTGTTATTCAGGTATATAAAATATAAATCATATGATTCAAATCTTTTAACCACTTAGAGTTTTTTTTATTCTCTCCTTTGAAAAATGCACATATACCAACCTTTTGAATACAGTTTCAAGAGTCTGAATACCTTCTACATCCATCTGTGGGCATAGACTCCAAGTGGATGAACCTCTGTGATCAGAATCTCTCTTCACTACTGTGTTATAAAGTGCAATTTGGTGTAAGCTTAGGGAAGGAAGAGGGAGAGGACACTGGACTTTCTGTTGTTAGACTTGTATTTTATTCCAATCCTTTCATAGATTTGCTCTTTGATTGGAGATAAAGTGTAAAACCTCTCTATGTCATACTCTATATCTATATGATATTCTATATCATAATTTCTTGGATGGTAAAATGTGGATTAAAATTCTGTCCTTTCTTTCCTCAAAGGAATGTTGAAATTTAAAAAAAGAAAAAAGAAGTGAATATGCTTGGAAAAGTCATATCTTGCCCGTAAGAAGTATACAATGAATATTTGTTGAATTTTTAGCTGTTGTTATGGATAGGGGATTACTTGATTAGGTCGCTGTGGTGTTATGACATAGATACTTATTTTCATCCATGGTTCCTGGCTTCTAGCTCCCATAGTCCTTGTTATACTGTTGGGGCACTTTAGGCCTCAGGAAATGGAATCTTTCTCTCTAAGCTTCTCCTGTCCTCCTTTCACTTGCTCAAGGCAGGACTCTAATCTGATTGTTGGTCAAACTACCCTCATTCCAGATCATGTCCTATGCAGGCACATGGATGAAACTGGAAGCCATCATCCTCAGCAAACTAACACAGGAAGAGAAAACCAAGCACCACATGTTTTTACTCATAAGTAGGAGATGAACTTTGAGAATACATGGACATGGAGAGGGCAACATCACACACCAGTGAGGGGAGGGAACTTAGAGGATGGGTCAATAGGTGCCGCAAACCACTATGACACATACATACCTATGTAACAAACCTGCAAGTTTTGCACATGTATCCCATTTGTTTCTTTTTTTAAGGAGAAATAAAGAAAAAAACCCCAAAAATCAAAATACCCCCATTCCAGAAAGAGTCCTGCTCTATACCTAAGAGGAAGGCATGCTACACAGAGAGGCCAAGAAAAGTCTAAGTAGATAGACATTGATGGGTTTAGATCATGCACTTTTTGTCCAATCACATTTCTACATGGTTGTCAATCATGTCTATGTAATGAAACCTCCATAAAATCCTAAGAGGATTGGGTTTAGGGAGCTTTCAGATAGCTGAACACGTGAAGGTTCCTGGAGGGTGGTGCATCTAGGGAGGACACGGAAGCTCGTGCCCCTTCCCTGATACCTCACCCTACACATCTATATCCTTTGTAATATACTTTATAATAAACTGGTAAGGGTAAAAATATTCCCCTGAGTTCTGTGAGCTGCTTGCAATTCCAATTAACCGAACCCAAAGAGGGGGTCATGGAAACCCCAACTTGAAGTTGGTTGGTCAAAAGACACCAGACTTCTGACTGGCGTCTACAGGTGGAAGCGTCTTTGGGACTGAGCCCTCAACCTATGGGATCTGATATTATCTCCAGGTAGATGGTGGCAGAATTGAATTAGAGGACACCCAGTTAGTGTTCACTGCTTGATGTGTGGGGGAAAAACTCCACACTTTGGGTAACAGAAGTCTTCTTCTGTGTTGCTGACTGTTGTGGTGGTGGCAAGAGAGTAGAGGAAAAACATGGTTTGAGAGAACTTTTCCTGACACAGAAGCCCAGACCTTTAAGGGCAAGGTTTTGTCCATAAAACAATCCTGGAACAAGGTCCCCAGGAAACAAGCACCAAAGGATATAGGAGTGGAAAGAGGGGGTCAGTTAGACATATCCGTCCCTGTCACCCATATTACTTTTTACCCTCTGTTATCCTTAGTTTTATAGTCAGTGTAGGGGAACTAGGAGAAACAGTAGCATGCAAAGATTAGTATCAATTTACACCAAAACAGAACACTGCCCATGAGCACAAGGAATTGGAAACAATATACACAAAAGTCTCACAAAATAGAAAAGAACATGGACACTGGCTCTAACATTGACGTCACTGGGATAGAAAGTCTATTTACATTGTTGCTTATGAGGTCAGCAAAACATTTCAAATAGCAGCTTCTTGGCTGCCTGCAGTGGGTCGGCAAATGTGAAATAAAACATGAACGGCAGACCTGACTTATGAACAGAATGTTCCAAGTTTCCTTCTTTGCTTTCTTCTGTAACAGATCACCTTGTCCTTGTTACTGTGTCGGTAGATTTTTATCATCTCAGATGACAGAATCCTAGTGTTGGCCAGGGCAAATCCAAAACACAGGTGATGAGGGGCAACACCCAATGTTAAAACCTGATCCACTGTGGTTATTTTTTCTTCGCATTGTGAAACTGTAAGGATGAAAATGGGCAGGAGAGTAAAAGCAGCAATCACGTCTGCATGGACTGAAGGCAATTTAGTTTCTATCAGACATGGTGACAGTGATCAATGCATCACAAAATCTAAAACAACAGATGCCAAGCACAAACTGTGTCACAGATCCCTGATCAAAGATATCTACCATATGTTTAGCTTTCACATCAATGTATGTCAAGTCAATTTTGAACTAGAAGCCTTTAGATATACAGTTCAGTACCTCTTTCTCCTTTTCTTCCTCTTTTTTCTCCAAGAAGTTCCCAGAATCTGAATTTAATCATTATTCAGATTTGGCTATATTTGCATATAAATACATTGCTTGTGATGGATTCAGTGAAAGTTCATGCGCACGGCTGCCCCTGCCCAGTGTTGCACTGGCTTTCTGCCCATCAGTGCTGGAGCTGGCAGAAACACCCTGCAGAGGGACAGAAGCAAGTGACCTAGAGGGGCCTGCGAAGAGTCTTAGGAGGGTAATTACAACACGTGTTTCTTCCTTTTGGGAGTATATAATTGGGTTCAGTGTGAAGGCAGCTCACTGTCAGGCACATGGAAAATACTCTGAGTTAGAATGGTTGAAGTGTGGTCACAAAATATCCATGAGTGCATTAAATCCATGAGGATTTATTAGGGTCTCTTAAGCATTTGATTCCCTTTAAGGAAATCACTGCTAATAAAGAGGCACACAGCTTAAGAAGCTGAAGCAGGGTGAACAAAATTGACTTATAGCTCATAGGTAGAGAAAGCAGAATTCCTAATTAGTCATTTTTTTTAAAAGCATGTACTAAAGGGAAAATTGTTATATATTTTTTTCCCAAGTTTCTTTGGTCTAGGTGTTGTTTGCCATTTTAATTACAGATTTATTATCTATTTTGTATAATATATAACTCAGGAATTATTATTTAATTTTTCCTCTTTTCTTGCATTGGGCTTGGTGCTGGGGAAACAGAGACAAATTATGCAGAGTGCTTGCTTGTTGGGAATTCACACTCCGGCAGCCTGGTGTAGCCGTGTGGACAAACAACTACTGTGCAATTTGATGAGGGAGACAGAAGGCAGGGCAATGGCACAGGTGGAAGTGCCCAACTAGGATACAAGGAATTGAGGGAAGGCTTGAGAGAGAAAGAGATCTGAGAGCTGTATCTTCCTAAAAAGTTGGTATATTCCTATATGGAAATAGGATTGGGAGACAGAGGTGGACATTCTGAGAAGGGGGAGCAGTAAGTACAAAACATAGAAGTGGCAATAGCATTATGGACTTGGGGACCATTGGTAGGTTGATAGGATTCGAGCACACAAATGTTAGACCAGAAAGACTGAGAAATGATGCTAGAGAAGAAAGTAGGACACAGGCCATGGAATGATTTGTGGGCTGTACCAGAGGCACTTGGATTTTATGAGAGCCTTGGAAGGTTTTATGGTAAGTGTTGCCAGTGCCCCTCCCATATTTCCTTGGCAGTCACTGTTACTGTACAAGACAACAGCTACCAGTCTCAGAGACTACAAGTTTGCAAGACTGTAATGAGGCAGGCCCAAAGCACCAGGAGTTAACATCGTTGAGAGCATCACTCAGACAATGATGCAGAAATCGCTCAGATTCTTCACCCCTGGTGAGGATGAGTCTGCAGCAGGTTTTGAATAATATCTCAGAGGTTCCCTGTGACATTGAGTCTCGCTTGATCACAGCAGTTGTCTGGTCATTCACACACCAGTATTCTTCCTTCTCATACTTGCCATTCTTGCATACTCTCCTACATTTTGCTTCCTGGGATCCCTTCTCAAAAAACTACTCGTGCTTAAATTCTTTGCTCAGGCTCTACTTCTGGGGGAATCCAATCTGGGACAGGTTTTTGGCTTGTGGAGGAACAGTGTCAATGAAGGTGGAGTCTGGATGATTTTCATGAGAATGCAAGTGAGAGTGGAAGATGCCGGTTCAATTTAGAAAGTACAGTTCATTGCAATTATGGTCAAGCTGGATGTATTCCGGGAGACAGGGAAGGACTTTTCGATGATTCAAGGTTTGGGTTCATTGACTGGTGGGATACATTAAGCAAAGTACGGAATACAAGAAGGGAAATAGGATTTTTGGTGAAATACATGGGATTTGGATTTGATTATGTTGAATGTGAGATATATCCATGGACAGTGGAGGCATTAGAGAAGAGAACTAGTTGGGAGACCCCAGTTTGGAAGCTGAGCATCAGCCCCTAAGTAGTAGAGGAAGATGTGGGTGTGGCTGTGGTCGCTCAAGCTGAGTGTGGGAATGGGGAGTAGGAAGAACCCAACAAAAACAAACTTCTGGGAGTACCAACCTTTAACAATCAAATATATGAGGAGGAACTTGCTACAGTGAAGGAGTGATCTGCAGGACCAGTCAAGGGCCAGGGGAGTGATGTCATAGAAGCCAAGAAAGGGAATAGTGTCAGGAGGAGGGAGGAAGCACACAGAGTGAAAGACTGCAGAGAGGCTTGGCAAGGTCAGACTTAATGCTCCCATTGGATTTGGAAGTTGAGTGGTCATTGTTGTGTTTAAGAAGTTCATACTAATTTGTATCAATTAGAAAAGTAGTAGAGATTTCCTCCACTTAAGACATTAGTTTTATTACTTGAAAAATAGGCTAACCAATAATTACCTAGAACAGGGATTGCTTTAATGAATAGACAAGAATAATTTCTAATTATAGGTAAGCATGATTTGAGTGACCATACTGAAAAATGCTACCCCTCTATTTATGTGATTTGTATGAAATTCGGTGCTTGGAAAGCTTCAAGTTTGTACACTGAATTAGGTAAAAGTTTTTCTTTTAAGCTAGTTGCTATTTTTTAGTTTCAAGTTGGTCCCTAGTTCTGTTTGAATTATCACAGGTTTTAATTTTATGTTGCCAAAAGATAAGGTTTAATACTATAGCTGATGCACCTTTGAATTTTGAATAACAGTTCTATTTTCTTTGTACTATTTAGTTATTTGTGGTTAAGAATCTGGTCTGTAGAGTTACACTGCTTAGCTATTATAGTAGCTCCAACACTTACTCTTTAAGATCCCTGGATAGGTACTTTGCTTCTCTGTGCCTTGATTTCCTCATCTGTAAAATGGAGAGAATATAACTTTTTTTCAAAAGTTAATTCTCAGTACCAAATGAGTTAATTCATATAGTGTATTTAAAGGCATGCCTGGCACAGAGTAAATGATCAGTACATTTTAGCATTAGAAATATTTGTTAGTATTTTTTCTATTTATAATCTGTTACTAGTATTAAAAACTGGGTGGCAGAATAGTATAAAGTAATAATGATTGAGCTATAAAACAGATTAGGGTTCTCCTCTCAAATTTTCTGCCAACTCTCTGAACTGGGACAATTCCATTCACCTCTCTGAGTTCACATTCTTCACCTATAAAAGAGGGAGGTTAGAATAGAACATCTTTCAAGCCGGCCTTGGTTTTGATATTCTGGGAAGCATACCTTTTGCTTGGAAGCAGCTGATTTACACAGTAGTCTCAGCTGTAGTGTGTTTTCCCCTAAGGGAAAGATAAATGGGCAAAAAGGAGAAATGGAAAGCATTTCCATTAGGCAATTGCTTTCTGGAAAGTACAAATAATGTTTTGGTTGGTTTATTTTCATATAATTCATTTCTTGGGCTAAAACACATAAATCATTTACTTATATTCAGAGGGCTTATCATTTCTTTTTTGAGTATACTCACGGTTGGAAAAATTCCAAGTGTTTTTCATTTTTTTGCCCTGTTTTTTTCATACCTTTTACAGAAAAATAATTGTTTTTAGGGCATTCATTTCATTTGCTAACGTTATAATCTGTACAAAACAGTCCACTTAATTATTCTTTTAGATTTTAAACATGACACATGTAAATAAAATAATAATTATATAATGTGGTGTTTTCTTGTACCTTACATTTTTTTTAGATCTGAAAATTGGTCCCTGTTCTTATTCTGCATGTACTCCAGTGAATCTTTCCTTTGATGAGTTATTTTTCATGTGCACACATGGGGGAGCTTTTGAGACACTAGTTTGAATGTTACACTTTGATGACTTTCTCAACAACTTGACCCTAAGATGATGGACTGGAACTCTTCATTGAAGGAAGTGTAGCCGGGTGCAACTGGCTATAGAACTGACTTCCCTAGTACTCACTGTCTCATATACAGCCCTAGAACCAATTCGTAAATCTCTTTGAAAGATAGCCATAAATGTGTATTTTCTCACACAAAAGAGTAGGGCTAAGAAAATGAAAATGAAAAGTGAAGGCAGATCCAGTGTTTTCTAAAACTTCAATAAGAAGTATATGAGGTCATAAACTTGGGAGACTGCCTCTTCTGGTGAAATGGGGGAAGTCAGTCAGAAACTCTGATTTTGACAGCAACAGTATTTAAAGGAGTTTCTGAAATGATCAAACATGTTCTTCCATAGCAGAATAAAAGTCTAAAAGCATAGGAGAATATTTTAAAAATCACCTCTGGAGGAATCAGAAACAAAAGTGAATGGCTTGAGTTAAGCCTGACGCTCTTGGTCTAGCTCTGTTTGCCATTTAAAGAAAATGCAGCAAAATAGAAATGTGTTAAGTGAAATGAAACCCCATAGGACCTTGGCTGACTTTATTGTTATCTTTCTTGTGACCCCAATTTTTGGGTAGCTAAAACCATAAATAAATATATAAAAATAGACCTGGTGACAGCCACACAGATACATGAAGTAGCATCAGGAATGATTGGGGCTTTTCTCTGCCCCAGTTTATTTGGAAATAACTCCAAACTATTTCATATATAAATTATATATATATATATATATTTTTCAATGCCTATCATAATTACATCTGTATATTTTGCTCATAAGACAAACTTTTAAGTGCCCTTAAAATGAGGATTCAATGAGAAAATAAATACAGCTGATTTTAAAATGTTATTTAGTTTCAAGAAAAATCTCTTTAGCAAATATTTTCTTGAAAAGTATATAGTATAACTAGCTTGATAGAAATGTATATAAAATTAAACAGAATCTTTCATGATGAATTGAGAATAGGTAAAATTTGTTTTCCTTCTTACTGTTTTTTCATATGTAGGCAGCCAAGTTTCATCCTCCACGGTTTGCGTTCAACTCCTTGCTGTTTTTTTCTCTAATCTGTTCCTCAGTGCCCTTATTTATTCTCATGGTTTTAACCATTAACTATATTCCCGTTCTGTACTTTCATCACCGATTCCAGTTGTACATTTTCTATTGCCCATTGGATGTTCCTACCTGGGTATGGAAGTCAAATTGAATGTCAGCTACTAAACTTACCTTCCATCCTCCGCTTGCTTCTTTGGCTTCCTTCTTTACCTACCTTCCCAGCTCACCGGTTCCTCCTGACTTTCCCATATCTGTTCACTAAACTACCATTTTTTGAATCACCTGGGCTTGGAAATTTGGTGTCATCTTTGACATTAACCTGTCTCATGTATACTACTGTTTCAGGGGTTCCCAAGGCCACCCTCAGGCTTGCTAAAAGGATGCATGGGACTCGGAAAAGTTGTTATAATCAAATTATGTTTTCCTATAGTGAAAAAATACAGATTAAAATCTGAAAAGCAAAAGATATGTGGGGAAAAGTTGAGGAGAAATTAGGTGCAAGCTTCTAAAAGTTTTTTTTCGGTAGATTTTCACAGATGCACTTAATTCTGCAAGCAGTAATGTGTGACGTGCAAAGTGTTGTCAACCAGGGAAACACTTGAGCTTTGATGTTTTTAATGGAGGCCAGTCACATAGTCATGCAGCACCTGTATGACTTACCTCAGCTACTCAGACGTCAGCTCCTCAGAGAAGGAACAGGCACCCATCATGCATCACATTGTTAGCATAAACTATCTGATCAAACTGTTACCACATGATCCAAGGCCTCAGGCATACAACACTGTTACCAGGCAGAATATACCTATGGCTCAAGGCTTACTCTCAGGAGCTGGCTTAAGTTCAGTCTTGAAGAGAGGTTTTTCTTGGGCATGTGCAGGGTTTGAGCCACCTAGATTTGCTGATTAATCTTACTGCACATGCACGTAAAATCACCAAGCTTTGCTGGTTGCTGGGAAAATTCAGAGCATATACTGTGTGGTGTTAGGTATGTGTTTGAGTTCTGCCTTTGAGACAATTAAATGAGATGTGATTAACATAATGCTGGACACATAAATATTAAGTGATGTTGATTTCTTGTTGTTGTTGTGATTTTTATTATCTCTGCCCTTTTCTATCCAATATCACTTCTTATGTTTAGCCTAAGACCTGATTGTGTTCACCTTCAAGGTGCACTAGCTCCCCATGTCAGCAAACTTAGGATGTTATGCTGCACTAACAAACAATCCCCAAATTGGTGTTGCTTGCTAAAACAAGAGAGTATTTTTTGATGCTTCTGTTTGTCTGTTATGAGTTGACTGCGGCTCTGCTCCAAAGTAGAATCATTCTGGGACCCTGACTGAAGGAACAGCCCTGATCGGGACATTGTGGCAGAAAGAAAAGAGCATATTATAGAACCATAAAATGGCTCTTAAAATTTTGCTTGAAAGTGGTGCATATTCTGTCTATTCCCATTTTATTGTCTAAAGTAAGTTGACACAGCCAGGCCTGACGTTATTGGATTAGGGATGTATACGATTCCTTTGGATTGGTGGTGGTGAATGTTTGAACGGTAATATAATTTGTCAACTTCCTAGCTGGCCTCTGTGTTAAATGGTTATTAGAGTATCTAAGGAGGCTGGAAGCAGAGAGGCCAGCTAGGATACTCTCATCTATCCTGCTGACCATCACTAAGTTCATATCCTCAAAATTCAGTGTTGACAAACCATTTCTCTTCTCTATAACTGCTGTATCATGGTCTTCTCTTGATTAGTCATGTAAGCTCATTTTTAAGCTCAATCACTCATGACTTTCCTACACGCCATATGGTTTTATGAAACCATAAAATTAACCAGCATCGGGCACATTTTATCTTAGCACCTTTTATACCTTTGCCCATACATTCACTGAGATTGAGGACCCCTTTTTGAAGAAAGTTACCATTTCATTCACCTTTGAATTCTCCAGAGCCTAGGTACCTTACCCATGGTCATGGCTGAAACATGTAATCAATAGGTGTAAGAGTAAGTATTGTCCCAGTGTTTCAAAGAAATCCAGGTGCTATTCAGTGACAGAGGTCAGGCCAAGAGGGTGAAGGGAGGCTGAAACCCAATCCATGCTTTGCTCACAAGCCAAGTCCTGAGATGGGATGAGGAGAAAGAGATGTCTTTTTCTAATCTCATTAAAGCACTGAGTAGTGTGGTGGGAGCTTTTCTTCTGGGGTTTTGTTTACTAAAAGACTTCCTACAAAGAACCTGTATGCCCCACAGAGACCATATGTATGGACGTTATTGTAGGGCAGCAGGAGAAAAATGCTATTTTGGTTCTGCTTTCTAGCAAATTTCCAGTGCTGGGCCACCAAGTAATCTAGCTCCTCTGCATCCTTTGGATGTCTGTGGCTGAGGACAGCTTCACGAGATTGGGTCCTCAGAGCTGCTTTGCACTTCCCAGGAATGGAGCTGTGGACCATGCCCTTTTTGTTCACCCAGGTTTTATTTATTTTGGGGGCAGCACCTCTTTTACCAGAGAAAGTAATTCTTGAGGCTAAAAATATACTGGAAATAAGAATGAAGAAAAGTAACTGGATCAGCTATACTTGGTAAAAATACCTAAAGTTCTGTTTCATGAACGTGTTTCTAAAGATAAAAACTAGTCCCTGGCAATGCAGCAAATAGCCAAAACGACTTCTTTGGTTGACTGGTTTTATTTTATTTTTTTTCTTTTCCTGGTTAGTTTTAAAAACTGCTCCACAAGAAATGTGTTCCAAATTCAGTGCCGATAGGGAGCATTGCCTATTAGCAGGCACACAATAGTTAGGAGCAGAAAGGCATGCAATAGGGCTTTGATCGCCCAAGGCAGAGTAACTATGCATGGAGGACCTTTATTGCTGCCTGAGAGGTGCTTCAGTGTGGGGAGTAAATGCTCAGTCATATTTGCCATAATAGCTTTAAAGCAAGTGGAACCACTGTGCATGTTGTCAGCAGCATACTGCTTTTTTTCTTTTTTTCTTTCTTTTTTTTTTTTTTTTTTTTTTTTGACAGAGTGTTGCTCTGTCGGCCAGGCTGGAGTGCTGTGGTGCTTTCTAGGCTCAATGCAACCTTCGCCTTCCAGGTTCAAGTGATTGTCCTGCCTCAGCCTCCTGGGTAGCTGGGATTACAGGTGCGCACCACCATGCCCTGGCTGATTTTTATATTTTTAGTAGAGATGGGGTTTCACCATGTTGGTCAGGCTGGTCTTGAACTCCTGACCTTGTGATCTGCCCAGCTCGGCCTCCCAAAGTGCTAGGATTACAGGTGTGAGTCACCATGCCTGGCCCTTTTTTTTTCTTTTAAGAGTATTTTACTTATGTTTCTATTTTGTGTCAAGGGGGTTGGTTCCTAGATTACTGAGGGAATAAGCCAAACAAAGCAAAATTTGTGTCACTCATATTAAGGTATTAATTTCAACACTAATGAGATGTTGAAAAACATGGCAAAGATGATTAGAGGATATTGAACGAAGGTAAATTAAGTAGGTAAACTTAGATCCGTATTTTCAGAATCCTGGTATTAGGAGTAGAGTATGGAGCTAATTGCACTGTGGTTGGAAAGGGTTTTAAATTATAGGGAAGATGAGGTTTGATCAACTCAACATGTGTCCCCTTTACTAGTGGGGAAACACAAGGGCATTTATATCAACATGAAATATTCTTATTAATTTATTGAAATAGCAATGTATTTGTGGCATTTTGGGATTACTGTCATTACCATAACAGAACTGTTCATGCTTCATATTTATGGGCTCCAAGGTTGCTCTAAAATTCCTTCATATCCAACTAGGCAATTATGACTCACCCGTTGGACAAAACAATATAGTTCTATTCTAGCACTCAAAGGATCTAGTCACCATTTCCAAGACTGAGCAGACTTTCTGGAGCCAGGTCAGAAAGAAACATTAATGTTGTCTTCATTTAAGTACTATGTGTAGAAAAGATCTATGTATTTCCCATTGAGCAGATGGATCATCTTTTTCAGGAATTGTTTTTCATCTGTAGTCTCAACAGATGCTGTTAATATATTTTACTTTGCCCTTGCTTTTTTTTTTTCTATTTGAACATATATATATATTTTTTTCCTTCAGCATGATGAAAAGTCATTTAATTACAAATATTTGTCCTCAAGACCTCCCTTTAAGCCTTTAATAGGGAGTAATATAATGACTACTGGTAGGTACAGTCAATCAGTCAGTCACCTCTGGGATCATTCTTCACAGTTCTTGGCTCTTGGTTTCTGTAGGAGTTGGCAGGTAGATGCCAAGTTTTATGTCTGAGTGGTCACTCATGAGATTTTTGACTAAATTGATGGATCATTTCTTATCTAGGCCTGAGATGGCCCTGTTGTCTGTTGTGGCTAATAAACAATATTTGGTCAGAATTTGAAGCTGATAGCTTTCTTTCAATGTTCTAAATAGATTCTGTTTCTTTAAAGTGGTTAAAGTAGAACAATTCTTCAATCCCTTGATCTGATTTATGGCAGTAGTGATAAAGAGGATTATTACTACAAAGGGGCCAGTTATTTATGCTTGTTCATTGATTTATTCTGGAATGTTTGAGTGCCCATGACGTGCTGGCTCTTGGCTCTGTGCTAGATACTGGGGGTTCAGTAGTGAGGTCCAAGTCAGATACAGTCTTTGTCCTCATAGTATATAAAATAGTCAAATCTAATGGGGAATACAGAAATAGGCGGTGACAAAATAAACTGTATTGTGAGGAGTCCTATAGGGAAGCACAGTGAGCTCAAAGGAGGCACATGAACAATATTTGGTTGCCTGTGTGTATCAGGAAGTGTGCTAAAAGCTGAATTTACAGTTAACTAACAAAATAGACACTGTCCTTGCCATTGTGAAACTTACTATTGGTGAAAATCAGTGTTGACTGAATAATTACATACATGCATACATGTGATGTTGCTATAAAGGAAAACACAAGTTGTGAAGAGAGGCTCTATCAAGGGTTCTTATTTAGACTGACTGTTGAAGGACCATGGATCAGAGGTTAAGACATTTAGGCTGAGACTTATCGTTTGGAGATAGTCACCAAAGTGGGGGAAGAGAAAGGTTCCAGGTGGAAAGAACATCACTTGCTAAGGCCTGGGGCAAGTGGGAACAGGAGAATGTATTGAGCAGAATGTTTTCTATGGTTATGTCATTGTGTGCAATGAGGGGTAAAGGCAGAGGGAAGGACCAGGGATGCAGATGAAGAGTGACCAGGATCACATCACCAGAGCCTACTCAGCCACAGGAAAGTGTCTTAACTTTACCTTGAGGGGAATGGAAGAGCTACTGAAGTGTTTTAAACATGAAGGACATATGAGCAGATTGATATCTTTGGAAATTTGCTGTGGCTTCTGTAGTAGATTGAAGTGTGGGATGAATTAGGAGGCCTGGAGACTAGGAAGTAGGAGGCTGTTACAGGAACCTCGGCTAAACAGTTCACTATAGAGTAATGCTGGGAGTGTGACCTCTGGGGCCACAATGTCTGGGCTTAGTCTCACTTGTGTCACTCAATAGCTGAGAACCTCTGAGCAATCACTTTTCTTCTCTGGCCTTCGGTTTTTGCTTCTGTAAAATAAGGATGATGATAACAATGATGCTTATCTCACAGGGTTGCTGTGGGTTTATCACCATTTAGTGCTTAGAGCAGTTTGTGGCCCATTCTGGGACTCTGATATTCATAACTATAAGATAATAAATTTGTATTGCTTCGAGTTACTAAATTTCTGACAATTTGTTAAGCAACAACAAGAAACTAATACAGGGTTTTCTGAAGAGGCCTGACAGTTGTAAGCTATAAAAATCTGGGAATCAATCAGGATATATATATATATATATATATATTTTAAAGATGGAGTCTCACTTTGTCACCAGGCTGGAGTGCAGTGGCACGATCTCGGCTCACTGCAACCTCTGCCTCCCAAGTTCAAGTGATTCTCCTGCCTCAGCCTCCCGAGTAGCTGAGACTACAGGCACGTGCCACCACACTCAGCTAATTTTTGTATTTTTAGTAGAGACAAGGTTTTACCCTGTTGGCCAGGATGGTCTCGATCTCTTTTCCTCATGATCCGCCCACCTCAGCCTCCCAAAGTGCTGGGGTTATAGGCGTAAGCCACCGTGCCCAGCTGGTAGTATATTATAAAATCAATGATATTATATATACTGTATTTTGTGTAGGCTGTGTCCTCCAAGAAGGCTAATGGTTGAGAGGCCAGTACAGGTAGGAATTGGCTTTCACTGATAAGCCCTGTGCCTAGGGAAGAGATGCCTTTTGTAATTTATCCTTGTAAAAAGGGCATCTTTTTCAAATTTACACATAGTCACTTTGGGTAGCTAATGGCAGCCCTGCCTGGCACAAATTAAGTACTCAATAAACGATATCTGTTATTAACTGCTGTATGACTGTGCAAATTATTGAACCTTTCTATGCCCGTTTTCTTATGTGTAAAAAGGTAATAATAATCCCTACATAATAAAATTGATTACAAGAATTATATTAATATATGCAAAACACTGAAAATAGTGCCTGGTACAAATAAAGCATGCCAAAAAGAAAAATAGGGGTAGGGAGCATTCATTCATTCAACAATGTTTGAGAGTCAGCTATGCAAAAGCATAGGGCTGTAGCTTGGAAGACAGGCAGATATGTCCCTGTCCTCATAGGGTAAACAAAAACTTCCCCGATAATGAATTAAAGCTGTGATGTGTTATAAAAATGAATTCTAGGAAATGGAGACAATGAGGAAGATTGGAGAAAGTTTAGAAGTACAAAGAACAAGACTCTGATTTAAAAAGCTGATTCCAGAAATATTGGAATGGTTTCAAGAAGGAGGGCAAGGTTGGCCATGTTGCCCATTCTCAGAGTTAGAACCAGATTACATAGCTAACTTTGTCTATGACTTAAGAAATGAACTGGGATAGAAATTAAAATGCACAATAATATATTTAGAATTTATTTGTCACACTGCAAAATTCCCTAAAGGTTAGAAAGGAAGATACACACACATACACACACACACACACACACGTATATGTGTATATGTATACATATATATGTATATTTCACTGATTTTTAAGCATATTATATAACATGAAAGATTTCTTACTTAAAATTATGAAGTAGCAAATGAAGTCTGGATCCCGGATCATTGTAGACATTTCAAGATTTGATTTAATTTATCATATTTTTTCCCTTTTGAACTGGGAACAATGCCCTGATGATCTATTTGAAGAAGTGATATGATAGCATCCTACGTGACTGTGCTTGCTCTATTCTATTTGCTGTTTCCTGTTTAATTCTGATGGTGTTGTGGATAAGTGAGACGACCTTCCCTGGGGCGATTTATGAAAGCACTGTTGAACAGAGAACAGAACATGGTGGAATATTCATCGGTGACTTCAGTAGTTCAGGATTACTCTCAGATCCAATTATTCTTCAGAGCTTTGCTGAGGGCTTAGGGTACCCAAGGCAATATAACGTTTCTTTGATATGCTCCTCAGTATTTCCTCTTTTTAAAGAATCCCCAAGAGGAATTGCATCTGAAACTGTAGCTAGTGCCATTCCTTTTTGCTCTCCTTTTTCTCCTCCCTTCTTTCTAAAAATTCAAAATGATGATTGTGTTTTTTTGGGGGGAGAGAGATGGCAAAAAGTTTCCACTGCAATTTATAGGCATGCATGGGAAAACTGCTTTCCCAGACAACATTATGATGCTAACACTCAGTTGTTATTTTGGGGGATTGTTTTTGGACTGAAGGAAAATGTGTAGCAGCACTATTACATAAATCAGCAATCCTAGCTCACCTGTATCTTTCAAGGAAAGGAAGGTTTGGTGACAGTGTTTAGGACTGTGATAGTCACAATAACAGCCACTCAAAGATGTCTCTGGAACCTATGAATATGTTTTGGCAAGAGGGGAATAAGTTCATCAATCAACTGAACATGAGATGTGGAGATTACCCTGGATTATCTGGGTGGGCCCAATGTAATCACAAGGGTCCTCAAGATGGAAGAGTGAGGCAATAGAGTGTCAGAGTGACGCAGCATGAGAATGTCAAGCATCACCCGGTCATTGCTGGCTTGAAGACGGAGGAAGGGGCCATGAGCCAAGGAATAAGGACAGTCCTTGGAAGCCAGAAAAAGCAGGAAAATAGATTCTGCTCTGGAGCCTCCCAGAAAGGAATGCAGCCCTGTTGATTAGGCCAAGAAGATCCCATCTGGGCCTCTGATATCCATAACTGTAAGATTATAAATTTCTATTCTTTTTTCACTAGTTTTTTCTTTAGGTAGTTACAATAGCAACAGGAAACCAATACAGGAGTTTTCTGAAGAGCCTGACAGTTGTAAGCTGTAAGAATCTGGAGATCAGGTAGTCTATATTTGTAAAATAAATGATATTAAACATTTTAGAAGTGGTTTGCAACTCTCAGGCAAGTCATCATTGAGTTCAATAAGACTCTAGAGGAAGAGGTAGAAACTAAAAATAATTTAAAAACCCATGAAGGTCTATACAGGTAGAGTAAATGAGGGAGACTAGCCTGGTTGGAAGAGAATAGGGAGGCAGGGGGAGTGTCATTGACCAGAGAGTACCTGGTCATCTCCTCATGGTGATTGTTGCCATAAGGACATGTGATCACTTTTGCTAGATATAGTTTTTTTCAAAAGAAGCCCACATTTTGAAACGTAATGTAAATTATCCTAATATTTAACTCTAGACAATTTAAGTAAAAACCAACCACCAACCAAACGAACCTCAACACAGGATGGCTATGGCCTGTGGGCCACTGGTCTGAGACAGTGAATCTAGAATTGCAGTCAGCTGGAATGACTTGTATTTTCACAGTTCTGAGTGTAACGCCCACCGTTCTACTTTAGAGTCGAAGAAAGTGACGTAGGGGAGTTAATAATTGAGCTAGTCAATGGTAAACATAAGGTTTCAAATTGCGGTGTGTCTGATTGCCAACGCCAAGTTTTTCCATCTCACTGCCTCTAAGGCAAAGGAGGAGATTAATAATGGAGAGATAAAAGGAGACATGGAAGGAAAGCGTTTAATATTTACTAAGCACAAAATGTCTACCAAGCATTGACCCAGGGATTTTCAGCACATTATCCTTTAAGTCCCACAACAATTTTAAGAGGCAAGAAATATTCTAATTTTCCATGGAAGAAACCTAAGTCCAGGAGAGGTCAAGTAACTTGTACTTGGTCACACAGAGAGTAAGTGTCAAAAGAAATTCAAAAGAACACATTTTCTCAGTGATTACAGGTTTTAGAGAAGAGGAACAATGCTTCCTCTGGGCCTGAAGAACAGAATGAAATAAGGGCTGCAAGGGAACATGCAGGTATTCACACTGCAGGAACTTGTCTCTCTTGGTGCCAGTGGGAGGTGAGGCTATCTGGTAAGCTTAAGAATAGTTTATAAGGGGGAAGCAGGTGTCAGACTGGATATTGCAGGAGAAAAGATGCTGCCACCAGGGTGACCTGTACAGGAGATGGAGACATGATGTGGAATCAATTGATGGACCATTGAGAAAGGCCAACAGACAGGAAGGCTTTGAGTGGAAAGAATGTACAGACCCTTGCTTCTTTCCTCAGCATCCCTTGCAGGTGGTAAACAGAGAGGAGCTGAGTGCCAGGACTGGCCATTGGCTTTGTAAAAGTTGAAACCTTAAGAAAGCAGGGTGGCTCAACTTCATTAGCCAGCAGGAAATGCAAATGAAATCTACAGTACCACATCAATACCATTTGATATCCATCAGGATGGCTAAAATAAAAAAGACCGACAATGCTGTGTGTTGTGAGATGGTGGGGCACCTGGAATGCTCCTAGACTGTTGGTGAGAGTGTAAACTGGTAGATTCAGTATCTATGACCATTTTCAATCTCTATGAATGCTGAACATATGTAATATCCTATAGCCTAGCAATTCTGTTTTTATACGTGTATGTCCAGTGGAAATGTGTACATTTCTGTACTGAAAGACATATGCATATAGTAGCATTATTTATAATGGTGAAAAATGCAAACAACTCACTAATGTTTGGTGTAGTGACAAAATGAAATACACAGTAGCAATAAAGAATGAGCTTCAATACATACAATATGGATGAATCTAAAAAATATAATGTTGATCAAAGCATCCAGATACAAAAGAGTGCATGCCATGATTTCATTTACATAAAGCTTACAATCAGAGCTCTGGTGTTAGAAGTCAGAATGGTGGTTATATTTCAGGGAAGAAGGTGCCTGAGATAGAACATAAGTGGACTTCTAGGGTGCTTCAATATTCTAAGTTTTAAAATTTTATTACTTGACTGTGTTCACTTTGTGAAAATCCACTGCCTTTATGATTTGTGTACTTTCTGTGCATACATTATGTTTCAATAGAGAATTAAGATAAAAAAATATAATGGGAGTCTAAAATCGTGACAGGGCAGTGTTGAAATTGTTGACAAGTGCAACTAGAAAAAAAGGCTGAGTTGTTTAATGCATTCCTGATTATACTGGGTAAAGCGAGCTGGGGGAAATTAGGGACACAACAATGGTGACAGGAGAGAGAGAATCACCACATGGGGGACTGAAAGGTTAACAGCATCTTGCTATGACGAAGTCCACCATGTACCTGTCATGGGACTGACGACAAAATATTACAGCAGCTGCATGGCTATATCTAATCCTGTTTCAGAAGATGTCAGCAAAGGCCATTAGCGTAGTGCAACCTGTGAAGGAGTTGGTTGTTTAAGGTGGATACAGAATAGATCCTGACAGCTCACTTCTTGACCTTGTTAATTTTTGTCTTAGTTCAGCACTAGAACTCTGTGCAAAATATTTAAGGCTGCAATATCATATTAAGCAAATTATATGCAATGAAAACAAAGCTTTTGCTAGAGTTGTGAGCTCACATATGGTTTCTCCTGGTTTGTGGTCTCCTAGGGAGAGAAATGCAGCAGGTTGATGATGATGTAAACAGCTAAGTTCCCTGGGTGGTTTTAAAGGGAAAGGGACAATTCACTCATTTTATGTATTTACTAAAATTGCCTTCTCTCTCTCACTTTCTCTCTCCCTCCCTCTCTCTCTCACACACACACGCGCGCACACACACACGTGCACACACATGCACGCACACACACACACGTATGCACAAAACTGGATTTGGGATCCTTGTTTTAGAAATGTCTAATCACTATCTGGGTATCTTGGTTAAAATAGAAAGGTCACTTGTCTTATGAATCAAAGGTTTAAAAATATTCTTAAAGGATTAATTTCCAAAATTGCTTTCAAATAGCATGGCTGACCAGCTTTTAGCAGTCATTATTAATGAGAATGGTGGGAAATTATGGTCAGGTTTGCATTTTCTTTCTTCTTATTACTTCCTTCTCTTCTAGGTTGATTTGTATTCTTGCCTTTCCTTATATATTGCTTATCTTCCCACAAATTTCATGAAGATAATTTTTAAGTAAGTTTCATTTTTAATTTTCCTTTAGTTCTAGAAATTCTGTTGAATGTAGTTGATGATATGTTGTTATGACACCTCTAATGGATTATAAATAGTCCATTGTATAGCACATACCAAAGAGACCTTCTGATTGAATATGCAAATTGGGGCCTTTTAAGAATGGAAGGGGGTGCTATGAATAATTACACCAGGGCAATGGCTGTGAACCAACACTATCTTGGACAAACTGGGATGTATGAGTACTCTACCCAGAGGCCTCCGGGGCAGGAGCTGGCCTTGTGAAAGCTCTGTCCTGTGAGGGCAGCTGCTTTCTGGCCTAGCCACTCTGGACTGAGAATTCACAGGTGTTCACTCAGCTAGGTTTTCTCTCTATAATAAATCCTGCAGGGGTTCTCTAATTTAGGACTTTACAGAGGCATTAATTGAAAAAAAAAAATGAAACTAATGCTAGGAATGAGCATCATAAGGCCTAATTACAAATAACATCTGTGGATACTACATGAAAGGTTTTGGATATTATTTACCAGTTCTTCCTTACTAAGAGTCTGGTTAAAAACTCATGAATGAATATCACTCACATAATGGCCTTGATTCACGTCTGGTCTGATTTTTTTTGTGTGTGCATGTTGACTTCTCATGTGAGCTCTTTTCCTGCAGACCCCACACTTACTTAGTCTTATATGGTCTTCATCCTACTCTGCTTTATTCTGGGGCATGGCTTTCATATGTTAGGATCTTATGAATAGAAGCAGACAAATCTCAGTCTCATTAAACACAAGATTTTCATTGGGTTTTCTAAAGGCCAGGTAAGGAAGTCCCTATGGCATGGACCGTGGTGCTCATGCTCCTTGTGGCTTGTCCCTGGGCCTGGCTCATGAGGTTTCACTCCCACTCAACCCCTGTCTGTGTCCTGCCTCTCTCCGCCTTGGTGCTCTGGTCAATTGACTCACTGTTCTGTCCTGTGCACTCTGTTCCTAGCTGTGGGAGTTATTGGGTATTCAAGAGGCTTAATGCCTGCCTCATCTTTCTGTGGGTTCTGAACCCATGGGGAAATAAAGACATGGAATCAGAGGAGGATCAAAATGTCCTCTCTGCTAATGGTACCCCTTGTTCTGGTGGCGGGTTCCCTGGCCTGCCCACCATTCATCTCTGTGCTGAACTCACCTCTTCAGTCACAAACAAAGCAGCAGCACCTGCCCTGGTGGCTTCAAACAAGGAGGACAGAAAAACATCTGTGCTGTCAGGCTGGTGGCCAGTGCGGAGGGAGAGTGGAAAAGGGGAGGAAGACAGGTAAGAGGAGAAAGAAAATGGCATAGAAAGTGGGGGAGGAGAGATGAAGACAGACAGGGTGAGGGAGAGTGGGGTTCAAACAAGCAGAACACAGAGGAGAGAAGGAGCGGGAGGGCAAGAAACTGAGACAGGCTGCCAGCACCATGGCTGGGTGATGGGTGTGTAATGAATCTGTATTAGTCCATTCTCACACTGCTATAAAGACATATCTGAGATGGGGTATTTTATTAAGAAAAGAGGTTTAGTCGGCTCACGGTTCTGTGGACTGTCCAGGCTTCTGCTTTTGGGGAGGCCTCAGGAAACTTACAATCATAGTGGAAGGCCAGGGAAAGCAGGCACATCTTCACCTGGATGGAGCAGGAGGAACAGAGAGAGAAGGGGGAGGTGCTACACACTTTCAACAACCAGGTCTTCTGAGAAGTCTATCATGAGAACTGCAAGGGGGACGTCCCGCCCCCATGATTCAATCACATTCCACCAGGATCCTCCTCTAACACTGGGGATTACAATTCAACATGAGATTTGGGTGGGAACATAGAGCCAAACCATATCAGAATCTTTCCCAAGGACCAAATAATTCCCTCTTCTGGCCCTCACAGAAAATGAATGAATGCTAGAGCAAAGGAAAGCACTGCTTTCTCAATACCAACAGGTGTTGATGGTAATTCCTGTTTCATGCGTTAAAGCAAGATGTGGCCAGAGGGAGAAAAGGGTCCCCCTAACCCCCACATCCTGCCAACCTCCCTACCCCGGAACACAGGTCATGATATTCCCAGTGAAACTTAAGTACATCTGGAGCCTGTGACTGCCAGAATGTTACTATTCAGCCATTTCATGCACAGTGCCCTAGGGGTTGCAATGGCATTCCTAGACAACTGCAATGCCTTTCCAACATTGTTGCTGAGGAATGTGAAGCCACATCTTTGTCACCAGTAAACTGCAGAACAGGAGCCTTCTGCCTGCAGGAGGAGGGTACGACCCTTCCTATTTTAAATAAAGAAAACTTGTTATTATTGTTGTTGTTATTTTATAAAATGGGAAGTTTATGAGCATAATGGAGATCTGTTCTTTGAAATATTTGCAGCTTGGATAAAACCAGGGAATTGTAGAGCATCAGAAACATTTCAGTGAATCAAAATAAATCTCTTTCTCCGTAATGTTTCTTTCATATTCACTGTCTATAAGATCTGAAAAAGAATGCTCAGTAATGACGTACAGAATGTGCTTTCTCTGGAGAGGGCAGGGCAGAACAGGACAGGTCAGGGCAGGACAGGACAGGCAGCTATTTCAGTCCAAGGGGAAGCAGGGGCTCATGTTAGAGTCTGGGGACTTAGCCCTGGTGATTCCTCCAAAAGAGTCATAGGAACACTTGAGCTGTGTCCTTCTGATAGTCTCAGAAAAAAATCAATTTAGTATTCAGCGCTTATTCTTCAGGTTCAAATAGCACAGAAGACTGTAATGACAAGCATACTGAGCCAGGGCATCAGGACTCCCACTGGAAAGCCCAGAGTAGTCAGGTCCCAGCAGGAGGGAGAAACATGAAATTGAACTGTGAGATAGGACAGGAGGAATTTCAGATTAGTATGACTGGACAGCTTGTGGAAACTCATATTCTATTAAGGAGTGGGAAAGATGACCTAGTTTGGGCTATTAGGATGAAAAAAAGAAATGTTTTTTCAAAGTTTCCATTTGGTATAGAATTTTTTTTTTTTTTTTTTTCTTTTTGAGATGGAGTTTCGCCCTTGTTGCCCAGACTAGAGTGCAATGGAGTGATCTTGGCTCACTGCAACCACTGCCTCCCAGGTTCACGTGATTCTCCTGCCTCAGCCTCCTGAGTAGCTGGGATTACAGGCATGCACCATCACGCCTGGCTAATTTTGTATTTTTAGTAGAGATGGGGTTTCTACACATTGGTCAGGCTGGTCTCAAACTCCTGTCAGGTGATCTGCCCACCTCGGCCTCCCAAAGTGCTGGGATTACAGGCATGAGCCACCATACCCAGCCGTTATAGAAATTTTATTGACAAAAAATTCTTCTTGTCAATTACTTTTTATCTCCCAAAACAACAACAGTTCTCCAAGGAGACTGCGTATCTACCCACCGGAAGGCGTGTTCACCAGGACAGAGTGATCTCAAAGATTAGGATGAGTGGTTGGAGCTTGGATTTAATTTTCGCCTCTCTTGGTCTGGTGTGACACTCACTTATTACCCTTTTTCAAAAGTTCTAGAATCTGTTTCATTTAAGAGGTTAAAAAATGAGTAACTGATAAAAAAAATTCAGATATTCATGACCTTTTAATCTCTTGACTTGCCAGGTAAATCTCCTGATTGAATTTCATGTGCATGTTTATTTCATTTGCATTAAGTTTAAATTCTTCCAGGGCTATGCTGCTGCATCTATTTATGCAGCAGATTCTTCACTGCACAAGTTGGCTGGGCTGCAGGGGGTGAGTAAGTGCAGAAAGGCAGCCACACTTTGCTTAGCCAAGCCATGCAGTGTGATGTGAGTCTGTGCCAGCCCAGAGGGAGGGGCATCTTTTTCTATTTCACACAAAGGGCTAGTTAGTGGCCTTGATTGCCACTAAGGTTCATTGACATCATGGCCACCCTGAGATGTGCCTGCTTCATGCACATTGTTGTCTGGTAAATGCTTTTGATGATGGTCCTACATATATTTCAATTCAGTGGGAACATTATATGTGTTTTACTTAGGGAGAACTTCACCCCAAGTGCCTTGTGCTTGAAACAATAGTGGTGTTTTAGCCTTTGAAGACACTTGGTGTATGATCTGACCTTTTGCTTCTCTTGATCTTTGGGGCAGTTATACTTGAGAGTAAAGAGGCCTCAAATTGCTTGGTGTCCTACAAATAAACATAAAGAACTTAGCTTAGATATAAAAACCCTGAGAAATGGGGGAAAAAAGCCTGCTATCTGCACAAACAAGGAGAAAGGCAGTAGGCAGGAACAGAATGGAAGTCCGTGGAAGATGCTGTGACTCCTTTCCTGCTCAGCTCCTCAAGTCCTGGTTCTTGTTTTGTTGAAGAACAAGCAGAAATAGTGGGAGTTAGAGGTCTGGAAATGGCCAGATTCCTTTTTTTTTTTTTTTTTTTTTTTGAGATGGAGTCTCACTCTGTCACCCAGGCTGGGGCACAGGTGCATGATCTCGGCTCACTGCAACCTCTGCCTCCTGGGTTCAAGCAATTCTCCTTCCTCAGCCTCCCGAGTAGCTGGGATTACAGGCATGTGCCATGATACACAGCTAATTTTTTTATTTGTAGTAGAGACGGGGTTTCGCCATGTTGGCCAGGCTGATCTCGAACTCCTGACCTCAGGTGATCTGCCTGCCTCAGCCTCCCAAAGTGCTGAGATTATGGGGGTGAGCCACCATGCTTGGCCGAAATGGCCAGATTCTTAGATGGACTGAACTATGTAAGTCTGTTGTTTGATTTGGTTAATCTGAGGAATACACAGTTCAAGAAGTGTTGTAATCTCAGTGCCCTTGGTACAAGAGTGCCTGCTCTAAGCCTTCACTGTTCAGGGAAACTTGGTAATTTAGGTATGATATATTTGTCTATCTATTGATTCATCCATCCAACTATTTATCTATGCTATTTCTTTATTACCAAAGAAGGCTTGCTTGCACAGATTGGGCAGGTGTTGTAAATGAGATGCAGTGAAAGATTTAAAAAATCGTAAGTAGTGGGAGGGACTTGGCAAATAGAGTATTTCCCTATCTATAGGGAGTGGCCACTGTCAATCTTGGGATTCTTGTCTTGCAGAAAGGCAAACATGCAGCTTTAGGGGAGTCCATCTCTTCTGACGTTTCAAAAGGAGCTGGAAATCAAGATGTGAATTCAGATTATTAAATATTGACAATTAATTCAAATGTTTGTGCTAACATTGCAAGACTTCTCCTCGTGTTTTTGTATGGCAAAGTGGAGAAAATGTGTTGGGCACATTAGGTATTTATATGTCAGTTTGTAACCTCTGCTCTGGTATATGAATTTGCCCTTAGAAATCTGTTCCTGTATTATTTTAAAGTTGAGTGGAAAGCTTCTCTACTTTTAATGAGTTTTAAAAGAGAGATGTCATCTACTTATCCCTCTATCATTTGGAGGATAGGCTAGTTATGTCACTTGGATTATGCAAATAAACATTGTTGTTGGTTATTTAAACAAAATTTATTTTCTACAGCAAGTCTATCAAGGTTTTTAAAATGTGGTTCTTCATGGGCTTCCAAGGAGGTTTAGGATTGGCAGTGAAAAGAAAGGAATGGGAAGGACACTTACATTTCTGCTTCTTGGGATAGAGGTGTTCTGTATATCTTGGTTTCAAAAACAGATATTTAATCTTTTAGGCACTTTAATCTACATTTCTAAGAAGAAATAGGAAGCTTCTTGATAGAAATGCCACCTGTTTTAATGACTGAGCACCAATGGCACTCTGCCAAGTTGAAAACAAATCTAGGCAAATTTAAATTGGGCTGGCATTTCACAGAACTGGTGCAAGCATGGTTCATAAAGTTTATTTTTTTTTGCTTGAGGAAAAACAATATTTCACTGATTCTGTGTAAGAAAACTTTTATGTTTTTTATGAAAGACTATTAAGATCAGAATGAAATATCACAGAATTCAATATTTTATGATAGTATTTAATATTTTATATTTTATAATGTATTTTAATACAAATAATATTTTACAATAGAGCTGATTATTTTTCTAATGCTTTCCTAAAGAAATTCTGTAAAGATCCACATTATTGCTAGTCCAGTGATAAAGCATGTAATTTCCCCTATCTTCAATTTTTCCTTCCTGTCCACCCTCCACAGTAGTTGACAATGATCTTCTGATAGATCCTGTCTTGGGTAATACACTACACTGGCAGAGTAAGAATTCAGAAAATAGCTCAACAAAATCCCTCAGTTTGGCTGGCCTTTCTGAAAAGACAAGTGTGAGCAGCCTGAAGAGAACCTGGAACTCAGGTATTCTCTGTTTCAAACTCAGGAAGGCCTGGGTGAATTCCTGGTAGAGCTGGTAGCACTAGCTTTCTATTATGAATATTGAGAAGTTTGACCAATTTTATCAGGCTTCTGGAGTGATATTTGCATATCTACAATTAATGTTACTTTTCTACTTAACACTCACCAGTAACTTCCACCTACATGGGCCAGCCCATGTAGTTCAAGATAAAGATCTTGGATTTTATTCCACATAAGGTAAAGATCCCGAACTACAAGATCTTGAACTACTGAAGATCTTCAATTACATGGGCTGGCCTCTGCCTTTCTCTCCAACGTCATCTCCAGTGACACTGGCCTTCTTTCTCTTCTTCAAATAGACTAAGCTCTTTCTCACTTCAAGCTCTTTGTTGAACCTGCTAGTCGCTATTTCTAGATGGCTCTTTCCCCAGATCATTGGCTTCTTTTCATTTGGGTCTCAAGTTAAATATGACCTTCTTAGAGAGGTCTCCTCTGGTGATGCAACTTCTCCCATCACAGTATCCCATCACTCTGTTTTATTTTCTTCATAGCCCTTATTTGAACTAATCTTACTTATTATTTGCCTCTCATTTAAAATATAAGCCTTGTGAAAGTAGTACCTTCTCTTTTGTACTTTACTGCTGTATTTTCAGAATCAAGGACAGTATCTGGCATGAAGTGGGTGCTGAAAAGTATTTGTTAGATGGATGAATTATAATTTGCCCACATTCGGTGGCTTTACTTGCAATCTGTTTTACTCTTGATTGGAATATAATTTTATTATTTGGAAGGGATGGAAAGAACAGGGTTAGAGGGTAGTGAGGAAATAGTTAAAAAATGGTACTGTTGGAATTAGCTACATGATTTGAGCAGCAAATTCCAAGTACGGCCTTAAAACAGAAAAAGAAGCAAATATGAACTACTCGAAAGTCAGACTGTATGATTATCTTTTGGTAGATATAGTTATATAAATCACGCACACTCAAAGCTTTACCTCTATAATTCTGATAAGAATGGGAAGGCTGATGACATTTTTGCAGACCATTAAATAAATGTAGTGAAATTCTAGTTTGCTTTGAGCCTATCTGCATGGCTGATAAATGCTTTTCCAATAGAAAGAAGGGAAAACATTGATAAGCACAGCTAGAGTCAGTTTTTAAAAGGAATTTTTCCCCCACCACCCTGAAATTCTGTGATCATTCATATAATTGTTTATAAATGGCTCACTGGGAACCAAGGTCAACATAATTAATCTTTTAAACATCAAATGAAAATAAAATAATATTTTTCTTTCTTTCTTTCTTTCTTTCTTTTTTCTTGAGATGGAATCTCATTCTGTCACCCAGTCTGGAGTGCAGTGGCATGATCTCAGCTCACTGCAACCTCTACCTCCCAGGTTCAAGCAATTCTCCTGCCTCAGCCTTCCGAGTAGCTGGGACTACAGATGCCTGCCACCATATCTGGCTAATTTTTGTATTTTTAGTAGAGACAGAGTTTTGGCATGTTGGCCGAGGCTAGTCTCAAATTCCTGACCTCAGGTGATCCACCCACTTCAGCCTCCCAAAGTGCTGGGATTACAGGCGTAAGCCCCTGCGCCTAGCCAGAAATAAAACAGTATTTCTTATCTGTACCCTAAGACATGTTGGACAGGGAGACATCCCATGAAGCTGATGAAATTTTAACTTAATGCAATAAATAATCCATTGAGATTTAACCCTCATCAATCATCATCCTTATTGTTACCATGTGGCAGAAAAAAGTGAAATTCTGTTAAATGTTATATCTTGATGGAAAAATATGAAATCCTTGTAAATAAAGCTTGAAATTCTCAGGTTCCCAAAAGATGACTCATCTGACCTTCTACTCATCTTTTTAAGACATGAAACAAAGGAAAGCAAAATGAGTGTCTGTGGCCAAAAGAATTTCATCAACACCAGTCCATGGGAACAGATCAGACATAGGGAAGGTGGATCTCATGACACTTTTTGGTTTATTTCACATCTCTTGAGGAGAGCTCTCAGTATAATCTCCTCAACAAGAATGTGTATTGCATTTCTGTGGGACATAAATTGCCTTCTCTCCTCTCTATTCCCAGCACTGATTACAATCTTCAGCAGAAAGCAGAGTTTTAAATTCTTGTGGAATTAATAAATAGATGAGAGTAAAGGTATTTAGGGGGAGACAAGGACATAGCCTATAATTTAGGTGAGTAAAATCAGAAACTATGAATCTGGACTGTGACATGGTCCTGGCTCACTATTATTTTTTACAGATTTTAGAATCTTGGAGTTTTATTTGCTTTATCAATTAGTGTGGGCTAAGATGTGCTGCTGTGATGTGGATTAAACAATAACAATTTATTTCTTGCTTATGCTGTCTGTCTATTGTGGGTCAGCTGAGTGCTCTGTTCATCCTTGTCACTCAGGCATGGGTTGATGGAGCATCCACCATCTCAAACATTGTCAATTACCGTGCTTGGGAAGAAAGGAAACTCTAAAGGATGTTACTCCAGGTGATTAAATAAGCTCATATAGAAATGGAACGTGACACTTCAACTCAAAACTCATTGAACAGAACTCAGTGTGCCTGGCCCCACCAAAACCATCCACAAGGGAGGGCAGAAAGTCTAATTGTGAACAGAACTAATGATATTTACTTAGTATTTGTCTGCTTGATTTTTGGCACAGACTGATTTATTAGAGTGGAGAAGGTAAGCTGATTATCAAAGAATGTCCTATTTTCCTCATATACTTACCATTGATTTATTGAATCATGATTTCATTCTTTAATATATTTTGCATCAATGATTAATTTTCACAGCTACATCAAGTAACTAATTATTGATTTACTAATCAATTATTAAATTCTACAAATTAAATAATATTACAAAGTAAATTCAATCCTTGATTGTAGCCAACATTTATTGGGAAACAGTTCATGGGAACAGATCAGACATAGGGAAGGTGGGTCTCATGTGCTTGGTCATCTACTATGTGCTTGATCACTATGCTAGATACTACCTTGTATGGCTTTACTGAATTATTGTTAAGTCTTCACTCACTTAGCTAAGCTCAGAAATGAATACATCTCAATGCATGCAGAGAAGGTTCTTATTGAGGCTTACTCACTTTGTAGGGTATTGGTGGCATTTGAGATTGTGTTTTCAAAGTGCTTAGCACTGGCAATGGTGATGCTCATAATGATGTTGCAAGTTGACTAGGATTTGATAGTTCATTTCCTAAAATAATTTTTATTCAACTAATAATTCAAGTAAACAGTGCTCACTTGATGGTTCATCATGGAGTGAAGACTGCCTTGTGAAGCTCACCATTCATTCTCTGAAGCTCACCATTCATTCTCTAACAGTAGCCTCCTGAGTTGGGACACTTACATAGGATTTATTTCTGATGATAACAAGAGCACAGATGACAACCATGCATGTGATAGTTTCTGGGAGAAGACTTGATGATTCAGCACTGTCCCTATAAAATGACTAAAGAAGACCCACATATAGCGTTAGGTATGGATGAAGGTACTTAAATTTAAGCTTAATTAGGTGTAAATCCTTAACTCCTATATTCTACTCTCTGGTGCTTTGAAGTTGGCCTCTTCGTTCTCCACCCACAGAAAGGATTTTCTTCCGCTGACCACGGTTCCCCACATGTTTTCCCTTCAGTAAATAGCAGATGTGTATGGTGGTAAGTCAGTTTTGTGCCATTGCTGTGTGAAAAGGCAGATATCCTGAATGAGGATTGTAAGTTATTTTTGTCTTACACGTTCTCCCTTAGCCATTTCCAAAAGCAACTGCATTTTAGTTGAATGTGAAAATTTACTCTTGATGATTTTCTCAGATTAATGTTGTCATCATAATGTTAATGGGGTAAGGCTTCCTTCTGCAAAGATCTTGGAATTTAGGGCTTCTGGTCAGTGTTTTACAGCTTTGTCTGAGAAAGTGTCTAATATGAGTATGTTTTTGGCACATGGCTTCAAAAAGCCAAGTCTGCTTTGCTTGATTTTTGTGTGAGCAATCCCACCTGTCTGATCTCATGCCTGCTCCCAGGTCACAGATAGAGGAGACCTTGTGCCCTAGCAACAAATCACATCCACTTTAGCCCCATGGGGACATTTCAACAAGAAGGTTCTTGTTGAGGCTTACCCACTTTGTAGGGTACTGGTGACTTTCGAGATTGTGTTTTCAAAGTGCTTAGCACTGGCACAGGGCTACAACTTGCAACATAATTATGAAATACCTTAACAAAAGGTATTTACAAAAGCATGAAAGGTTGAATGTGAGGAAGGAGCATATCATATTGGGTAAGAAAATATGACACTAGAAACATGGGAGAAGGTGTGTGTTGGGAGGGGGTAGATGGGTGAGAAAGAGAACAGGTGAATAAGACACCAATTTACCAAATGATTCCATAATACTAGTGCACAGATAATGCACAGTGTACAACAACAGCTTTGGGAAAGGCAAACTGACCGTCTATAAAGGCCAGAAGACATTTTATAAGATGTATTTTACTGAAAGTGTTGTCCTTGTGAAAAGGTTTTGGGCAAATATTTTAAGAAGTCTTTAGGGAACAAGCAAATTTTCCTTTTTGTTGCCCTTTCTAAGAATAAGACATAAATAGGAAGTTCTATCCTTTTATTTGTTCTATTCAAATATTTATAGGGGAAAATCAGCTACTACTTCTTTATAAGACCCACCTTCGAAACTCATTATTTTTCCAAGGTGCCTTGTTCTTATAACAATATTTTTTCTATGTTTGTTTGTTTATTTATTTATTTATTTTATTGAGATGGAGTCTCACTCTATCACTTAGGCTGGAATGCAGTGATGCGATCTCGGCTCACTGTAGCCTCCACCTCTGGAGCTCAAGTCATCCTCCCACCTCAGCTTCCTGAGTAGCTGGGATCACAGGCATGTGCCACCATGCCCAGCCAATTTTTTTGTTTTTGTTTTTGGTGGAGATGAGGTTTTGCCATGTTGCCCAGGCTGGTCTCGAACTCCTGAGCTCTAGCGATCTGCCCTTGTTGGCTTCCCAAAATGCTGGGATTACTGACGTGAGCCACTGTGCTCTGCCTATGACAATATTCTGTTTAGGCTGTGGAAGACCACATATATTCTTACTTAAACACTTAGAATGGAAGCCACCTGAAGACAGAAGTTATATCTTCACCCTTGTCGCCCCCACATAATATGTGCCCAATTGATGTCTTTTGATTAATTAAATGAATGAATTAATGAATGAAGACAGACCTAAGACTCCTAATAGAAAGAGAATAAAAATCTATGTCTCTTTGTCCTTCTACAGTAAAAAGATTACCTAAATATCACATATAACACCAGTGCACATATCTTGTTTGCTAGTGATTTGATTTCATTTATTTCTGTTATTTAAATTCAGGGAAAAACATAGGTAGTTTTTTCTTGTAATATCTCAACACTGAACTTGAATGAAACCTTATTAAATAATGTGCAAAATTAGCTATTATATTTTTCTGCCAAGGGGCTTTGGCATTTTGCTTTGGTAAATTATGTAGCTGGTCTGGAAGATTCAGGCCTTGGGATGACAGGCCTATGTCACCATGGGTGACATGGGTTGGGAAAGATGGATGGCTGTCCTGTAAAGTGCCTTATGAGTGTGAAGCCAAAGGCAGTGCTTGGTACCACCCAGGGAGTATCTATCAGAATGAGATATTTTATTGGCTTAACATACCATACCATAACATGTCTGATATAGTCAGCCAAAACAAGATTATTTATCAATGCCTCTGCCAGCTACCCATGATTGTTAAGAGAACCAAAAGCCAAATGCAGTGATCAAAAACTGATGAAGAAGTAAAAGGCAAAAGGATGAAGAAAAACCAGCCGAGAAACCCACGTTTTGCTTCTCTATCTCATTCCCTGGGAATCAGCAGTGTAGGAGCGCCTATCTCTGTGTAATCTGTCTTCTCTGCGGGCAGAAGGGCTACTCCCTTACCACACCTGAGTCTTCACATTCTCAACCACATCAGTCACTGGGAAGCAGACAAGGGAACACCACAGTATAGCAGAGTGGTCAAATCTGCAGGCTCTGTTGCCAGACTGCCTGGGTTCCCCTTCCTTTTCTACCACTTATTACCTAGTTACTAAACCCTCAGTGCCACAGGGTTTTAATCTATAAAATAGAGAAAGTAATGAAAATATTATCTCATGGGGGTGTAGTGAAGATTAAATGAGATACTATGTACTTACTATGTATTGTATGGCTTTTATTAATAAAGGCAGGGTCAGGACAACTGCATATATGTGGTAAATGGAGATGTGAAACATGTATAATTGGCCACCTAAGTTCAGTATTTGAGGATGTATGAGAAACACTAGTTGAATAAAAACATATTGTTATTATTACTTCTGTTGTTACCATAACTATTGATGTTATTACCAAGGAGATGTTAAAAATATTTCTATATGAGGCCGGGCGCGGTGGCTCAAGCCTGTAATCCCAGCACTTTGGGAGGCCGAGATGGGCGGGTCACGAGGTCAGGAGATGGAGACCATTCTGGCTAACATGGTGAAACCCCGTCTCTACTAAAAAATACAAAAAACTAGCCGGGCGAGGTGGCGGGCGTCTGTAGTCCCAGCTACTCGGGAGGCTGAGGCAGGAGAATGGCGTAAACCCGGGAGGCGGAGCTTGCAGTGAGCTGAGATCCGGCCACTGCACTCCAGCCTGGGTGACAGAGCAAGACTCCGTCTCAAAATAAATAAATAAATAAATATTTCTATATGCACTATGGATCCTACTTCACACATGAGGGGAATAATATAACCCAAAGCTTTTAATTCTCATTGTTTCAGTTTTTCAAAGGTTTTTGTTCTCAACTTTACTGAGAGGTAGCAAAAGTCAAAAGACAGAAATCTAGTAAAAATTCCAAGTAGAAAGTCATATAAAACTTTAGTCTTTGAAATGCAATTGGTCTGGCATAAAAAATAAAAATCATGCTCTAGTCCCAGGATAAGATAATTTTTTAATGAGCTGAAATGGTAACTAATAGAAAGTTGAATATATAGATAAATGAATTGAAAAGAAGGCATGGTATGGATTATTCATAATAGGTGTTAAAAGAGCAAGAGTGATTTTTTTTTTTACAAAGACAACTCAGAAAATAAGCCAGACAGTTTAAAAATGAATTCACTGCACAGCTTGGTTCTGCATTCATAAATACAATGAAGCTCAAAAAATTATATGGTAGCAGAGGCTTATGAGAAGAGCTTGGTTCTGTGGAGCAGCAACATGATAAAGTCAGATTTTTGGGGCCTCACCTAACCTGTGGGACAGCTCCCTGGCCTCTGATTTCAATTATTCCCTGGTTTTTTTTTTTGGTATTGCTGCAACCTATCTGTCTTCTGGTACCCTCTCCTTGCCCTTTCTGTCTGCTTTCCACTGGGATTGAAATGCTTTTCTTTCCTCCACTTCTGTTTCTAGTTGCAGTATTTTTCTTTATCAAGCTCATTTTTTCCCTAACCTGTAAAAACATTACCAGTGAATTTATGACCTTGGAGCTAGTAGCTGTGTTGATGGACGTGAATGTCCAGTTCCATAGCTGGATGCCAGATGAATAGCAGTAATAGAGCTACAGAGGCCCTGCCAGCACAGCCAGACATGATGCACTAACATGCCAATTTCCTTGCTTCTGGTGCTTCCAAGCCATGGGGTCCCTGGTGATATATACTGTTAATCAAACAAGTGTGATGAAAACTAAATGAAACAAATTTAGTGTGCAGCATCAGTATCAACATCATTTATTTACTCATTTTGGTTCACTTGAATATTCAGTACTATTTTTCCAATAGTAAATGATGAGAAAATAACTTTTTAAGGTGGAGGAAAAGAGGGAAAACTAGTAAATTTCTCAAAAGAAATAAATTAGAAGAAGGTGGAAGCCATGTCAGATGGCTTCAATTCCGACATTTTTAATCATAGGTAGATATTGGTGTAGCCAGAGAAAAACACAGTATTCATAAAAATTATCATTCAGATGTGAATATGCTGATACTAATATGACTATTTGGATTTCTCAAAATTTATAAATTATATAAGAGTAAGAACTGCAGCCCAAGGCAGTCTATTTAAATACGTGAGAAGTAAGGTAAATAGTATTTGAAGAAAAGCATTGACAACTTGGTTAGGTAAAATGCTACATTTTCATCTTTATAATAAAATGTTCAAGGTAATTATTGGGGCTATTCAATAAGCAGAGCCAGTGAGAACATAATAATCACTCTGTTTTGTCAGTGAGAACACTGTTAATATTAATGGGAATGTAATGCTGAAGATCCTGGGGATTGATAAAAGGGCAGCTCTAGATCTGTGAGACTGACGCGCAGCTCTGGGGGTTCCTGACCGGTTAATTATGGACCCCCTGCAGTTTTTTTCACTCTCTTGGGAGCATTCCCAGGACCCCTCCTGAGGCATTTCTTAGTAAATGTGAGAGAGAACTTATTTTCAAATTCCTCTGAATTGAGAACCAGACTAGATGCAGGGATAAAGCGAAACACTGTTGATCTTCGAACAGCACAAGTCTGGAATGTGTGCATCTGCTTATACTTGGATTTTCTTCTGTCTCTGCCACCCCTGAGACAGCAAGACCAACCCCTTCTCTTCCTCTTCCTCCTGAGCCTACTCAATGTGAAGATGATGAGGATGAAGACCTTTTAAATGATGTAGTTCCACTTAATATATAGTAAATATATTTTCTTTTCTTTATGATTTTCTTAGTCACATTTTCTTTCCTCTAGCTTACTTTATTGTAAGAATACAGTATATAATATATATATATATAATATACAAAATACATGTTAATTGGCTGTTTATAGTATTGGTCAACAGTAGCCTATTAGTAGTTAAGTTTTTGGGGAGTCAAAAGTTATACTCAAATTTTTGACTACACGTGCCCCCAAGCCCCACCTTGTTCAAGGGTCAACTGTAGTAGATTAAAAGGTTTTTCATGTCTGGAAAAATTCTCTATCTCTGGACTGGTTCAAGAAACTTAGAGGTCAATCTGAATTCCAAGGAGTGAAGGTACTAATGGTTTGATATCTAGGTGTTCATGGCCCTCTACCAGGAGACTGTGGGGAAAGTAGATTATCATCATCCAACTTGTCCAGTTGTGCAGCCAGATATTCTTGCTGACAATGTAAATATTTACCTATGAACACTAGAGTGTACTAGTCTAATGTGCAACAAGATACATTTGCAAAGTGCAGGGAAAATACAATAGTAAGGAGACCAAAGGTCACAGTGACCTTCCTTAGATTTAGTCTCCTGACTATTACACCTTGAACTTGTTTTTACTTTTTATAGGATTTTCCCAGTGCAGTAGTGGCACATAATTTCTTGATCTTGTGTGTTTCTGTTATGGTAAAAATAAAAACAAATATAAACAGTAACAAGCAAACAGCTTCCAGGAAACTTATTAGTTATTCCTCCTGTGTTACATGGCATTTCCATAATTCTCGTCTGTATTAAGTTTGCTGTGGGAATGGCAATCATAGTATATAGCCCTTACCACCAGCACTGCCTTCTCACATGATTTATTGCAAATTGGTTATATTGGAGAGCGGATTCTGCCAAATGGGTAGCCTAATTAGTGGTCAAATTGTTGTTTTCTCTAGTGATTTACTATCAAGCATATTAATTTCAGTGTCCAACTGAATGAAATAAATGTCCTGGACTATTTTTTCAATGACGTTAAAAAATGAAAACGCAGAGACCAATTACACTGAAGAAAATTCATTTGAACAATAAAAAGGTCCTAGTACTGGGCAGCATCCCAGACTAAAGATGGTTCAGAATGCCCCAACCTCCAAGTGCAGTGACTTAGATTTATAACCAGAAAACAGGAAGTAACATATAGAGATTACCTTGTTGGTGCAATTCAATGTTTGCCTTATGTGGGCATAATTTGGCAGCTTTCAGCCTGGGATTGACTGAGGATTTGGCTGCTATGATTGGCTGAGAATCAGTTGCTTGGTAACAAGGGTATACTCCTAGACTACAGCTTACTATGCATGGAGGCTGCTTTGAGCCAAACTTTACTACCAAGTAAAGAATCTGCTGTGTGCCAAACTTAACTTTAACACATCTCAGCATTGGTCTGAAAACCAATTCACAGTATTTGATGGTGTGCCTTGCCGTTTTCTGTTACACACTTTGTTCCCTATATGAACTTCTGTTTACTTTGCACTATTTCTGTGTTTGCTACTTTGGAATAAAAGTGGTCAGTATAACTTAAATAATGTTTCTTAAATAGTCAAATGAGAGTGATGATTCAAATGTACCTACTTTCCCCCATTTTCTTTCTAAATTATTTAACTCTAAAGTAATTATAACTAAGTTTCAAGGTTTGATTTGGAACATTTTTCATATTTCTGTCACTTAGTTCATAGATGTTCATATTTGTACTGTATTCTCTTATCAGTTATTAAGATTCTTGGGAGAGCATATATGTTTTTATAAAGTTTTCCAGAATAGTTACCATGATCTTCATTCTTATAAGTAAGCTTTCATGCAGTGGCTGCTTAAATATGATCCCGTGAATGGTGGCATAAAAAAATATAATGGATTAGACACTATGTGCTCTAGGAGATGGAAATTGAAGACCCTGACCCAATGAATTTCTCAGCAAATGTTATTGGTCACCTGGCCAATATATAGTGTTGTATACATATAAAGTATTTGTCACATACTTATTAATATATTAATATGACACATTAAAAGTAAACTATTCTGTGGTGTATGTCATGGATTATCTCTCAACATCCATTCCAATTTCTTACTAGTATACCCCTGATCTTGTGAAAGCTGGAACTGTCTCTTAGTCTTCCCTGGAGATAAAGTACTAAATCTATGAAGGTGCTAGTCTGTTGGGGGAATTCTGCTCACCAGAACCCTTGTGAAGCATCCCTTAGTTGGCATGAGTTCAGAGGTACTGATTTATGAGATTTAGTAGGTGGAAGGAAAGCAGAGACTAACTTCTGCTATTTCATCTACCATGCAGGGTTATGGGGATATCTTGTTGCTTTGCTCTCAGCATTGGCACAAGTCCAGGACCCATTTCCTAGCAGTGTGGGTGTTAAGAGGCAGGATGTAAGGTATCACCTATGCTGTTGAGCAACAAAGCGAGGACAGTATGATTTGGGAGCTGAGAGCGGTAGCAGTGGTGTCAGCAGCTTCCTGATTGGGCGGTCCTAGGATCAAAGTGTTAGTGATCAGTGGTATCAGCAGCTTCCTGATTGGGTGGTCCTAGGATCAAAGTGGTTAGTGATCAGCTGGCTTCCTTGTTGGTGTTTGCTTTCTAACTGTGGCAAGGCACTGTGGTTATGGAACTGGCAGCGACCCAAGGTGGCAGATAGCTTCCTGATACCAGAAGAGGCAGCAGAGCAGCCCATTTCTGTGGTGTGGCTTGGGAACTATTTCTGAAGGCTCAACTTAGGTGTATTCAGCCCTCCCCAGTGATTCTCTAAGCCATTTAGTTATATGTATTAAATGTTTTTCTTCTTAAAATAGCTAGAGTAGATTCTGTTATCTTTAGTTGAACCATAATCAATATCCCATTGGGCCATATGTTTCCTACAAATTGTTTCAATGTCAAGTCATTGAGCATTATGTTATTTCGTGGAAATTTGTGGGAGTACCACTAGAAATAATCACAAATATAATTATAATTGTGTCTTTTTCAAATCCATCATGAAATGTTTCCACATATTCCATATTTTCCCTCTAATCGATGAGTTACACTGGTGATATCCCCAGGCCCATTAATTTTCCTTATAAAATATCCCTTGAACTGTACTTTGAACTCCAGCAAAATTGAGTTGTTTGAGCTATAAAAGCAAGAGCAGGCAGAAATGCAGAATCTCCACAGAAAATGTTTTGCCTTCAGGGTCCTGTCATTCAAACTAGAGATTGAAAATACCAATATTCTAGCTAATGTCTAAGGCTGCTTATTTCTATGGCTGAAGGCACAGGTCTAATTAGAGGCCAAAGCAGTGGGTCCTATCACCAGGTAAGCCATTTAGTTTTACTCTCTTTTGTGGCCTCAGCTTTCTCTCTTGGTCTTGCCTAGTCATACTACCTGCCTTTGAGCAGACAGAGCGTGTAGAAAGGTGGCAGAAAATACTTTCTCAAAATTCTTTAGTGATGATGGGTCAGGAGCATCATTTTCTAGAGTGACTGTGGGTCCTAGTCAGTCTCTTCAGAGAGAAGAGAGAAATGCAACCTGTCAAGTAACTGTGAGCTATGCTAAGCTGAATAGACAGGCAAAAAGGAGGCTCACCACTGTGCCTTGGGAGCAAATTTGTATTATCAGGGAGAATGGTATATATTGATTAAGGTGGAGGCATGATAGAAACATTTTGAGTATACAGGAGAATTTAGTTCACAATAGGAGTTTAAAAAGATGAAAAAGGCCAAGTGCTGTGGCTCATACCTGTAATCCCAGCACTTTGGAAGGCCAAAGTGGAAGGCTGACTTGAGACCAGGAGTTTGAAACCAACCTGGACAACATAGTGAGACCACATGTCTACAAAAAAAAAAAAAAAAAAAAAAAAAAAGTTAGTTGGGTGTGGTGGTGCACACCTGCAGTCCCAGCTACTCAGGAGGCTGAGGTGGGAGGAGTGCTTGACCCCAAGAGTTCGAGGCCGTAGTGAGCTGTGATCATGCCACTGCACTCTAGCCTGGGTGACAGTGAGACCCTGTCTCTAAAAATAAATTCATAAATAAATAAATTAAATAGTTAGGTGGAAAAAAGATGACCCAGCAAGGTGAGAGACTATACGTTGCTTCATAATTATATTCAGCTATAATAATACTGATTCCTTTCCAAATAGTGAATTAAATACAAACATACATGTTTATTCTGTTAAAAGAAGTCTGAAAGCAGGCAGTCTGGGGCTAGCATGGCAATTCTGCAAGGTCATCATGGACCCAGTTTCCTTCTTGTTCTGTTCTATTATCCATTTTCTAAGCACATGGCTTCCATTCTCAAGATCAACTCATGATCCAAGAGAGCTGCTAAAGAACTAGATATCACCTCTGATTTCCACCAGCAGAAAGGGGCGAAGGACTCTCCTTCCCCAGAGGCCCATGCAATATTTCCTCTTACATCTCTTTGGCCAGAATTTTGTCACATGGCCTCACTAAGCTGCAAGGGAGCCTGGAAATTTAGTCTATTTGGCCAAGCAGAAATATACCTAGCAAAAACATGAGATTCTGCTACTAAAGGAGAAGAAGAGGAGTGGATATTTAGTGGGTAACTCTAACCTCTGCCATGAAGTAGGTGATCTCTGCCATAAGGCTGAGCTAGACAGGGATTATACCATGCTGTTGACTGTGGCCTTTTGACTCTGTGCTGAGGCTTTCTTTTCTAGGGCCACAGATGGAGTTTCTCACATTTACTTCTGGATGATCCAGGAAAGTAAACTGGTTTTCAGAAAATACTGCCAAAAACAGCTGAGCACATACTCAGCTCTGTGAGATCAGCAACGGCACCTGAGACCCTTTTATCTGCTTGTTGTAGTTTTTAATCCACTGAAACAATAGCAGGTGTAAGCTGGAATTCTTTGGCATACAGCCTCTGAAACTTGGCTAATGTTCTCAGATAAATGCCTATAGCAGCTGAAGCTCTTGAAAAAAATTTAAGAGGAGGAAACAGAGTAGGGATCTTTTGGGGGTCACAGTCTAGGTGTTTTTAGAGCCAATCAGACTCAAATCAAGACCCTTTGACTACCATAAAAAAATCTAAAATAAGGTGTTTTGTTTGGCCCAAACAGTTTCAGAAAAAGTGAGCCAAATCTGAAAATTAGTTTATTTCATATATATTGAATAGTTAGGCAATTTGGCCACACCTGTCCTGCATCCTGCATGTTGACAACGTCCTGGGACTCAGCAATAGTTGTCATCCTTAGGTGGGGCCTGTATTTGCTGCCCCCAACTAGTGACACATTTCTGATATCTTGTGTTTGGCCTAAGTTTCACTCATTGAATGTAACCTGCTGGATACCTGTAAGCATCTAGGCTGTGACCCTTTCCATGGATGGCTCAGGAGGTAACCAGTGCATGAGAAGTTTCTGGCCTACATCAATTGCTATCTGGGTGGGCAGAGTATTTGTGGAGAACTCCTAGCCTGGAGAGATGAGAAAGGATGTAGGTGAAAGTTGAGGCCCTAGAAGAAAATATCTTGACAAGGAAAGCCTGAAGGCTTGTCCAGTATGAGGTTGCCAGGAGTCATCTGTGGGAAGACACATAAGTGCATGTAGGAGCAGCTGGTGTCTCAAGACTCTGACTGATAGGCTCGAACCTAAGCCATGGTTTACAAAGCTGGCACCAGGATGTAACTATGGGTTGTAGCCAAGTTGTTCCAACACAGGTGGAGTGAACTGTGGTATTTTGAAGTGATAATTGGCTAGAGTAATATTTTCAGGGTGCTGGTTCTAACAGATGGTGCTATTTGAAATCCTTCTCTATAATCTCCATGAATGACTCTGTAACCTACTTAGGAGGCTTATTCAAGTGGTTCAGAACCTAGGCCTGTATTCCAACTGGTTGGCAATCTGTTCATTGACGTTGTTATCTGAATTCATGAAGTGGGCATTACGGGTTTTTAAACAAGAAGTATACACAATTGCTTCCCAATCCACTCTCCTCTCAAAACATGTACTGATATGTGCATGTATATTTTTGCCACCCTTAAAAATTCACTTCGTAATTCATGTTAATGTAGAAAAGAGAAAATAAAACCTCAAAAAGATTTAGGATTTAGGATTTACTTACCTGTTATATAAAAAAAAGTCAGGGTTTATCAGCTCTGTTGGAAAGAATGGCTTGAGGAAACTCTGCTTTCATCATTTGAGGCTTTTATTTTGGGATTGTGTTTATAAATTTCAGAAAGAGTCCTCTTACCTTCTTCCAGCCCAAGTAAGTGATTGGATTGGCATTTGTATTCATGGACTTTGGCTTGAAATGAAATCTTTTAATTCTGCCTTAGATAGTAAATGCCAACAGTTTAAAGTGGCATGATTCTGATCTTTAAATTTGCCCTACTGATGAATGGTGCAAATAGGAAAAAAGGAAAATAAAAAGTATTTGCTACCTTGAGAAATACACTCAGTCTCTATTTGATTTTCCTTAGATGTGGGGGTCTGTAATTGCAAGATCTGTTTTTATTCATTGTAACTGGGAAAGGCTCAACATTTTAATTAACAATAGTAATATAAATTACATCAGTTTTATTTCAGTTAGAGTTTTTTTTCTTTCATGTATTGAATCGATCTGAAAATATCCATGCAAGAGTTCCTTTGGCTTAAGTCAGATGTGTTCAGTGGCTGGGGCAATGCATTAAAAATAGTCTGCATGTGAAAAAAATAGCAATTGGCTTTTTACTAGTATTTGTTGTTGCTCTATCCTAATGAATTCAACTTTTTCCTATTGTGCTATGCTCCACTCTATGTCACACTTTACCTATTTGATTCCAAATTTACTTTGTGGTATTAAGTTTTAATTTAGTAATTTACATACAGCTTGGAAAAGTGATTCCTTGAAGGTATTGCTTTGTATCTACATGATAATTGACACTATTTGTATTAATACTAAAAGTATTAACCTCTTTTTCCTAGTAGTCCCCAATTTCATTCTTAGCAAAATTATAGATTCTGTTTTCAGAGAAAATTTGTGCATGGGATTTCTTTCCATTCCTTATCTAATGTTAGGATACTGAAGTTAAGGTATGCATTTTCTATTTTTATATATTTTGTCTTTAAAATATATGTTCAGTTATAAAAGTAATATCAACTCCTTAAATAATTTTTTTAATATACAGGCAAACTGCAAAAAAAGAACAAATATTCTAGACTTCCATGAAAGTCATCATATTAAAAATGAAATTTTAAGCAGTTGGACTTAACATTATTTCATAAGAATTTTCAACTCTAATGTATATATAATGATTCTACCAAGTGTGTCATAGTTCACTTAACTGTTTCAAATATTTTTTTCTACCAAGACTAATTAATACTGTGTGGAATACTTTTATATATAGACCATTTCCATGCTTGAGTTTTTTTAAAAATTTGAGTTATCAGAGGTAGATCTACTGGTTCAAGAGACATTTTTTAAACTTAATATTAGTTTGCAGGGAGCAATCCATAAATCCATGTTTCCTAATACTCTGCCTGGATTTTTTTTTCTGTGTTTGGAGCATCAGATGAGAAGTTGTGAGGAGAAACGATGTAAAAAGAAGAAGGAATCATAGAATCATTGCTGAGTTTTGCTCCCCAGTTTCTTGTTTGCTAACTGAAAGGAATTTGCTGGCTGAAGGGAGACATGTTGAACACTTTTATTCACCTTATATTCACCCTGAATTCACTCCCGATGGCCAAGGGACAATACCAAGACATCTGTTGTTTCACTGAGACAAGTCAAATTAAGAAACACTTGACTGTTGTGTCCTTTGTAGGGCTTATGGACATATACCTCAGCAAAGTAGGCAGGCAATAGTTTAGGTCATGCCCACTTAATTTCAAAGGCCAGCTTTAATCTTTTGGGCTGATCATGATTACTCCAAAAACAGCAGAAAGCAACTGAGAAGGGAATACCAGGTCCAGATTACAGTTCTATGGAGGTTTTGTATAATCCTGAGTTTTCGCTTTGCAATCTGGCACCATGATAGCTTTTGTATTTTCTTTTCTCTGTTCTACCTTTTTCCCATCATGGCAGGTGAACTTCTCAGTGTGCAAGGAATTATATGTAACTGACTCTTCCAGGGCAAGAAAGGTGGGCTGAAGCTATCAGGATAGCAGCTGGCTTCAGTAGTGCTTTTAGCTGTCTAGACTTGTGCTTTCTCATTGATTTTGTTGTCTGGGCATGTCCCTTCCTTTCTAAATCGTGTCTGCATTTAAATATTTTAGAATATTTTATCCAGCTTTTTTTGTTGTTTTTCACCAAAACTAGTATTTTCAATATTTCTGTGAGAGAACAGGGAGTCCTTTCTAGTGTATTGCTGGAAATAAAACATGCAATCTATTCTCTACACAACAGTCAGGGTGATCTTTAAAAGTATAATTCATGTCAGTCCCCTACTTAAGACCTTTCACAGTTTTTCATTGCTCTTAAATTAAAAGTAAAATCCCTTATGTTTTCTACAAATGTCTGCATGATCTGGCTCCTAATAATCCTCTTTCTTACCCACTCTTTCTCCTGCTCCTTAACTTCCAGCCACATTGGCCCTCTCTGTTTCTTGAACTAACAGAGCTCATTCCTGCTTGGGGTCTTTGCACTCAACATTCTTTCTGCCAGTGTCCCGGACAAACTGGCTCTTATGCATCATTCAGTTCACAGCTTAAGTGTCCTCCTCAGAAAGACCTTCCCTGTCCACCCTACTGAAAATAGCAAGTTTGCCATCACCCAGTCATTCTAGCCCATCACCCTGTTTAATTGTCTGCCTTAAATTGTTTTGTTTGTCTATTTGTTCATGTGTTTACAATTCAGAATATAAGCTCTGTGGGAGCAGGAAACTCTTCTCTCTAGTGCATCACTTCAAGCCCAGTACTCAGAACAATGCATTGTTTGTGGAATGAATTAATGATTTAAATAATTAGCCTATATAATGTCATTTCCAAAGTTGGCAGAATATCATCATTGGAATTTTATTCATAAGGGGAACTGGGTTATAGAAATGTGGGAAGAATACTTCATTAGCATTAAAAAACAATGCTTTACTAAGGACTCAAAATCATGAAATGTAAGAGCAAATAGGAGTGTTTGTCTCCTTTATTCCAGACTCTATTTTATAGATATAAAAACTGAGACTCTGGGAGGCTGTGAGTGGCTCAGACCCCACAATTAGTGGCAGAGCTGAGGCCAGGGGATGCACATTCTGATTCCTGCATCATGGCTGTTGCTTAATATCTCACCATGAGTCATGGCTACTGCCCAGTAGATTGGACACAGCCATGAATATTAGACTGGCAATTTGCTAGAGATTTTGCAAAACCGTGGGAAATGGATTGAACACATTTTCCTGTCATTTTTATAAGAGGCAGTAAATAATGGTAATTTGAGTATTAGAGAACAGCATCTGAATACTTTTTCTAAAATTCTACAAGGTGAATATAGAGAGAAAATTGTAGATTTCCTTTCTGCCTATTGCTTTCTGAATGTCAACAGATTACTTTCTTCAGCTTGTGTTAGAATGTCACCAGCAGGACCCACATCTGACATGCTCTGGACTGTCAGAGCCACTCAGCACTAGAACTTTCCAGTTGAATTTCTCTTAAGAAGGTCAGTAGGAATAAGATAAGTGAAAAACTTATCCATCATTACTATAATCTTCGTGAAAGTGGAAAAATTCATCCTGGCAAATTCAAAATCGATTACAAAATCATGCATGTTGCATATGTATTTTTAAAGATTTTGCAAACCCAAATAAAATAAGTAGAAGGAAACAATAGTGATAAATTTAAAGTTCTTAATTGAATGAGTAGCTTTGAATTTTACTCAATGGATATAAACTTTGTTTTCTTTTTTATAAAAAAGAAAACAGATTTGTTAAGAGGCTATGAATACATTTTAGAGTACTTCAGTGATTTTATCGTTTAAATAGAAATTTGGATTATTCTGGAAAACAGTTTGATAATATGTTTCAGGCATTTGAACATATTTACTCTCCTGGCCCAGTAATTGCACTTTGAGAAATTTATCCTATTTTAGGAATCTAGCCTAGGGAAAAATCTGAAATTCAGTCATCTTGGCATAAGGATGGTTGCAGAAAACTATTAATAATAAAAAGTTGAATAGTACCTAATATTCAAGTAGAGGTATAAGATAATTTGTGGCAGGTTCATTTGCTATAGTTTTATGCAACTATTTAACAAATGCAAATAAGATTATTTAAATGATGAAGGAAAGTTCTTTCAATATAATGTTAACTTTTTAGAGAGTAAGACCTAAAACTATATATACATGTATGTAATATGTATATAGTATAATCTCAGCTATGTAAAAATAAGACAAAAAATAAAAGATTGCAAAACAACAAGTCAAAGTGTTAATAAATATTATCTCTAGGGTTTGAATAATTACTGCTATTTTCTCCTTTACACTCTTTGTATTTTCTCTTTTTCTACAATATATCTATTACTTTAATAATCAGAAAATCAATATAATTTATTTTAAATCTTGGCAGATGAACATAGTGAATGAACTATGTCAAAATGCAGTTGGAATTTTACTGAACTTCTTTACAGAAGACTATATAGATGTGTGTTTTTCTTTTTTTACTTGCATAAATAGGTCCCCTTAAAAATCTTTGGATAGATAATAAGATCAATTAAAATTGAGTAAATTCATCTGTCGGTGTGTGTGTGTTTTTAGCTCCTGTATTGCTTTCATAATAAGACTGAGGTAGTTGGTGAAAATTTGAACAATTCTTGCATAAAGATTTTATTGCATAGGTTATAGGATACAGTGCAAGAGAAATGTTTCGTAGAAAGAGTACTTGGTAGAGAATCAGAAGGGTTTTATGGGTCCCTCATTATGGTCACTGTTATACCTCTGTCTAATAGACCATTGATAAAACTTTCTACTCTATAAGAGATTGATGCCTAGTTAAGGAAAGTCATGATATATTCACTTTGTAACTGTAAATTTAAGGTGCTCAGAAAAAAAATCAAGAACCAAAACTAACGAATAGAGAGCTCTATTGTTATTGACTGAAGTATAAACTTAGATCCCTTAGCAAAGCGAAACTCACAGTCCAGACCAAACCCCTTGCTATGTCCATTGGAGAAGGATTGACAGCAAGATAGCAGGTATGTGGGGGATCATTGTTCATGAAACAGGGGTAGATAGGAGCCTCTTCATATACTTCTAACCTTTTTTATTGTCTAACCAATTGTTATATTGTATCATTAAGAAGAGACAATATAATGTAGTGGCCAAGAGGTATGACTTAAGAATCACTGGACTCAAATTTGCCACTTTATGACTCTGTAATTCTGGACAAACTACTCTCAGTTTTCTAATTTGGAAAATGTAGATAATAATGGTCCAAAAAAAGAGATGAATCATCTTAAGTATTTGAACCAGAGAGAATTTAATTGACTATGCAGCTGAGGGAGGAGCTGAAAAGCCAAATGGGGTCACTAAACAACCCGAATATTAGCAATAGCAGGAAGCATCTACTAATTCTAATTTGAGGGGACAAGATGTTGGAGACAATGTTACTGTGGTCCAGGGACTGAGGTCACTGGTGGAACTGGAGGAGGCATGGGAGAGACCTTTTTGATAGTAGAGATTCTGCTCAAGGCACCGAGAGAGGAAATATCTTGATGTTCCCATCTTTCAACCCTGCAGTCTTGTAGCCAAACACAGCCAGAAGTCAGCTGACAGGGAACCCTGCATTGCCTCTCTTTAATACAGAGCAGAGAAGGAGAAGGGTGAAGAGTGGATGTGTGACAGGCAACAATCCCTACCTCAGAGGTATTATGTCTAAGGCATTTAGAACAGTGCCTGGAAGATATGTGCTTAATAGACACTACCATTATCATCGTCATCATCACCATTGGTGCCATTTGCAGAGCAGCAACATCTCTTTGTGAATATACTTTACAGGTTGGGTGCTAGGAGATTGTTTTTAATTACAGTCCTTTCCCGGGCCCTGCCATGGTCAGGTTGCTAATCATTTCAGCATTTTTAGTGTTTGGTGAGGCAAGGGTGTTCCACCTCCCATTCTCATCTACCCTGCGTTGATTACATTTAGAGTGACCAGACCTGGTTCATTGATGGCTAGAACTGAACCACTCAGTGTTCTAAAGAATCCAGGCAGTTTTTGGAGCATGATGAAAATTCACAACCCTATGGGAAATGACCCTTGGAAGTTAACTTTAAAAATAATGATTTTATAATTAGGATTTCCTTACATATCCTAGTCCCTTTAGACTTGAGCTTAGCTGTGTCCTGCAAAACTGAAAGAATACATATTTAATTTTTTTGTTATTTTCTGTAGCTTGAAATTAAAATTAATAAATTTAAAGGAATAGAAGTTTGACAAGATGCCTTAATAGGCCCACCAGGAATAATCACATAGTTGCCTATTTTGAAGCATAGACATAAAATAAAAAATCCCATCCGGATAAGTCACGAGGCTTTGCCAAAGTACCCTCTTAAATTGCTCCCCTTTTGAGAACACACTATGTATTGTAGCATTTTGCTAAGCTCTTGGGAATTTCTCTCCTCAGAGATTTTTAACAGTATGAAAAATAGAGGCTTTTCTAAGTTTTAGAATATTATCAGTCTTTTTTTTCATTGGTTTTCCAATTATCCTATTCTCAGAAATAACATTTATTGATCTCAAGGAGTTAAGCATTGTCTTGTTTTCTCTGGTTCTGTATTCTTCACATTTAAGACCAGATCTCAACTAAGTAATAATAAAAGATAATAATGACTAAGAGTTTTTGAGTTTTCCTCCATGTCAGTTATTGCACCCAGCACTTTGGTTTCATTCTCTCATTTGATGTGATGTAGGAACTTATAACAACCCTATGAGACAGGAGCTTCATTTTAAACACTAAGAAACTGAGGCACAGAAGTTATAAATCTCCCCCACGGTCACAAAATCATGCTGCTGGACTCAGCTCACACCTTCAACTACTATTAATACATGGTAATGTTGACATCTTATAGTAAATGTTAAACAATAAGGCATAAATGGAAAGCATAAAGGGAAAGAAGTAAATGCAAAAAATGGTCAAAGCAGGAGATGATTTTAAAGAGCATCTGGTTCAGCCTCCCCTTTTACAGCTGAGAAAACCAATCTCTAGAAAAAAGAAATGAGCCTTTTGATTATAAAGTAGACTACCTAACAAGTATCAAGTTGTCTCACTTATTCTTCTCTGCCTTCCATGATCACAGAGTTCTGACCACGTCCCGTGTCATTCTCAAGCAGAAATTGAAAATGACATTGGTCCTTTACTTGTTCCAAGGAAGCAAACAATTTTATGGTTTGAAATGATTTCTCTTGCATTTGCATTACAAGGGGTTTGCAGAAGTTAAGCCTCATGGAGTCTTCTCTCCTTAACTTAAGTGGGTGGACTTCTTGTTGCTCTTCCTTGCCTGTAAATTCATGTTGATTAGACAGTGGTGGGGTGGAGGGCTGATGGGTCTGTGTTTGGTTGGTGAGCTAACCCCAGCGTACTATAATTACTACATTTTCAATCTAGTGCATAGTTCTGTTTTGAGTTTTAGACATCCTTGTCTGGCTCTATACTCTTTGAGGTTAATTTTGGCCTTGGATGGTGCCCTTTTAAAGGCAAGGTGATAGCAACACAGTGTTTTTGCTTGGAAAATACTCTGTGTATGGGCTTCTTCTCTTGGCTTTAAGTATTAACAAGGTAGCAAGGATGAAAGGTGCTGTGTTTGGAGTCTTTAAATGGACTTGGCATTTGACTTGTCTACAATCTTTCAGGAATTTTGATCGTGATATTCAGATTTGAGTCACACACGTGGGGAGTGGTGACCATAGCTCTTCCTTACCCCTCCAGCTCCACTTCTGGGTTAGCATGAACTGACCACTGTAACCTGCTCTCAGACTCTACACAAAGGCTCTTCAGAATTTGCCTGTGACCATTTCTGTGAAAGGGCATGGTCACAGTCACCGTGGCATGGATGGAAAATCAGAGAGCAGCAGGAGGAGCCCAGGGATAGAGAGAGGAGGCCTGGATGCCTGCCTGGGCTCTGTGCCATGCCTTGGGTAGGTCACTTGACTACTTTAAACCAAGTTGACTTTCCTGTAAATGCAATAGGGGTTTAATGATCTCTGTGGCTCTAGAGTTTTATAGTTTCTACTGTTCTTTGAAGCATGAACATGAATTCAACAGAAGAAAAAAACACATTTTTCATTCACAACAGTTTCAAGATATTGCTCTGACTCACTGGATGGCAAATCATAGTGAAAGGGGCATCTCACTCGACTTCCATTTTGCATTTCTTTTGGCCAGCATGGCTCTTTATGGTGTACTTGTTGTATAATAAAACAACTCTCTAGAGAATACTCTTACATTTACTTACTGAGGGATAACAGAAGTTCAGAATAAAAACTCATAGAAATGGAAGACTGAGAACTTACTTTTTCTCTTTTCTATTACATACAGAGGAACAAAGGCTGTTATTTGTGTTTATGCCCCTTTCTGAGGACAGTGTCCTTGAAAATCCATATTATTATTATTTGTCTTTGTATGTAATTGGATTGTTTAAACTCTTCTCTGAACTTTGTAGCTTTTTCATTATATCTGTTACCTGGAATATTCATAAAACTCCACTTAAATAGCCACTTTAATCTGTAAATTGTATTTGCTTAAGGCCTGAACTTGGCTGCAAACGAGAGTACTTGTGTGTTTTTTTTTTTTTTTTTTTAATGATGTGATTGCTTTGTGAAGGGACATAATGAGTCTGTGTTCTGTTCTATTCCTCTTCAACAACTTTGTCAGGAAAGAAGGCTATTATGATTTCTTGGAGAGGTGGGAGGACTGTGGCATCAACATGTGCTAGTCATGGATGAAAGGAGAAACTATTATACCAGAGTAACATCTGAGGCCTGAGATAAAATTCCCATTACAACCTCTTTAAATATTTCTGTGTTTAAATGGGGTGAGGAGATTATCTACTTCAAATGTAATCCCTTTTCTTCCTCAGCCTAGTGAAATTTATTGTTTCTTTTCCCTAGATAAAAAAAAATAATAATAGGATGCTATACAGGTTCTTTTAGTTTGTCAAAAGACAGCTAATTCACAGATTTTGCTTTTGTGTAGCTTATGCAACGTCTGAAAAGGCGCTGTAAGCAGGGATTCCCTGAACATCGCACCGTGGGCCCGGATCCCTGTTTTGCTTTCTTCGGAGAGCTCACTGGCAGCCTCCCTGATGCTTTGTGCCAGTTCTTAGTCGCTCCAAAGCCACATGCACATTGACATAATCTCTGGTGGTTTTGGCTGGTTTATAATCTAGCTTACTGAGGTTTGGTTCAAGGCAGAGGCCTTTAGGGCAGGGATCTTCTGTGAGCTGAAATAAAAGGGTCTGGTTTGGAGATTTGACTCTGCCAAATGAAAGTGGCACATTTCCAACTGCACATGCTGAGTTGCTTCAGAACACATCCGTGCAGAACACAGACATGCATTAGGCAGCTAGTTTGTGGAAGGCAGTGTGCTGAGCACAAGGGGGAATAGAAAGACACATGGCTGCTGTGAAATAACTGCTTCCAGAAAGCACTTGTCGAGTTGGAAGGACGAGCCAGAGACACACAGAGAATATCACTCAGCCTAAAATGTGATATCCCAAAAGCGTTCTAGTATGAGACCCACAGAGCTGGAGAACAGATTTCCTTTCCAGTGGGGAGAATCCACGTTAGAAAGACCAGACAGGCCATGTTACCGGTGGCACCCTTTATTTCAAGTTTCACTTTTTGTGGTTTCAGTTACCTGCAGTCAACCATGTCCAACAATATTGAATGGAACATTTAAGAAATACAAAATTCATAAGTTTTAATTCGCACTCTGTTCTGACTAGTGTGATGAAGTTTCTTGCTCTCCTGCCTACGGTGTGTAGCATCCCTTTGTCCAGCATGTCCATGCTGTCCCTGTGACTTGCCCGGAGTTCCCTTAGTAGCCATCTCGTTAGCAGATCCACCTGCGAGGTATGGCAGTGCTTGTGTTCAAGGAACTCTTAGTTTGCTTAATAATGGCCCAAAGTGCAAGAGTGGGGATGCTGGCAATTTGAATATCCCTAAAGTGCTTCCTTTAAGCTAAAAGGTGAAAGTTTGGACCTAATAAGGAAATTACAAAAATTATATGCTGAAGTTGCCAAGGTTTATGCTAAAAATGAATCTTCTATTCATGAAGTTGTGAAGAGGGAAAAAGAAATTCGCGCTACTTTTGCTGTTGCACCTTGATCTGCAAAGGTTATGGCCACAGTGTGTGATAAGTGCTTAGCTAAGATAAAAAAAGGCATTGAGCCGGGCGCGGTGGCTCAAGCCTGTAATCCCAGCACTTTGGGAGGCCGAGACGGGCGGATCACGAGGTCAGGAGATCAAGACCATCCTGGCTAACCTGGTGAAACCCCGTCTCTACTAAAAAAATATATAAAAAACTAGCCGGGCAAGGTGGCGAGCGCCTGTAGTCCCAGCTACTCGGGAGGCTGAGGCGGGAGAATGGCGTAAACCTGGGAGGCGGAGCTTGCAGTGAACTGAGATCCGGCCACTGCACTCCAGCCTGGGAGACAGAGCAAGACTCCGTCTCAAAAAAAAAAAAAAAAAAAAAAAAGGCATTGAATTTGTGGGTGGAAGACATAAACAGAAATGTGTTCCGATTGATGGCAATTAGATTTGGTACTGTCAGTGCAGTTTCAGACCTACACTGGGGGTCCTGGAACGTATGCCCTGCAGATAATGGGGGACTACTCTATAGAGCCCCTGGATACTAATGATGCTAAGGAGTCAAGCCCCTCTCCTATTTTGGGAAGGTCCCTGCCGTGTGTATGGAACCTTTGAAAGAGGCTGTCCTACCTCCCTGTGCATTCTGGCAGCCGCTGGCACTGCTCATAGATAGCCATGTGACTCAGGCTGGGACTCTGACTCTAGAGCGAGTGGGTTAAAGGTCAAGAGGCTGTTAGAACTTACTGCTGGTATCAGTGGTGGTGCCCATTAGTTTTCAGTGGCGGCGGCGGCAGCAGTGTCCTGGGTGTAATTCCTGCTACAGGATAGTGGTTGTGATTCTTGTTCCTTGGCATCCTGCGTGCCTGGGTTTTTGCTCATTTTCTGTGCTTGGTGATGGAAACTTCTACTGAGTCTGAACGAGCATGTCCTTCCAATGAGTCTACTTTTTTCTCCTCCAGCTAGCCAAGGCTGGTTTCTGTTATGGCAAGCAAGAATTCCCACAGCACCTGAGTGTCAAGGGCTTTCATCGTTTGTGCTGACCCACCTGTGCAGCTGATCTTCTGCCTTTTTTCTCTGGGTACTCGCCTTCCTTTATCTACTTGTATAACTGCCTGCTTTGAAGACTGAACTCCAGCATTTTTAACTTTTCCTGAGTTATTGAAGAGACTTCACTGTTTACTATTCCTCTGTACAGTACAACATCTTATAATTATCCATTATACAATTTTTTTTACATTGTCTTTTTTTATTATTCATTTCTGTTTGCCTACTAGCCCATGAGGAATATTTTTTGGTAGGAACTCTGTTTTCATCTTTATATTTCCAGATCCAGCTAATATTACACACTGGTTGCATGACTGATCAAATCTGTTTGCAGGGAGGGATGTAGTGTTGGAATTGTGAACCTAGGGAGAATGAAAAAAATAGAATAGCTGTTGTGAGGCATTTACTCTGGTGACACCAAGGGAGGAATAAAATGGTATCTGAAATGTGTGAGGGCCATCTGATATTGGGTAGTATACATTTATTTTCAACTTTAAAAAGTCTGGTTTATTTAGGTATTATTTATTTACAGTACAATTCATCCCTTTTATTGTACAGTTCTATAAGTTTTGACAGATGCATATAGTCATGTGTATACCACCAGAATCAAGGTATAGAACAGTTTGATCACCTCCCCCCAAAAGCTCTTCCTCCTTCTTATAGTTGGTCTTTCCCCCACATCTTCAGCTCCTGGAAACAATTCATCTATGAATTGATATATGTGTGTGTGTGTATGTGTGTGTGTGTGTGTATATATATATATGTGTGTGTGTGTGTATATATATATGTGTGTGTGTGTGTGTGTGTATATATATATATATATATTTTGAGACAAAGTCTCTCTCTGTTGTCCAGTCTTGAGTACAGCAGCATAATCTTGGCTTACTGCAACCTCTGCCTCCCGGGTTCAAGCGATTCTCCTGCCTCAAGCTCCCAAGTAGCTTAGATTACAGGTGCCTGCCACCAAGCCCAGCTAAAATTTTTTTTTTTTTTTTTTGTATTTTTAGTAGAGACATGGTTCACCATCTTGGCCAGGCTGGTCTCAAACTCCTGATCTCAGGTGATCCACCGACCTTGGCCTCCCAAAGTGCTGAGATTACAAGTATGAGCCACCACATCTAGCCTATGAATTTATATTTTAAGCAGTTATCATGATTCTACAACTTTCCAGAATAATGTTTTATACACCTGGAAATATAAAATAATTGGATAGTGGATTTTTGTCTAGGAATAGAGTTGCTGAAATTAGGAAATTAAAAGAACACATGCTTATACTAAAAATTATCCATTACTTATATGAAATTCAGTTTAATTGGGCATCCTGCAGTTTATCTGGCAACCCAACCCAACCCCACTGTATGGGTATTGCCAGCATGGGAACTGTTAGAATTGAGGGTAAGTGTGAAATTGGCAGACAGAGAAGGAAACTACAAGAAGAGGTCTTGGATCCTATCAGCAGCATCATTTAGCCATTCAGACACTTTGTGACAACCTAAAAGGAGAGGAGGGAGTGAGATTTTTGTATGAAGTAAGAAATTCACTTGTTTGTACATGAACAACATATGCGAGCCTGCTTTGAAGACTGAAGTTCTTGGCCTTCCAGTTTGTAAAGCAGTTCTATCTGGGTAGCTTGCAACCAAATTGTGCTGTGGAGGAGTGGGACTCAGGAAGCACGGGCACCCTGAAAGAGGTGGATGTGGTCTGTGGAAAAGGGGGAAGCACACACTAGGGTTCCACCCTTAAGAAAATGAACTTTTGCTGAGTTATCAAAGTGAGTACTTGCTATTTCTCAGGATAGCCATGCCACAAACACATACTTACAGTAAAATTCAAGTTGGTAACTGACCAACTTGACTAAATGACTGACCTCTAGTTTATCTATATCTTACTGGAACAATAGGGCTTACTAAGCAATGCCAAGGAAAGAAACTTCCAAGTGGGTTCTTCTTACTCTACATAAAAGAATAAACTATTTTAAAAGACTTTTGGCAAGTCCAGTGTTTATACTACCATAAGTCTTACCTTTCTGTTTTAAAACAAGCTTAGCAGGACAGTTACTTGGAAATAAGTTGTCAGTGTTTGGTCAGAGTGGTAGCACTTGTGTCTGGAATTCTTCATTCTTTTCCTCGCTCCCCAAGGCTAACCTACCCTGTGAGGCTGTCTCCAACCTCAGAGTCCTGACCAAGTGACCATGCTGCTAAGCTGCTTGATAATAGTTTAATATCAGTAAAGGGATACAAGTTTAAAATTATTTGACATATTAATGCTATCAGTTAATGACTTACAAATAGCATCTTTGGTTTCTAGGTGTTGACAAAGATTCTCTAACTTACCAAACTCTAGCCATGCTCCTCTGTACCCCCTTCTTGATTAGGACTTGACTTCCTATCAGAACTACAGATTCTCAACACCAATGATTTCATCCACTTATGCCCCACATTAAAGGACTTACACAAACACTAGAATAATTTCTAACAGCTCAAGGCCACGTCCCTAGGACTACCCTACCCCACTTAGGATGCCTGCCTGAGGAGGCTCAAGGCTGCCAGGAGGGTTTACTATTTCTTCTAGCCATTACCCTGGAGCTAGGCCCAACCACCCTTTCTTAGAGATTTACTAAAAGTTTACAATTGTGAATCCTTGCCCTGTAACCTTTGATAAATATATGCACTTCCTACAACTCAAGAGTGTCTTTCTCAAGGACCTGAGAGCCATTCTTCTAAAAAGTAACCATCAGGAGAGATAGGGCCTCTGCCTTTCAGTGTCCGGGCAGATAGAATCCTAACCCCTATAATTGCCTAATCAACATTTATGTTGACCAACCCTTTGTAATTTTTCATTTCTCTGACTTCACTGAGCCTGCTCTCACCCCTCCCCTTTCTACTCTCATTCCTCTTCTAAAATACCCAGTCTTCTCTGTACAAATCAAGGTTGAGTTCAGTGCACACTGCACTCCCTTCCTTATTGCAATAGTGTGTTAGTGGTTCAAATCTGTCCTCCCCTCTTTAACTAGCATCTGGCTTCCTTTATCTCTGACAGTGTGAAGAAGTTGGAAATTGCAAGGAGCACGGGAAGGAGATGACTTGGGATAGGCATCTTTTATTTCTAAAATCACATTGCATAGAGGTGGCTGTCTGTTCTGCTCATACTCCTAGAACAGACCTTTGATGTGTCTTGCTATATGTAGGAGACTGGGACTAGAAGGTCACCCTGTTCAGCTGTTTTCAGATTATCATTAGGTTGTAAATGGAATCCATTAAAAGATTATATGGAATGCACAAAATAAAGCAAGTGAAGGCAGAATTGCTCTTATGGAAACAGGGGAAGGAAATCTAGAATCGTATTTACTCCTTTTTTTCTCTTTACACTTATTTGGGGAGTCTCAGAATCATTAAGAACAACTGGGAGGGTAAAACACAAGTTTGCAAGAGAACTAGTTTCCTCCCTTTCAGGGTTCTTTCCATTCTGGCAGCTCAATGGACTCAGCAGCTCTCGCGGGCAGTGGCTTGAGTGTGTTGGGCTTATCTCCTAAATAAGAAATACTACCCACAATGGGATAAAGGACCCACAGGGACTGTACGAGTGGGGAATTAGAGGACACATCTTGTGTAATTCTGGCAGAAGGGCTAGGCATGAAGTCAGAGCAGGAGATGACTCAGAAATCCTGATGCTTACAGACATTACCCTGTGGCTACTGGCATCACTGCGATGAACTTTGCCTGAGGTCTGTAATGTGATTTACAATAATTATTCTATTCCCTTACCCCCTAACTTGACAAGATGAACAAGTTAATGTTATTAGCTCCTCAAATTGGAAGATGATAATTATTAGGTGGGTCCATTGGGAGTCAGGCTGGGGTGAGTTGTTATCAAATCAGAAGGAGTTATCAATAGGGCACTATTAATCAATTAGGATTGAATGTGAGCTATCAGAATTTGCCTTTTCATGATATATACAGGACATGTTTACATAACAAAGTCTTCAAGAAGATAAAATTAGGAAGACATCCAGATAACAGAAATTTGGAGAGACCTTGATATCATATTATGATTGAGAAAGAAAAAACACATAGACATTCACATTAGGAAGGAATGACTACATCCAGTTATGGCAGCAAAGCTATGTGAGAATGAATCAGTGATTGGGCACTGTGGCTAGGACAGAAAGGGTGACCCTGAGAGCCGTAATGCTCTTGTGTGCAACAGCCATGAAGAAATCTTATCTGGACTTGATATCGACCCGTTGTGTATTTCCATATTTTTTTCTCTCTTTTCTCTCTTTTTCCTCCTCTCTTTTCCTTTTCTCTTTCAACCTCGTGTTGAAAAAACCCTGAAGTTTGCTTGCAGAAATGAGTGAGATTTGTGAGTTATGATGAATTGGAATTATTTGCAATCAAATGGAAAGTAGTAACAACAGGTGTGGATGGATGTAGCTCACACATAACACACGTGGTGAATTGAGGAAGCTGGTAGAAGTTTGGGGTGTGATTGACAGGTTTAAAGGTAGCAGAAATAGAGTAGTCGCTTTTGGCATTTTAGATTTTTAAATAATACTTTGCTCAGGCCACGCATTAGTTAGTCAGACACAGAGTTGGAACCATATTTGGAACCTTCTGAGCCTCCATGTAGGCTTGTTCATCGTCCTTATGTTAGGGTGACAAGGTTCGGAGCTAAAACCAGAGAGAGAACACTGCAGCAGAAGCCTCTTCCAGACCCACTGTGTCAGTTCTGAACTGAGGCATTTTCTGTCCACAGCCATATGCAGTGTGAACAGGCCACAGATGTACATCAAGTGAGTGGGTGAAATAACGTTTGGTGGGAAATGATGACAGTTTTATGGCATTAGTCCTTGAAGCCCCAGGTGCACTTATTCGTCTTTTGTATATTTTAAGCTGTTAGCCTTGGGGATATTTCAGCCTGTTTGCATCTGTATTTTAAAGATGAGCCCTGGAGTGAATCAGTGAGGGAAGCGAGTCATACCTGAACTAGGAGAAGAGATGAGTGGATCTTTGTAGGAAAAGAGATAAGTGGATATAGTCATCCCTGAACAAGGAGAATATATCAGGGTAATGAAGAGACCTAGGGAAGGCTGTCCTTTCCTTTTGACCAGCCAGCTGTTTGACCTTCCTGCATCTTCTTTAGAGCCAACTGTGGCCTGGGTAGCTTGCACCAAGCTTTGCATATGCCCCTTGGATGTCAGGATGCTATACCTGGATTATCCTGGCACAGAGCGTGAATTATAATTCCTGAGCTCAGCGTATTCTACCCTTTGACTTTTCTGTTAGGGATTTTGACTCTTCCGTTTCTGACTTTTTGATGAATCATGTCTCCTTGACAGAGTGAAGACTCTTTACTTTAAATGACTCATAGCCGTATCTGTATATAACCACTGAGTAATAAATAACTCATAGCCATAGCTACATGTGGCCACTGAATTGAGTGCTTAATAATTGTGTTGTTATAAATCTGAGTGAATATATTTTGGTCAATTATGTGATTGTGACTATAAAGATAGCTAATAATCTTTATTAGCATTTGGATACTGTTGATTTTTTTCTTGTAATTTTATAACTTCTATTTCCCTGTGGTACATATGCAGTATGGAATACTACGCAGCCATAAAAATAATAAAATCATGTCCTTTGCAGCAGCATGGATGCAGCTGGAACCCATTATCCTAAATGAATTAATGTGAAAAACAGAAAACCAAATATCCCATCTTCTCATTTATAAGTGGGAGCTACTTATAAGTAGCTGGACACACACAGACGTAACGATGGAAACAATAGATACTGGGGACTCCAGAGAGAGAGAAGGAGGGGAGCAAGGGCTAAGCAACTTCCTGTTGGGTACTATGTTCACTATCTGGACAGGATCAATAGAAGCCCAAACTTCAGCATCATGCAGTGTATCCCTGTAACAAACCTGCTTATGTACTCCCTGAATCTAAAATTTAAATTTAAATTTAAAAAAATTCCATTTTTGGACTTAGGCTTAAATTTTTAGAACTTTTCCCACCTCTGAATTGTCATTATACAAAGTATGTTTAATAGTAGCTGGAATATTTATTTAAATCCACACACTAACAGCAACCACCATGAATGCAGTTTAGGTAATATTTTATCCAACAGCTAGAGTGACATGCGCAGAACAATGAGCAAGCACCTCAAGACCTTGGACTTGTTAGAGATTCAGAGTGAGTTTCAAAGCAAGAAAAGGCAGGAACATGGGTAGCATTCCTATAAAATAGCTATTGAAGCAGGGTAGCTTAGGAAAGATGATTGTTGTAGAAACACAATCAGTGAAATAATCTGGTAGAAAGACTATTCCTTAAAATACTTATACTCCCATAGAATTTACTTCTAAACCATACTGACCTTAGACTTGAGCAAGGATACTCCCTGCCCAGCCCAGCATTTTAGAGGATCCTAATTAAACCCTCCTCTTGCCTTCCCCTTCCCCACAGAGTGAGGATTCTGTAAGTCCAAGTAATCATATCCCCTAACCCTCCCATGGTCTGGGTATCTGGACTCTGGAATTTCCTGCCAGGATAGTCCATAACCAAGACACAGGTCTATCCTTCAGAGGGAAGTTTGCATTCCACACAAAGGGAGGCCAAGGGGCAGGGAATGTGAATGGATGACAAACCGTGGTGTCCATACATAAGTTGGCAAATCTCAGTGAAAGAATAAGTTGGCATGAAGAGAAGGAGGGGTAGGCTACAGCCTGGGGCTCAGCTTCTTCTGAACCAGTAAATTCTCGTGCAGGGCTTTTCTTAGGTGCTTTGCATATATTATCTCATTTAATTCTGCAGAATACTTCAGGGTAGTGTTCTACTATCACATTATGGGACAGGGAAATGAGGCTCAGGGGAGTTAAGTGACAGACCCAAGGCAACTGATTTAGTAAGAAGTTGAGCTGAGATTAAACCTCAGGTGATTGAGCTCTAAAGTGTGTGTGTTTTTCTACCTTGTTATGCTGCCTGTGACCAGTATCTTTGCTTTTATACTTTCCCAGTTCTTTTCAGAACCTAACCTGGTGCTTGACACATGGTGACATGCAATAAATATTTGCAGAGTAACTAACAAAACAGACCATTTATTCACCTTTACTAGTTATTTATTATTTATTTATTTATTTATTCACCTTTACTGTTAATGGTATATACAATATAACAGTGGTGAGGAATTTCATGTCAAATACACTGAAAGGGACATTTCACTCCTGATCCATATGTACTGGATGGGTGTGTTGATCTCCTTATGGCCATGTAGCTTATGGGCTCATCTCTCCATTTGTCAGTTTAGTAAATTGCTGCAAATGTTCTGGCTAGCAAGGACTCAAATGTCCCAGAACAAACTTTTATTCAAAGAAAATATTAATAAACACCATATATGCTGCTGTAGTCCAAAACGTTTTGTTTCTTATTTTAAAATGGCACTAACTCTGAGTATTAAGGTGATTCAAGGAGTTGTGAGAATGCCAGTTTCACAGGAGTTGATTGGCAGGGTCCCTCTCTTCATGTGGCCCCGTTCTCGGCTTGTCTGGGCTGTAGTTCTTCCACGTGTGTGGGCCGCCCATGCTGGTCACTCCTGGAATGGTCGGTGTGCTGTCCTGGAGCTTGGTCTTTCCCTGTGCTCACTCCCACTTATCATGGATGCCAAGACCATTCTCTGCTGTTGGCAGAAAGTCATGGAACATACTTCCCTGATTCCTGCTATAGGCTCATTTTGGTCTTTTCCCCACGGGTTCCCATTAGTACCTTTAATTGTTTGGGCTTATTTGTCTGTCTTCCTTGCTAAACTGTAGGCTCATTTGTGGACAGGCTTTGTGTCTCTCTTGTTTACCATTGTATCATCACATCTAACACAATGCCTGGTACGTAGAATACTTAATGAATATTTACAGAATGACAATAGACTACCATCATAATTGAGTCTAACTACTTTTTCAAAAAAGTTCTAGCATTAAGGTAATCAGATCAAAGTTTCCTTTCACAAAAACCTTGCATTTCCCACTATGCTGTAATTGTATCTACCTGCTTGGAGACTCACCAAGAGTGTGATCACTGTGTACCCTCCCAGAGTGACTTTTTTATCTCATTTAGAACTATTTGTTACTGTGATTCTCTTAAGCAAATGGTTTTGCCCACGCGGAGCTGTTTGCTCACTGACACAGGCTTAACTGGTTAAAGAACTCACAGGTTGTTTCTCACCATTAATGGCTATTATGTTATTTTACCATCAGTTATACCTCATTTCTACTTCTATCTTTACAACTGCAGGCTTTGGTCATTTTAAAAGTCATTCAATTTTAGATTGCATTGACATTAAATCAAATCATAGAGGACAAACAACTATGTATTTTCACTGAGAGTGGGCACAGTAAAAAGTTCCCAGGCTTTCTCTCCTACTTTTAGATAGATCTTTTTCAGAAGCTTCCTATCTCCCTAAGAAGTCTGAGAGTTATTACAATTTCTTTACCCTCTGCTTACATATCCCGTCCCATAGAAAACCATTTAATAGAATCTATTGTAGCAGAGGCAAAACTTTACCTCTGCTCTCTTAGAGTCCCAAGTAGACCTGATAATGAAATTGACATAAGGTAGATTAATAGGTATATTAGTCCGTTCTCATGCTGCTAATAAAGACATACCTGAGACTGGATAATGTATAAAGGAAAGAGGTTCAATTGACTCACAGTTCTAAAGGTCTGAGGAGGATTTAGGAAACCTACATTCATGGTGGAAGAGGAAGCAAATATGTCCTTCTTCACATGCTGGCAGCAAGGAGAAGTGCTGAGTGAAGCAGGGGAAGTGCCCTTTATAAAACCATCAGATCTCATGAGAACTCACTCACTAGTGCAAGAACTGCATGGAAGTAACCCCCCGCCCATGATTCAATTACCTCCTACTGGGTTCCTCTCATGACACGTGGGGATTATGGGAACTACAGTTTAAGATGAGATTTGGGTGGGGACACAGCTAAACCATATTAGTAGGATAAAAGCACATAAGTTTTACATAACACAGGAGCCCTCATAAGGAAATGAAGACCCAAACAAGTGGCCAAACCTAAATGCTTTTATACTAGGTTGAACAAAGAAAAGACAATTGTCAAAAAGTAACTAAATTATGTGGGAAGACTAAAGGAAGATCAATGAGAGTTATTTTGACAAGGTCTGTGTGTACAGAATTCTCTTAGTTGTGACGTCCCATCAAAGAATGTTTCTTTTCTCCTGGCAGAAAGACAGCAACTTTCACATGTGAGTTTTTCTCTCCTGTTTTCAGGGAAAAAAGGGAAAAGATTAGACTGCTGTTTTTGCATCTGCTGTTATTCAAGTGCCCTTAGCTCAAACTAATCCTTATACCAAAATGGCATATTCTGGGGTGCATATTCTGCCATTCTTCACTACTAAATAACAGAACATATGCTTACCTATGCACTAGCTATTTCATTTCTGGTATATGCCAAACAGAAAAGTATATGTGTGAACCAAAAAAAAAATCTACAAAATCTTTATACCAGCATTATTGTAATAGTCCTAATGGAAAACAATCTAAGTTTCCATCAACAGAAGAATGCATACCTAAACTGCTATATAGCAAATATATATAGTGGAATATTATACAGCAATGAAAATGAAACAGTAGTTTTACTGCTATAGGCAACAATATAGATGCAGATCACAAACACAATGTTGACTAAATCAATTAAAAAAGAGTACATACTGAATGATTTGATTCCATTTGTATAAAGTTCAAAAATTGGTCAGATAATATTGCCATTTGGGGGATAAGAACTGGGATCCTGTCTTTTTCCCTTGGAGAGCCAGAAGAATGGACTCTTCTCAGAAACGGTGACCAAAACTTCATAAAACTGCAGAAAAGTCTCCTTTCCCCAAAACATTATTATTTACTTATCTAGGTGCTGCCAACCACACCCCATTGTGTCCCTTTAGTCATTGTATGGAAGGAAGTCAAATTGCCTTAGTCTCCCAGTGACTAGAGCTAGATATCCAGCCATATGAACAGTTTGTTAAAACCAAGACTCTGAATTCTAAAGCTCAATAAGGAGGGTTGAACTTTTGTGAAAAAAGCCTGGTGACAATTGTCTGAGGTCAGAGGAAAGATTCTATCACCATCATTGTCATGATCATAATTATTATTTTGATTTCTTTACTCATGTCTTTAAAAATTATATTTGTATAAGCTATTATGTTAGGTTTAATAGAAATGTAGAAAAAACATAAAAATCATTTGCTCAGTGTGATGCATTTTCATATACTGAATATATCCATGTAACTTCCATGTAAATGTTTATGATATTCATCTATATTGTTGCCTATAACAGTAAAACTACTGTTTCATTTTCATTGCTGTATAGTATTCCACTATATATTTGCTATATGGCAGTTTAGCTATGCATTCTTCTGTTGATGGAAACTTGGATTGTTTTCCATTTGGACTATTACAAATGATGCTGGTATAAAGATTTTTGTAGATTTGTTTTAGCTCACACATATACGTTTCTGTTTGGCATATACCAGAAATGAAATAGCTAGTACATAGGTAAACATATGTTCTGTTATTTAGTAGTAAAGGATGGCAGAATATGCAACCCAGAATATGCCATTTTTGTTACAAGGATTAGTTTGAGCAAAAGGCACTTGAATAACAGCAGATGCAAAAAGGGCAGTCTAATCATTTTCTTTTTTTCCCCCCTGAAAACAGAAGATAAAAACTCACATGTGAAAGTTGCTCTCCTTCTGCCAAGAGAAAAGAAACATTCTTTGACAAGGAGTCATAGCCAGAAGAATCCTGTACACATGGACTTTGTTAAAATAATTCTTATTGATCTTCCTTTAGTCTTCCCACATAATGTAGTTACTTTTCCACAATTGCCTCTCTTTGTTCAACCAAGTGTAACAGCATTTAGGTTTGGCCACTTGTTTGGGTCTTCATTTCCTTATGAGGGCTCCTGTGTCATGTAAAAGTTATGTACTTTTCTCCTATTAATCTATTGTATGTCAATTTCATTATCAGGTCTACCTGGGACTCCAAGAGAGCAGAGATGAAGTTTTGCCTCTGCTACAGTAGGTTCTATTAAACAGTTTTCTATGGTCTGGGATATGTAAGAGGGGATGAAGAAATTGTAATAACTCTCAGACTTCTTAGAGAGATAGGAAGCTTCTGAAAAATACCTATCTAAAAGTAGGAGAGAAAGCCTGGGAACTTTTTACTGTGTCCACTTCAGTGAAAATACATAGTTGTTTGTCCTCTATGATTTGATTTAATGTCAATGCAATCTAAACTTGAATGACTTTAAAAATGACCGAAGTCTGCAGTTGTAAAGATAGAAGCAGAAGTAAGGTATAACTGATGGTAAAACAATATAATATCTGTTAATGGTGAGAAACAATCTGTGAGTTCTTCAACCAGTTAAACCTGTGTCAGTGAGCCAACAGCTCTGTGTGGGCAAAACCATTCGCTTATGAGAATCGCAGTAACAAATAGTAGTCTAAATGAGATTAAAAAGTCATAAGAAACATATACATGATGGAATGTTTTAGGTGAAATTGGGTCACTTGACTGGTTGTTCATCCCTACTTAATTCTTAAAATTTTCTGATGGCCTAAGAGTGCAATCTTCTGAATTTAGCTGATCATATTTTAGGAAAAACATAGGGCAAAATTTAAGTTGCTCAATTAAAGTGTCTAGTGTTATCCCTGATTTTAGGCAAGTCCTTATACTTATCTTCACTTTTACCTTTAAAGGAGAGTCAGAGATACCTATCAGAATGGTTAAATAAAAAATAATGACAGCAGCAAATGCTCGCAAGGATGTGGAGAAACTAGGCCACTCATACATGGATAATGGGAATGTAAAATGGTACAGCCACTCTGGAAAACAGTTTGGCAGTTTCTTAAAAAACTAAACATGTAAATACTATACTATCTAGTAAATGCACTCCTGGGCATTTATCCCAGAGAAATAAAGACTTCTGTGTTCACAGAAAAACCTGTATGTAAGTGTTTATAACAGTCTTATTTATAATCGCCTAAAACTGGAAGCAACACAGATGTCCTTCAGTGGTGAATAATTAAATGTGGTACATCTATACCATGGAATACTACATCTATACCATGGAATACTACTTAGCAATAAAAGAAAAAACTATTGATACACTCCCTGATCTAGATGAATCTTGAGAGAATTATGCTGAATGGAAAAAGCCAATCCCCAAGGATCGCATACTATATGATTCAAATTATATAACATTGTCAAATGACAAAATTATGAAATGGGAAACAGATTAGTATACATTAGTAGTTGCTAGGGATTAAGAAGGGAAGGAATAGGAGGAAACTGGGTGTGGCTATTAGAGAGGCAACATGGGAGAGCCTGCTGATAATGGAACTCTTTTATATCTTGACCATATCAATGTCAATATATTGGTGGTGATATTGTTACCATTGGAGAAAACTGGGTAAAAGATACACTGATTTTGTATTTTTTTTATAACTGCATGTGAATCTACAATTATCTCAAAATAAAAAAATAAAAAATAAAGTACAAGAGAGGTAAAGTTCTATGTAGTTTCTCTTAGATACATTCTTTTTTTTTTTTTTTTTTTTTTTTTAACACAGTTACCTATCCATTTCTTAAATCTGATAGATTGTTATCAAAGGAAGGCCACTGTCCCTGCTTTCCATTAAGGATGATATCAATCATCAAAGACATCTACAAAGTTTCTGAAATTCTTCATGCAGACTTTCAGGGTACCATTAGTTCATATTATTTTACCTGTAGGGATATGTGCAATCAGGCACAAATCTTAGATCTTTAAGAAGCAGTATATTTGAACTGCTGCTAAATAAGTGGGAGGTTGGTTGAGATTATTTTCCCCTTATAATTGCTTTTCTTCTGTCCCAGAAGAACCTATCAGACCAGTCATTAAGTTCTATGAAGTTTACCTATTGTTTAGTTCTCATTTGACTTAGGTGGTTCAGGGATCAGCTTAGGGAATAATAGAGGCAATGTAATGAATCTTAGTGGGAATAAAGTGACTGAGACCTTTGGTTTGTTTTTAAGGCTTGGAATATAATATCCATTCTCTAGTTCCATGACTCCCCCAGTGCAATTCTTTTTGAAATGCTGTAACTCATATCCTGGGGAGCCTCACCATGTTCTTTTAGTTTTTTCCCCTTCTATGTCATTGTGCACAGGATCTTCCAGCTTTTGGGTTACCATGTCTTTGAGTTTTCTAGTCTGAATAAAATCTCTGTAGAAATCATTTTTTCTGAGACCTATATTTGACTATACTTTGTTTTCTGTTGTTTCATAGGATTATGTCACAAATCCTACTGTGAAACCATATGAGGTTCAGAGTAACCATATGAGGCAGAGGTATTATCACCTCCATTTTATAGAGACTTAAGGAAGCTAAATAATTTGTCCCTGGACATGTATGCGACAGGACCAGAATTTGAGTTCAGGAAGCTAACTTCACAGTCTACACAGTTCGCCTCTCTTTATTTTTGTTTTTGTCTTTGTTTTGAGACGGCGTCTCGCTCTGTCATCCAGGCTGGAGTGCAGTGGCACCATCTTTGCTCACTGCAACCTCTGCTTCCTGGGTTCAAGTCATTCTCCTGACTCAGCCTCCCTAGTAGCTGGGACTACAGGTGCACACTACCACATCTGGAGTTAGCCTCTCTTTGTATAATACAGCGTCTTTGAGTTAGGATTGACAATTCTGTTCTTTCAAGAGACACTTTTTGAGACCTGCCATCTTTTAGGCACTGTGCTGGGTCCTATGGATAATAAACTACTGAACATGATGCAGAGGTGCTCCTAGTTTATTACAAGGACAGATGTTAGGTGCATTGTGAAAAATAAAATGTTAGACAAACAGTCTCTTACAGTCTCAAAAATATTCAAATTCAGACTGTTCTAGAGACAGCACATCCCTGAGAACAAAATAGTAAATAGTCAATTTATTCATTTGTTCATTCACTCAACAAAAATGCTTTTGAGTGTTTGCAATATGTTGGGTGCTAAGCTAGGCCTTGGAGATAGGTTGTTATAGGAAACAGATGAGGTCCTGTCCTTATAAAGCTTATTTACCTTTTAGTGAGGCATACACTTAATCAAGTGTTCATAGAAATAAACAGAAAATTGGAGCTGACAAACACCGTCAAAGACAGGCACATGGTGCTACCAGAGGAAATTAATCAGAGAGTCAGTTCTTGTCAGGGCCATATTACCTCAGAGGGAATAGCTGGGAACTAAATAGGCATTAACTAGGTAAAGAATGAGAGCAGAGGGCAGAGGAGACAAAATCCCTGTATCAGGTCAGGGCACTGAAATTCTGAGGACTGAAAGAATGCCAGAGAGACCTCAGGAGAGAGGCTGTGGGGTTGAGGGCGTGGTAATCATGCTAATTGAAGCCAAGAGACATCCAGAAGCCAGACAAAGCAAGGCTTTGGAGTGGTAGTAAGGATATTTAATCCCAAGAACAAAGGAAAGTCACTGAAAATAATTGAGTGACAAAGTCATATTTGTTATTTAGACAGCTCTTTTTAGTTCAGCACATAAGCATTGGTGAGAAGCCAAGGTATGCTGGGGAAAGACCAGCAGAGAATTGCTGAAGTTACAAGGCCAGATATGATACAGCTTGGACTAGAGCTGTGGTGTGAAGATAGAGAGAAGTGGAGGGGTATCAGATGTAGTTAGGAGGTAAATGGGAAGAAATCAGTGACAGATTGAACAAAAGTCGGGAGAACAAAAGTGTAAGGATAATACTAAGTTTATCTGACAGTCGGTGGTACCATTTACTGGGTTAGGGACATTGGAAGCAGATCAGATTTGGAAGGCAGATTTTGAATTCAATTTTGGATATGTTTGGTTTGGGGTGACTTTGAGAGGGACAAAAGAAACATCAAGTAGACACTTAAATCTATGTCTGGATCCTAGAGTGGAGGTCCACACTGGAGATACACCTGTGTGTATCGTAAGTGTTCAGGTGGTACATGACATCATGGCCATGGATGCCACTGCCTAGAGAAATACAAAAGAGTGACAAGAAAGGAGAGCCTGGAACCAAGCTTCAAGGAACTTAATCTCACAGCTGTGTGAAGGAAGATCAACCTCCAGAGGAGATGGAAGAATATCACAAAAGTTAGGAAGAGTTACAAAAATATAAGGAAGATATAATTTGATAAAGATGGGATGGTCAGCAATATAAAGTGCTGCTCAAATAACAGGTTTGAACCAGTTCTTTGGAGTTATTGACATGGAAGTCACTGGCAACTTTAGCAAAAGCTATTTTATGAGGAAAAAGTAGACTAGGGTGAAGAGTGAGTGAGGGCTGGGAAACTGGATGCAATGAGAATAGAGACACGAGACTTATAAGAAGAGAACAGGACATGTAGGCTTTGGGGAAGATTTTCTAGATGAGATGGAAGAGACTTGAGTATGCTTAAAAGCCATTGGTAAAGACTTAATTGACAGGGATCTGACAGCTATTTGAGAGAGAAAATAGGTAATGGGTAGTGTTAGCTCATGAGAAGGGGAGTAGGCAGAAAGGGATTTGCAGAAGTGCCCTTAATTGCTTGGTTGGTATGGGGAAGATGAGAGTTCCCCTCCTAGGAATTCTATCTCCCTGTAAAGTTGGAGACAGTATTATTGGCTGAAGGTGAGGGGACAGGAAAGAGATGTAAAGGTGTGAAAAGAGCTGAAAAAGTTTGAAATATGTTAGGGTTTTTTTTTTTTTTTTTGCATGTGTATGTGTGTGTGTGTATGTGTGTCCATATGTATTCAATGTTTAGCTCCCACTTGTAAGTGAGAACATGCAGCATTTGGTTTTCTGTTCCTACATTCATTCGCTTAGGACAATGGCCTCCAGCTTCAACCATGTTGCTGCAAAGGACATGATCTCATTTTTTAGGCTGCATAGTATTCTATGATGTATATATAGCACATTTTCTTTGTGCAGTCCACCACTGATGGACATTTAGTTTGATTCCATGTCTTTGAATAGTGAATATTCATGTGAATAGTGCTGTGATGAACACATGCATGCATGTGTCTTTATGGAGAAATTATTTATATTCCTTTGGGTATAAACCCAATAATGGGGTTGCTGGGTTAAATGGTAGTTCTGACTTAAGTTCTTGCAGAAATTGCCAAACTGCTTTCCACAATGGCTGAACTAAATTGCATTCTCACCAGCAGTATGTAAGTGTTCCCTTTTATCTGCAACCTTGCCAGCATCTGTTACTTTTTTGACCTTTTAATCATAGCCATTCTGACTGGTGTGAGATAGCATCTTATTGTGGTTTTGATTTGCATTGGTCTAATGATTATTGATGTTGAACATTTTTACATATTTGTTGGCTGTGTGTATGTCTTCTTCTGAAAAATGTCTGTTCATGTCCTTTGCCCACTTTGTGATGGGGCTGTTTTTCGCTTGTTAATTTAAGTTCCTTATAGATGTTGTATATTAGACCTTTGTCAGATGCATAGTTTGCAAATATTTTCTCCCATTCTGCAGGTTGTCTCTTTAGTATATTGATAGTTTCTTTTGCTATGCAAAAGCTCATTAGTTTAATTAGATACCATTTGTCAATTTTTAATTTTTGTTGCAATTGCTTTTGGCATCTTTGTCATGAAATCTTTGCCAAGACCAAAGTCCAGAATGGTATTTTGTTGGTTATCTTCCAGCGTTTTTATAGTTTTAGGTTTTACATTTAAGTCTTTAATTCATCTTGGGTTAATTGTTGTATATGATATAAAAAAGAGGTCCAGTATCAATCTGCATATGGCTAGTCAGTTATCCTAGCACCATTTATTGAATAGGGAATCCCTTCCCCATTGCTTGTCCTTGTTGACTTTGTCAAAGATCAGATGATTTTATGTGTGTGGTATTATTTCTGGGTTCTCTAGTCTGTTCCTTTGGTCTATATGTCTGTTTTTTTACCTGTATCATGCTGTTTTGGTTACTGTTGACTTGTATAATTTAAAGTCACATAATATGATGCCTCTAGCTTTATTCATTTGCTAAGAATTGCCTTAGCTATTCAGGCTCTTTTTTGGTTCCATATGAATTTTTAAGTGGGTTTTTCAAATTTTTTGAAAAATGTCCTTGGTAGTTTGACAGGAATGGCATTGAATCTGTAAATTGCTTTGGGAAGTATGACCATTTTAACAATGTTGATTCTTCCTATGCATGATTGTGGAATTTTTTTTTATTGGTTTGTGTTATCTCTGATTTCTTTGAGCATTGTTTTGTAATTCTCATTGTAGAGATTTTTCACCTCTCTGGCTAGCTGTATTCCTAAGTATTTTATTTATTTTTGGCTGTTGTAGGATTGTGTTCTTGATTTGGTTCTCAGCTTGGATGTAATTAGTGCATAGAAATGCTACTGATTTTTGAATATTGATTTTGTATACTGAAACTTTGCCGAAGTTATCAGATCTAGAAGGTTTTTGGCAGAGACTATGGGGTTTTCTAGGAATAAAATCATACTGTCGGCTGGGCGCAGTGGCTCACGCCTATAATCCCAGAACTTTGGGAGGCTGAGGCGGGTGGATTGCCTGAGCTCAGGAGTTCAAGACCAGCCTGGGCAACGTGGTGAAACACTGTCTCTACTAAAATACAAAAAATTAGCTGGACTTGGCAGCATGTGCCTGTAATCCCAGCTACTCGGGAGGCTGAGACAGGAGAATCACTTGAACTCAGGAGGTGGAGATTACAGTGAGCCGAGATCGTGCCGCTGCACTCCAGCCTGGGTGACACAGCAAGACTCCGTCTCAAAAAAAAAAAAAAAAAAAATCATACTGTCTGCATACAGATAGTTTGACTTCCTCTCTTCTTATTTGGATGCCTTTTATTTTTTTCTCTTGCCTATTGCTCTGGCTAGGAGTTCCAGTACTGTGTTGAATAGAATAGTGATATTTGGCATCCTTGTCTTGTGCTGGCTCTCAAGGGGAATACTTCTAGCTTTTCCCATTCAGTATGATGTTGGCTGTGGGTTTGTTATAGATGGTTCTTATTATTTTGAAGTTTGTTCCTTTAATGCCTAGTTTGTGGAGGATTTTTAAAATGAAGTGATGCTTAATTTTATTGAAAGCTTTTTCCTCATCTATCAAGGTGATTATGTAGTTTCTGTTTTTAGTTCTGTTTATGTGATGAATCACATTTGTTGATTTTATGTATTTTGAACTAACTTTGTATCCCAGGGATAAAGTCTACTTAATTATGCTGAATTAACTTTTTAATGTCCTGATGGATCCAGGACATAATTTGCTAGTATTTTGTTGAGGATTTTTGCACCTATGTTCATCAAGAATATTGGCCTGATGTTTTCTTTCCTTCTTCTGTTTCTTCCAGGCTTCAGTATCAGAATGATGCTGGCCTTGTAGAATGAGTTAGGGAGTAGTCCCTCCTCTTCAGTTTTTTTGAGTAGTTTCAGATAGAATTGTACAAGCCGGCTCTTTATATGTCTGGTAGAATGTGCCTGTGAATCTTTCTGGTCCTGGGCTTTTTCTGGTTGGTAGGAGTTTTATTAATGATTCAGCTTCAGAACTTGTCATTGGTCTGTTCAGGATTTGAATTTCTTCCTAGTTCAATCTTGGGAGGTTGTATGTTTCCAGGAATTTACCCTGAAAAGTTCTAGATTTTCTGGTTTGTGTGCATAAAGGTGTTTGTTATAGTCTCTGAGGGTTTTTTGTGTTTCTGTTGGGTCGATGGTAATGTCCACTTTACCATTTCTGATTTTGTTTATTTGGATCATCTCTCTCTTTTTTTGTTAGTCTAGCTAGTGGTATATCAATTTTATTTATTCTTTCAAAAAACCAACTCCTGGATTCATTGATCTTTCATATTTTTTTTTTTGCATTTCAATTTCACCCAATTCTGTTCTGATTTTGGTTATTTCCTTTCCTCTGCTAGCTTTTGAGTTGGTTTGCTCTTTCTCTGTTTCCTCTAGGTGTGATGTTATGTTGTTAAATTAAAACCTTCCTAACTTTTTGATGTGAGCATTTAGATCTATAAACTTTCCTCTTAACACTGCTTTAACATTGACAAGAGAGAGATTCTGGTATATTGTATCTTTGTTCTCATTAGTTTCAAATAATTTCTTGATTTCTGCCTTAATTTCAATGTTTACCCAAAAGTCATTCAGGATCAGGTTGCTTATTTTCCATGTAATTGTATGGTTTTGAGTGATTTCCTTAGTACCGATGATATGGTTTGGCTCTGTGTTCCCACCCAAATCTCACCTTGAGTTGTAATCCTGATAATCTCCACAAGTCAAGGGCAGGACCAGGTGAAGGTAATTGGATCATGGAGGTGGTTTACCCCATGTAGTTCTTGTGATAGTGAGTTCTCATGAGATCTGATGGTTTTATAAGCATCAGGCATTTCTCCTGCTTGCACTCACTCCATCCTGCCACCTTGTGAAGAAGGTGCCTACCTTCCTTTGCTTTCTGCCATGATTGTAAGTTTCCTGAGGTCTCCTAGGAGTGCAGAACTGTGAGTCAATGAAATTTTCTTCCTTTATAAATTACCCAGTCTTAGATAGTTCTTCATAGCTGTGTGAGAATAAACTAATACAACTGATTTCTATTTTTATTAAGCTGTAGTCTGATAGTGTGGTTGGTATGCTTGCCATTTTTTTGAATTTGCTGAGAATTGTTTTATGGCACATTGGGTGGTAGATTCTAGAGTTTATGCCATGTGCAGGTGAGAATAATGTATATTCTGTTGTTTTTGGTTGGAGAGTTCTGTAGATGTCTGTTAGGCCAATTAGGTCAAGTGTCAAGTTCAGGTCTCGAATATATGTTTGTTAGTTTTCTGCCTCAGTGATCTGTCTGATACTGTGAATGGGGTGTTGAAGTCTCCCACTATTATTATGTGGTTATCTAAATCTCTTTGTAGGTCTCTAAGAACTTGTTTTATGAATCTGGGTGCTCCTGTGTTGGATGCATATATATTTAGGATAGTTAGGTCTTCATGTTGAATTGAACGCTTTACCATTACGTAATGCCCTTATTTGTCTTTTTGATCATTGTCAGTTTACAGTCAATTTTATCTGAAATTATAATACAAACCCATGCCTTGCTTGGTAGAATTTTCTTTATTCCTTTACTTTGAGCCTATGAGTGTCACTGAATGTGAGATGGGTCTCTTGAAGACAGCATACAGTTAGGTCTTGTTTCTTTATTCAATTTGCCACTCTGTGTCTTTTAATTGGGACATTTAGCCCATTTAAACTCAAAGTTAACATCGATACATGTGGAGTTGATTCTATCATCATGTTGTTAGCTGGTTATCATACAGACTTGATTGTGGAGTTGCTTTATAGTATCAGTGATCTATGTACTTAAGTGTGTTTTCGTGGTGGTGGGTAATGTTCTTTTCTTTCCATATTTGGTACTTCCTTATGGACTTCTTGTAACACAGGTCTGGTGGTAATGAATTCCCTTAACATTTGCTTCTCTGCAAAAGATGATACTTCTCCTTTGTCTATGAAACTTAATTTGACCAGATATGAAATTCTTGGTTGGAATTTCTTTTTTTTAAGAATGCTGAATATAGGCTTCTGGCCTCATCTGGCTTGTAGGGTTTCTGCTGAAAGGCCTGCTGTTAACCTGATGGAGTTTCCTTGAAAGGTGACTTGCCCTTTCTCTCTGGCTACCTGCAACATTTTTTCCTCCATTTCAGCCTTGGAGAATGTGATGACTGTGTGTCTAGGGGATTATTGTGTTGAATAGTTTCTCACAGGGGTTCTCTGTATTTTTTGAATTTGAATGTTAGCCTTTCTAGTGAGGGTGGGGAAATTTTCATGAGCAATATTCTCAAATGTGTTTTCCAAGTTGTCTGCTTTCACTCCCTGTCATTCAGGGATATCAATGAGTTGTAGATTTGATCTCTTTATATAATCCCATATTTCTTGGAGGTTGTGTTCTTTCTTTTTTAGTCTTTTTTTCTTCCTTTTTGTCTGACTGAATTAATTCAGAGAACTGGTATTTGAACTCAGATTCTTTCCCCAGCTTGGTCTATTCTGCTGTTAATACATGTGGTCATATTATGAAATTCCTGAAAGGAGTTTTTTTTTTTTTTCTCTATCACATTAGTTTATTTCTTTCTTAAAATGGCCATTTCATCTTTCAGCCCCTATATTGTTTTATTTTATTCTTAAATTTCTTAGATTGGTTTTCAGCTTTCTCCTGAATCTCTGTGATCTTTGTTCCTATTCATATTCTGAATTCTATATCTGTCATTTCAGCCATCTCAGCCTGGTTAAGAACCATTGCTGGGGAACTAGTACAATCATTTGGAGGTAAGAAGACATTCTGGGTTTTTGAGTTGTCGGAGTTCTTGTGATGTTTCTTTCTCATCTGTGTGAGGTGATATTTCTTCTGTCTTTGAAGTTGCTGTCCTTTAGATGGAACTTTCTGGTTTGATCTTTGATGACCTTGGGGGTTCGATTGTGGTATAAGGTGGGTTCAGTCCACTTGCTTCATTTTTGGAAGATTTTAGGGGGCCAAGGCTCAGCTTAGCACTTTTGGCTGCATGCTCTAACTCTGGGAGATAGTACCAGGCCTCTGGCCTTGTTTTCTGGTTCCTCAAGGTTAGCAACCTGCTATGGTTGAGGGGTAAAGAAGTTCCTGATCTGCTGGTCATAACATTTCAATGGGGTGTACCGGCCAAAGCACTTCACTGGAGTGATGGCAGCAGGATCCATGCTTGCTTGTGCATGTCAACAGCCACAGCAGCACAATGAGTTGCATGCATCTTTGCTGTGGTGGGGGCACTAGTGGTAATGGGGCAGTGGTATTCCTTTGCATGCTCAGGCAGTGGTGTAGTGGGGGCCTGTTGCTGGTGGAGGTGAGATTGCCTGAAACATGGTAGTTGTGACTACAGGGGAGTGAGTTAGCTTGAGAAGAGCCATGGAATTACTAGCCAAGATTTAGGGCCTATTCCCATATACTTGGTAATATACATTTTCTTTTGCTAATTAAGAAATCCATGATGTATCCATATTTTGTGAAAAACCTGAGTTAACAACATCTGTATAAATAAGATGAAAGGTTTTGAAAGAAGTGAGAGGGATAAAAAATCGGTGATTTTTTTTTTTGTTTTTAGACTGTTTGAGGAGGCTAGAAGAAAGGTATTCATTTGAAAATACGTGAATATTTAGACATCTCTGAAGTTTATGTATTTATTATGTGAACTAGCTGAGGGAAAAATTTTTCCTTTTATTATTTTGTTGATTTTATTTATTTATCTGTTTGCTTATTTATTATACTTTAAGTTCTGGGATACACGTGCAGAACATATAGTTTTGTTACATAGGTATACATGTGCCATAGTGGTTTGTGGCACCCATCAACCCATCACCTACATTAGGTATTTCTCCTAATGCTATCCCTTCCCTAGCTCCCAACCCCCAACAGGCCCCAGTGTGTGATGTTCCTCTCCCTGTGTCCATGTGTTCTCATTGTTCAACTCCCACTTATGAGTGAGAACATGCAGTGTTTGGTTTTCTGCTCTCATGTTAGTTTGCTGAGAATGATGGTTTCTAGCTTCATCCATGTCCCTGCAAAAAACAAGAACTCATCCTTTTTAATGGCTGCATAGTATTCCATGGTGTATATGTGCCACATTTCCTTAATCCAGTCTATCATTGATGGACATTCGGGTTGATTCCAAATCTTTGCTATTGTGAATAGTGCTGCAATAAACATACATGTGGATGTGTCTTTATAGTAGAATGACTTATAATCCTTTGGGTATATACTTGGTAATGGGATTGCTGGGTCAAGTGGTATTTCTAGTTCTAGATCCTTAAGGAACTGACACACTGTCTTCCACAATGGTTGAACTCATTTATGCTCCCACCCGCAATATAAAAGTGTTCCTATTTCTCCACATCTTCTCTAGCCTCTGTCATTTCCTGACTTTTTAATGATCACCATTCCAACTGGCATGAGATGGTATCTCACTGTGGTTTTGATTTGCATTTCTCTAATGACCAGTGATGACGAACATTTTTTCTTATATTTGTTGGTGGCATAAATGTCTCCTTCCAAGAAGTACCTGTTCATATCCTTTGCCCACTTTTTGATGTGGTTGTTTTTTTCTTACAAACTTGTTTAAGTTTCTTGTAGAGTCTGGATATTAGCCCTTTGTCAGATGGATAGACTGCAAACATTTTCTCCCATTTTGTAGGTTGCTGTTCACTCTGATGATAGTTTATTTTGCTGTGCAGAAACTCTTTAGTTTAATTAGATCCCATTTGTCAACTTTGGCTTTTATTGCCATTGCTTTTGGTGTTTCAGACATGAAGTCTTTGCCCATGCCTGTGCCTTGAATGGTATTGCCTAGGTTTTCTTCTAGGATTTTTATGGTTTTAGGTCTTATGTTTAAGTCTTTAATCCACCTTGAGTTAATTTTGGTATAAATTTGGTATAATTTCCCAACATCACTTATTAAATAGGGAATCCTTTCCCCATTGCTTGTTTGTGTCAGGTTTGTCAAAGATCAGATGGCTATAGATGTGTGGCATTATTTCTGAGGTCTCTGGTCTGTTCCCTTGGTCCGTATATCTGTTTTAGTACCAGTACCATGCTGTTTTGATTACTGTAGCCTTGTAGTATAGTTTGAAGTCAAGTAGTGTGATGCCTCCAGCTTTGTTCTTTTCACTTAGGATTGTCTTGGCTATGAAGGTTCTTTTTTGGTCCCATATAAAGTTTAAAGCAGTTTCTTCTAATTCTGTGAAGAAAATCAATGGTAGTTTGATGGGGATAGCATTTCTATAAATTACTTTGGGCAATATGGCCATTTTCATGATATTGATTCTTCCTATCCATGAGCATAGAAAGTTTTCCCATTTGTTTGTGTCCTCTTTTATTTCATTGAGCAGTGGTTTGTAATTCTCCTTGAAGAGGTCCTTCACATCCCTTGTAAGTTGTATTCCTAGGTGTTTTATTCTCTTAGTAGCAATTGTGAATGGGAGTTCATGCATGATCTATGTGTTACTGTTGTACAGGAATCCTTGTGATTTTTGCACATTGATTTTGTATCCTGAGACTTTGCTGAAGTTGCTTATCAGCTTAAGGAGATTTTGGGTTGAGATAATGGGGCTTTCTCAGTATATGATCATGTAATCTGCAAACAGAGACAGTTTGGCCTCCTTTTTTCCTATTTGAATACCCTTTCTTTCTTTCTCTTGCCTGATTGCCCTGGCCAGAACTTCCAATACTGTGTTGAATAGGAGTGGTAAGAGAGGGCATCCTTGTCTTGTGCCGGTTTTCAAAGGGAATGCTTCCAGTTTTTGCCCACTCAGTATGATATTGGCTGTGGGTTTGTCATAAATAGCTCTTAATATTTTGCAATACATTCCATCAATACCTAGTTTATTGAGAGTTTTTAGCATGAAGGTGTGTTGAATTTTGTCAAAGTCCTTTTCTGCATCTATTGAAATAATTATGTGGTTTTTGTCATTGCTTCTGTTTATGTGATGGATTACATTTATTGATTTGCGTATGTTGAACCAGACTTGCATCCCAGGGATGAAGCCGACTTGATCATGGGATCACGGTGGATAAGCTTTTTGATGTGCTGCTGGATTCAGTTTGAAGAATTTTATTGAGGACTTTTGCATCAATGTTCATCAGGGATATCAGCCTGAAGTTTTCTTTTTTGTTATATCTCTGCCAGGTTTTGGTATCAGGATGATGCTGGTCTCATAGAATGAGTTAGGGAGGAGTCCCTCCTTTTCAATAGTTTCAGCAGAAATAGTACCAGCTCTTCTTTGTACCTCTGGTAGAATTCAACTGTGAATCCATCTAGTCCTGGGCTTTTTTTGGGTGGTAGGCTATTTATTACTTCCTCAATTTCAGAACCTATTATTGGTCTATTCAAGGATTCAACTTCTTCCTGGGGTAGACTTGGGAGGGTGTATGTGTCCAGGAATGTATCCATTTCTTCTAGATTTTCTAGTTTACTTATGTAGAGGTGTTTATTGTCCTTTCTGATGGTAGTTTGTGTTTCTATGGATCAGCTGTGATATCCCCCATATCATTTTTTTATTGCATCTATTTGATTATTCTCTCTTTTCTTCTTTATTAGTCTGTCTAGCAGTCTATTTTTTTAATCTTTTCAAAAAACCAGGTCCTGGATTCATTGATTTTTTTGAAGGATTTTCCATGTCTCTATCTCCTTCAGTTCAGCTCTAATCTTTGTTATTTCTTGTCTTCTGCTAGCTTTTGAATTTGTTTGCTCTTGTTTCTCTAGTTCTTTTAATTGTGATGTTAAGGTGTTGATATTAGATCTTTCCTGCTTTCTCTTGTGAGCATCTAGTGCTATAAATTTCCCTATACACACTGCTTTAAATGAGTCCCAGAGATTCTGGTATGTTGTGTCTTTGTTCTCATTGGTTTCAAAGAACATCTTTATTTCTGCCTTCATTTCATTATTTACCCAGTAGTAAGTCAGGAGCAAGTTGTTCAGTTTCCGTGCAGTTGTGCAATTTTGTGTGAGTTTCTTAATCCTGAGTTCTAATTTGATTGCACTGTGGTCTGAGAGACTGTTTGTTATGATTTCCATTTGTTTGCATTTGCTGAGGAGTGTTTTACTTCCAATAATGTGGTCAATTTTAGAATAAGTGCAATGAGGCACTGAGAAGAATGTATGTTCTGTTGATTTGGGCTAGAAAGTTCTGTAGATGTCTATTAGTTCTGCTTGTTCCAAAGCTGAGTTCAAGTCCTTAATATCCTTGTTAATTTTCTGTCTCGTTGATCTGTCTAATATTGACAGTGGAGTGTTAAAGTATTCCACTATTATTGTGTGGGAGTCTAAGTCTCTTTGTAGGTCTCTAATAACTTGCTTTGTGAATCTGGATGCTCCTGTATTGGGTGCATCTATATTTAGGATAGTTAGCTCTTCTTGTTGCATTGATCCCTTTACCATTATGTGATGCCTTTCTTTGTCTCTTTTGATCTTTGTTGGTTTAAAGTCTGTCTTATCAGAGATTAGGATTGCAACTCCTGCTTTTGTTTTGCTTTCCATTTGCTTGGTAAATATTCCACCATCCCTTTATTTTGAGCCTATGTGTGTCTTCGTTTGTGAGATGGGTCTCCTGCATACAGCACACTGATGGGTCTTGACTCTTTATCCAATTTGCCAGTCTGTGTCTTTTAATTGGGGCATTTAGGCCATTTACATTTAAAGTTAATATCGTTATGTGTGAATTTGACCCTGTCATTATGATGCTAGCTGGTTATTTTGCCCATTAGTTGATGCAGTTTCTTCATAATGTCAATAGTCTTTATACTTTGGTATGTCTTTGCAGTGGCTGGTACTGGTTGTTCCTTTCCATATTTAGTGCTTCCTTCAGGAGCTATTTTAAGGCAGACCTGGTGATGACAAAATCTCTCAATATTTGCTTGTCTGTAAAGGATTTTATTCTCCTTCACTTATGAAGGTTAGTTTGGCTGGATATGAAATTCTCGTTTGAAATTCTTTTCTTTAAGAATGTTGAATATTAGCCCCCACTTTCTTCTGGCTTGTAGACTTTCTGCACAGAGATCCAATGGTAGTCTGATGGGCTTTCCTTTGTGGGTAACCCAATCTTTCTCTCTGACTGCACCTAACATTTTTTCCTTCATTTCAACCTTGGTGAATCTGACAATTATGTGTCTTAGGGTTGCTCTTCTTGAGAAGTATCTTTGTGGTGTTCTCTGTATTTCCTGAATTTGAATGTTGGCCTGCCTTACTAGGTTGGGAAATTCTCCTAGATAATATCCTGAAGAGTGTTTTCCAACTTGATTCCATTCTCCCTATCACTTTCAGGTACACCAATCAAACATAGATTTGGTCTTTTCACATAGTCCCATATTTCTTGGAGGCTTTGTTTGTTTCTTTTTATTCTTTTTTCTCTAATCTTGTCTTTTGCTTGATTTCATTGAGTTGCTCTTCAATATCTGCTATCCTTTCTTCTGCTTATCAATTCAGCTATTGATATTTACATATGTTTCACGAAGTTTTTGTGCTGTGTTTTTCTAGTCCATCAGGTCATTTATGTTCTTCTCTAAAAACGGGTTATTCTAGTTAGCAATTCGTCTGATCTTTTTTCACAGTTCTTAGCTTCCTTGTATTGGGTTAGAACATGCTCCTTTAGCTTGTAGGAGTTTGTTATTACCCACCTTCTGAAGGCTACTTCTGTCAATTCATTAAAGTCATTCTCCATCCAGTTTTGTTCCCTTGCTGGTGAAGAGCTGTGATCCTTTGGAGGAGAAGGGGCGTTCTGTTTTTTGGAATTTTCAGCCTTTTTGCGCTGGTTTTTCCCCATCTTTGTGGGTTTATCTACCTTAGATCTTTGATATTGGTGGCTTTCTGATGGGGTCTCTGAGTGTTCTTCCTTTCTGTTACTTTTCTTTCTAACAGTCAGGCCTCTCTGCCCCAGTTCTGCTGGAGTTTGCTGGAGGTCCATTCAGACCCTGTTTGCCTGGGTATCACCAGAGGAGGCTGCAGAACAGCAAAGATTGCCACCTGTTCTTTCCTCTGGAAGCTTCATCCCAGAGGGGCACCTGCCAGATGCCAGTCAGAACTCTCCTGTATGAGGTGTCTGTCAGCCCTTGCTGGGAGGTGTCTCCCAGTCAGGATTCGCGGGGGTCAGGGACCCTCTTGAGGAGGCAGTCTGACCCTTAACAGAGCTTGAACGCTGTACTGGGAGGTCCACTGCTCTTTTCACAGCTGTCAGGCAGGGACGTTTAAGTCTGCTGAAGCTGCACCCACAGCCACCCCTTCCCCCAGGTGCTGTGTCCCATGGAGATGGGGGTTTTATCTATAAGTGCCTGACTGGGGCTGCTGCCTTTTTTTCAGAGATGCTCTTCCCAGAGAGGAGAAATCTGGCTATCTGGCCACAGTGGCCTTGCTGAGTTTCAGTGGGCTCCACCAAGTTCGAACTTCCCAGTGGCTTTGTTTACACTACAAGGGGGAAAACCGCCTACTCAAGTCTCAACAATGGTGGATGCCCCTCCTCCCATAAAGCTCCAGTGTCCCAGGTCAATCTCAGACTGCTTCTGTGCTGGCAGTGAGAATTTCAAGCCAATGGATTTTAGTTTGCTGTGCTCTGTGGGGGTGCAACCTGCCGAGCAAGATTACTTGGCTCCCTCGCTTTAGCCCCCTTTCCAAGGGAGTTAATGGTTCTGTCTCGCTTGTGTTCCAGGCACCACTGGGGTATGGAAAAAACAAACAAACAAACTCCTGCAGCTAGTTTCATGTCTGCTCAAATGGCCGCCTAGTTTTGTGCTTGAAACCCAGAGCCCTGGTGGGGTAGGCACAGGAGGGAATCTCCTGGACTGCAGGTTGCAAAGACCATGGGAAAAGCGCAGTATCTGGGCCGGAGTGTGCATGGTTCCTCAGGCTCAGTCCCTCACTGCTTCCCTTGGGTAGGAGAGAAAATTCCCCAATCCCTTGCACTTCCTGGGTGAGGCGATGCCCCGCTCTGCTTCAGCTCACCCTATGTGGGCTGCACCCACTGTCCAACCAGTCCCAATGAGCTGAACCAGGTACCTCAGTTGGAAATGCAGAAATCACCTGCCTTCTGTGTTGATCTCGCTGGGAGCTGCAGACCCGAGCTATTCCTATTTGACCATCTGGCTAGCAATCCTATATTCCATTTTCCTTTTTATATGAGGAACCTGACCAATTTATGTTGTTTAAACATTAAGACCTGGGTTGGGTTAAACATTCGAGATTATTTTATAGGATAATATCAGTGTTTACCTAGAAATTTAAACTTAAGTCGTGAAATTTTTATTTTTGCCCTTGATCCACTGGTATTAGGTCTATACAATGTTTCTATCCACTCCAGAAGACAAACAGATGTTTCTGTGAATCTGAAACTAACTCAGCACATGTAGCCTCACTTTCTAAGTGGTGTTTTGGCTGTGGAACACAAGATACAGATACCTGGAGATGAGAAATGTATCAGTAATCACTTACAGAAATAAATGCGTATTTTAGGCCAGTTGCAGTGGCTCATACCTGTAATCCCAGCACTTTGGGAGGCTGAGGCGGGCAGATCACCTGAGGTTGGGAGTTGGAGACCAGCCTGACCAACACGGAGAAACCCCGTTTCTACTAAAAATACAAAATTAGCCAGGTGTGGCAGCACGTGCCTGTAATCCCAGCTCTGGGGAGGCTGAGGCAGGAGAATTGCTTGAACCTGGGAGGTGGAGGTTGTGGTCAGCTGAGATCGCACCATTGCACACCAGCCTGGGCAACAAGAGCAAAACTCCACCTCAAAAAAAAAAAAACCCAAAAAACACAACAACTTGGATTCTGCTTAGCTAATAGAAATTGCCTACGTGTGAAACTTCATATTTCCTGTGTATGGGGAATGTTACGAGGTATGCTGGTGGGAACACAGGAGAGCACATAGAATGATTATCCCCCACTTGCAGAATTTCTTGTTTGGCTAGGGAGGGAACATACTTGTACAAAAGGTGTAAAAAGATATTGAAAGAGGTGAGCAAAGGCTCAAAGAGTAAGAGAAAGGAGAGACTACAGAAAGATTCCATAAAGGAAGATTCAGGAAGAAGTGTGTCAGAAGTAGAGCAAGAGCAAAGGTTGGATTTGCTGGCTACTACTAATCCGTTTCTCAGGAGCATGTGCAGACGCACTTGGGAGGTTATAATGTCTGGGTCTGTTAGAACCCTATTCTGTTGGCCAGAAGTCAATCACACAGCCCCACTTTTCTGCTAGGGTGGCTGGAAAATAGTTTACCTGTGTTCCTGGAAGGAAGGTGTGGCTTTTTTGAGCATTTAACGAGTCTTTGCTACATGCCCACTGGAACTTTGCAGAATAAACTTCAGTTCCTTTCCCCCTCATTCATTTTTTAAACATTCCCTTCTCCAAGTGAGACACTGTTAGTTCTATCAGCTATTACTCATACATTTTTGTTCCCAAACCCTCTACTATCATGGTCATCATAAAGCAAACATTCTTGATTTTTATCATTCTTCTCAAAATGAAGTGCTCAGTGTATGTGATTTTTTAAATGCTGGTAAAATGGGATTATTGTTTTCATTGATTTCATAACTGTAAGGTCAAAGAGAGGGCCAAGACTGGGGACTTTGCATTTAAAAAAAAAAAGAAAAGAATTTGAAGAAGGAAAGGGGTCTCCAGGATGCCACTTCAGTACGGCAGCCATGGGAAGCACTAGTGGGAAGGTGCTATTCTTTCCTACTTCTCAAAGAGGAAAAAAGACATTCACATTCACAAATCAATTCATTTCCATCAAAACTCCAAAGTGAAGTCAAGGAGAACAAGTGCACTCAAATGATGTTACTTATATATTAGATTATGAATTTAAATAAAACGCTAAAGATTTCTGCATTAAAATCTTTTTATTGTGACATTAACTAGTCCACATGCCTTACATAGTGTCTAGGTCTTATTCTCAATAATTTGGCCAGTAGTCCAAATGATTACATGATATATAAGCAAATTAGCATTGCTCTAAGGAACTAAAGTGTATTACCTGCTGCTAATATGGCACTGTTGTTGTGCCATTTCAGCATATCCCTGTGGCCCCCATTCCTGATGTTTTCATCTGTAGATCCCATGAAGAGACAAAAAATGAGTCTTTTTTCCTTTCCTTTTCTTTCAACAGTTGTGCTTTCAGTGTTCTCTCTTAAGAAATATTATAACCCTGAGGGAGTGGACTTTCTTATCAGAGAAGCAAACTGATTGAAAACGATTTAGTTTCCAAATTCCTGGAAGAAGAGAAAAAGCCTAAGTGTCCATCTCTTTATCTAGTCTACTAATGAGATTACCTATTTCAATATATTTTTTTCTAAATTGAGTTTTTAATGTCAAAGTTTCAGGATCCACTGGTTTCCATAGTTTTAGTTTGTCCAGTTGTTTATGGTTAGACTCATTGTGAACAGTGACCATTATACTTCTCTTTTTCTATAAATGTGGCTGCTTTTGAGAGTGGAAGTTGTAGGAAACAGAATTCATTGTAATCTGAATTTAAATTTAGCTTCCTGTTGCAGCTCCTCCCCTCCCCATCCTCCCTCACATTTCTCCCTGTCCCCAGACTGTCTTTCAGAGGCAGATGCTATGCCCATAAATGACATTTATTGATTTGAGTATTAGTGACTTTTTCTTGACAGAGTCACCCATAACAAATATTTAAGTAATATTAAGAGTTTCCCACCAAGCACTCAGAATAAACTAAACAGTGAGTATCTAGGCAGAAAGCCATGTACTTTTAGAGCTCAGTATGTTTATAATATATATGAAGGCAAACATAGAGGCAACATAAATACCTATTCTACCTGGTCGTTATCTGCCAATTTATATTTTTCAGAGAAGAGTTTCTCACTAAATCACTGAGAGGCAGAGTAGGATATCTGAGGAAAATGGTGGTGGTGGTGGGGCGGAGGCAGGTTCGTTATCCGGAAAAAAGATTGGGAGCCAGGGAGGATTTTCAAATTCGAATCCCTCAGCTCAGTCTTGGGGCATTTGTTTTGCCATCTGAATTATCTTGGAACCCAGAAGAAAACTGGTTGTGAAAACTACAGATTCAATTTTCTTCTTTGGCTGTTCCCATAATACTGTAATTATAAACCATGATGTGTTAGGGTGTAACATTCTTTGGAGAGCATCCTAAAGTGCACTTTGATCAAATTTTGCCTTATGTAGCAACATTTAGAAACACAAGTCTTTGTGGGGTTTCTGGCTCTTCTTTTTACTGATGGACTGATAATCTTATAATAGCATTAGTTTTGCCACCAATTACCAAAGATTTGTTATTATTGGTTTTTAAAGTTGGACAATCCTTAAATGTCTACAGCAACATAAGAAACAGACCCAGAAGGTGGTGGGTCAGACTAGTTTAGAAACCTGCAATCCTGGCTATTTGGTACCTCAGAATTCAACAAGGGATGTTGGAAAATTTTCAAAATAAAATTAATTTAAATGCAGTTTTGCAAAAGGTTATACTGTAGAACACATTGAAAAAGAGAAGGTTAGCTGAAAAGTCAAGCATGATAGAATTTGAAAATTACTAGGCTTTAGGGTATGAAAATATTTCCCATATGTTGAGACAGAATTTGTATTTTCTCTTTTCTCAATGGCATTTTATGAGACTATATACTCCTGCTCTTCTATATAAATAGAACAGAAACATCTCCATTTTTAAATTGTCATGGAAATAAGTAATGGCCTGTGAGCAAAACGACTTTCTTTGTTTTTGTTTTGTTTCGTTTTGTTTTTTTTTTGATGGAGTTTTGCTCTTGTCGCCCAGGCTGGAGTACTATCTCGGCTCACTGCAACCTCAACCTCCTGGGTTCAAGTGATTCTCCTGCCTCAGCCTCCTGAGTAGCTTGGATGACAGGTGGTCACCACCATTCCCAGCTAATTTTTGTAGTTTTAGTAGAGACGGAGTTTCACCATGTTGACCAGGCTGGTTGCAAACTATAGGCTTTCACCCTTCGTGCTTTACTATTTTGGTTAATTTTGAGGGACATAATCTGTGGGAACATTGTTATTATTTGCCATTACTTTTCATAGCAAAAACCGCAATTACTTTTGCACCAACCTAATATTTTCTTTGCTAATCTAGTGTGATTTAGGGACAGTGATAAATAAAGGTTGGAGAAGAAAGAAAAGGGCTGACTAGTAAATGCAGACAGAGTTGATGTACTTTCACAGTCCCATTGGCATGTTCCATGGGCCATTTCACTTTCAGATGGTTTGTCTGGCTGAATTTAAAGGCTAACCTCTGGAGCTTTGCCTTTCTTCTTGTGACCTGAGAACTTGCTGGCATGTACAAGTCAATTTTCTTAATAGCTTTTCTTGATTAGTCTATAGCTTCTCCAGTGAGTTGAAATGTCACATTTACTTATACTAAAATCTTATATTAGACATATTTGGGTGTCAAACCTCTTTTAGTCATTTGTCTTTCTTGTCTAGAGATAGTGTTATAATATTTTCCTTGTTATAGGTTTCTAATACACTTTAAAATCTAGAATGACATAACTCCCATTGTATCTTTCTCTTTTGATCTTTTGAGAAAAAGAATTACCATGGAAAATAATACTTCTGTTTTTGTGTCATTGTTTAAAGTATTTACAACTCTTATTTTGTTGTGAATTTTTTCTTTTAATATATTCCTTAATTTTATTTATATATTTAATTAGTTATGTTTGCATTTTTAAAAAGTGAGATAGGTGTATCTTTTAAAAAATAATCGTTGTCAGGTATGGTGTTAAGTTTGTAATAGCTATTAGCTATTACATTACTTTTAATGGCAAAAACCACAAATACTTTTGCAACAACCTAATATAATGAATTCAGTAGGCTTCCGTTGTTTATCTACATTGTGGAATATAGTGTAATTCTGAAATAACTTACTTCTTATACCATTTTTGTTTTGCTTTTTTGGTTTAGGTCGATTTTTCTAAAAGCCTTTTTCTTTTGTTTCTGCTGTATATTTGTTTTACTATGTTCTGTTTTTGATTTCTTTTTGGATCAGTTTCATCACTTCATATTTTCTTACATTATTGCCACTGCATTAGTCTATCATATTAATCAGAATAGTATTGTACATGCTATTCTTTTGCATATTTTTAATCTTGTTTCTATATTTGGTCACATCTACTTTGTCATTTTTAATGAAATCGAAATTTTCTTGTCTTACTCTTGCAGAGTTCTACTTATTTAATTGCCCCTTTTCTGCTTTTATTTTTATTAACTCATTTTTCCCAACCTTCCTTGGAGTTCTGATCTTTTTCTAGGTTATTAAATGAATATGTCATTCTGTTTTGATTTTTATTGATTCATTCCTGTGACTTTTCTTCAGGTTATTTTGTTGACCTTTATTGAACTTCTCCAGTTTATTGAGTTGAATATTTTGTTATTTTATTTTATTCAATTTTTAAAATGATGAGAACCCTGAATGCCATGGGCTTTTCTTCCTTTTGAGTCCATCCTTTACCACACATCATTAGATTTTTATATAGATTTTTCAATTGTTCTTAACTTTAAAATTGTTTGCAATTGCAATTTGGATTTATTCTTTAGCCTGTGCCATTTAGAAATGTTTTATTTTAAGGTTTGCCTTTGCGTTTTTATTTTTAAAGGTTATCTTCTGATATTAATTCCCTGGGTTATGTATATGTCTTTCACATACTTATACATACTTATGGTTTATATAATTTCTATGTTTTATAGCTTTCATATGCCTCTGTCTAATATATGAATAATTTTTGATCAACTTTTTACAAAAGTAGTTTCTTTGTTTGAAGAATCTAAACTTTTAAATGTAACTGTTAGATCAACTTCATTAATTGAATTTACTCATATGCTTTATGGTCCTTTTAATTTTCCAGCTACTTTTTCTCTTCAAGAGAGTTTTGTTAGACTTTAGTACTGTATTTCTATTAGTTTCTTCTTACAGTTTTAACTATGTGTGTGTGCGTGTATATACACACATTATATATATTGATGCACACACATTGTAGTATATAATGTCTTATGGGCTGCAACATTTCCTTAGAATCTATATTTTATTTGAAGCCAGCATATTTTTATTTGTTTTAAGTAAGAAGTTTTATTTCTTCCTGGAATCTTGCAGGATTTCTTTTTTTTTTTTCTGTTTACTTAGTAGTTTAAAAAGTGCCAGATATGTTAAGGTTTAGGTCTTTTACTGATGTATTTTTTTCCTGGAGCCATGTCACCCATTTTCCTGAGGTTAGGAAAGTTTTCTTGGGATGTGTATTTGGTTATTGTTTCTGTTTTATTTCTCTGGACTCTCCTCTGGGAATGCTGATGAGCTATATGTTAGCTCCCTAGTCTTTCTTTTTCAATTCTTTCTTCTTCTCTATCATACTTTTCTTTTCCTGTCTCCCTGTGAAGGCTTATAGAACTGTTAAATAATGCTTCAACCCACTGTCTTCAGTATCAATTAATTATTCTACTTTGCTTTTAGTTTCTATGTAATCATCCTTTAAAAAAATTCTCTCTCCCTTTTCATTTTACCCATTGTCCATTGCCTTGTTTAACCTGCCTGGAATCCTCTTCATTTCATCCTGTTTTCTTTTCATAGAGGCCAATCTCTTGGTTCTTTATTAAGGATACCAAGTAGTCTTCTAAGTTTTTCTTTTGAATTCTGCAGTAAACCTTTTTCAGAGGTTTGTTCTGAATTTTTAGAGCACTGTTCTCTTTCCCCTGTTCTGTGTTTTTTTGTGTGTGTGTGTGTATCTATATCTATATCTATATCTCTCCCAACTAAAATAACTAGAGAATCAAATATATATATGTTTTATAATATATAATAAATATAATATATATATTAAATATATAACATACAATAAATATTATATATATTAAATACATAATATATGTGTTTTATAATATATATATATTTTACACAATTTTAAGTAAAGCCACAAAGATACCCAAATTGAGGTTTTTTGGTCCAGCTCTTTTTCTATTACAATGGTGGTGAAAACTTCAACATCCAGTTTACAGTTAAATGAACATTGTTGGGTTTAGTTGCCATTTCAATGACCATTTTCTGGTAATTTTTATTTAAAATATCTCCTCTCAGTTAGCTTTTGATCTTTCAGCTCCTGCAGCCTGATTCTTTGATACCATAAGAAGTTATACATGGCATCTGTAATTCCCAACCTATCAGGATTGCTTCTCTGTGCTCTGTTCACCTTTTCTCCCCATTTCATCAACCAGAGGCTCTACTTCTGCAGACTAAGCCTTTTGGAACATGTGGCATTACGGGCCTCTCTCCCCTACTTTCTGGTCACTTTTTTTCTTAAAAATGCTGGAATGGTGGGAGAAAGAGCATTTGCCTCTAAGTAAAATTCCCCAAACCAAGAACTCTGGGTCCCTTTTATCCAGTAAAGAAAAGAAGGAGTGCTTGCTTTGGCAGCACATATACTAAAATTGGAACAATACAAACAACATTAGCATGGCCCCACACCAGGATTACATGCAAGTTCCTGAAGCGTTCCATATTTTTTTACATAATAGTAAAGGGTTCGAATCAACAAGAAGAGATAACTACCCTAAATATATATGTACCCCATGCAGGAGCACCCAGATTCATAAAGCAAGTTCTTAGAGACCTACAAAGAGACAGACTCCCACACAATGATAGTAGAAAACTTTAACACCTCACTGACAATATTAGACAGATCATTGAGACAGAAAATTAACAAAGATATTCAGAACCTGAACTCAGCTCTGGATCAAGCAGACCTGATACATATCTATAGTATCCCCACTAAAAATTCTCCACTAAAAACAACAGAATATACATTCTTTCATTGCCATACAGCACTGACTCTAAAATTAATCACAACCAGAAGTAAAACATGCCTCAGCAAATGCAAAAGAACTGAAATCATAACAGCCTGTCAGATCACACCACAATCAAATTAGAACTCAAGATTAAGAAATCCAAACATAACCACATAATTACATGGCAATTGAACAACCTGCTCTTGAATGACTCTTGGGTAAATAATGAAATTAAGGTAGAAATCAAGAAGTTCTTTTTAACTAATGAGAATACAGAGACAATATACCAGAATCTCTGGGCTGTAGCTAAAGTGGTGTTAAGAAGGAAATTTAGGCTGGGCACAGTGGTTCATGCCTGTAATCCCAGCACTTTGGGAGGCCAAAGGGAGTGGATCATTTGAGGTCAGGAGTTCGAGGCCAGCCTGGCCAACATAGTTAAACCCTGTCTCTACTAAAAATACAAAAAGCAGCTGGGTGTGTGGCATGCACCTGTAGTCCCAGCCACTTGGGAGCCTGAGGCAGGACAATCTCTTGAACCTGGGAGGCAGAGGTTGGAGTGAGCAAGATTGCGCCACTGCACTCCAGCCTGGGTGACAGAGTGAGACCCATTTAAAAATAATAATAATAATAATAAGTAGAAATTTATAGCACTAAATTCCCACATCAAAAAGCTGGAAACATTTCAAATTAACAATCTAACATCACAACTAAAGGAGCTAGAGAATCAAGAGCAAACAAAATCCTAAGCTAGCAGAAGACAAGAATAACCAAGATCAGTGTTGAATTGAAGGAGATAGAGACACAAAAAATCCTTCAAAATGTCAACAAATCCAGGAGCTGTTGTTTTGAAAAAAAATAATAAATAGACTGCTAGCAAGACTAAAAAAGAATAAAAGAGAGAAGGATCAAATAAACACAATTAGGAATGATAAGGGGGATATCACCACTGACTCCACAGAAATTCAAATAACCGTCAGAGAATACTTTAAACACCTCTATGTACATATATTAGAAAACCTAGAAGAAATGGGTAAATTCCTGGACACATACATCTTCCCAAGACTGAACCAGGAAGAAATTGAATCCCTGAACAGATCAATAACAAGTTCTGAAATTGAGACAGTAGTAAGTAACCTACTAACCAAAAAAAGCCCAGGACTAGAAGGATTCACAGCTGAATTCTACCAGAGGTACAAAGAAGAGCTAGTACTATTTCTGCTGAAACTATTCCAAAAAATTGAATAGGAAGGACTCCTCCCTAACTCATTCTATGAGGCCGGCATCATCCTGATACCAAAACCTGGCAGATATATAACAAAAAAAGAAAACTTCAGGCCAATATTCTTGATGAACATTGATGCAAAGGTCCTCAATAAAATACTGACAAAACAAATCCAGCAGCACATCAAAAAGCTTATCAACTATGATCAAGTTGGCTTCATCTCTGGGATGCAAGGTTGTATCAACATATGCAAATCAATAAATGTTATTTATCATATAAAAAAACTAAAGACAAAACCACATGATTATCTCAATAGATGCAGAAAAGGCCTTTGATAAAGTTCAACATCCATTCATGTTAAAAACTCTCAATAAACTAGATATTGAATGAACATACCTCAAAATAATAAGAGCCATATATGACAAACCCACAGCCAATATCATACTGAATGGGCACAAAACAAGGATGCGCTCTGTCACCACTCCTATTCAACATAGTATTGGACGTTCTGGCCAGGACAATCAGGCAAGACACAGAAATAAATAGGAAGAGAGGAAGTCCAATTATCTTTGTTTGCAGATGACATGATCCTATATCTAGAAAACCGATAGTATCAGCCCAAAAGCTTCTTAATCTGATACGCAACTTCAGCAGTCAGGATACAAAATCAATGTGCAAAAATTGCTGGTATTCCTATACACCAACAACAGGTAAGCAGAGAGCCAAATCATGAATGAACTCTCATTCACAATTACTACAGAAAGAATAAAATAGGAATACAGCTAACAAGGTAAGTGAAGGACCTCTTCAAGGAGAACTACAAACCAGTGCTCAAAGAAATCAGAGATAACACAAATGGAACAACATTTCATGCTCATGGATGGGAAGAATCAATATTGTGAAAATGGTCATACTGAATAAAGTAATTTATATGTTCAATGCTATTCCCATGAAACTACCATTGACGTTCTTCACAGAATTAGAAGAAACTATTTTAAAATTCGTTTGCAACCAAAAAAGAGCCCAAATTACCAAGACAAGCCTCAGCAAAAAGAACAAAGCTGGAGGCATCATGCTACCTGACTTCAAAATATACTACAAGGCTACAGTAGCCAAAACAGCATGGTATTGGTATAAGAACAGACACAGAGGGCCAGGTGCGGTAGCTCATGCCTGTAATCTCTGCACTTTGCGAGGCCAAGGCAGGCAGATCACGAGGTCAGGAGCCTGAGACCAGCCTGACCAACATGGTGAAACCCCGTCTCTACTAAAAATACAAAAATTAGCCAGGCATGGTGGCATGCACCTGTAATCTCTGCTACTCAGGAGGCTGAGCCAGAAGAATTGCTTGAACCTGGGAAGCAGAGGTTGCAGAGCTGAGATCATGCCACTGCACTCCAGCCTGGGCAACAGAGTGAGACTCCATCTCAAAAAAAAAAAAAAAAAAAAAACAAGAAAGAAAGAAAGAAAAAAGAAAAAAAGAACAGACACATAGACCAATGGAAGAGAATAGAGAACTCAGAAATAATACCACACACCTACAACATCTGATCCTTGACAAATCTGACAGAAACAAGCAATGAGAAAAAGGATTCCCTACTAAATTAAATGGTGCTGGGAGAATGGGCTAGTCATATGCAGAAAATTGAAATTTGACCCCTTCCTTACACCATATACAAAAATTAACTCAGGTTGAATTAAAGACTTAAATGTAAAACCTAAGACCATAAAAATCCTAGAAGGAAATCTAGGCATTACCATTCAGGATATAGGTACAGGCATAGATTTCATGATGAAAATGCCAAAAACAATTGCAACAACAGTAAAAATTGACAAATGGGATCTAATTAAACTAAAGAGCCCCTGCACAGAAAAAGAAAAAAAAAACTATCAGAGTGAACAGACAACCTACAGAATAGGAGAAAATTTTTGTAATCTGGCCGTCTGACAAAAGTCTAATATCCAGAGTCTACAAAGAACTTAAACAGATTTACAAGAAATAAACCAATGACCCAATTAAAAAGTGGGCAAAGGACATGAACAGACACTTTGCAAAAGAAAACATTCATGCAGCAAACAAATAACTGAAAAACAGCTCATCACATCATTAGAGAAATGCAAATCAAAACCACAATGAGATACTACCTCACACCAGTCAGGACGGCTGTGATTAAAAATCAAAAAACAACAGATACTGGTAAGGTTGTAGAGAAAAAGGAATGCTTTTACACTGTTGGAGTGTAAATTAGTTCAACCATTTTGGAAGACAGTGTGGCAATTCCTTGAAGACCTTGAGGCAGAAATACTATTTGACCCAGCAATCCCATTACTGGGTATACACCTAAAGGAATAAAAATCATTCTATTATAAAGATACATGCATGTGTATGTTCACTGCAGCACTATTTACAAAAGCAAAGACATGGAATCAACTTAAATGCCCACCAATGATAGACTGGATAAAGAAAATGTGGTACATATACACCATGGAATACTATGCAGCCATTAAAAAGGTCAAGTTCATGTCCTTTGCAGCGACATGGTTGGAGTTGGAAGCCACTATCCTCAGCAAACTAATGCAGGAATGGAAAACCAAACACCACATGTTCTTACTTATAAGTGGGGACTGTATGATGAGAACACATGGACACATCGGGGAACACCACACACTGGGACCTGTGGGGGTGGGATGGTTTGTGGGGAGGGATTGTATCAGGAAGAATAGGTAATATGTGGTAGGCTTAATACCTAGGTGGTGAGATGATCTGTGCAGCAACCACCATGGCACATGTTTACCTATGTAACAAACCTGCACATCCTGCGCATGTACCCTTGAACTTAAAAGTTGAAGGAAAAAACAAAAGAAGGGTATGTTCTTAGTTTTCTATGTCTACAAGCCAGTCAATTGGAAATGAAAGCTGGGTATGCCATTGAATAACTAAATTCCCTTTAGGATTTCAAAGTTGGAGCCTATCTTTCTCTTATAGATTATGGAATTGATTATCCGTTAGTTTTGGTTTTAAAGGCTGTCTTCAATGGCTTTAGTGACAAGTTGGTAACAGCAACATTACATGATGTTAGCCAGAAGCTATTTTGAACCTGAAATTCCTATCAGAAGGTTGAAGAAAACCCAATTTTACTTTTATTTAGAGCTTATGTGCTAATCATTTAATTTTTAAATTAAATGATTTAATTTAAATCTGACTCTACTTGGAATGAAGACACAATCCTGTAGTTAATATCGAAGTATGAATTTTCAATTGTTTTCTTTCTTCCTTTTTTTTTTTTTTTTTTGAGGTAAGAATGCCTCAAAAGAATAAGTGAAACAGAGACTTAAAAGTTCCATGGTGACTGTTGAAATATAACAGAAATTGCACTGTGTTTGAATTTACTGTGATATATTCCTAATGTCTTATATTTGGTATGTTTCTCTTGTTGTTACTGCTGACACAAACCAAAGAAACAAGAATTTCTTTTATGCCACTGATTTACAAAGGTCATATAGAAAATGAAGGGTCAGATAATGGATGCTAATCATCCTCATTGATGGATACATTGACAGGAAAACATAATTGAATTGCATATATTAGTGGAAGATAACAAACCATTTAACAAATTGTTCTTAATAGAGAAAAAAGTGATAGGAGAGCTAAAATTGATGTGAAAAACACAGGAGGAAGTTAAGGGATTAGAGTGGGAGGGAAATTAGTGAGTACCTATTTGTGTGCATGATTGCATTTTTGAAATAATTAGTTGCCTAATTGTGTATCCAGATGTAGTAGTTGTTGTTCCATAGTCATGATTTAAGTATTCTCTGTGTGTAATTTTCATTTGTATACAATTTTTTCAGAATCAAATTGCAGAGGAATATATTTGTTTGAAATTGCTCTAGGGGTGTGTTTATAACCCATTTTGGAAAGAGTGGAAAGATTTTTTTCTCTTCCAAATGGCTGTGAAGGTGGATAACTTCTCTGATCTTTTAGTAAACACTTTTATATTAGTTGAATGGTATGCAGTTAGTCATAAACAGGAGAGACTGAGGAAAAATAACATGCTTAATGCAAATAAATTTTCTGTACCTGATAAGTGAATTGGAATTTTTTCCTGTAATATTTTTAAAAATTTTTTTCTGGTAGATGCTTGTTGACTTAAAGTAAGATAAAAAAGAATTGTCAAACTATATATAAATCACAGCAAAATGATGATGAATTCATAGTTTTTGCTCAAGTAGAGGGATTATCTGGAATGAAAGTACAAAAAGAATTTGATAATTTAGAAGTACATTAATTTGAATGTACATTTGAACTAGCTAAAAATTCTACTCTACAGCTGACTGCACTGGCAGTTTATTAATCACATCCATAAACATGAGTCATCTACAATTGGAGTGGGCCTCACACTTGGAACATCTTGAAGATGTTTCTTCTTTGGCTGTGCTAAATTAAGCATGCATAGAAGTTATATTGTGTTAAAATTTCCACAATGAAATCTTATTGGCACTTCCTGTGTAAGTGGCTGGGAATAGAAATTCTCATTTATGAATAAAAACACTTTGCCTTTTTATTTGGAGGTGAACCTACTAACCTTTGATTATAGAATAATACCAGCAATTTTATTATAAAGTGTATTTCAGTAATTGGAACTGTGTTTTTATTATACAATTGGATAGAATGTATAATAAAATGAAATGAAAGAAATTTCATCAGAAGATTGAGTTAAAAAGGTTTTGGTGATGAAATGGAGATGATGTCCAGATTTATAGTATATTTGGTAACCATAACATACTTCTTGATATATTGATTTCCATATAAATGCTTATTTCTTCAAACACTTTAAATTTCATAGTATTTTCTCCCTTCTGTTATTAAGCAGTTCTATTCATAGTAGATCTTAGAAAATTATCCAGTGATTAATATTTCTCCATATTTGTAGCTTTCATTACTTTATATTTCTGTTTTTGCCTAGGCTCCTTGTTACAAGCCTGTTCTAATGTTACAAAACTTGGCAAACCTTACCCAAGAAGGGTAAAGTTTAGTATCTATGAATTTTGAAAATACTTGATGAGAGAAGTTGCTTTTAAATTATTTTGAATTTTATTAATACCAAAAATATTTCAAAAAGAGGAGCACATACATTTTTCCAATATTCAAAGTTCATTCAATATACAAATAAACCTTTTTTAAAATTGTACTTTAAGTTCTGGGATATGTACGCAGAACGTGCAGGCTTGTTACATAGGTATACATGTGCCATGGTGGTTTGCTCCACCCATCAACCCATCATTTACATTAGGTATTTCTCCTAATGCCATCCCTCCCCTTGCCCCCCCACCTCCCGACAGTCCCTGGTGTGTGATGTTCCCCTCCCTGTGCCCATATGTTCTCACTTTTCAACTCCCACTTATGACTGAGAACATGTGGTGTTTGGTTTTCTGTTGCTGTGTTAGTTTGCTGAGAATGATGGTTTCCAGTTTCATACATGTCCCTGCAAAGGACATGAAATTCTTTTTTATGGTGGCGTAGTATTCCATGGTATATATGCCACATTTTCTTTATCCAGTCTAATACTGATGGGCATTTGGGTTGGTTCCAAATCTTTGCAAGTTGTGAAAAGTGCTGCAATAAACATATGCGTGCATGTGTCTTTTGCAATAGCATGAGGGAAGGAGACTGGAAAACATTGACTCATTGTACAATTCAAATATGCCAACTTTGTCAAATTTTATTACAATTGGAAAGCACTTATGGTATTTATTAGAAAGAAAGTGTGTGTGCATGCGTATGTGTGTGAAAACATGGCTCTTTTAAGAAGCAGGCTTACCCAGTCATTTTTTTTGAATAATAGCTGCATTGGAGGTAAGAAAGTACCTCAAAAACATTGTCTCTAATTGTACAGGAAAAACAAAACAAATAAAGGAGATGAAGACTAGGCTGCCATCATTCTATGCCATCTGTGACATCTATTGAAAGCCTAGAGGCCCAAGAATACTTCCTCTCCATGGTGCTATTGCAGTATCTTCAGGGTCCTGAGTCTGAATGTTCCTATTTTATGTGAGCATTGCACCCAGAAGAATGGGTCAGAGCCTCTCCTATGGTCTGAATGTTTGTGTCCCTCCAAAATTCATGTGTTTAAGTCCTCACCTCCAAAGTGATTGTATTAGGAGTTGAGGGCTCTAGGGCGTGTTTAGGTGATTCTCATGAATAGGACTGGTGCTCTTATAAAAGAGGCCCTAGGGATCTCAGTTAACTCTTCCACCATGTGACGACACCATGAGAAGGTGCCATCTATGAGGAAGCTGGCCCTTATTAGACATCAAATTTGCTAGTTCCTTGATCTTGGACTTCCCAGTCTCCAGAATTGTGAGAAATAAATTACTACTGTTTATAAGCCATTGTGTTTGTGCCATTTTGTTTATAGCAGCCCAGGTAGACTAAGACAGCCTTTTAATAGGCAAGGGGATCTAAAGAAATAGGCGAACCAAGCAAGTCAGTCTGCAGCTCAGAAAATGCAAGTCCCCATTCAGGCAGCTGCCTGATGACGTTAGCTGTAATCTCCTGTGCTTGTGCCTGACTTACTGCCTCAGTTTAGCTTAGTGGTTCTCAAATGGGGGAAACTTTGACCATAGGGACATTAGGCAATGTCTGGAGACATTGTCATAGCCAGAGGAAGGGTGCTACTGCCATCTAGTTGGTAGAAGCCGGGGTTGCTGCTAAACATCCTACAGTGCACAGGACAGCACCTACTCCCATCCCAGCAAAGAGTCATCTGTAGGAATATTTGATAAAAGCCATCTACATAAAAGCCCAACAGCTCACATCATAATTAAAGATGAAAGACTGCTTTTCCTATAAGATTGGGAACAAGGTAGTAATGTCTGTTCTCACATCTCTATTCAACATTTTACTGAAGGTCTTAGCCACAGTGCAAGAATAATAATTAAAATGCATACAGTTTGCAGAGCAAGAAGTAAAGCAGATTTTATTCATGGATGACATAAATAGGTACTTAAATAACCATAAGGAATAGCTTCCAAAAAAGGGACTTAAACTAACAAATGAGTTTAGAAAGGTCTCAGTATCTCAGTCAATACAAATTTAATCATGTTTATAAATACAATGGACAATTAAAACTAAATATTTAAAAATTTCATTTATTATAATGCCAGAAAATAGAAAATACTTGGTAGTAAATTTAATGAAATATGTGCACAATTCTTACACTGAAAACTATAATTTACCAAGAGAAATTTAAGACTTAGATAAATGGAGAGATACACTTTGCTCATTGATCAGAAGACTCAATAACAATTTAGGATATTAATTTTCCCTGAACTAATCTATATGTTCAAATTTATCTTAATCTTCATCACGGTGGCTTTTATTTTATAGGAATTGACAAGCTTATTCTAAAATTTATATGGGAGAGTAAAGAAGGTAGAATAGTCAGAATAATCTTGAAAAAGTACAGCAATTCTACCTGACTCTACATTTCCTATAAAAATACAGTTGTATTAAAGATTATGAGGTTTTGACATAAGGATACACAAATAAATGACGGAAATAAAAGAGTCCGGAAATAGACACACATTTATACAGTAAATTGATATTTTTCAAGACACCAAAGCAATTAAATAAAGGAATGGAGAGTCTTATTTACAAATGAAATTGGAATAAATTGATATCCATATTGGAAAAAATAAATTTTCATTCTCTAAATTCACACCTCAGACAAAAATTAATTCAAGATGGATTGGAGACCTAAAAGCAAAGGGTAAAACTCCGATACTTCAAGAACCGAACATGACAGGATTCAGATAATAATAACCCTCAAAATTGGTAAATTAGACTGCTCATCAAAAGACATAATTAAGTAAATGAGTAAGGAAGCAACTAACAGGAGAAAGATATTTGTAAAACATATCTGACAAAGGACTTTAATCAATATCACATAAAGCACATCTACATTAATAAGATAAAGACCAAAGAAAATAGCTCAATAAAAATGAGCAAAGCATTTCAAGGGACACTTTATAAAAGTAAATATACAAATGGCCAATGAACACAGTAAAGAGTGCTCCACATCTTTAGGCTTCAGAGAAATGCATTTACAACCACAAAGTGATACCACCACACACCCACTGGAATGGACAAAATTAAAAAGGTTGAAAACACCAAATACTGGTGAGGAGTTAGAACCACTGAATTCTTACACTTGTTGATAGGAAAATTAAATGTTGTAACTACTTTGAAAAAATGTTTTGCAGATAATAAAATGTTACTTTCACCTACACTTTGACCCAGCAATTCCACTTGTATTATTTACCCAGAAGCAAATTTTATGTCACACATAACAAATTATATTATACATAAATACTTGCTGAAATATTCATAAACCCATATATTCATAAACCCACATATTAATCAAAAGGAGAATCAGTAAACAAATTTTGTCACAGTTATACAATGGAATATTACTCAGCAACAAAAATGAAAGAACTACTGATACCTGCAACTAAATGAGTGACTCTCAAAGATGAAACGCTGAGTGAAGGAATAGAGACAAAAAAGGAATACATCTGGTATCTGGTATGATTCCATTTCTAGAAAGTTGTAGAACAAAACTAAGGTTAGAGAAAGGTGATTGCCTCTGAGATGGAAGACTGACCAGAAAGAGAGATGAAAGAACTTTCTAGGGAGATGGAAATGTTCTGTATCTTAAGGATGTGGGTTACATCTTTTTTTTTTTTTTTTTTTTTTTTGAGATGGAGTCTGGGTCTGTTGCCCAGGCTGGAGTGCAATGGCACCATTTCGGCTCACTGCAAGCTCCGCCTCCCAGGTTCAAGCGATTCTTCTCCCTCAGCCTCCCGGGTAGCTCGGACTACAGGCACCTGCTACTACGCTCGGCTAATTTTTTGTATTTTTAGTAGAGACGGGGTTTCACCGTGTTAGCCAGGATGGTCTCGATCTCCTGACCTCGTGATCCGCCTCCCAAAGTGTTGGGATTACAGGCGTGAGCCACTGCGCCCGGCCAGGTTACATCTTTTTAAGTATTTTAAGTAAATTGGTAGTCAGTGTTCAGGAATCCTTCTAATCACTCTTCAACAGGGATGGCTTATGAAACAGTTCATCAGTTTTTTTTTTTTTTTTTTTTTGATAAGGGGAGGCTGAGGCAGGAGAATTGCTTGAACCTGGGGGGGAAAGGTTTTAAAAAAGCCAAAAAAAAAAACATTCCACAAAAAAGTGGGAAAAAAAGAAAACCCCTTATAAAAAAAAAAAAAAAAAAAAAAAGGAATTTACACTCTTGAAAATAAATATTTCATAAGGAAACTTTAGAGTTTTCCAATATATATGATCAAACAAGGACCTATTATCATTTTGGACCATGTCATAATAGAGAGGAGATAGTTCAAAATTAAGTCATATGTTCCAACAACACCATGATTATGGAAACTAGTCTCAGAATTGAGAGTAAAGCTTTTTGTTTTTACTGGTATCAATAAATGGTATTACTCAATTCATTGACAGTACTAGTCTTTGCAATATCTTTTGTTGGGGAATGGGGAGAGGGCCTGTTCATCTAATTAAAAACACATCTACATTTTAGGAATAAAATATTTTACATATACTTTTTGTTATTAAATCTGCAAACTCTAGAATTGGAAGAAATAGCTTTCATAACTCTTCACAGCAAAAGTTATGAATGTTTGATAGAATTAATTTAAACATTCAGTAGAATTAGACTTGTTTGGAAGGATTGTAGGATCTTTGGTAAGAAGTGTGTTTTATGTCGTTTCAGATGTATACCATTTTTTCTTAAGGTTTACAAGTTAATCAATAAAGATTCTTGGCAGAGCTAAGTACAAAAGAACAATTTGTATTTAGCATACCAAATGGATCTAAGTCTTAAGTGTTATTTGATGTCTTGAAATGTTTGGCTTTCAACTTCGTTTAAATGAATAGTGTGTATACAGTGAAGATAGGCTTTAGCCATGCCTAGACCCTCTGGATTCTCTCATAATCCTCAGTTATTGTAAACCAAATTTAGTAAATCCAAAAGGATACTTTGTTTTGCCTGCATGGTATTATTGGAAAACAGTAAAAATTTTATTATTTAAATAATGTGTTTTTCTATTAAGAAAAATAATGTCTATCTTTATAGAGATAGTTATTTCAAAATATAGTTTTCAATATGCACTTGTGGGTATGAACATAAACAAACACGTGCACACACACAGAGTTTGACATCATATCTAAAATGTTGAACCCTACTTTTCTACTTAACAGGAATGTTTCCCTATGTAACGAAAAAGTCTGTATAATGTGTCTGTATTATGTGTATTATACGAATTATATATCCTGATTTACTTAACCATTCTTTTATTGTTAGTCATTTTCCCATATTATATACAAATTATTAGGAACACCTGTGTGCATACATTTTTATTTATACATTGGATTGTTTGCTTAGAATAGATTCCCAGAAGTGAAACTGCCAGGTCAAAGGCTTTTCTCAATTTATGTTTCAAAAAGAAATTCCCACTGTATTCTATTCAAGTATGCTTGTCTCACTGCCCACTTGCTAGCCTTACATGTTTGTTTTTTTTTTTAAATTTTGTTTTTTATAAATAGAATCTCATTGTGTTAGCTTGCATCTCTTGAATTACTAGTGAGTTTGAAATTTAAAAACCTGTCTTTTCAGGCCTTTGTCTTTTAGGGTTTTTAGGATTTTCTTAATGATCAGTATCCTCTTTTCTCTAAAAATGTTATATTTGTTCATTATATTGTATTAGGTTTTTTTTTTTTTTTTTGCATTTAGCTATTAAGCTTTTAATTATATATTTGATTTTTAATTTAGAAAGGTAAAATTTTCTTCAATGGAGTTCTTTTTTAAATTGAATTCTTTGGCATTTTTATTATTTTGTTCGAAGAACCCTATGGGCAAGTGGAATCTTACACTTTTATTACCTGAATAGCAAATATCATTCATAGTTTGATATTTAATCTGTGGCATAGAGTTGACTTTTATTTTTGGAATATCCTTGCTTTAAAACTACAACTAAAGGAAGGCAGATGGTTAGCTTGTTTTCTCATTTCCTGAAAATGTCCAAGATTGGAACCAATATTATCAGTCTGTAATGGAGGTTGGTAATGTCAAGATGGTTTGTGTCCATGTCAAGATGTTGAATCAGTGTCCAGGTCATTGCTCATTAAAGATGTTGCTCTTTGGATAAACAGGAAACCCAGAAAAAAGATTCTAACAATTTTTGATGCTACCTCACATTCCTTCGAGACAGTGCAGAACATTTTGTTCTTTAGAAAATATTCAGGTCTCCTTCTTAGTGTTATAGCACTTACTATTTGTCTGTTTGTATTATTGGCTTGTGACCCTTTTTTGGGGAGTTACAAATACATTAGGGGAAATAATATTTTTAAAAATCATTATGCCTTTGCTTTATCTATGTCTATATACTCTCCTATTTATTATTTTTTTTTTATTTTTGAGACAAGGTCTCACTCCAATTGCCCAGGCTGCAGTGCAGTGGTGCAATCACCGCTCACTGCAGCCTCCATTTCCCCAGGTTCAGGTGATTCTCCCACCTCAGCCTCCTGAGTAGCTGGGACCACAGGTGTGCACCACCATGCACAGCTAACTTTTTGTATTTTTAGTAGAAATGGGGTTTCACTATGTTGCCCAGGCTGGTCTCAAACTCCTGAGCTCAAGCAATCCACCCACTTTGGCCTCCTAAAGTGCTTGGATTACAGGTGTGAGCCACCACTCCCAGCCTCCTCTTTGTTATTCTATATGTATTTTTTCATATTCATGTATAATTTTTTTCAAGTATGGGTTATTCCATATGACCAAACCACTAATTCTCTGCTCTTCTATAGTCATTTCTTATTAGATGTGTCAGTTCTTAATTTTACCAAACATTATTTTTTTGTTCCTTATACATTTTGTTTCCTTGAGATCTTCAGAATGTAAATCAATCTCCATTCTGTTATGATTTATAATCATTTACTTCTCAGATGATTCCTCCTTTAGTGCTTTGTGCTTTCTGTTATATTCCTATTACCTTTGATCTTTTATTGTTCTAATTTCACCTCTTCTCAACCCATCCCCACACTGGCAACTGTTATATGAATGGCTGGTCAGATGGAATCCACATATGTTCCATATGCATGTATAGATTTTACTCAAGCCACTAGTGGAGACACTATTCCTACTCACACATGTGAGTACCAGCCTCTCTGTGATGCAGCAATCATATCTTGACATATCTAGAAAGTTTCATCCTCATCAATACATTACTTCATCTTTCCCCAAAAAACTCAGGGAATTTCACATTAACCCACCCAATTTAACAATTTAGGAAAAATCCATTCAGTGACATGAGATAAAAGATGGGCTGTCAAAATTGCAGTGTCTCTAAGGTGATTCTTTTTGACCAGACTAGAAATACTAATCTGACACTATTTTAGTTGGGGTTTCCTGGTACATTTCCATGCCATAAAAATTTCTATGAAACGGAACAAATTGCACATTTAATTATAGTTTCAAAAATTTACATTCTTGGATGAAACTTTTTCTCTTGTCCCACTCTTGCCATAATTGCTACATTGTCTACTGTTAATTTGCATTTTAACTGAGCTTTAAACATTTAACCAGAGGATGATCCAATCGGAGATTCTATAACCATCTCAGTAATTGGTAGGCAAGTTATTTTTTATTGCTATTTTAGCAGTTGGGAAGTCTCCTCTACAGGGGTGGGGAAGGAGTTGATAACCTTCAAAACAGGCTCTTTACTTTGGGACTGTGATGAGAGAAACAGAACAGAAGTTAAGAATGGTGAAATTAGAAGAGACAGATGGTGAGAGATTATCATGATTTATAGGATCACCCAAATTGTCTAAAATTTACACCAGAACTTTTTACCAGTTAGGGCAAAATATCATGCTTATTTTGAACTCCTGTAGGTACATTTAAATCAGACATACTGGACTTTGCATTCTGTTATTTTTTTGAGGGGGGTGATATTTAAGGAATTCTAGAAACAGCCTACTTTAGACTTAGTGTTTCCAGCAACTAACAAATTTAAATGTTATAAACATTTTTTCTAAAGCATTTTCCTTTAAACCACTCTGGGGAAAGACATGAATGTAAGATGACTGATTCTTAGATTATCTGCATTTAGAACAACCTTCTTTTAGCTGCAAAAACGTAGTGATGGTGTTCTCAATGTGAGACGGGGAAGATTTTAGTAGGCACAGCAGCTGTTAACTCAAATATAGTTATACATGTTCCTTCTGTGTTTTCTTGTAGGTGAATCAGCAGTTTAGTTTATTATGAAAAATAGCAATCTATAAGATGATTCTGAAAAATGAATTCTCAGAAATTTAAGGTACACACATGACATGATTTGGTGAATATGAAGTGCTGAAGTGAAATACTCATATCCCATTATGATCATTGATGTTCTTGTTGCAATTATGGTCATCATGTCAAGAATAGAATCAATTTGGTGTGAGTGAAAATAACAAAAATGCTTTATGTTTTTTAGAGAAAATATAAATGATTCATTGTAAATGAGAAACCTCAAACTGAAAGCACATAAAATACCAGCTATGAGTGTTGCATTTTGTAGTCTCTGACTACATGACAGTTGTCTATGAAATAAAATATCCAGTTACAAAAAATATTATTTATAGTTAAAAAACCTTTTTGCACACATATCACTAGTTAACTATTTTTAGCCCCATCTTTCCTATGTGCCCAGCAGTGAGCTAAAAGCTGTGCATTTAATGCATTCTTCATTTTATTTTTGTTTTGTTTTATTTTGTTATTTGTAGAGATGGAAAGATCAAACAAAAAGATGTCAAACTTTTCTGGGGGTGAAGAGGACATTTGCATTTCGAATTTAGAAACCTAAATTAGAGGTTTAGGAAGACTCATAAATGTATAGCAGAGGTTTGGTGGTCAAAGCTAGAAGCTGACCATCACGATGGGGCAAATAATCATTTAACCTCTTCCTCTAAGTATTTGATGTAAGATCATCAGTATATTTCATCTGTGACATTATCCAAGAAGAAGATGAATCTGAGGGAAACAATGCTTGCAGATTTGATGGGGAAACATGCTTGCAGTAGTTAGTCTCAAAATAGCCCTAGGTGATGATAATCCTCGCACAAACACAGCACACTGTTAGAACAGACAAAAATCTGCGGAGGTTAAGAAGACCCCTGTTCCATTGGAATCTTTCAATCACTTCCAGAAATACGATTTAATTAAATCAATATTTTATTTAGCTCTAGGTACAATACTGATGCTAAAGAAGTTCTTGTTGAACCAACAAATGGATGCTCCTTTAAAATGCTGGTGGCATCATAAATGGCATGTTAGCATCAGATACCTCCCTCTAGGAGCTTACACATAAAAACAAATGTACACAAATAGCAATAATCAAATAAAATATTAGAGGATTGTATCAAAGGAGAGCTAGTGACAACTGTTGATTTAAAGATTCAGCCATTTCAAAGTTTTAGAAATTTTAGGGATATAAACTATAGAGTCCAGAGAAAGTATAAACAATATTTCTGCCAAGGATGGGAATTGTGAGGCACGACTGGATATTGCCATAAGGAAGAAGTAGCATTTGAGCTGGGTAGGATTTTTACATTCAGAAATGTAAATAGGCACGTGTAGAGAAAAGGAGGCAGAGGATTCTGGATGGAGGGAATTTATTAATTCTTCATTTTACTGATTTACTGATTACTTCCTATGTACAAGAAACTAAACTAAGTGCTAGGAACACAGGGTAAATAAGAATTTTAATTCTTTGAAGAGCCTCCCCGCAGTAGAGGAAACACATACTTGCAAGAGGCAATCTATGGTGCTCTAAGGCCTGAAGGGGGCGCCTCTCCTACACAGCAATAGGAGGGTGGAGTTTATTCTCATGGCACCTCAACCCAACTGACAGCTAAGGGAACTGCATTTACCAGCAGAAGGTGCATTTTGTATATTTGTATCCTGTTTTATTCACTGCTTTGTGCTGAAGTTATTCAGGCATTTCTCTTCCTCTAGACCTTAAGTTCATGGAGACCACAAGCTAGGTTTTACCATTTTTGTATCCCTCTGTGCTGTCTAGAGTAGTGCCTTGGACACACAGTAAGCCTTAAAGACTTTTCAATTATAATTAAGTTTTGTTTTTACTGGGAAATAAAATATGCCTTATAGAAGGCACGGTTGTCCTATTCTTCACTAATCTAGTCTTTCATAGTCTTTACAGTGTGTTGTGTGGCAGAGGCCAACAATAGTTAATCCTGTGTTGAAGCCATACCTTTCACACTTGAAGTTATTTTTGAACAATGAAAACTTTGCAGGAAGTTCGCATCCCTTTGTGGCTAAAGTGTTTCCTATTAAGGGGGAAACAAAGAGAGAAACATTAACAAGCTACTCTTCTCATTTCTTTTAAAGTTAATTGTTAAAAAGTCACCTTTTACCCCAATTTCACATTGAATTTAAATTCATTCCTACCTATCTGACACTAAGTCAATATTCTGAGATTGTTTCGGAGGCTTATTTTTCCTCAGCTGTAAACTGAATTACCTTTTAAACGATTTTTCTAGCTAACAGTAAATGGTCCATAAAACATATGAATAAAAATGAGGACAAACATTTCATGCTTAAATAGCTATAATGGTAGTCGGTGTAAAGGGCTGGAGTTTCAAAAATAGCCAGTGACGAATCTCTTAGCGGCCACATCATATTATCTGTGGTTTTTGCAAAAGTGTCGTTTGCAGCTATTCTGACACACCTCTTACTCTAGTTGGTAATTTATGATGTTTTATTTTATGTAAACAAATGTCTGTCTATCTTTGGAGTACAAATATCTATGGAGATCAAATGTAAGAAAAAAGTGGCCATGACTTGGTTTCATTGTTGTCAAAAACGGTCTTTAAGAATGTTGTTTTTCTTTAGACAATACTACTTAAGTATCTACAATGGCTTGTTGTATTTCATGGGAACGGTATTACTTTACAGCTTCTTCCAGGGTATGTATCAATCTCCTTTCTCACTAAGGAAACAGACAAATTCTGCTATTTCTTAAATAGTTTTTTTGTGGCACTTATAAGAATTATCATGTTTCCCAGGTTGTTGTGACAGATTGAAGATAGCTATGCCTGAATTCATGGTGAAGGATATGAGAACGTGTAGTGTTAAATGGGCGTCCTGTTTGCCTGAAGTTGTCCAATCAAAATGTCTTCACTGATACCAGCTATTTTCTTAAAGCTCTGTATTTGCTCAGAAACACTGAAATGTTCCTGTCTCTTTTACTTGTGCACTATGAAACATTTTAGAATGCTTTCCAAATCTTGAAATCTGGTGATTGCATTTGAAACAGTTTTATAAACATGCAAACCCAGTCACGTGATCTGCTGGTTTTTCGTTGAAACTGCCACTCACATGCCAAGGTTTGTACAAATAGACCTGAAAGGAATTCTCAAGGTCATTTTATTGCAATCCATCTTTGATGAATTTGGGAACTTGTGGGCACCACATCACTCTATGAACTTGTAGCAGGGAGCTGAGGCTGGCAAGGTAGTATCTCTTTGTTTTCACTGTAGTAGTTTTATATTCATACATAGCTTTTCTTCTTAGGGTAGAAGTCTTCCTCTGCTAACCTTCTTTTGCTGTCTTGATTTTTCTGAAATTTCATTTTTTAAAAATTCTTCAACTCCCAAACAGATTTGTTGTTTTTCTTCTCTGTCATTTTTTATTCATATCTGTGTATTTTGATTAAGGTTATTTTCTAGTTGTAATGGAGAGCATTAGGCAGGTTATTGTTTTGTTTGTTCTTTTCTAAATAATCAGGACTTTACACAAAGTTACACACTCAAGAAGCAACAGCAGAATCCTTATTCTATATATTTTTCAGCAGAGTGCCTTAGCAGACATTATGTCCTCTCTAAAGTCTGCACACCAATGTCTATGACATTCTAGACAGCTACTGTTTAGTACACCTTTGTACTTCAGGTCCCCTTTGTGGCGGTGCATGTTTGCCAAGAGTCCCAAATCTGTTAATGACTGTTGTACTTGCTATTATATTATATCATATAATTATTATGTAGAGTGATGTAACATGTAAGTGAAGAGAAGTGTTTATACGAAAACTAAATAGAATGCTAGTAAATATGCTAAAAAAATTACTGTAGAATTAGGTGTAGGTGAGCCAATCATAAAAGATTGGGAGGAAATGTGAATGATTCTTAACTCAGATTGCTGCTCGAGTGCCTTAACTTCTCAATTACAAAGAAATACTGTAAGTCATAGATGATGCATAATGGATGTTTTTGATGTAAGACAGCCTAGAAATCTAAGAGATTCAAACTCAAAGCAAAGGCCTTGGCTCTACATCAAAAGAGTAGCCAACTATGTGCATTTAAATGTTTACATTTATAAAGAATGCTTGAGGTATTATTTCTGAAGATTCTTGACTCTAATATATTCATTTAACAAACTGGCCAACTACGTATCCTCATTATGTCAGATAAGAGGGCTTCTAACATGAGAATAAGTCACAAGCCTCTAGCTGTTCTCTATTTTAAAGTGGGGATGAAAGGTGAACAAACTGTTACAGATTCTCACTATTTGAGTATCTAATAGTGGAAAAGGATCATCAGGTAAATCTGTCTGGTCTGGACCCAGAAGAAACAGCTCTTTCATCAGTGGGTTTCTGTAGGTGCAAAAACAATGACAGTGATGGGACAATGTTCTCTTGCCTTAGTTGTCCTGGAGAAATATCATCGGGGGCTCTTTTCTGTGATGCAGCTCATGGCAGAGTACACCACTGTCATCCTAAACTTTTAGCTAAAAGTAGGCAACACCCTTCTTTTTCATACGCTGCATTTGTATCTGAATTAGGACTTTAGTGTTACAGTTAAGACCTACAGGCATTGACTACTTTGGGAAGAAGTCTGGTGACCAAAGAATGTGTTCCTAAAAAGTGCAACTTCCTGGGAGTTACCACACGTAGGTAGGAGATTGCCTCAGGGACTTTTTACCCAGAAGATAACTCTATTATTGGTAGACATAATAATAGCAGAAATATAGGCTACCTTATTTTAATGATTATGCATTTTTAACATTAATTCTTAATTTCCTTGAGATCAGGTAAAACATTACTAGCTCTTTATACTACCAGGCATAGTTACCTAAAACAAGGTGAGTGCTAAATGTAGAAATAATGATCAAGTTCCCAAAGTGTACTATCTAGTTATTTTGCATGACAATTTTAACAGAAATTTGTCTCCTATGACAAATTGCAGTTTCACCATATTAATTAGTTGGATCTTGTCTCATCTTTCCATTCACTGTGCTTCCTAGAGTGGATGATTCTGTGTATTTTAATGTTGAGATGTGACCACACTGTATTCATTCAGCTGGTTTCTCAGAACTGGCTGAATATGGGACAGTTTTTTTTTTTCCCCAGTAGTGAGCTTGACTCAGTGTGTAGGAAATAACACGCAGTCCTCATGTTCCTTTCTCTTTTCTGCAGATGGTAGTTCTTGAGCCTCCCTCAAATATAACAGCAGCCCACAGGTGAATTTATCAAAGAATGTGGCCACCTTGGGAGGGCCTCGCACATTTTACAGGCCCTGCTGTGATATAGAGCAATCAACTCAATTTTTAAATGTGTTCTTTCTATATTGTAACTCCCATGAGGTAAAGTGTTAAGCTGCATTAAGTCTCCTAAGAAGAAATTTGAGTTCATGATGTGTATGTAACTTCACAGTAATTGTAATTAGTATAATCTGCTTCTTGAATTTGCTAACATATTTGGGAAAAATGTTACCATTTTTTCTTTTAAAATACTTAATGCCCAAAACTTTGCAGTAGAGCATTTAGTACCTCTCACAAAATTTCTAAGTGGCTTTGATTGTGTGCAGAATTACATCAAATGATCAGGAGCAGACAGTTCATGAAACTAAGAACATAATTTACAACATTTATAACAAAAAAAGTATATTTTGAGTTTCAAAGTATGAGTGAAACCTGAAATTGAGTTTTTTGTAGTCAACTATCTCCTATATATTAACCAAAATTTATGAAAAAATATCTATGACAAAATAAGACAAAAGATGGGCAAGACTTCTAATAGAAGAGGGAGATAATGCATTAGGAAGCATGTATCTGTGTAGATATTAATGAACCTTGGGGTGTAAGATGGAGATCATATTAGAAAACATGGTAATATAGTACATACTGCTCATAATTATAGTCAGAAATTTTACCACCTCAGTAATTGGTAGAATAAGTAGACAGAAAATCAGTAAAGATATAGAGACTTGAAAAACAATGAAATAACTGCATCCACATTTTAGAACATTCCACCCAACAGCAGCAGAATATACATTCTTTTCAAATGTGCATGAAACATTTACCAATATAAAGTATATTTTAGGCCATAAAATATATCTCAGTACATTTAAAAGGATTTCAGAATATGTACTCAAACCACAGTGGAATTAAGTTATAAATCAGTAGCAGAAAGATGCCTAGAAAGTCCCCAGATATCTGGACACTAAATATCATACTTCCAAATAACTCATATGTAGTGGATTGAACTGCAGCCTCCAAAAGCATATGCCTATCTCTTAACCCTCGGAACCTGTGAATGTGAATTTCGTTGGGAAACTGATCTTTGAAGATGTAATTAAGTTGAGGATCTCCAAATGGAATAATCCTGGATTATCCAGCTGGGCCCCAAATCCAACAAAATGTGTCTTTACAAAAGAAAGAAGACAAGAGGACGTAGACGCAGAGAACATAGTAATAAGAAATTTTATTTGTTTTATTTGAAATGAAATTTTTAATGATGATGGACTCCATGTGGTTTCTAAGCTACAGCTTCTCATTATTTCTATGAAAGGCACTTAGAGGAAAAAGAATGTTTTCACTGTCACTGAAACCTTGGAATCTTCATATTAGACCAAATTAAACAAGTTACCATAGGACTTCCAACCTACAATATACTGATGTACTCTTCAATCTTCATTGATCAAATGTAGCATATTCCAGATTTTTTTTTTTTTTTTTACCATATAATCCTTTTTTCCCCTGAATAGTCTTGCCTGACAAATAGAGCTCATTTTGAGGAATACATATATATAGGTTTATTTCTCTCTTGTTCTTTAAAGATTAATTGCTATATCACATGAATTTCAATTCATTTAGATTCTGTACACTAGGAATGGTAATGATTTACTTGTTTCATATGTTCAGTAATGTTGTTTAAAACAATGTTATTGTAATTGAAATAGAGTCTCTCTCTCTCTTTTTTTCCTTTTTTCCTGTTGGCCAGCCTGGAGTGCAGTGGTATAATCACGGCTCACTGTAAACTCAACCTCCCAGGCTCAAGCAATCCTCCCACCTCAGCCTCCTGGGTAGCTGGGACTACAGGCGTGCACCCACAGGACTGGCTAATTTTGTATGTTTTGTAGAGACAGGGTTTTGCTGTTGCCCAGGCTGGTCTCAAATTCCTGGGCTCAAGCCTTCTGCCTGCCTCGGCCTCCCAAAGTGTTGGGATTACTAGATTGAGTCACCATGCTCGACCTCTTCTTTTCTTATTCTTAATTTTTCTATTATTTTTCATTTCTTTTGCTTAATTTTTAAAAAAGGTTTGGTCATGTTGAAACTATCCTGAATGATATCTGTTATCTATTGAAATAAACTCTTGTTCCTTTCATACATTTTCTTATCATTTAGAATAATTCTTGGTAAAGATTTCATAGATTTCAGCCATCATAGTTGGTGTACTACAGAAATGACAGTGGGGAGAGGCAGGAATAAAGTTAAAGTAGTGTGGATATAGAATCAGTACATTTAGTGACTTTTTAGGAATGGTGAATAAAGGATTATTGTAATTTCTGTTTTGGTTTCCTTGGAGGTTAAGATACATTTACTTTACTGAAGATACACTTTAAGATACACTTACTTTACTGATACCTTACTGAAATAGGGAAACCGGAAGGAAGAGCAGATTTCCACAGGAAAGACAAGAAGTTTGATTTTGGATTTGTGTGGTTTTGAGGTACTTTCTTGTATGTTTGGAGAAAGTGTCTAATAGACAGGGAAGTCTGCTACTGAAACAAAGTAGAGTGAAAGGGAGGGGCAGACTTAGCTCCCCCGACCTTGTATGTATGTCTTTTTCAATATTTATTTCTAAATTAGGTTGACAATGCTGCCTATCAACTTAAGCAGGTGCCTGAAATGATTGAAACGTCCTTGTCAACAGGCAGAGTGTATTTCACATGTTAAGTTCAGTAATGATGACCACAATGTCCTCTGCTACATTGACCTCCAAAGCCTTAGAGATTTGTGGCCTAAGAATTACACCAGATAGATTTTTATCTCAGATAGCCCTTATTTTAGGTAAGAAACATATTTTTAATTAGTAAGTTAATAATTAACATTTATAGAGCCCTAATGTGAGCCTGGCCGTGCTATATATTATTTATGTTTACCAACTTGCATAGCTCTCACAACGATGCTATTTACTGATGAAGAGTTAAGGAACTTCTCAAGGCCCATGATGCATCCTGTTTTCAGGCATCAGGTGCTAAGGGTTTGTTCCAGCAGCCTCTGACATCTGGTTATATGAACCTGAGTCCACGAGGTATAGCTCTCCCTGCCTCAGATTATATCTATAACTTTGGCTTGTACTTCTTCCTGGTTTGTTTCTTACTCTCTCATTTTATTTAAGCTACCATTAGTGACTTAGTAATGTTTTCAGATAATTTCTATTCTGCAAAAGTTAAATTTAATTATATTCATTAATAGTTCATCCTATTAAAGAATTGAGACTTCCAGGAAGATGGAATATGCATAGCTTTCCCTATTCCTCCTGCTAAATACAATTAAAAATTTTGTGTGTGTGTGTGTGTGTGTGTGTATAGAGAGAGAGAGAGAGAGAGAGAGAGAGAGGAATACTCTGAAATATGGAGAGAAGGCAGAAGGCAGACTGACTTGGGGCCTTGGGGCCAAAAGAAAAACATTAATTGCTGTGTCACATGAGTTTCAATCAATTTAGATTCCTTACTCTAGGAATGATAATGACTTACTTGTTTCATATGTTGAGTAATGTTGTTTAAAACAATGTTATTTGTATTGAAATAGAGTATCTCTCCTTTTTACTTTTCCTTGAGACAGGGCCTTGTTCTGTTGCCCAGCCTAGAGTGCTCTGGGTTTTCTTTTTTCCTCATATATACCAGACTTGGAGTTTAAGAAATCAACATGGGCTGGGCATGGTGGCTCACACCTGTAATCCCAGCACTTTGGGAGGCTGAGGTAGGCAGATCATTAGGTCAGGAGTTCGAGAATAGCCTGACCAACATAGTGAAACCCCGTCTCTACTAAAAACACAAAAAATTAGCCAGACATGGTGGTGGGCATCTGTAATCCCAGCTACTCGGAAGGCTGAGGCAGGAGAACCATGTGAACCTGGTAGGTGGAGGTTGCAGTGAGCCGAGATCATGTCATTACACTCCAGCCCAGGTGATAGTGTGAGACTCTGTCTCAAGGAAAAAAAAAAAAAAAGAAATCAACAACACAAAAATACCAATGCATTACACGGTAAACAAAAACATTCTTAACAAAAGCATGCTTTCTATAACTAAAGGACCAGAGAGGGTCAACCTAACAAGACAAAACTTTTAGACAATAGCCACCATATTCCAGGTAAATAACAGAGAAAGCATTGTGGACCCAGTCACATCTATACCTGCAAAAACCATGTCAGGAGTTTAGGATTTTACCTTTTTGATATTCTAATGAAGTACCCCAATGTCCACACTGGGATAGTGTCAGAAAAGGGCAAGGAGGGAACCAGGAGTTTTATCATCAGTGAGCTCCATTTCTATTCTCAGTGTCAGTCGAGACCACATGGGAATTCTGGACTTCCAAAGCCATCTGGAAGTAATCGGGTGCTCTTTCTTCTCCTGACTGGGCTGGTGTCAGTGGAGGCCTAGAGAATATTCAGGACCTTCACCACTGCCCTGTGATAACAAGGTCACCCTACCCTCCTTGCGTGTCAGTGAAGACCACGTTGGGAGTTGGAACTCCTAGAATTCTCACATTCACCCAGCAGTAATAAGGAACCTCTTCCTAAGATGCTGAATGGGGAATCTGGGTTTTTGCATCCATGTAGTAATAATGAGGCAGCATCACCTGCCCCTTTACCTGCCAGAGAAGTGTCAGAGAAAGCCAATTAAAACAGAAGATTTAAATAAGACATGGTTTCTTAACATAATTTAAAAATGAACGGGTTTTAATAAATTATTCTTAAACCAAGAACTAGATCTCAAAATGAAAGAAAATTGCAATTAATAGACACCAATGCTAAGATGACAGAGATGTTAGAGTTATTTGACAACAGTTTTAAAATAGTCATGATAAAAACGCTTCAATGAGTAAATCTGAACACCTTTAGAATGAATGAAAAAATAGAGAACCTGAACAAGGAAAGAGAAGCTCTCAACAAAGAAATGAAAGAGAAAAAGATGAGCCACATGGAGTTTTAGAAATGAAAAATACAATAACTAAAAGAAAAAGCTTAGTGGATGGGCAGAATACAGGAGGTAAAAAATAATAAATAAAATGGAAGATAGAAATTACCTAGCCTCAACAACAGAAAAAAATGGGAAAAACAAAACAAAACAAGAGCCTCATGGGCCCATGTAATTATAACAAAAGATCTAGCATTCATGTCATCAGAGTACAGAAAGAAATGAGAAAGAGGGATGGGCTGAAAGAGTACTTGAAGAAGTAATGGTCCCAAACTTCCCAAATTTGGTAAAACACATAAACCTGAGTGAACCATAAACAGGATACACCCAAATAAATTCATGCCAAGACATTTCATAATTAAACTTTCAAAAACGAAAGACACAAAGAAAATCTTGAAAGCAGCCAGAGAAAAATTATTCCTTACATATATAAGAAAATCAATGAAATGGCAGTAGGTTTCTCATCAGAAACCACGGAGACCAGAAGGAAGTGACCCACATTTTTTTTTTATGCGCTGAAAGATAAGAATTGTGAATCTTGAATCCTGTACTCAGTGAAAACACTCTCTTCAGGAATGAAGAGGAAATCAAGACATACTTAGATAAAAACAGGTTATCACCAGCAAATCTACTCTAAAAGAATGGTAAAGGAAGTTAGCTAAGCAGAAAGGAAGTAACATATAAAGGAACCCTGGAACATCAGGGAGGACAAAAGAACATGGTAAGCAAAAATATGTATAAATATCATAGACTTTCCTTCTCCTGAGTTTTTAAAATTATGTTTGATGGTTGAAAAAAAATTATAACACTTTCTGATGTGGTTCTAAGTGTATGTAGAGAAAATATTGAAGGCAATTATAAATGTGGAGTGTTAAAGGGATGTTCAAAGAGGTAAGGTTTCTATACTTCACTTTAAGTGATAAAATGACAAAACCAATTGACTTTGATATGTTATACAAATATGATGTAATAGCTAGAGCAACTACTAAAAGAGCTGTACAAACAAAAAGTAAAATGGTAGAGTTAAGCCCTAGCATACCAATTATTGCACTAGCTGTAAATAGTTCAAATACACCAATTAAAAAACAGATTGTTACCTTTTTTGTGATAAGAACACATAAAATCTATTCTCTTGGCAAATTTCAGTATATGATGTAATATTATAAACTACAGCCCTCATGCCAGTACATTACATCTCTAGAATTATTTATCCTATATAACTGCATTATGCTATGGTACATAGGATTGTTTCCTTGATTTCTTGTTTGGATAGATCATTATTGGTGTAAAGAAATACAAATGCTGGTATATTGGTTTTGTATTCTGCAACCTTACTGAATTCATTTATTAATTCTAACAGATTTTTGTGGAATTTTATATCATGTAATCTGCAACTAGGAATAATCTTACTTCTTTTCTGATATAGATGTATTTTTATATCTGTTTCCTCTCTAGATGCTCTTGCTAGAACTTTCAGTATTATGTTGAATAGAAGTGGCAAGAGTGAGGATCCTTGTCTTGTACTGGCTCTCAGAGGAAAAGCCACTTTTCCCCATTAGATGTGCTAATTTTCTTTTGTTTGACTGTAGTAATCATTTTGTTATGTATATGTATATAAAACATTGTTTTATATACCTTAAATGTTTACAATTAAAAAATTAAAATAAGGACACATGATATAAAGGAGAAAAACAAACAAAAGAAATTTAAAGCAAAACAAAAAACAAAAATTGGCATTATGGAATAAAAAATATGACCTAACTATCCCCTGTCTACAAGCAACTCAATTCAAATATAATGATATAGGCAAGTTTGAAATAAAAAAGAAAAATGTATATCATATAAATATTAATCACAGAAAAGCATAAATAGTTATACTACTATCTGATAAGGTAGACATCATAGCAAAAAAAAATTACTAGTGACAAAGAGGTACATTATAAAATGATGTTAAAAGAAAAACTTTAGACAAATTAAATTTAACAAGTTTAATCGAGCTAAGAATGATTCGCAAATTAAACAACCCCCAGAACCAGAGTAGATTAAGAGCAACTCCAGCACTGCTGTGTGGTCAGAATTTATGGAAAGAAAAAAGAAAGTGATGTACAGAAAATAGAAATGGGATACTGAAACACCTGGATTGATTACAGCTGGGTGTTTGTCTTATTTGAACAAGGTTTGAACAGTTGGCTGTCTGTGGATGCTAAAGTATGGCTACTGTGATTGGCTGAGACTCTGCTACTTATAATAGTAGGTTGCTGTCTATTTACACACCCTGTTAGGTTACAGTTCACTGTATACATATAAACCACCAGGCTTAACTTAGAATGTGTAAGGAGTCAGCTTTAGGCAAGTTTAATTTAGCCAAGGTAAAAGAGTCACTTCACCAAGAAAACACAGCAATCTTAAATGCATATGCAGACAACAACAGAGCTGAAAATATGCAGGCAAAACCTGATGGAACTGAAAGGAGAAATAGACAAATCTATAATTACAGTTGAAGACTCTAGCCCTTCTTTCTCAACAATTGATAGAACAACTAGGCTATTAGTCCTCCAGGATATAGAAAAACTCAACACCATCAACCAACTGGATCTAATCAACACTTAGAGAACATTCCTTCCGATAACAGCAAAATACACATTTTTTTCCCAAGTGTCTATAGAATTTATAACAATACAGGCCATTAGGCCATGTAAAGAACCTCAACCAATTTCAAAACAATTAAATGACACAGAGTGTTTGTTCTCTGACCACAATGGAATCAAACTAGAAATCAATAAGAGGAAGATAATACAAAAATCTGTAAACATTTAGAAACTAAACAACAACAGACTTCTGAAAATCCATGGATTAAAGAGAAAATCTCAAGGGAAATAAAAAAAGTTAAGCTTAACAAAAGTACAAATGCACTATAAAATTTGTGGGACCCAACTAAAGCCATGCCAAGAGAAAATGTATAGTACCAAATACATACATTAGAAAAGAGAAAAAAGTTCAATCAATAACCTAAACTTTTACCTCAAGAACCTAGAAAAAAGGTAAAGTTAAACCCAAAGCACACAGAAGAAAGAAAAGAATTGGTTTTGTAGGCTGATTGGGGAAAAATAATTTATACAACCTTGCTTCTGTTAAAAAAAATATGAGTTCAAAAAACACATTGTGGCCTTCAAAATGCCAATACCATGTTAAATTATCAGAAATTAAAATTAGTAAATTGAGTTGATGGTTACTGTAATGATTAAGATAATCGTTACTTATGGTGACCTTTTTTTCCAATCACAACCAAACATATCTCTGGAAATGAGTCACTAAGGATGGCGCAGCATCTTTCTCTTTTGATTAATCAAAATTATATTAAATATATTCTATTTTATATTAAAGAACAATTTAGTCATAAATTTAAGCTGGTGTTAGAGGATAGCTAAGTTGCTTCTCATATTCATTTCCTTATTTATGTAATGAAAAGCAGAAAAATATTTTTACCAGTGTTTCTCAACCTTGGCTGGAAATCAGAATCACTTAGGGAGCTTAAAAATATACTGATGCCTGTGGGTCCCATCCAGGGAGATTCTGAATTGTTCTATGGCAAAAATTCTCAAAATACAGTATTAACCTTGCAGCAGCAGCAGCACTTGGAAACTTGTTAGAAATGCAAATTCATAAGCCCCATCCCTGATCTAGCAATCTCTTGTTTTAACAACTCCTTCAAGTGATTCTGAAGCAGCAGGTCTCAAGCTTTAATGTGCATGTACATCTCCCAGGGAATCTTAGGAAAACGCAGATTTTAATTTGTGGTCTGGATATTATACACTCTCACAGATGCTAATCCTGCTGGTAGCAAAAATATAATTTGAATTACAAGAGTCTCAAATGGGAATGCAGCCAAGGTGCAAACAACTAGTCTAGATAGCTCTATGGGACACTGCCAATAGCCCATGCAATCTGAACTCTCTCTGCTTGGTTTTCTGTACCTGAGGTTGTAGAATCACTGAAGAGCACATACTTCTTGTTCTCTTTAAAGTGATGATCTGGTTGGACATGGTGGCTCATGCCTGCAATCCTAGCACTTTGGGAGGCTGAGGCAGGCAGATCACTTGAGGTCAGGAGTTCATCACCAGCCTGGCCAACATGGTAAAAACCTATCTCTACTGAAAATACTAAAATTAGCTGAGCGTGGCGGCACGTGCCAGTAATCCCAGCTGCTCGGGAGGCTAAGGCAGGAGAATCACTTCAACCCAAGAAATGGAGGCTGCAGTGAGCCAACATTGCACAACTGCACTCTGCACTCCAGCCTGGGTGACAAGAGCAAGACTCTGTCTCAAAACAACAAGGAAACCACAAAATAAAACCTAAAGTGATGATCACTGACTAAGTGGCTCCTTGGTTGCCCAAGAATCCCAGTTGTGATCGTTTTATCCCTTATTGTCTAGAACTAATGTTGAACACCCTGCTTTTTAACTTCATCTTGTTTTTTCTACCCCCATCATCAATATTTGCCTGATTCACCATCTTTCAAGATTCTCTTCATTCTCAGCTAAACATTGGCTGATGTGGGATGCACAAATTCTAGTGCATCAGAAGAGAATCAGCTTCCTCCCTTTTAAAGTAACATGGATCCTTCTGTGTATGGAATTGGTGGGTTCTTGGTCTCTCTGACTTCAAGAACAAAGCCCCAGACCCTGGTGGTGAGTGTTACAGTTCCTAAAAGCAGCGCCTCTGGAGTTGCTTGCTCTTCCCTGCCGCTTTGCGGTCTCACTGGTTTCAGGACTCATACTGCAGACCTTTATGGTGAATGTTACGGCTCTTAAAGGCAGTGTGAATCCAAAAAATAAGCAGCAGCAAGATTTATTGCAAAGAGCAAAAAAAGCAGAAAATAACTTGAGCAGGTGGCCACTGGCTGACTCAGGCAGCTTGCTTTTAGTCCCTTATCTGGCCCCTCCCACATACTGCTGATTGGTCCATTTTACAGAGAGCTGATTGGTCCATTTTACAGAAAGCTGATTGGTCTGTTTTACAGAGAGCTGATTGGACCATTTTGACAAGGTGCTGATTGGTGCATTTACAATCCCTGAGCTAGACACAGAGTGCTGATTGGTGCATTTACAATCCTCTAGCTAGACATAAAAGTTCTCCAAGTCCCCACTAGGTTAGCTAGACACAGAGCACTGATTGGTGCGTTTACAAACCTTGAGTTAGACACAGGGTGCTGATTGGTGTATTTACAATCCCTTTGCTAGACATAAAGGTTCTCCAAGTGCCCACTAGACTCAGGAGCCCAGCTGGCTTCACCTAGTGGATCCCTCAGCGGGGCTGCAGGCAGAGCTGCCTGCCAGTCACATGCCGTGGGCTCGCACTTCTCAGCCCTTGGGCGGTTGGTGGGACCCGGTGTCTGTCGGTGAGGCTTGGGCCTCGCGGGAGCCCACCGCGGGAGGGTGCGGGGGGGGCGGGGTGCTGGGGGGGCGGGGGGCGGGGGGGGGGGGGGGGGGGGGGGGGGGGGGGGGGGGGGGGGGGGGGGGGGGGGGTTCGAACATGGCGGTCTGAAGGTTTGGAGCCCTGCCCCGCGGGGAGACTGCTGAGGCCCGGTGAGAATTCGAGCCTGGTGCATGTGGGCCGGCAGTGCTAGGGGACCCGGCACAACTTCCGCAGCTGCTGGCCCGGGTACTAGGCCCCTCACTGCCCTGGGCCGGCGCCGGCCACCGCTCCCAGTGCGGGGCCGCCGAGCCCCTACCCGCGCCCGCCGGACTGTCAGCGCCTCGCCGCGCGCAGCCCCGGTTCCCGCTCGCGCCTCTCCCTCCACACCTCCCGGCAAGCAGAGGGAGCCGGCTCTGGCCTTGGCCAGCCGGGAGAGGGGCTCCCACAGTACCGTGGCGGGCTGAAGGGCTCCTCAAGCACCGCCAGAGTGGACGCTGAGGCCGAGGGGGCGCGGAGAGCCAGGGCTGCTAGCACATTGTCACCTCTCCCTTTTACCGTCTCCTGATGCCCTGAGACCAGTGTCTTGAGAGCATCACATCTTGTTGCATGCATTCTGACTGGGCATGCTCATCTCTTCCAATGTGCCTGAGAAACACTCATGTACTGATCACGCCCTGGCCAGGCCAGATCTCTCTCTGGCTTGTCACCGAGTGGACATCTTTCCTGTGATTTCTCAAAGTCACCTCAAATTCGGTTTGCCCAGACTAGACCTCATCTTCCCCACCATGTCTGCTTCTCCTCCTGCATTCTCTGTTTCAGTGATAAGTAACTTGGGGAGCATTTTTGATTCTCCTTCCCCCTTTTCCATCCCAAATGGGACTTATCATTAGGATCTGTGGATTCTATCACGCTTGATTCCACCTACTTTTCACCACTTTGCCTCTACTTCTCTGGTGCAGGTCTTCATCATCTCTTGCTTAAATTGCTGCTACAGTGTCCTGACTAATTTCCCTGCCTTTAGTCTGTCTGTCAATTTCTAGTCCACTTTCCATGTGGCAATGAGAGTGTTTATTCTTGCCACTTCTTATATCTAAAACTCTTTAGTAGCTCTCCATTGCTCTCAGAATTGAGACTCCTTATTATGGCTTAAAAATCATTAATTATCTGGTGCTTGCTCACCTTCCAAGGATCTTCTTTTCACCTTAAACTGGATGCATTTTCCATATGTACTTTCCATATCCCCTTTCTCTGTAGGTTCTAAGCCTTTGAAGAGGTGATGCCTCTGCTTGGAGTGTCTTTCCATTCTCCCATTAGCCTAGTTTTTATTCTTTTTTCATTTGCTAAGATATTACCTCTGAACAGATGCCTTCCTTGACCCTGCCTCTCTCAAAGGTGAGTTTCATACCCTCTTATCCTTGGTATTAAAATTATCACACTGAACTTCAGTTCCCTCTTTACTTGTTTATCTTTCTCAATAGCCTTAAGAAGGGATCATCTTCTTCACTTCTGCCCTTAGCATCAAGCCCAATGTCTCTATTATAGTCTGTGCTAAATAGTTATTAATAAACAAAATACCCAGTTAGTGTAAGGAAAGCAACCTGCCATGGTAAATCAGTGTGAGAGAGGTTTTGAGGCAGTCATGTAACTGTTAGAAATACACAAATCACATTACAGTAGTGACTTCTCTGTTTATCACAGTGCTCAGTTTCTTATTCCAGGATATTTAGAAAAAGTATACCTAAAAGAAGTGGAGAAGTCATTAGGTTGAATGACGTATTTTCTTCTGCTGAGGTGTTATAATGTAATTTTTAAAGGGCCTTGGTTAGCAATTAAATTCTTTATATCCTTGCAGCAGTTCTTTTTTTCTAGGTTTCATTTCCTTTCAGAACCAGATGAGGATTTTTGTGTAACTGATACAATTCCATGTTCTAAGTCCTCACCTTCTCTCTGTTTCAATTTCTGGGTTGTATGTGGTAGATTGCCCAGTCTATACCTAATCAGCACTAGGTCAGAGAAGAATAAATCGCCTTCATGTTGTGGAGCTGGCAGCCTTCTCTGGTGAGTGATAAACCCATGCCATTCTAAAAGATCTGCAGACCTGTGTGAACTCTTCTTCCAGGGAGCTGTAATTACTAACTTTGATGGAAATGCCAGTTTTAAAAGATTGCAGTTCATTTCCTACATGCATATTTACCTAGGGAAATTTTGTAACATCAAGCGAAGTTTACTAAATGAGCAGCAAATGAGTAAGTGTACAGGTTGATGACAAACAGTCCAGTCCAACATCTCCAGGGCCTTTGCCAATGTTTCTCTGGAATTTTGGACCCTCAAGGCCATCTGAGTTTTACCATGTTCTCCTGATTTCTGTTGTATGGGGTCATCCTCTTTAGCATTTTGCAGACCATAATTTTAATGCTGTCTCCCAGGTGGAGGGTTGATGATCCCTTTATAGACCACATTCTAGCACAAATTAATGTCACTGTTTCTCCTGTAGGAGGAGCCTGGCACACTGAATACCAGTGGAGTCTCGCTCTCTAGGCTTATCTTGGGAGCTAGGTATGCTTATTCTTGTTTCTGTCCCTTTCCTTATGCACTGCCACAAAGGAATTGCTCTAGAATCCATTTCTTCTTCCTCATCTCCTCCATTTCTTTAAATCTTATTTTGTAAAGTTCAAGTTTCATTTCCTGCAATCAGGGAATACATCGTGATCTCTAGGTGCTTTGTCATTCTCAATACTGTGTGCCATTCTTTCTAATTATTTCATGTTCCTTTGGAGCAGAGGTTGTATCTTTTACTTTATATGGAAAAGTATGGCTTCGTGCAGCTTATAACTCAGACTGAGGCCATTTAAATGCTGTGTTTCATTTGAAATGACACATGGAACTGTTGTTACCAGATTTCTCACTGTCTTATCTGAAAACCAGATTAGCGCAGGGAAGGCTTGGAGCTTTTCAAACCTTCTCATATTTTCTCTGGCTTTCAGAATTACTATATAGGGCCTTTTCTTTGGTGGGGATTATACCTCACTGGCTCTCATGTAACCAATTTTCCTCTCACTCATTATGGGACTGTGAAAGAAAGAATTACAGGGTGGAATTATAGGATTAATGTTAAAAGGAATTAATTAGCTTCTTTGTTCCTTTAATTTCCAGTTACAAGAAAAGAATTAGATCAATTACATTTCTATGAGCTTGATCTCACTTATACCATCAGCACCTAGTACCAGTGCCTGGTATGTGAAAACAGCTTTCAATAAATACATATGTAATAGATTTATCATACTAGGAAAGATGGTGATAAAAAATAATAGTAACCTCTTACTAAAATGAAGAGAACATCAACATCCTCTTTGCTAGATGGCCTCTTTGTACATTTTGTATTCTCTTGAGTATTCTGGAATCAGTAAAAATGGTGTTTTCAAATAATCTTATCAGAAATTCAACTGCATCTTTGCTTGGTAATCTGAAGTTTTTGGAAAGAACATATTTCAATAATAAAGAATGACATAGAAATTTTTACATGGTAAATATTAAAATAAAATATGACATTTTAAATTTAAGTCCAGAGTTACTGTTTCAGAGCTGAATACAGACATCTGAATGATAAGCAGAGATTTCATTGAGAAAATCTCTACTTTTCATTCCTACTGGCTTTACTATGTCATGGAGAGCTCAAAATATCATCACTGAATTAGTTTTCTAGCTGACTTCCTCCTGGTGGTGTTTTACATGTTAGTGACATTGATTTCTGGACTTTTCTTTTTCCCATAGGTCTTACCTCATTTATTTGAAATGGAATTGATTAAAACAGCAAAATAAGACAATAGAGATAAAGATGAAAAATGTGGTATAATTTTAAAAAATTACCATACTAGGTATATAGTCATAATTATGAAAAATTATTCTCATCTGAATGATGCAAACTGCTCAGCTTTTATGCTTTAGAAGATATCATTAGTAGTACCTAATTTATTGGATTTGAACATTCAAGAGCAAAGAGATGATACACCAATGAGTTCCCTTGTCTCCTGCTTTCTAGTTTATGTAATTGTAATTGAGTATCCTAGATTATCGGTTGCTTTTTGGGGGTATGTTTTGTGATGATAATGATAAAAAGAAGCAGTTCAGTCATGACATTTGCAGTTATCTTTCTTGCAGTAACCTTCTAGAAATGACTCTTCATCTTTCTATCTCTAAATTGGCTTATATTTTCCCTGTCTTGGTTAATGGTGTACTCATTCTTCCAATTGTGAAAGTAGAAAGTCAGCTTACTCTTTTTTCTTCTGTCTCCCTCTGAACCACTGACTCATGGCAATTTCCCTTTAGCATGTGTTCCGTATCTGGACCTTCATGTTCAGTCTCATTGTCTCTCCCCTGGTTCAAGTTCTCAGATAATAACCTTTTGCCTTCAGTCTTCCCAAGCCTTTAGTCTTCCCCATTTCAATTCATCTCCTGTACTATCATAAGACAATTATTGATTTTGCTCTTTTCGTTTCCCCTTCCAGCTTTATTAAGATGTAAATGACAAAAATTCTGTATATTGATGGTATAAATGTGATGTTGTGATACATGTATACATTGTGAAATGATTAAATCAAGCAAATCAATATATTCATCATCTTACATATGTATAACTTTTTGGTGGTAAGAACATTTGAGGTCTACTCTTTTAGCAGTTTTTAAGTGTCCAATACATTTTATTAATTGCCGTCACCATGGTGTACAATAGATCCCTAGTTCTTGAGATTTTGCTATTTTCTTGCTCAAAAATTGTTAGTAGCTATTACCTACAAAAATATAACCAAATTAGACTTTTAAGAATGTTTACAGCAGCATTGTTTATAATGGCAAAACATTAGTATCAACACAGATGTCGGACTATAGGAAAACAGTTAGATAAAATGTAATTAAATCCTTATGATAAAATGTGACCATTAAAGTTGCTGTTTTTGAAGAATTTTTAATGTGTGAAAATGTGGAATGTAGCAGAGCCTAATACCATATAAATTCAAAATACAAGAAACATTTATGTTGTTTTTTGTTTTTATGAGACAGAGTCTTGCTCTGTTGCCTAGGATGGAGTGCAGTGGTGTGATTTCGGCTCACTGCAAGCTCTGCCTCCCAGCTTCAAGCGATTCTCCTGCCTCAGCCTCCCAAGTAGCTGGGACTACAGACATGTGCCACCACGCCCAGCTAATTTTTTTTTTTTTTTTTTTTTTTTTTTTTTTTTTTTTTAGTAGAGATGGGTTTCACCATGGTGGCCAGGCTGGCTCGAACTCCTGACTTCAGGTGATCCGCCCGCCTTGGCCTCCCAAAGTGTTGGAATTACAGGCATGATCCACTGTGCCCGGCCAAGAAATATTTATGTATATATAAATGTTAGCAGTGGTTATTTCTGAGTGACTCAATAACAGGAGATTTTTCTTTTTGCCTACACTTTTCAATTTTTCTACAATGCATTGTTTTAATAATCAGAAAAACTTGCTCTAATGATTGGGATATGTAAGAGAGCTTATAAGTTAGTTTAGTTTAGTTGTTCTTAATATATTTTTGGATCATGGGCATCTTTGAGGATCTGACAAATGACATGAAATTTCTCTCAGAAAAATGAACATCTGCCCATAAGCACAAAATGTGCAATAGAACTTCAGCAGGATTTTGGGCCTCAGATCAAGAGCTTTTTGATAGTAAGCACAATGCTCTCATTTAAGAGATGATGGAGGATCTGCCTGTTTTCCTACAGGAAGCTGGGAGCAGAGGCAAAACTAGTTATTAGTACTTTAAGCTTTTGCCTTGAAACTAGGCTGTCCAGCAGACTTGAGATCACTTTGCAATGCCCTTCATTATGTGCTACTGAGGTACGTTCTGTAATTTGCTAAGCCTGTGAGTTACCCGTCCACACCTGAAGAGGTTCCACCCTATGGTGGTTACTACTGTTATTCTTTGTAGCAGTGCCAAAGCTTTTCCTTTCTGTAAAGATAAGCTTTTACTGGAGAGACCTAGGGGAGTGGCTTCTAAGTCAGTGGTGGGTCCTAGAAGTAAGCAAATATAATGTGTTTCTCACATTACTGAATTTTGTATCTATTACTTTCTTAAACATTTCCTCTCAGATTTGATGATTTTGTTGTAAAGAGGCATGATAAAGACTTTTTATCTTGAGAATGTTTGTTTTCTTCCATTATCTGGCAGTTTTCCTTATATGACCTTGACTATGATGGTAACCGGAATGAGGCATCTGTCTGCTCTAGAATTTTTCATTGTGCTTGGTGCTGTAGCAGTTCTCTACCTTGTGCCTGCACAGCCTTCATGATTAGGGTTTGGAAAGGTTTCCTTTCCTCTGGTTTTAGGTGATTTTGTTATTTCATAGCCTTAAGTTAGCTAGTAAGTGAGGGAAAAGTCCCACTACCAACACCCTGGAGCCAGCCTTTGACTGGGAATGAATGTGGAAGAGTGCCCTTTCTTTGTCAGAAAGTCCTACAGGGCCTTGATGAATCTTGCCACAGACAGCAGATTTTACAAATAAAGGAGAAGTGTTTTCTTTGGTGCAATAAAGATGGCAAACACAGATCTAGAAACAGCTGTCTGATATTTTTTTGCAAGTTGTCAAGCCCTCTACAATCTAATCTCTGTGGAGGGCCCTGTATCAAAACAGAGGATTGAATCCCTCGATTGAGCAGAGGAATTGTGGGAAAGGTAAGGAAATGAACTTTTTTGATGCCTCCAAGTACCAGCACTGGCCAAGGTGCTTTCACAGATGTAATATTTAATCCTAGGAGAACCCTGTGAAGTAGGTGGTGGTGTTCTTATTTTTATAGGTGAGGAAATGGAAGCCCAAAGCATATTTTGTTCAAGTATACTGTTAGAGACAAAACTGAATATGTCTGCTTCCAGTCAAGCTCTGTCTCATCTATAACAAATGGGTTGTATGACAGCACATGGTTTTGAAGTGCTCTAATTATCTTTTATATGTATGTGTTTCAAATATTTTTATTTATATACTATGATCTCATTAATAAAATTAGAAAATACAGAAAGCTATAAGCACACACACAACCCTCACATGAAACAGTTCTACTCCAACCACAGTCGCTTGTAGACCCTGATAGATAATAACTGGCCCTGATGAAGATTTCCTCTCCTGTCTCTTCTCTTTGCTTATATGCTGTTGTATTTTTTCCAATCCTTTCCCCCCAACTATATTTCCAATGTAATGGAAACACACAGTTTTAAATCCTTATTATATATATATTTGCGATGCGATAACTTTTTGCATAGCGCTTCATTCTGCGCACAGTTTAGTGCTCTCCCACTGTCATCTTCATAAGATCTGCCTGTTGAGAGGAAAGCACAAAGAGCGCCATAGTTCCTGAGCAACCTGGGCAGAAACACATGGGTTTGGGATAATACACGTGTACTTTTCTTCACTCCTCTACATCTGCTTAAGATGAAAATGATTGGGTCATTATCATTTGGTCTGTAGCACAGGAGAACATAGTTAAGTCATTTGGCTGAGCCTGGAATGCCAGAGAAAATGTGTCTACTGACATTCTATTTCCACCTCGCTGATAGCCCTAAGAAAACAGAAAAATGGGTATAACTCAGATGTGTTCCCTTGCTGTCTTAGAAATAAACTCTTAAAGCTTATTGACTAGATTGTATATCCACCTAGATTTGGGCCAGAGTGAAGACTAATGCCTACGGTATGTACACCCATGTTTGGGTGCTGTCAGAGCTCAGGAAACAGAAGCCTGGAGATTGCCTAGTCTCCTGCCCCTTCCAGATTATTGGCAATCTTCCTCTCAGGCACACTCTGCTCAAGAGTGAAGCAGCAGCAGCCTGGAGAAGCTGCCAATGATAATAGGATGCCAAGAAAGAAAAGTGAGCAAATTAGAAAGATGCCCACCAGCACTTATCTATTTGGAACCCAATCTTTTCTTTCTCTACAAAACTTTTAGATTGCCTGACTCTTGAACTTCAAGGTTTCCTTCTTTATAAAAATTCTATTAAAAAAGTACTGTCATTCCACTATGTATGTCTCTCTAGAGCCTGCTTTCATGGGGCTTTCCAATATCCTGCTGTGGGGAAGCAAACTGTTTGCACTTCTTGCAGGAGATTTCTCTAATCAGTTTCCCTCTCTCTCTTTCTCCCTCGCATTTACTGATGATAAGATTGTGTTCAGGGTAGAAATTTGGCCTCCTGTTTGAGTGACAACAGCAGACCCAGCCCTTGTAAATGTCTGCCCCTTCTTCCTGCTGCATCTGGCTTCCTGCCTTCTGCCAGGTCTCAGCAAGCCCTGTGAGGCAAAGCACCTTCTTCCTTTTACCGTGGACAGCTGCTTCTCCCAAGCTGTCTGCCATCTTAGGAGGGACCAACACTCTTTGCAGTTTTGTAGCTTCTGTCCTGTTCTTGTGAACAGGTAATGTTCACTAATGTAAATGGAGCTTTATGTCTTTATTGACTTTGTAGTGAATACAATTGTCAGAGAGGCTGCTTCAAAGACGCACCTTGCTCTCCTCTGCCGTGCCTCAGGGCTCAGCTTGGGAGGAGGTGCGCATCTCAGAGCAAGTACAGCATTTTTTTGGAGGAGCAGGGTGTTAATGGCAGGTGACACTTGGCCCCTTTTGTGTGCCTGAGCTGTTTTGCCACGTACAGAGTGAGAGTGGAGCAGAAAAGGTTTTTTTCTAGTCTAGGGTCCCACCAGCTAAGGCCTTGTGATTGAGCCATCTATAATCCCAAGGTGGACCTTGAGGCAGCCATGAATCATTCTCTGCTCTGCCACTGTGTCAGGTAAGACTTGGAATTAAGGTTCCAAGAGAGGTAAAAGGTAAAACCAAGAGCGCATCAAATGGCCTGACCACAAATTTCCCTCCCCATTGTGCTCTTGTGGGTGGGATCTCCCAGCCAAATGACCTTCCCTATCTTACGGACCAGGCCCAGTATCTGTTTATCCCTGAGGAGTGGATTTTGCTTCCCTGACAGCCTGTGGAATTATTCAGACAAGCCAGTCACATCCTCTTGTGGGGACCAGGGCCACCTCACCCTTTTGTTACTTCAAAACCAGCCTCACACAGGCCCTGCCTGTCACCTTTCCTGAGTGTGCCCCTGTGTGGCCTGTGAGGGGTGCATTGTCCTCCCCTGGGCGGTGGGTAGATATGACTAGTGAACTGCTATTAATCTCCTCTGTTTAGGTTGAATGTCATGTGGTTGGCTATCCCCATATCTCTAGGGTGGGAATTCCTCCCTTACCAATGGGGTAAAGAAGAGGCCATCAAGACACACTGCATTCAGCTTTTCTACCCTCCTAGCATGTGTAACTGTATTTCCACTTTTCAACCACTTGCCCTCTCTCGTAACACACTGCAAAGAGAAGAAAACATGCCTGTAATTTTCATCATGATATCCTTGGTGTCCAGCACAGTGTTCCCTGGCACTTGATAAATATCTGTTGGACAAATGAATGAGTGAATTCCAAGGGTCCTTTCTGAGTAAAGATTCCACTAAATAGTTTCTCCTCTTACTTGCAAAATGTTGTCACTCTGTAATCAGGGATGGAATGAGGGCGGTGAGCAGGGTGTGCACTTCCCCTCTAACTTCTCCAGGTTTTTCCAACCTCAGAGGTGTCCCAAGCAAGCCAAAGAGAATAATGGATCCTTAGGATGTATCCCACATCCCCAGTTCAGTGCCATCTCAGTGTTAGATTGATGCACTTTTCTTGAGATAAACATTGACAGATGTCACTGAATTTGGCAACCAACTGTACCTCACATCTTCTGAGACATTCTAGTCCATTTACCCAGTAAATGTGAAAGGACTTCAGTGCCTCCCTCTTTTTTTCTCTGGGCTGTCTTCTCCAATTCTGATTTGTTCACGGAGATGGCTGTTACCAGCAACAATGAGAGCGTGCGGCCTGGGGAGGCAGGGAGCTTTCATTCTAGTGTTTTTGTGATTGCTTTGGCTATAGCTAGGCCAAGGTACCATCCTATTCTGTTTGTATTGCAGTCAAATTAATCAACAGGCATATTTTTCTCAGCCATGAAGGTGGAATTGTGTCAGGAAAAATTTGGCCTACATGAGATTTAGAAAACTATCTTTTATTTCCCTTTATTTTCATGAAAATTTGAGCTTTAGGAGAATGTGAGCATTTTTCAGATCATTGGGTCTTATAGTTTCAGGCTTCATATTTTGTGCATTCCCACTTCTAAAGCTTTGTTTTCATATATTTGCCCATTCCTCCAATCTAAGTCTTGCCATTTAAAAAGTTAAGTTCACATCTGGTTTGTGGGGAATTGTTCCCTCAATTTACCTTCTTGTTTACTTTTCAGAAATCCTTAATTTTATTTTTAGTTTATTATTTTTTCACATGTAGTATCGCTGGTATTAATTTTAATCATTTTTGCTTCTCAAAGCCAAGCACTTTGAGGAATTTTCTTTTCTTTCCAGGGTGCCTTATACAGTGCTCTGCTCATAATAGGTGTTTATTTTTTTCATAATAGGTTTTCATTGCTTGATTTTTTGATAGCAGGAACCAGGTAGGTATGCCTCTCTAAGGGTGAGTATTGTTCATAGGAGACAAAATAACAAAACTGGTGTCAGTTTGTTTGAGGTTACATTAAATGGGTTCACAAGGCCTCCTGAGCTCTGTGTATTGAAGTAACAGAAACATGAAGAATTTTATTGCAAGAGCAATTAGGCAACTTCCCAGATGTTGCTAAACTCTGCTTTAACTGTTGTGTAGAGCTAGTGTTAACTGTATTTCCCACTGCTACTGGAGACAATGATTCTAGAGATGTTACTAATTGTCACTTGCTCTTTGCCTAGATTTCTCTTCTGCTCCTTGTGGCATCACCCAGCAGCTAGACGGGCATTGGATTAGAATTTACATGGAGGCTGTGGTCACTGTTTTCTCAGGTGATAAGGAACAAAGAAAAAGAGGTGCAGAAAGAATAAATCAAATCATTATTTTAAAATGTCTTAGTTTCCAACCAGACAATGGAATTTAAGGGAGATTCCCTGCTGGTTACCCTAAGACATCTGCTTTGGAGGCCTTAGCAAAATCTCTCTGTGGGATGATTGGTCCTAAGCCTCATTAACAGAGGCTTTGTGGCTCCATTGGAGGTTGGTGTAGCACAGGTGGGCGTTAGCACAGAGGTTTATAGGACCAAACCCACTTCAGCAAGGAGAGCTAATTGGCTCCCGAGGGAAGTCCCATGAGAAGCTGTCAATCGTGAAGACTGAGTTTTTGTTTATAATATGTAGTGATTTCTCCTCTGCTGCTCTTTTCCCTCCACTATCCAAACTGCCTCTCCTTCTTGCACAAACAGATGGTGGTTCCCAAAGTACAGATAATTAGAAAGTTGAGGCACACCTTACTTTGATTCCAACTGCATTTTTCTCCACTCTTTATTCTCCCTAACCCTTCCCCTATCCCCATCCTTAGTGTGAAACAATACCCTGTCATATGGGAGGAACTCTCGCTGAGGTTGTGCTGACAAAGCTAGAAAGTTGTGTTGAAAAATAAATGTCCATCATCAGTGCATTTTATGAAGTGATTTCTAGTTTCCGTAATGTGACTTCAATTATGCTGAAAATGGAGATCTTAGTCTCATCACACACTTTTGTTAAATCATTGTATTTTAAGGTTAAGTCACAGGGCAGGAAACTCCTTCTCTGTCTGCAGGATATTGGGTGTAAAATAAAGAGAGACTTTCTCTGTCCTGGGAATGTTCTGCTAAGAAGACAGTGATGATAATAGTTACCATTGAATAAGCACTGACATGTGAGGAACTACCAGGATCCCTGCTATACAGGAAGAAGCCCAGGCTTGGAAGTACACTTGTCCAAGGTCCCAGAACAAATGTAAGTGTCAGGATTTGAACTTAGGTTTGCCTGATTCCAAAAGTCTCTGTTCTTAAAGGTTGTGTTTTGCTGACGTTTTGATTTATGTTTGCCCAAGGTCTTTTGGTTCAACTTACCAAAATAATTTAAATTAGTTATCAGACCAGGCATTCTTTCCAGTGCTTGAGGGATGGGAGCAACTCAGGTGTCGTTGACTAGCCATTCTACAATGGTGTTATTTCATGAGGTCAATTTCTGGGCCATAAATCAGTCACAGTTATTGCCAAATCCAGGTGATAGTAGGCTTTGTGGGTGATGAGGGTAGATTAGAAGGACTTTAGTTTGTTTATAATCTCCCCTGTAATTTCTTACACTGAGGTAGAAGGTTGGTGAAGAGACTAGAAAGACTTGGGGGTAAGTTCCCAAGTATTACACAGACTGAACTTTGGTTCTGTCAACTGCCTAGTAATGGGACGTGATTAGTGCCAAGAGGTCATGGGGGGATTTCACTTCCTCTGGTCAATATGATGTAGGATACAGGGTTGGGGGGAGTTCAGGGAAATAACAAACTGTAGAAACATCATTTTTATCTGTTTCATGCACACTTGTGGCCCAGGAAATTGGTAATTTCTTTGTTCTGATCATACTTAATTGAAGAGACTTTTTTTTTGACCAGTACTTACAGGAGAATTTAAGCCCGATCAATGCAAATTGATTTTTTAAAAAATCATTAAAATTTAAACCTTGGGCATTATCTTTAGGTTGTAAGTGCTAAACTCAGCCCACCTCCTTCTTTCATTATGAGCAAAAGTAATCAGAGGCCATCAGTGCTAATTAATTCAGATAAGTTAAAAACATACATATTCTTATTTTAAATGAAAGAAATTTTAGTGTTGTGATCGTTTTTATATTATTTTAATTTAAAGTTTAATGGAATAGAAAGGTACCAATTTAATTACATGTTGAAACTCCTCTAAAGCCTTCTCAGAAGTATTTCCTTTAGTTGTAGATTATAAAAAGAGATGTAGGGGGAAGATACAAGGGAGAAGGAGAATCAGTTCAAATTGTTTTGGGGTCTGATTTGGAGTCGGAAAATTGATTCTGAAAATCTAAGTTTGGAAGATTAACTAAAGCAACTCTTCTCACACATAACCTGGTCAGTGATTACCATCCAAACATTCACAGTTGTTTCTAATTTGATCAAGAAATGGTGTGGAAAAATGCACATATAATCTAAACCATATTTTAGCTGTAATTTTTGCCTTCTCCTATTGTATCCTATGTTCAATAAAATAAATATCTCTAGCAAGGAATTCAATATAATAATGTTTCCAGTCTTCCTTCATTTTTATGTCTTACCATAGGGTAGACAAAATTCCAGTGAACAATAAAATGATCAAAATATGAGGCAAATAAGGAGAATGAGAGACAGTCTCTGGGTGTCATATAAACAGGATGGCCATCCTCTGACTCACAGGCTGTCTTGTAAGGTTGGCAATGACTTTGAAATTTTATCAAGTCTATCTCTTTTCCTTTTGGCAAGACTATTCTTATGCATTTCCTAGTAGATGTTAATCTATCCTGTTTTTTAATGAACCTTCTAGTACAGAAGACACATGGTCCCTTAGGAACTCATTGTGAAGTTAGAGGGTTTTCAGAGAAGGATTCTGTTGTTTATTTTTATTGTTCATCTTCTCCACAGGGATGATCAACTTTATATAAACAGTGCTGCATCCATGCAAAGTCATTTTGCATGGCACTTGAGCAGATTGACAGATATTTAGAGAACATGACCACCTTAGGGAACAATTAGTTCAGTCCCTTCATTGTGACTGGTTTGTCTTCTCTCTTCCAAATTGATATCACAAAGTTTTTTAAATTATAAATTCATGTTGTGTTGTTGACTTATATTCACTTTAGACCTTCATATTTTTTGCCTACTCTTTGCATTGCTAGTATTCCCCTGCTCTGTGCTAAAATATGCTGGTTCTGTCAGTCAATATCCAAAATATGTGATTTTTTAAAAAATAAAAAGTGTGACAGGGTCTATGATGTGTAGGACATAGGATTAGCCTGGATATGACTCAGCATCCTAGGCTCCAACCATGGTTCTGTCACAGCTAGTGGTATGACTTTGGGTAGGTAATTTTCTGAGCTCAGAGGCCTCTGAGTCTCAGTTTATCACTATCAGATGTGTGGCCAGATTCAGAGGAGCTTTTTTCAATGGGTTTTCCATGAGATGTTAACAGATATAACATGAAAAAGGGTCCCATTTAAAAATAGGTGGTGGTGGTTGGGAGCGGATGGGGAGGCAAAGATTAAATGAACCTAAACAGATTTCTTTGCTGAAGCATGTGAGTCTTTCACATGTTTTGGCTTAAAAAAAGAAAATACATTGTAAATCTTTAGATCTTTAAGAGGCGTTTCCTGAAAGTATCCAACTATAGTTCCTTTTTTTTCTATTTTTAATGCTTTAATGCCACTAACTCTTGACCAGGCTCATCTGCAAAGCAGAAGTAGCCACTCTTTCCTTGGTGCCCATCCCAGAAATACAGTAAAACACCCAGGAGAGCATCCAGGGCTCCTGACTATGGATGAGTTTATGCGTTCCACACGTACCTTTCTGCATCGTGAACTCTTTGAGGGCAGGAGCCTTTCCTTATTAGCCTTGTGTAAAGAGGGTCTAGTCCTGTGCTTATACCTGGAAGATGTGTTGAATGAGTCAAACTGTCCATAAGTGGAAGGCACTGCCTTGAAAGTTTTGAGCTTCCTGTCACAGAAAATATTATAGAGTGAATTTTTTAAATGAGTGAAAATTGTAGTCAAGATGATATCTATGATCAGGAATCTGTGAGTTTCCTAAGGTTATAAAGCTAACATAAGAACAAAATTACTCATAGATAACCACAGGTAGGTTAAAGAAGGGCAGAGTACAGCTTTGCAGGTGGTTCTTATTGGCTTCTTTCCTTGGTCTGGATAAATTTGCCTATTACCTTGATTCTGTCTGATAATGTGAAATTATTAATTGGAGAAGTTTGTCCAGATTACCAATATATGAGGAATGGACAGAATGCCATGAAATTTTCTTCATCATTCACCTTGTACAATGTCACTGTGTACTAATGAATTCAATTCATTAAATTTATGATGAGTTTGTTTTCCTACTTTGCTGTTCCATTACCTGTTGTATTCCTTATAAGCTTCTGGAAAGCATAAAATATGTCTTATATGCATTTATTTCTCCATTGATACCTAGTGTTTTGTGATTATAGGAAGAACTCAATAAATATTTGTTGAAAAATAAAAAGATGACTATAGTGGCTCAGACATTTTTTCGAATTTAGCATCTGAAGATAGAGATAGTAAATATGATGAGCTTATATGTAGCAGAAGTTAAAGTTTTGAAAGTAGGGGGAAAAAACCCTATCATTACTTCCGAAGAATAGTCATTGTTAAGACTTCAGATTATTTCTCTCTAGACATATTTTCTGCAAAGAGAATTTTTATGTATAGTTGTAATCATATTGTATATATAATTTTGTGTCCTGATTTTTTTCATTTGAAACTGTGTTATACAAAGTATTTATAATAATTATATTTGCTCTTTTGTATATAGGAAATATTTTTACAATAAAATTTTTAAAATCATAGCAGTCTTAAGTAATATGGTTTTCACAAACAGAATTTTTAATTGTCCCTACATGGTTTCCTTAAACATTTGTTATTTTATTATTATGTTTCTTATGAGGTTTTGCCTTCATTATTTATTTATTGATATACAAGAGCTGGAGTAAACATTTTTAGACATGAATATTTTTATGTTTTTCCTTTTGAATATTTTCAAAGCATCAAACACTTATTGGCAAACTGCTTTTCAAAAGTATGTGCCAATATTTGCTATTTCAAACAATGTATGAACATTCCAAATTCATTGCAAGTTCACCAGCAAAGAACATTTTTTTTTTTTTTTACTTTTTCAAATATTGATTGATTTTAATGGGAAAATGCTTTATTATTTTGTTTAATTTCTGAGGGTATTTTTTGCCCTTGTTACTGAGGTCAAATCTTTTCTCATACTTGTCATTTTTGTTCTTTTGTGAATTGTCCATTGATGTCTTTCCATTTATTTTTCTTATTGAATTGTATGAATGCTTCATTCCATAAAACATGCTATTTCCTGCAGGGGCTCTATATTCACACACCACTGCATTGCTGATGCCCAAGGATAGTATATGAAACAGGGTAAAATCACCATCAGCAGGCAGCTGAAGCAGGTTGTTCTGTGGACTGTTTTGCAATGCAATAATCAGGAGGGAGCTGAGTTACTAAACAGTCCCCTCTTTCTGTTATTTCAGTATTGCAAAAGCAAGGCCTGGTGAGTGAGGTATGTGTGGCAGGCTTCATTCTTCCCTTGTCTCGACTATTATTAGATAGGTCCAGAAATTGCTGGTGCGTTGGGGCTGAGGGCACATTTGGTTTATGTTGTTTTCTGAGATATTAAGTGTCGCAATGACTCGCTATGGTTTGCTCTTCACTTGAGCAAATTGCCAACAGCTTGTTTGTGACTCCTTAAGAATAATGAGAATCAACCTCATTTTAGGAGAGGTGACAGATTGTGTCTGTACTTGGCATCCTTCTGCAGACATCCTTCTGCAGCTGGGATTGCTTGAGATACTTCACAGAGTTGAGGATTCATATTGACAGAGAAATGTCCATTTTGTCTGAGGAGCTGCTGAATCTGTCAGCATCTGCTGGCACAAGTGCTTTCTCTAACTTGACTTCACCCCTCAAATCCCTGGATGTAACAAAAGTCAATATAAGAACTCTGCAGTCTGTTTCAGTCCTCTGTCATTTTATCAGATAACTAAATGCTAAATGTCTTCAGATACATCATAAGCTAAGGGCTCCTTTGAAAACAGGACAGACACTTTGCAAACTACATCAAAGCATGCAGATAGTTTTTTTTTTTAATACTTTCTTTTTGTCTTGCGTGAAATACTTGAAAATACTTCAGGTATTACTGGTGCGACAAAAATTGTCCTACAGCAAAGAAAATTAGAGCTCTTTTACCTTAATAGCAAAAGTTTTGTGTAGAACAGTTAGGAATATGTAGAAATGATTTGAGGATAGAAGAGGTTTTTCCAAATATGATTTTGTTGTGTTTTATTAATTTGTTTCTTTCTTGGACTCTATAATGCCTTCTTATTACATGCAGAAGTAAATCTTAATTCTTTTTGGCCATCTCTTCTGTGTGAATTTTATTTTTTTTAAAAATAGCTTTATTGAGATATTCTTGACATATACAAATTGTATATATTTGAAGTGTACAACTTGATGTTTTATTCTATGTATTTATTGTGAAATGATTACATTCCAGCTAATTAACATATCTATCACTTCTACATAGTTACCGTGTGGGTGTGTGTATATATGTGTGCGTAGATGTATGTGTGTAAAATTCAATATGAATTTTGGATTATATAATATTGTTAAATACTTTAAAAATCAACTTTCTTATTTCTACCTCAGTATGTTTGCACATACATTCTCCCCAAGAAGCAAACCCATTCTTGTTTGTCAGTGGCGCTTTACTTCTTTTGACATTTGCCTCCTCAATTTTCTTCTTCAGTTCTGTCTCCTCCACATTATGTCAGCTCACATATTCAAAACATATTGCCTTACAAATCCTCTTGGGTATGTCTATGTATTATTTCCTTAAGGTAAAACTAATTTTACATTCTTTATGTTTTCCAGTGTGTTGACTAGAAATTTTTGTGTGCACTGTGTATCTAACAAATGCAGTTGTTTGATTCTCTTTCATTCTAAAACATTCATGAGATTCAAATTGTGATCATATTACCAGGTAATTGAAGGACACATGAGTTTAGGGTTATTGATTTCATATTTTAAACAAAATCACAAATTAAGCATTTATAAAATAAAATAGATTGTGATTATATTTTTTGTTTGTCCCTTAATCTTTAAGCTATTTCACAAAATTTGCTTTTAAAGATATTTTCAAATCTCTGATAAGGCCATGCTTAAAAATACTTAAACTCATTATAAAGTAGTGGTACTGATGGTGATGTTTGAAGAAATATCTTTGAGAGTGGGAATTATGTGATTTTGGAACTCTGCATGTAGACCAAGTTCTGGCAACAGTTTGGAATACAGAGGACAACTTTGGCCAGCTGGAGCAACAGCAAAATCTGATGGTGATAACTCTCAAGAGAGTCCATGTAAGGCTTAGTAAAGATGCATGGAGGAACTATGCATCTGATTTTTATTCACTAAAATTAAATTCTGAGATTCCCAATGCAGTACTGAAATTGTGAGCTCGCTCTTTGACAATAAATGTGTCCAGGGAGGTGATGAGCTTGTTAAACATCAAGATTATAATTCAAATGACACCATCAAGTTGAAGAAATGTAAAAATACATACAGACGCAATGTTTGAGGAATCATTTGCCGGCGTTACATTGGAAAATATGTTGCATAGTGTTTTCTTAAGCTTAGTGTTTTCCTTTGTTGTTGTTGTTGTTTTGGAGATAGGGTCTCACTATATTTGCCAGGCTGGTCTCAAACTCGGGGCTAAGTGATCTTCCCGCCTTGGATTAAAGGTGTGAGCCACTGCACCTGGCCATGCTTACTTTTGAGTAGTTGTTGACAATGATGATGTTGATAAAGAACAATTAAGTATGAATTTGAGTTATTTACTTCTTATAACAATATACTATGTTATAATTATGTTGATTTATAAATGAGAAAATTGAGGCTCATAGAGAAGATGTGAGTTGCCCTAGGTTATATAACTAGTAAGCTGCAGTTACGATTTGAACACACTTCTTACTGAGTCCAAAGACCAATATTTTGAGATACTGAAAAGTTTTTTAGGATATAGAAAATGAGTCATGAATAGTTACTATGACATATAAAAGAGGGATTCCTTGTGTATTCTGAGAAGTTCCAGTGAGTTAGTGTTGGTCAAGTCACCTCTTGGTGTAATGTTAACATTTCTAGTTAAACCTTGAACTCTGCAGCCATCAAGAGATTATACCCCAAGAACAAAGGGATCATAGCGATGTCTGTCCTTTGACAAACATCAGTGTCTTCACTTTGACAATGGTACTCATCTTATCTTTTGCTCCTCATCCCTATCTTTTTCTAATCTCAGCTGAATTGGTTGAACAATGATCGTCATTTTCATCCCTTGATATGAAGAGATGACCACTAAACTCAAAGAAAGGAGAAAGTGTGAATATGACACCTCTGAGCCGGGGAAGCAAAGTGTAAACTGAGGCAGCAGTATTCTTCTTTAGGAAGTATTTAAGCCATGATGCTACTTTTCAGTATATTTGCTATGAGAATGAGGTACTTGCTAATGAACACTCTCATTGTATATTAATACCTGTACTAATTGGGCATTTATTATATGCCAGGTACAGCACTTAGGGCTAACTGCATGCTTTCTCATTTTATTTTTTACAATGACCTTATGATGTATATACCATTAATACTCTCATGCCATAGATTAGCAACCTGAGGCATAGAAAGGGTAAATCACTTTCTAAGATTACACATTTTATTACTGGCTTAATCAAATGGTGTGTAAGTATCATGATGACATAGTCTATGCTATTAACAAGTCTCTTCTGCTTTTTGCACTTTAAGCATTCTACATGATTTTTACACATGATTTTGCTCATGGTTTACCTCGATGATTTTGAAACTCAATCAAGTTATGGCTACCGGATTATATGAAGGGACACCATAAAAACCCTGTGTATTAATTGCTGTTGGTTTCACTTTAGCAGAAGACACATTGGATTGGGCGTCAGGGCAAATGAGTTCTGGCCAAAGATATGCTCTTGGAACCACTTCTTTCAGCTGTTAAGTGGAATGAATAATGCTTCACTTGCTTAAAGGCAGGGGCTGGATAAGATAGCATCTTTGACTGAATATCCACAGAACAACGTGTTTCTCATTGTGTTCTTTAGGGGCCAGGGTTACTGGCATATATCCCAATGAGCATGAATTGAGCATCTTAAAAGGTGTCATGAAAGCATGAAGGAAAGAAATTTCTTGTCTCTTGGTATAATGTTAACATCTCTGATTGAACCCTAGACTCTGCAGCCAACAAGGGACTACAGCCCAAGAACAAAGGGATCGTAGGTAGTCTCCCACATAGCAATGCCTCTCCTCTGAGAAACATGGGTGTCTTCACTTTGACAGTGCTACATTATCTTTTGGTTATCATTCCGAGCTAAAACTAATTTTAGAAGGGCATAGAAAGAAGAGGTATATCTAAGATATTCTCTTCTAAGTACCAAGGATGATTGATGATTCTTTTCAGAAACAAGAAGCTTTCTTAAAAGTATGATATGTTGATGGCTTTGTTGAGTTAGCAATTTATCACACCACATAGTTCTGTGGATAATTTATCATTGAATCAGGTTCCTTTACTTTGTCCCAATATTATAGGTTAATCTGGGGCATGTAGTTTCTGAAATATTGACAAACTCATTTTGAATTATTATTTTATAAACTGTGAAGACATTTAGCTCCTTTTGATTTCATACCCTTGACTTTAGTACTCATTCTAGGCATGAGAAGTATGTGGTATTGTGTGAGCATCTGTAAAGATTGTAAATAATTTTAATTAAGATGGCTGTACTTTTTCTCCTCACAATGGATTCTTTTGCTAGGCTGGTAATAATCGTGTTTTTGCTAAAAACACCTCATGGAATTTCTTTTCTTTTCCCATAAAATAGCTGTTTACTGTAAAATTGAGATAGACTCTCAAGTCTGGAACACCTTCCAATTCATCAAAAAGGGACAACCTAATATTCCAAAGCAGACTCAGTCCTTTTAACATGCATGCATTTGAGGACTAGTCAATAGAAGTGGCCTGTTCTGTAGGAAAACATTTCTTGGCACATTATTATTTTAAGTGCTTACAGGAGACCACAGAGGGAGAGAAAAGAGACAACAACAACTTCTAGCATGCCTGGGGGATGACTTGCTCTTTCATATTTGTGGAACCCTGTGTCAAGAGAGAAAACATCTAAAAATAAAAATGCATTTACTCAGATCCTCTAGGGCAAGGTGCAAAGAGCCTATGCTGTAGGAGCTCAGATTAAAAATTAAATGGCTGAAACCTGCAGAGCAACTGCCATCAGCAGAACCGTGGGCTCCTTCTGGTTAACTCTGTGCCACTCAGTTAGTTTCCATAAATTGGCTTTGGGTACTGATGTTCTTTGGTCTTTTTATGTGCTGTTCATAACTAATAGTGACCATGCTGGTAAATTGTTTCTTCGGTCCTGTGCTTATTGGCCTTTCAAAGCACTGACTTCATCCACCAATATATAGAGTCACCAGATGGGATCTGGTTTGTTCAACATTCTAGTCAGGTTCCAAGTGGTAGGAATCAAAATTCCACTTTAGTTTATGTATATTATTCCTATAGCTCTTCCCTTGAGATGTGGCATGGGATGGAAAATGGAGCCTACGTGTGGTATAAGCACTACTTAAAATTTATCAATAGAGAGGGATCCATGAGGAGGAGGAAGCAAGCCAAAGAGATTTGGCAGGCTAATTTTCTTCTGGTTGGTTCCTGCTCTCTTGGATTTTACTCCAATTTCCCACTCTTTCCATAGGAGTAAAAATCTTAAAACTTGAATTAAAGTTGAATTTTAATTCCTGAATGGTGTAGCATCCTTCATGTCTATACATCTCATTATCAGCCCAAAACCCTGCCATTGCCACTACCATATTTTCAAATGTCTTTCAACTCTCCAAAACCTACTGACCCTAGTTTATCATGCATTTGAAAGGCTCCCCACTTTTTGTAGAACTTCAGGTATTTTAAATCATATTTAGAAAGACTCTAAATAGACTGGAGTGAGTCTATAGCTAATGTCTGACCAAAAAAAAAAGTAAAAAAGTGTGCTGTAAAATTCTGAATATTGACTGTGCCAATTGGAGTGGCATTTTTAAAAAGAAACTATTTCATCCATAAATGATAAATATATATTTCTTTGTTTAAAAAGTACATTAATGCAAAATTCTTCACCCCCATGTATTTTTAGCTTACATGTCCATCTAACCTTTATACAGTCATGCATCACTTAGTGACAGGCATACATTCTGAGAAATGCATCATTAGGTGATTTTGTCATTGTGCAAACATTGTAGACTGTACTTAGATAAACCTGGATGGTATAGCTTAGTATACACCTAGGTTATATGGTGTATCCTACTGCTCCTAGACTACAAACCTGTACAGCTTGCTACTGTACTGAATTCTGTGGGCAATTGTAACACAATGGCAAGTATTTTTGTTTCTAAGCATATGTGAACACAGAAAAAGTACAGTAAAAATACAAAAGAGGAAAAAAGTGACCTCTGTATAGGACACTTACCATGAATGAAGCTTGCAGGAGTAGAAGCTGCTCTGAGTGAGTGAGTGGTAAATGAATATAAAGGCCCAGAACATTACTGTACACTACCATAGACTTTGTAAACAGTGTACACTTAGGGTGCACTAAATTTATAAAAATATCTTTTTTACCATTCGACCCAGCAATCCTATTACTGGGTATATACCCAAAGGAATATAAATCATTCTATTATATCATAAAGACACATGTAGTCATATGTTCATGTTGCACTATTCATAATAGTAAAGATACGGAATCAGCCTAAATGCCCATCAATAGTAGTGGATTGGATAAATAGAATGTGGTACTTATACACCATGGAATACTATGCAGCCATACAAAATAATGAAATCATGTCCTTTGCAGGAATATACATGGAGTTGGAAGCCATTATCCTTAGCAAACTAATGCAGAAACAGAAAACCAAATACTGCATGTTTTCACTTACAAGTGGGAGCTAAATGATGAGAACACATGGACACATAAAGGAGAACAACAAACATTGGGGCCTACTAGAAGATGGGCAGTGGGAAGAGGGAGAGGATCAGGAAAAATAACTAACAGGTACCAGGCTTAATGCCTGGTGATGAAATAATCTGTACACCAAACCCCCATGACATGAGTCTACTTATATAACCCGCACATGCACCCCTGAACTTAAAAGTTAAGAAAATTTCTTTCTTCAATAAAAAATTAACAACAAATTTTTATTTTTAAAAAATTTGACTCTTTTGTAATAACACTACTTAAAACATAAAGCATTGTATAACTGTGCAAAAAATATTTCCTTTCTCTATATCCTTATTATGTAAGCTTCTTATTAAAAAATTTCTAGTTACCTCTTATTTTTTGAACTTTTTTCTTAATAACTAAGATACAAATACACATATTAGTCTAGGGCTACATAGAGTCCGTATCAACAATATCACTGTCTTTCACCTTCATACTCTGTCTTAATGAAGATTTTCAGGGGCAATAACATGCATAGAGCTGCCATCGTCTCTGATGACAATGCCTTTTTATGGAATACTTCTTGATGGGCCTACCTGAGGCTGTTTTACAGTCAACTATTTTTTTTAATAAGTAGAAGGACCACACTCTAAAATAATGATAAAAAGTATAGTAAACACATAAGTTAGTAACCATTATTTGTTATCATTATCATGTATTATATACTATACATAATTGTGTGTGCTCTAATTTATAGGAATGACAGTACAGTAGGTTTTTTTACACCAACATTGCTATAAACATATGAGTGATGCTTTCCATTATGACATTATGATGGCTATGGTCCATTAGTAACTAGGCTATAGGAATTTTTCAGTTTTATTATAATCTAATGGGACCACTGTAGTATGTGGTCCATTGCTGACCTAAATGTCGTTATATGGCACAGGATTATATTTGAAAATAATCAAAGTTATCAGATAGAGAAGTCTTAGAGATGCAGAATCACTTCTTTATAAGTTTTTGCTTCTTTGAGATGAATCCATCTCCAACTATTACTAGCTTAGAGATGCCTCCTAGCTGCCTCTAGAGATGTATATCATCTTTGATCAGGGACTGGGGACCTAAAACAGGAACAATAGCATAGCATGCTTTTATGTACAATGAATTTTCAAATATTAAAAAATTACCTTCAATATTGTTGTTATATTATCTGCATAGTATTAGGAAAAATGAGTAATAACTTATAAGTGAAAAAATAACCTATGCTGCAAAAAACTCTTTCAATGTTGACTCCAGTTTCAGCAGAATAAATTTGTCTGATGATAGCCCCAGTGTCTACAGAAAATATACACTTTCTATTATTGGGGTTAGAGTGTATTTAGAAGCACTGTGAGAAACCTTGACATTTTGGCAGAAAAGGATTTTTAACAATAAAATTGAAGAAAAGGTCATATTAGTAGGAAATTTTGGTAGTCCTTTTAAATGTCTTCCACATTCTATGGCATCATAAATGCTTTTAATATCAGATTGAATTATGGCTGTAATTTTTAGCCTTAGTAGTCTGAACATCATTTCAGACCTAGCTTAATATCTTGGAGTGTTATGTGTGGTTTCTGCTTTATTTAAAATAGAGGAGTGGCAAGGGTGATTGAATACATTTTATTTCTGCTTTCTCATCCCATTTTCTATTGCAAATGATTTTTTTTTCAGAATTAGGTATACCTACTTGTATCTGTGCAAAATGCATTTTCAGAAAATAGGTTTGGAATATTCATTTAAATCCTATTTCTTGTGACCCAATGTAAACTCTGTGCTGTTAAATCTAAAGTGTGTGAGTTCTTACAGTTGAGCAGTAATTTTAGTGACATTTTAATGTCATGTCCTCTCCTTAGCAGCCTGTTTGCATATTGCATGCAGGCTACACGTCAGGATTTTTTAAAATATGAGGTGTGTTGGCAAATGATTTTGACACAACTTGTCCTCTTGGACCAACTGTATTTTATAAACATTTTAATGCTTTACTCTTGAATGATCCATTTCACTAAGAGTCAGAAAACTGAGTTTCTGTCATGCCATGGTGACATGATGCTGACCTTGCTGAGCTAGTTACTTACTCCTTTTACCTAAATGGTTAATAGAACACACCTAGCCCTGTGTGGGCATGAGAGGGAAATGGGCCCAGAAGTTGCAGAGGTTGCATTCACAAGCCATTAAGCTGTGGTCAGTTTCTCCCAAAAGCATTGTACCTCCCTTAGACAACTTCCTCTTTAGGGAGTTGCAATATCTAGAAACTTCAGAGGAAGAGGTCCAACTGCAGGGATAGGGTTAAAAGTTTTTTTCAGAGGAGCCACTTTGCATGGCAGTGGGCCATTTCCTGCTATCACTCAGGCCCAGCCTACCCATAAGTTACAGTCTTTGGCAAGAAACAGAAGGAAACAGTGGTGGCTCTTGGAGCCACATGCTCTGTTTTTGATGGTGCTCTTTGCGCAGTGAATGCCAGCTGCTCCTCAATCAGGTATGCTGCTGTTGTTATGAGAGTGATTAGGAACAAAAGGGATCATGCAGATGTGTCAGGCTATGGGAAGTACAAATGCATATTCTGGGGGCACTGAATGTAGAGAGATTTAGAAGTTTCCTGTTGGAAAGCAGGCTATTGAAGCAGGCAGGCAAAATGATTTTGACACCAATACCAATCAAAGGCAAGAAGTGGAAGCTTGGAAATATACTTCTTTGGGAATAAGAAATTGATAAGACAAACATACTTTTTAAAAAGAAAGATAAGAAAGGTCATGAAATAATTGTGAAAGTCCAGCCTGTCCTGCTTCCTCTGCTACCACCTGAGTCTGTTACCATGGTCTCACTCTTGCATGAACGCAGTCATCTCCTACCTAAGCCCCTTATGTTCGTCTTGCTCCTTGGAGGCTGGCCTCCACATCCTTGAAAATACAAGTCTGATTTTGCCTCTCCTCTGCCCAAACCTGCCTACAGCTTCCTAACCCATGAGGAGTGAGATCAAGTGTCTTGCTATGACTGACATGGCATTCCTGGGCCTGGCGCTGCCCTTCTCTGTCCTTATCTTGCACCACTCTTACTGTCACTCGCTCCCTCCAGGTCCCTCTGTTTCCTTGCTGCTCTTTTATATGCCATCCCTCCTCAGGGCCTTTCCACCTTCATTTCTGATTAGAATGTTCTTCCCCCAGATACTCATATTACACATTTTCTCACTTCATTCTCATCTGTTCAAACAGCACTTAAAAGAGAGATTCTGTGGCCATGCTATCTAAAATAGCACGCTCACATGCACCCATGAGTTTCTCTTCACTTACCCTATCTTCTTCACAGCACGTAGCACCACCTGTCATATTCTATCAAGTTGAACCATATGAAATTGCCTTTGGGTGGATCAGTAACAGCTGAATATTGGCCATTTCATTTGGTTCAAACTAAAATGTATTTATTAATTTGTTTATTATTTGTATTTCTTCTACCCTATGATTGAAACCCTGTGGGTCAAAGGTTTTGTTTTGTTTTTGGCAACATCTCCAATGTCTAAAGCACAGCAGGAACTTAGACAAGTTGTATTGAATTAATGGAAAGGAAGAAGAAAAGTCATACAACTTGTTGACAGTAAGCAGTGAACACTTATATGAAAAATGATCTCTCTCCCTTTCTCTGTCTCTGTCTTGAGTGTGTGTGAGAGAAAGGAGAGAGAGGAAGCACTACAGGACTCTAGAAAAAGGTGATGGGATGGGCTTCAGAGGGAGTCCAGAAAATTAAAGGATTTATTTGGATCCATGTAAAGTTCAGTGTAATGTTTCTAGTTGTAGCTAGGGGCTGTGTATGCACCTATAATTATTATATATTTTTTCTATGTGGTTTTCTGAAACTGGGACCAAGTGGGATCATACAAGCTTTGGATAATATAATTGCAAACTGAAAAAGTTTCATAATTGGTAAATTACAAGGATTCATCTTGCCAATTGTGCTGTAAGTTGATTTTTACTAGAGAAAATAAGTTACTTTTTACTAACCGTTCTAGAAACATGGCTGATAACCTTATTATCATCCCTGCTACAATGCTTAGAAATACTAGATAAAATAAGTAAACTCTTCCATGCATGTCTAATCTTGAAAGGAAGTAAAATCATCACTATGGGTCAGAAGTGGAAAGGGTGAATTGAAAACCCCAGGGAAAACATTTGAATTGATGCTGCGGCTGCCTTTGGGAGAGTATTATTAGTCTCACTAACCAAGGGCTTGAGATATGAAATGGAAAATTGAGGTTCTATGGGTTAGAAAAGAGATCTTCAGCACAAAGTTGTGACCTTGGAATGGAAAGGACTGAAAAAAAATTAATCATCAGCACAGAAGAGACAAGGAAGCTGTGTCTTAGAAAAGGAATGTCTCCTTCAAAGACACATCTCTATGGATTTGTACCTCATTTAGGTTTGGGAATTGAATTTGTACTACTTGTGTAGTATGGAAAAATTACAACTTGAAAAATTAACTACAGAGAGCCCAAATTACTGATCCTTCTAAAGCACCTGGCAGAATGTGTTGCAAATTTCTTAGGAGAAAGATACCATTCAACCGCGTTTAACATGATTCCCCTATAGATAAATATCTTCTAAAGATTAACTCACAACCTCAAACTATAAAACATAAGAACAAAATCCCCCATGAGTGAGAATTAGCAAACACAAAGAGCAGAATTAGAATAAGACCTAAAAATGATGGAACTATCACATAGACTATGAAGAAAGAATATTGAAAATGATAGAGACATAAATGAATTATAAATATAAGAAAAAATGAGGTTTGAAAAAAAGAACAGACATTATAAAAGTGAAAACTAAAGTAATTGAAATTAATAATTTATCATAGGTTTAACAAATTAGATATAGCTGGAGAGAAAATTAGTGGACTGTAATGTAATTTGAATAAATCAACCAGAAGGCACTGAAAAGAAAATGATAGAAGATAAGAAAAAGAAGAGACATGTTGGAGAGCCTAAGATTCAATACATGTTTCATAGGCCTTCTAGAAAGAGAGCACAGGAAGAATTGGGAAGAGGCAGTATCTGACTATAATGCAATTAAATTAATAATTTAAATTAAAAGACAACAAAAAGAATCCCACATGGATTTGAAATTAAATAAACACACTTATAAACAACTCGTGAGTCAAGCAAAAAAATAATGAAAATTAGAAAATATTTAAAACTGAATGTTAATATTAATTAAATTAATACATTAAATATTGTATGAGAAGCAACAAAAGTTATAGTTAGAAAGTTATAGCTTTAAATGCCTATATCAGAAAAGGGAAAAAGTTATAAATTTAAAAAATTAACTTCTAATTTTTGTGGCTACATATAGTAGATGTATATATTTATGGGGTACATGATGTATATATTTATGGGGTACATATTTTGATACAGGCATGAATGTATAATCACATCAGGGTAAATGGGGTGTCTTATCACCTCAAGCATTTATTTTCTACATTACAAACAATCCAGTTATACTCTTTCAGTTGTTTAAAACTGTACAGTTAAATTATTTTTGACTATAGTCACTCTGTTGGGCTAGCAAGTCCTAGGTCTTACTCATTCTTTCTATTTTTTTGTACCTCATTAACCATCCCCACTTCCTTCTTCCTCCACTACACTTACCAGCCTGTGGTAACCATCCTTTTACCATCTATCTCCATGAGTTCAATTGTTTTAATTGAAATTAGCTCCCACACATAAGTGAAAACATGCAAAATTTGTCTTTCTGTGCCTGGCTTATTTAACTTAATACAATGACCTCTAGTTCCGTCCACACTGTTGTAAATAACAGAATCCCATTCTTTTTAATGGTTTAATAGTACTCCATTGTGTATATGTATCCCATTTTCTTTATCCATTCATCTGCCAATGGATTGCTACCAATTCCTGGCTATTTTGACTAGTGCTACAATAAACATGGGAGTACAGATATCTCTTCGATATATTGATTTCCTTTCTTTTGGTTATATACCTAGGAGTGGGATTGCTGGATCATACAGTAGCACTATTTTTACCAACTGTGTACAAGAGTTCCGTTTTCTTCACATCTTCACCAGCATTTGTTGTTACCTCTCTTTTGGATAAAAGCCATTTTAATGAGAGTGAGATAATATGTCACTGTAGTTTTGATTTACATTTATCAATTAATGATATTGAGCACCTTTTCATATATGTTTTCCATTTGTATGTCTTCTTTTGAAAATTTTTTACTCAAGTCTTCTACACATTTTAAAATTAGATTATTAGATTTTTTTAATAGAGTTGTTTGTGCTCCTTATATATTCTGGTTATTAATCCCTTATCAGATGGGTAGTTTGCAAATATTTTCTCCCATTCTGTGGATTTTCTCTTTGTTTTGTTAACTATTTCCTTCACTGTACAAAACTTTTTAACTTGATGTGATCCCATTTGTCCACTTTTATTTTGGTTCCCTGTGCTTGTGGAGCATTACTCAAGAAATTTTTGCCCAGTCTAGTGTCCTGGAGAGTTTTCCCCAAAGTTTTATTTTTGTAGTTTCATAGTTTAAGGTCTTAGATTTAAGTCTTTAATCCATTTTGGTTTTGGATACGGTGAGAGATAGGGATCCAGTTTCACTCTTTTGCATATGCATATCTAGTTTTCCCAGCATTATTTATAGAAGAAATCATCCTTTCCCTAATGTATGTTCTTGGCATTGTTGTTGAAAATAAGTTCCCTGTAGAGGTATGGATTTATTTCTGGGTTCTGTATTCTATTCCACTAGTCTATGTGTCCACCTTTAATGCCAATACCATGCTGTTTTTGTTATTATAGCTCTGTAGTATAATTTGGAAGTCAGGTAATGTGATTCCTCGAGTTTTGTTCCTTTTGCTTAGGTTAGATTTGGCTATTCAGGGTGTTTTGTGGTTCTATATACATTTTAGGATTTTTTTTTTTCTATTTCTGTGAAGAATGTCATTGATATTTTGATAGGGAGTGCATTGTATCTGTAGATTGCTTTGGGTAGTATGGACATTTTAACAATATTGATTCTTCCAGTACATGAACATGGGATATCTTTCCATCTTTTTGTGTCCTTCAATTTCTTGCATCAGCGTTTTATAGTTTTCATTGTAAAAATCTTTCACTTTTTTGGTTAATTTCTAGATATTTTATTTAGTTTGTAGCTATCATAAATGGTACTGCTTTCTTGATTTCTTTTTCAGATTGTTCACTCTTGGCATTTATAAATGCTACTAATTTTTGTATATTGATTTTGTATCCTGCACATTTACTGGATTTGCCTACCAGTTCTAATATTTTTTTTGACAGTCTTCAGGTTTTCCCCAATATAAGATCATATCATCTGCAAACAAGGGTAATTTGACTCCTTTCTTTCTAATTTGGAAACAACGTGTTTTTTTTTTCTCTTGTCTTACTGATCTAGCTAGGACTTTCAGTACCATGCTGAGTAACAGTGGTGAAAATGGGCATCCTTATCATGTTCCTGGTCTTAGAGAAAAGGCTTTCAGTGTTTCATCCTTTAGTGTGATACTAGGTAAACGTCTTTTGTATATGGCTTTATTGTGTTGAGGTATGTTCCTTCTATACATAGTTTTTTGAGGGTTTTTTACCATGAAGGGATGTGAAATTTTATTAAATGTTTTTTCAGCATCAATTGAAATGGTATTTGTTCTTCATTCTGTTGATATGATCTATCACATTGATTGATTGGCATATATTGAACCATCCTTGCTTCCCTGGGATAAACCCCACTTGGTCATGATGAATTATCTTTTTAATGTGTTGTTGAATTTGGTTTGTTAATATTTTGTTAAGGATTTTTGCATCAATATTCATCAGTGATGTTGGTCTGTAGTTTTCTTTTCTTGATGTGATGTCTTGATGTGTCTTGGTATCAGGGTAATACTGGCCTCATAGAATGTGTTTGGAAGTGTTGTCTCCTCCTCTATTTTTCAGAATAGAAACATTGTTATTAGCTCTTGTTTAAATGTTTGGTAGAATTAAGCACTGAAGCCATCAGGTCCCCAGTTTTTCTTTACTGAGAGACTTTTTATTGTAGTTTCAATCTTGTTACTTATTATTGGTCTGTTCAGGTTTTGGATTTCTTCCTGAGTCAGCCTTTGTAGGTTGTATATGTCTAGGAATTTGTTTATTTCTTCTAGATTTTTTAATTTACTGGGATTTAGTTGCTCACAGTAGCCACTAATGATCCTTCACATTTCTACAGTATCAGTTGTAATGTCTCCCTTTTCATCTCTATTTTATTTATTTGTGTCTTCTCTCTTTTTTCTTGATTAGTCTGGCTAAAGGTTAATCTATTTTGTCTTTTCAAAAAACACACTTTTTTTGTGTAGATCTTTTGTATTTTCTTTGTTTCAATTTCATTTATTTCTGCTCTGAACTTTATTATTTTTTCTTCTACTAGTTTTGGGTTTGGTTAGCTCTTGCTTTCCTAGTTCTTTAAGATACATCATTGGATTTTTTATTTGAAGTTTTAATTCTTTTTTGATGTAGGCACTTAAAACTATAAGCTTCCCTTTTAGTACTACTTTTGCTGTGTCCCATAGGTTTTGGTATGTTGTGTTACTACTATCATTTATTTTAAGAAATTTTACAATTTCCCTCTTGTTTTCTTCACGACCCACTGATCATTCAGAAGCATATTGTTTAATTTCCATGTGTTTGTATAGTTTCCAAAATTCCTCGTTTTGATTTCTAGTTTTCTTCCATTGTGATTGGAGAGGATAGTTGAAATTATTTGTACATTTTAAAACTTGTTTTGTGACCTAACGTGTGGTCTGTCCTTCCGAATGATCCATGTGCTGAGGAAAAGAATGTGCATTCTGCAGCCATTAGATGAAATGTCCTGTAAATATCTATTGGGTTCATTTGATCTATAGTGCACATTAAGTCTGATGTTTCTTTGCTGATTTTCTATCTGAGAGATCTGTCCTATGATGCAAGTGAGGTGTTGAAGTTCCCAGCTGTTTTTTTCTTGGGGTCTGTTTCTTTATTTCTAATAATATTTGCTTTTTATATCTGGGTGCTCCAGTATTGGGTACATACCTATTTATAATTGTTATACCCTCTTCCTGAATTGATCCCTTTATCATTATATTCTTTGCCTCTTCTTACAGTTTTTGTTTTGAAGTCTATTTTGTCTGATATAAGTAGAGCTACTCCTGCTCTTTTTGTTTGCATGGGTATGGAATATCTTTTTCCACCCTTTTAGTTTCAGTCTGTGTGTTTTTATAGGTGAAGTGTGTTTGTTATAGGCAATGCATGTTTGAAGGATATTAGCATCAGATATACTATTCTAGGGTAAAAGTTTTTTCTTTATGACCTTTAAATATGTCATGTCATTCTCTCCTGGTCTTTAAGGTTTCACTGAAAAGTCTGCTGCTAGACATATTGGAGCTCCATTGTGTTATTTGTTTCTTTTCTCTTGCTGCTTTTAGTATTCTTTCTTTCTCCATAACTTTCGGGAGTTTGATTATTAAACACCTTGAGTTAGTCTTCTTTGGGTTAAATCTGCTTGATGTTCTATAATCTTCTTGTACTTGGATATTGATACCCTTCTCTAGGTTTGGGAAGATTTTTGTTATGATCCCTTTGAATAAATTTTCTACCTCTGTCTCTTTCTTTACCTCCTCTTTAAGGCCAATAACGCTAAGATCTGCCCTTTTGAGGCTATTTTCTAGATCTTGTAGTCATGCTTTATTCTTTTTTCTTTTGTCTTCTCTGTGTGTGCATTTGCAAATAGCCTTCTAGCTCACTAATTTTTTCTTCTGCTTGATCAATTCTGCTATTAAGAGACTCCAGCTGGGCACGGTAGCTCACACCTGTAATCCCAGCACTTTGAGAGGCCAAAGCGGGCAGATCACCTGAGGTCAGGAGTTCGAGACCAACCTGGCCAACGTGGTGAAACCACGTCTCTACTAAAAATACAAAAATTAGCCAAGTGTGGTTGCATGTGCCTGTAATCCCAGCTACTTGGGAGGCTGAGGCAGGAGAATCGCTTGAACCCTAGAGGCAGAGGTTGTGGTGAGCCGAGATCACACCACTGCACTTCAGCCTGGGTGACAGAGTAAGACTGCATCTGAAAAAAAAAAAAGGGAGAGAGAGACTCTGATGCATTCTACAGTATATCAACTGCATGTTTCAACTCCAGAATTTCTGTTTGATTCTTGTTAATTACTTCAATCTTTTTGTGAAATTTATCTGATATTATTCTGAATTCCTTCTTTGTACTATCTTGAATTTCTTTGGGTTGCCTCAAAACAGCTATTTGGAATTCTCTGTTTGAAAGGTCACATATCCCTCTTTCCCCAGGTTTGGTTTCTCATGCCTTAATTAGATTGTTTGGTGAGGTCATGTTTTCCTGGATAGTCTTAATGCTTGTTGGTGTTTGTCAGTGTCTGGACATTGAAGAGTTAGGTATTGTAATTTTCACAGTCTGGGATTGTTTATATCCATTCTACTTGGGAAGACTTTTCAGGTATTCCAAAGTACTTGGGTATTATGATCTAAGCCATATCTCCATCAGGGGGTACCACAAACCTAGTAATGCTGTGGTTCTTGCAGAATCATAGAGGTACTGCCTTGCTAGTCTTGCATAAGATCCAGAAGAATCATCTGGATTACCAGGGAGAGATTATTGTTCTTTTCCCTTACTTTCTCCCAAACACAGAATCTCTCTCTACGTTGAGTTAACCACCTAGGGCTAGGGGTGGAGTGACACAAGCATACCTGTTGCACTAAAACTACATTGGGTCAGACCTGAAGCCAGCATAGCACTGGGTCTTGTCCAAGGCCTGCTGTAACCACTATCTGGCAAGGCCCTAGATACCTGGCCATACTTAAGATACTGTTCACTTAAGGCCCGAGGGCTCTTCAGTCAGCTTGTGGTGAATGCAGCCAGGCCTGGGACTCACGCTTCAGGGCAGCTGACTTCCTTCTGGCTCAGAGCAGGTCCAGAAATGCCATTCAAGAATCAAGCCTTGGAACTGGGGACACCAAGAGACTGCTTGTTGCCCTACCCCACCATAGCTGAGCTGGTACCTGATTTTTGGTGCTTCTGAAGGTGCGATTTTTGCATAGATAGTTGTTACATTGTTCCTATGGGCTTGGGGAACAATCAGTGGGGCCTTCTATTCCACCGTCTTGCTTCCAAAGAAGTAAATATTAATAATAAGATCAGCATCCAATTCAAGAACTTGAATTGAGAGGAGGCAAAGCAAACATAAAGTATAATAAAAGAAAAATGTGTGTATTAATAATATATAAAACAAAATCGAAAGCTCTGAAAAGACTAATCCAAACAACCCCATCAAAAAGTGGGCAAAAGAATATGAACAGATAATACTCCAAAGAAGACATTCATACCGCCAACAGACATATGAAAAAATGCTCATCATCACTTGCCATCAGAGAAATGCAAATCAAAACCACAATGAGATACCATCTCACACCAGTTAGAATGGCAATCATTAAAAAGTCAGGAAACAACAGGTGCTGGAGAGGATGTGGAGAAATAGGAACACTTCTACACTGTTGGTGGGACTGTAAACTAGTTCAACCATTGTGGAAAACAGTGTGGCAATTCCTCAAGGATCTAGAACTAGAAATACCATTTGACCCAGCCATCCCATTACTGGGGATACACCCAAAGGATTATAAGTCATGCTGCTACAAAGACACATGCACGTGTATGTTTATTGTGGCACTATTCACAATAGCAAAGACTTGGAATCAACCCAAATGTCCATCAGTGACAGACTGGATTAAGAAAATGTGGCACATATACACCATGGAATACTATGCAGCCATAAAAAAGGATGAGTTCGTGTCCTTTGTAGGGACATGGATGAAGCTGGAAACCATCATTCTTAGCAAACTATCACAAGAACAGAAAACCAAATACCGCATGTTCTCACTCACAGGTGGGAATTGAACAATGAGAGCACTTGGACACAGGAAGGGGATCATCACACACCAGGTCCTATTGTGGGGGCGGGGGGGAGGGATAGCATTAGGAGATATACCTAATGTAAATGACGAGTTAATCGGTGCAGCACACCAACATGGCACATGTATACATATGTAACAAACCTGCACGTTTTGCACATGTACCCTAGAACTTAAAGTATAATTTAAAAAAAAAAAAAAGAAAAGACTAATAAATAGACTAACATGGCATGTTTGATCAAGGAAACCACTGGAAATGTTACAGCTACTAGTATATTGGAAACAATCCCTGTACATCTGAAAGAAGAGAAGAATGACTTTGGGTTCTGTTTACATTTAATTGGTTGTTCTAGTCAGCATTATAGATAAAGAAAATAAATAAAAGGCAGAAAGAAAGAATAAAGAGAAACATAATGGTTACTAGAAAGGAGACTTCATTGAAAAATTATTAGAAAATAATACAAAAGTTCAGGATAATTGCTAGATATGAAATAAACCACCTTTGTGTACCCCAGCAAAAAACAATTAGAAAATTCAATTTAAAAGCAGATACCATGAATACAACAAAAATTAGAAACATGTAGTAATAAACCTAACAAAAGATGTTTAGAAATCTTTACAAATAAAATTACAAAATTTTAAGACACAAAGATGATGATAAATAGATATACTATACTTAAAGCAGTATGACTTAATATCAGAAAGATTTCAATTCTTTATTAATTTATAAATTCTAATAAGAGCTCACACAAGGGTGTTTTTATTGGTTGTTTTGAGGAACTTGACAATCTGATCAATCTGAATCCAAAATGTATACAAAGAGCTAAGCGTCAGTCATAACCAACACAATTTTGAAGTAGTTGGGAAGATTAGCCCTACCACATGTCAAGAGCTACTGTAAAGGTATTGTGATTAAGACATTGGGATATTGGAGCAGCAATAAATAAACATACCAAGTTCAGAAATAGACTCATGTATGCCTAAGGATGTATTACAAATCATTGTGGTAAGGATACAATAAATGATGCTAGGAGATATAATTATTCACATGGGGAAATAATAAGATCCCCTTCTCACAACATATAATAATTAAATCCCATGTGGAATGTAGGTGTAAAGGTGAAAAGAAGAGTAAAGATTTTATATTTTTTAGAAGAAAATATATGAAATATCTTTGTGGCCATTGGGCAGGGAAGGATTTCTTAAGACTAAAACCCATGTATGCCTAGTGTTCCATTACTGGAATGCCAAGCATATGAGAGTTATTTATTATCCTACTGCTCAAGATCATCGCCAAGGCCTGATTGCAAAACTTCCAAAAAATGTTGCAAACTCAGGCATAAAGGGGTTAAAAGACAAACTATAAAGAAAAATAATAATAGGTTGAATATATTAAAACAAACATTTTTGTATAGCAAATTACACCAACATTTTTAAAAAGCTTCAGACTAGGAGATATTTATAGTATATACAACCAACAAAAATTAGTATGCATTTTGTATGAAGGAGTCTTACAAATAAATACTAAAAAATTCAATCCAATGGAAAAATAGGTGAAAGATATAAACAAACAATTGACAAAAGAAATAAAAATGGACAAATATTTGCCTTAACTCACTAATAATCAGGTAAATGCAAATTTAAAAAATGAAAATTTTATTTCATACCCGCCAGTTTTAAAAATTAAAGTGTGAAAGTGCCAAATTTGGGAATTACGTAGAAGTATAAATTGGTAAAACCAATTGCGAAAGTAGTTTGACTTTACTGGGTAAAGTTAAACATTTGCATATCTTGAAGGTGGAATTCCACTTCTAGGCGTATATCTAGAAACATGATTAGATGTGTTTGCCAGGGGACATGCACAAAGATGTTTATTCTAGCATTATTTTGAAATAGCATGATACTCAAAAATAAAATTCTGTGTCTCTATAAACAGAAGAAAGTACAAATAAAAAGTGGGATATTTGTGCAGTGGACTACAGCATAGTAGATGAAATGTATAAATTCCATGAGATACATTAATGAGTAATGTTAATAAATTTAATAAACAACATAATAACATAACATAAATTTAAGCAAAAGCAAAAACAACTTGCAGAAGGATTAATATTATACAATACCATTTGTAGGAAGTTTTAGAACATTCAAAACAATATTGTACATGTTTGAAGAATACATTCATAGGCAGTAAAATAATTAAAAGAGAGTGGAAATCCTAAACACCAATTGTAGGATTTTTCTGTGAAGGGAGGTAGGGAAGGAGGCAAATGGGCTCAGAGAGGGAAGGACACACTGGGCTTTCAAATCTAACTGAATTGTTTGTTTTTTTCCCAACATTTTATTTGATACTAATTAAAGATTCATAGGAAGTTGCAAAAATTGTACAGATATGTCCTATGTACCCTTCACCCGGTTTCCCCAATGATTACACTTTTCATTACTCTAGTTATTATAGTCATGAATTTGACATTGATCTCATGTGTTTGTGTAGCTCTGTCATTTTGTTACATGTGTAGATGTGTGTAATCACCACTTCAATCAAGATTCAGAAGAGCCCCAATTACTACAAAGATCTCCCTTGTGCTATGCTTTTATAGTCACCGCCACACCCCTTTGCCACCATACCTAATCCCTGGTAACCACCTAATATGATTTTCATCTCTATAAAATATTGTCTTTTTGAAACTGTTATATAAATTAAACCATATAGTGTGACTTTTTGAAATTGGTTTTTTTTCTACCCCGCATACTGTCTTTGATCCTTGAGATCCTCCAAGCTGTTTTGTGAATCTGTAATCCATTCCTTTTTGTTGCTGAGTAGTATTCCATGATATGGATGTAGCAGTTCTTAAACTATTCACCTTTTGTGGGGCATTTTAGTCTTTTCAATTTTTGGCTACTACAAACAACTGCATATAAGTGTTGCTGCAATCATAATTCTTTTTGTCTCAGATAAATGCTTCAGAGTGAATTATGAGGTCATATGGTAAATGCATAGTTTTTACAGAAAATTAAAACTATTTTCCAGAGCTGCTGTACCATTTTATGGTACAGCCATATGTCGTCGTTCACTTCATGACATGTGAGAGATCCAATTATTTCCATCTTTGTAAGCATTTGGTATTGTCACTGTTTTTTTATTTTAGCAGTTCAAAGAGGTGTGCAGTGATGTCTTATCATCGTCTTAATTTGCATGTCTCTGATGGATAATGTACTAGCTTTCTACTGACGCTGTGACAAATATCTGTAAACTTAGTGGCTTAAAACAACGTAAACTTACTATTTTACAGTTCTGTAGGTCAGAATTCTAACACAGTTTTCACCAGACTGAAATCAAAGTGTTGGCATTCCTTTCTGCAGGTTGTAAGGGAGAATTCATTTCCTTGTCTTGTCTAACTCCTAGGCTCTACTCATATTCCTTGGCTCATGGCTCCCCTTCCTCTGTCTTCAAATCCAGCATTTGTGAGTTCAGTCCTCACATCACATCATTCTTCCCTCTTCTGCCTGGGTCTTCCACTTTTCAGAACCCCTGTGATTAAAGTAGCCCCAACCAAATAATCTGAAATAATGGCTGTATTTTAAGGTCAGCTAATTGGCAATCTTAATTCCATCTTCAACCACAGCCCCCTTTGCCATGCCAGAATAACTGGTTCTGAGGATTAGGTGTAGACTTTTTTAGGGAGCCATTGTTCTGCCTATCATAGGTAGATATGTTGAGCATCTTTTCATGTGCTTATTTGCCATCCATATGTCTTCTTCCATGAAATGACTATGTCTTTTGGCCATTTTCACATTGGATTGTTTGTTTTATTAGTATTGAGTTTTGAGGGTTTAAATGTTTGTTGTTGTTGTAGATATAAGTCCTCTGTATAATATTTGGTTTACAAATATTTTTTTCTCAGTCCATAGCTTATCTTTTCAATCCCTTAGCAGGGCCATTCACAAAACAAAAGTTTTTCATTTTGATGAAGTCAAATTTACTGATTTTTAAAAGTAAATTATGCTTTTGTTGTCATTCTTTATGAAAACTCATCACCAAGCACTAAGTCCTAAAATTTTTCTCCTATCTTCTAGAAGTTTTATAGTTTTACATTTAATTCTACGACCCATTTTGAGTAATTTTTGTATAAATAGTGAGGTGTACGTTGAGGTTTATTTTATCTATTTTATTTGTCTGTGAATATCTGTATGCATTGCTCCAGCACCACTTGCCGAAAAGACTATCCTTTCTCCACAGAACTGCTTTTCCACTGATGTCAAAAATAAATTGGCTGTATTTGTGTGGGGATGAATTGTTTCATTTCTTAACAAAAAGAGGAAATATAATAAACTACTAAAGTCTAATAAGGTTAAGGGCATAGTCATGTGTTTTTTTTAAATATTTTTCTGTTATAGTGAAATATTTTAAAATCAATAACATAATAAGGAGGAATTTGTACCCTCAAACTCTGAAAATATTAGGAAAGTGGGTAATGCTATAGTGAGATGGGAATCACAGTGGATTGGAGACTAATAGCTGTATGACATTGATAAAGTTACTGGCCTCTCTGGACTTCAGTTTTATTTTATTTTTTTTTGTGAACTGAGAGGGCTGAACTAAATGGCCCCTGGAGTCTTTTGACATTTGTATGCTCAAATAGTATGTGATGACTCCTCATTGTTGAGTTTAGAGTAAGAGATGAGGAGTGGGATCTAGGCTGTCATTCTAGTTTACAGCCTAAAGATGAGAGACTGTTTATATTTCCAGGTGGAGGCTCCCTAATTAACTACAGGTTCATAGTGGTTGAGGGCAAGCCCTCTTTTTCAAACTACTTTGGGAGGTTTTATTATACGTATAAAAATCATTATGCTATAGAAGATATCATTGTAGTTTCTTATAAATACCTCACACACTTCTTCTGGAATTCATAATGGGGTCACTGTATGATACTTCTTGGGATCTGATTTACAGTTTATAAACAAGTCTGAAATATAAATAAGAAAATACAATGTATAAGAGTCCTAGGGGTTTAGTCAGCAGAATTCCAAATAGGAGTTTAACCCTCCAAGGAGCATTTACAGTCTTCTTAGAAATAAACACATTGTAAATTGATTATGAGAAAATATTTATCATACACATTTTAATTAATAACTTAGCTGTTATATTTTAATTAGAAAAAAGTTTCTAATTTTCTTTATGGCTTTGACTTTAAGCCTGTTGTCTAGAACACAGTTTATATTTTCTGGTTTCATCATGACAAAAGGCCTTTTGAGAAGGGCTAGAGCAAGAAATTAGCAACAGGATATCGATTTTGTCTTCTTTGTTTACTTCTTCTGGCTAGTAGCAGAATTATTTTCTATCAGAAATTTTGGCATCAATAAAATAATAAAGGATTACAAATTTCATCATATGCCAACAAATTTGATAACTTACATGAAATGTACAAATTTCTGGAAAGACAGAAATTACCAAAAATGACCCAATAAGAAATAAAAATTCCAAATAGACCTACAACAAGTAAACAGATTGAATTACTAATTTTAAAACTTCCTGCAAAGAAAGTCCCAGGCCCAAATGGATTTACTCATGCATTCTAACAAAAGTTTAAATAAGAATTACTACAAATCCTTCACAAGTTCCTTCCAGAAACAGAGAAATTGGAATTTTCATTCATTGTTGGTGGTAATATAAAATGACGCAGTCTCTTTGGAAAGCTGTTTGGCAGTTTCTGAAAACATTAATTCTAGAGCCGCATATGACCCAGCAGTTTCTGTACTCTCTAGTATATATCCAAGAGAAATACCATATACCTGCAAGAAAACTTTTACCTGAATGATCATAGTAGCATTCTTCATAATAGCAGAAAATAGAAACAACCCAAATGCCTATCAACAAGTGAAGTGATAATCAAAATATTATATATCCATCCAGTGAGGTATTATTGAGAAATAAAAAGAAATAAAGTACTGATACATGCTAAAACATGGATGAACCTTGAGAATATTATGCTTAGTGAAGGAAGCAAGTCACAAAGCACTACTTCTTGTATGACTTAATTTATATGAAGTGTCCAGAATAGACAAATCTATGAAAGTTGATTAGTGTCTTCCGACAGCTGGGAAGTTTGGGACAAGAGGGAGTGATTGTTAATGGACTTGTGGTTGAAATGTTATTGAATTGATTGTGTTGATGGTTGCATAACTTTGAATATTGTAGAAACGACTGAATTGTACACTTCAAATGGTATGTGAATTATATCTCAAGAAAACTTTTATAAAAGTAATGTGAATATGTATGTTGAGATAGCATGGTATGTAGAAGTTATGCAGGGGAGTGGTTAAGATCATCAACTTGGGCCAGGGTGCCTAAGGTCATTCTCACCATAACAGTTGTGGGATCTCACAGCTTTCTTAGTTTCTCTGTGTTTCAGTTTCCTCACCTGTAAGCATAATAATAGTGTCTTTATCATGGTGTTGCCATTAATATTAAATGAGCTAATATTTGAAAAGCATTTAGAACAATATGTGGCACAACATAAACACTATATAAGTGTTTGAGAAATAAATAAATATAGGAAGACTACAATATTTGTTTCTTGGAAAATTACTTTTTATTTCAAGAGTTTGGTTTTCCTATTCTATTATGTTAAAATTTCCCTTTGTTAAAAAAAAAGGAAATGTTAGTTACAGTAGATGGCAGTTATTTTGTAATGTCTTTAATTTGCTAAAGGAACAGTTGGCACTTCTATATTGATCTCAAAGTAATTTTTAAAATATATTTTGAAATTGTACTTTTCCATGAAATCTTACATTAGAGAACCACCGTTCTAGAACTATGTCTTTGTTCAGTGGCCTTTGGAACCATATGGCTCAAAAAATTAATAACCATTAAAGTTTTAACATTAGAAGAGTATTACAGATACTCAGCTGCCTAGAAACATACTTATCATATAGGAGATGTTAATGAATGTGCATTGGAATGAATGACAAGAATGAATCATAAGTGCATGTCTTGCTCAGTGTGTGTGTGTGTGTGTGTGTGTGAGACAATGTCCTCTTTCTACTGGTCTCCTAAAGTCTATATAGTTACATCTGATATGCTTGAGTCTGCATGTTTCTGCTAACCTTATTCCCGAATGAGATTTCACTTTGAGGTATTTATGTGGATTCTAATCTTTCAGCTGAGTTTTAGAAATCCTATCCTCCAAGTATTAAGGGATAATTGGGATTATTTAATATGCCTCTCCAATTTTTCTGTGAGGTTTTCTATTAGTAGTATGGCTGCTGCTGTGTTTGCATGTGCTCACTATTTTGATTTCCAGTTTCTATTACATTTTTATGTTTCTTCCTAGTTTTTGCAGACTATTTAAATAATTTTATTTGGTCTGTCTCACCCTCTGTGTTGGCACTTTTAATTTCTTTAAGAGAAACTTGAAAATATTTTAGCTCCATAGAGCACGTTTCAGTTTACCTTTTGTATTCCATAGCCTGGATGTAAGGCTTCTTTATGTTTTGTGAGCAGTTGGAACCACACTGACTGCTATGAAAATGCTTAGTAATAATTATGCTTCCTGGATCCTTGTGAAATAACCTGCTTAACTCAATTTAGTACACAAGTTCTTGAGAAACATCTATAGCCTTTTTCATTGCAGTGTAGGACAGTAGCTCAGTGCATAGGCTCTGAGGCACTATCACATCTTTCTTGATGTCTCAAAAACATACCATTGATTTTGTTTCCCAAGTCTAGATTTACTAACATGTGAGACTGATACTGCAATGCCAGGAGAATTATTACTGATCATAATCCAAGAAGAACTGACCAGAGAATTAAAGCATTTAAAGTTGCAAGAAAGTAGGATTATTCCTTGACTTGAAAGGCTTAGTATAACCTACTTGCATCCCTGTAAGCATCTAAATTATTGTCTTAAGAGAACAGAACCATAATGATAACCACAGTATGGCTTAATATCTGCTGCTGTTTTAAAGCATTTCCCACAGTATTTCATTGTGTCTTAATGTTACTAAACTTTATATTGCAATTGCTTAGGACTGCTTTAATTGAAGCAATTTAAATTTACATATCCTACTGAGCCACTTTGTGTGTGAAGCACTAAAATGTGATAGTGGTTCTTTTTTATAGATTAGAAACTTACAAACAGTTGGTTATAGATCCTGTCTGTGAAAAAAAAGCCTTGAACAAGGCTAATGAGAATGATTAGAGGGAATTTATTAAACAATTGACTAAGGCAGTCCCCCTCCCTCTATACTATGTCAGCTCATAGTGGGATGTCTCCAACATTTATTGTCTGTTTAACTCATTTTTGGCATACAACTATTATGCAACTGTTTCAAATATTAATAGCTCCTCTCCACAGCTAAACTGTGATCTTGATTTTATACCAGCCCTAATAGTGCCAAGGACAGAGCTGACAACATCTTAGGAGCTCAAGACAAAGAATTTGAGGTCATTGTTCTGAGAAGTCATGTTTAGTTACATAGCAGGGAATGGTTATATAGGATTACAACTATCTTATTTGAATAATTTACTGTGACTCTTTGAATGTGTATTTTTTTCATACAATTTTCAATTACTTTGTCTCTTTGACATGTTCCCATGTATCGTTCAAGGCATGGATTTTTATTGGACATACTGGTTGGAAGTGATGATAATCCAACTTAAATGGATGCTATCATTGAAAATTCTAGGGTTAGGTCTGGATCCAAGGCTTCAAAAATATCATTAAGACCATTGTTTCCATTGCACAGCTCAGTTTTTCTCTGTATCAACTTCATTCAAGCAGACTCTACTCCTGCAACCCTGTCACCAACATAAATAATTTACCACAAAGTTTATATCTTATTGTTTCAGCAACCTCAATAGAACAATAGCTTCTCTATTCGTTTTAATAAAAGTCTCAGGATTGCATCTCACTAGACTGATGCAGGTCATATGACACCAGTTGAACTAATCACTATAGCTAGGAGAGTGTCGTGCACCAAGACTGCCTGTAATGAGAGATGAGAAGTGTGGATTCACCAAGGAAGATCATGGTGTCATTATCAGAAAAAGGAAGAATGAATCTGTTCTCTCCACCCCACAAAAATACATAGTTTTAATTTCTTTCTACTTTATGAAGTATTCCCAATTATATTTCTTTTTCTTTTATGTGTGAACATACATTTTCTTTCCTCTGTAACAAACTTTGACCTTTAACATCCCCCAGGTCATCACTGCATTCTCCATGTAAACAGGAATAATGAGAGATCAGTGAAAAAAGCAAACTTTAACCCCTGTTCCTGCCACAACTAAGGGTTTCAAATGACATCTTTCAGAGTTTATGCCAAAGCCTACCTACTTCTGATGGATGATGTTTAACTTTCCATTGCATTCTAAGCTCCACTTCACTTTAGACTGCCAAATGATTTTAGAAAACTCCTCAATGAAGATTGTGTAAGCGTAGTAGTGGTTGAGACCTTTACTTATGTCATCACACTCATTCAGTCTAACATTTTTCTCTATCATTGACTCCAAGTTCTCTTTAGCCAAACATCATTATGTCAAATATCATGGAATACTTTTGTAATATTGAAAGAAGGCCCAGCTTTTGCTTTCCTAAAAGTGTTATATCAACCTCAATTAAAATCAGTAGTCCACAGATGTTTCTGCCTAAACAAGAATGAGTTACATTGGTGGGGAAAGTCCCTCTTCTAGTGACAGAGAAAGAATCTAGAATAATTCACTCGCTCGGGATATGGGTGGTTTGCAAGGAATGAAAAATACCAACTAGAATAAGTTTCCACTTTGCAAAGGACATCACATTTACCCGCTTTTTTTCTAGGTAGCTGTGTTCAAGAACGGGGACTTGTTTTTTCTTTAGAACCTCTAGTCTAGTAATTTCATTGAATGATTTCTTCAAAAACTCCACTATTTCAAAATAATTAAAAACTCATTTGAAAAGTAATAAAGCCCTCCAGATGTTTTTTTAAGAATTTCTAGATTCACATTTTAGTTTCTCACTTTAAAATCATTGTTTTTTAAAATTAAATTTGAGCCTTTCATAATTTATTGCTCATTGAAAACAAAATCAACAATAAGCATAAAATCCCAGTTGTAATCCAGCTCAGCCTCCCAGATACTTGTTGCCCTATTTTGATGTGTCCTTTATTTTGAAGAGCTTGGGTGTTATGTGGTCAGCACTATCCAAACAATTAACGTAATTGAGTGAAAATGCCCCTTCAGCAGAAATAGTTTCTTCTGCAAGGAGGCAAAACTGCCATTATAATGAAGAAGAGTTATGTAAGACTATTTTTTATCCAAACTGATTGGGCTGAATTCCAGATTTCTCTAATGAAACCTTGCTGAATAACTGCTATGCTTGCAGCTGTGGAAGTATTCAAAATCAAGTGCTGATTCTTGCCAATTGATCTACTACTTTGAAACTACAGTTCTAAAAGCTAAACTCAAGTGATTGTTCAAAGAAATTGATTGTACAGGAATTTACTTTTGATGATAGTAAGTGGGCCAGAATCTAGGACGTGAGCATGTCAGTTATTATGACTGTTGTTGAAGGAGATCTGTCTGATAGCATGAATTTTTCCATTGGCGTTTGGCAAATAATGCCATCCTTCAGAACTCAGGAGACCATTTACAAATTAAGGATGATGACACTTGTATCTTCCTAGCTTCTCTGAAATATTATAACTTTAGTTCAAGATCTAAATATTTTTCTTTCATTCTTTAGCGTAAAATAACGTTATTTTAGCAATCTTTAAGAACATTGCGATCAATCATCTTAGGCTAATCTCAGGATAAAACATTGCGACTGACAAAAACAATGCTTTATAAGAAAAGTAGATATGTTAACCTTGTAAGAGGAATGACTAGATCTTGTGGTTGTCATTTTTAAATGCAAATAATACATCATAAGCTGAAAACATAATACTGGCTAAAGATTGCTCTTAAAAGAGGACCAAAGTTCTGAAGTGAATATATTGAAGTGCCAGGATGTTTATTTTTTATGAATGGTGAGCCATGCATACTTCTACTACTAAATTATAGTCTTACAGTGTCTCAAAATTTTTAGCTTTCCAATTTTTGGCTTCTTATTACATGCAGATAAAAGAGAATATTGATATTTAAAAATCTAGATGTATCAGCAGACTTACATTGAAATTCTTTTAAATTGATCCCTAAGTATTCTTAGTTCTCAGTTGTTACCTTATGTATTGCTGCATAACAAATGCCCCGAAATTTAATGGCTTAAAACCATAGCCATGCTCACTGTTTCTCATGATTCTTTAATCTGACGTGGGCCCAGCTGGGTAGTTTTGTGGCTGGCAGTCACTCGCGGCTGTATTTAGCAGGCAGGTTTGCCGTGAGCTGGAGCTAGGCTCAGTTGGGATGCTGGGATGACTTCTCACTCTCTGTGTAGTTTCTGGGCCTCTCTCTCTTTTCACATGGTGTTTCTATGTGGCTTTTTTTTTTTTTTTTTGCTTAGCTTCTTACACAGCAGCTCAGGGTACCCAAAAGTACGAAAGTACAATTTTCCAGGCCTTCTTAATCCTTAGACCCAGAATTGGCACAGCACGCTTTTGCAGCATTCTATTGGTTAAAGCAAGTCACAGGGCCAACCCAGATTCAAGGGGAGAGGAGGATACAAGGATGTGAATGCTGGGAAGCACAGCTCATTGGGGGGCACCCAAGTAATCATCTTCTGCATGATCATTTGTTGATTCATTCAAATGACATGCAATATTTCTCTGTTGATTATGAGAAATATTAGTTACCCAAATACTCTTTTGTGTCATGGATAGATGGATTTAGTTAGACCTAGTTCCTATTAGTAGGGCTTTGCATAGCCTTTGTTAATCTCTGCAAAATGTCTTCTATCAATTACAGTAAGGCAGACATGACCTTGATTTGTAGAGGTGACAGTTTATGAGGAGAGGCAGATATGATCAAATAACTAAACAAATATATGTGTTAATGTATGTGTGTTTATAGTTATAAACTATGTTACAAATGGTAGAGGGAAAGTATAGGTGCCACGAAAGTACATGAATATTAGGAAAGGGAAGTCAGAATAATATTCCCTGAGGAAGAGATGTGTGTTTGAATTATTTAAAGGGCAAGGAGAGTAGAGTAGAATAGTAAAATGATGGGCAATGGGAGAGATGCATTCCAGGAGGTGACCTTGAGGTGGGAGAAAACATGACATTGAGGGGAGAAAGGTGTTTGAGGAAGTGAATGTAGACAATGTGATTATAATGCTGAAAGTTAGGGCAAAAGTGGTGTAACGTGCGACTGCAATGAAAAAATGGGAGCCAGAGCATGTAGGGACTTATTGGCTATGATAAGAATTTGTAAGAGCAATAGAATACCATTGAAATATTTAATAGATCAGCTGAAGATCATGGCAAATAACAAGACTGACAATTTGTAAAAATAAATCTAGCTTCTGTGTGGAGAACCAATTTAAGAGGCCAAGAGTGAATGTGCAAAGACTAATTAGGAGGTTTTTACAAAAGTAAAACCCTTGTTTCCTTTTCTTTTCCTTTTCTTTCTTTCCTTCCTTCCCTCCCTCCCTCCCTCCTTCCTTCCCTCCCTTCCTCCCTCTCCCTCCCTTTCCTCACTCCCTCCTTTGCTTCCCAGATAGTACCTGGGAAAATACCCAGGTGCTGGAATTTTGTCATATCCTGAGATAGTGTGACACCAGTTGAATAGGGGTGATGCTATAACACAGCATGATGTGGTATCTTGGGCCAGGAAAGTCTAAGTTAACTTCACTGAGTTTCTTATGATCCCTAGAGTGGCTTGGGAAAACCTTGCTCTTTCCCTCTCCCCTCCAGATTAAAAATGGCCACAAATTCTTTCTACCTCCCATAAAGAGACAGAGTCTAATTCCTCTCCCCTTGACTGTGGGCTGGCCTGGTGGCTTAACTGACTAATAGAATGCAGCCTAAGTGAGCATCTGTGACTTCCAAGGCTAGATAACAATAAGTTTTGTAGCTTTCACTTAGATTTCTTAGACTGCTCCCCCCAAAGAAAGACAGCTGTCACATAACAAGTCTGACCATGCTGCTGGAGAGCCTACCTGGGGAGGTGCTGAGACTACCTGTAGAGGCGAGGGAGGAGCTCAGTTAAGCCCTGTCTTCCATCCATCTCACCAAGATGACTGGCATGTGAATGAAGCCATCTTGGATTTCCAAAGCAGTTCAGCCACATTGAAACACCACCAAGTGATCCAAAGGGAAGCAGAATCACACAACCCAGTTCTTAAAAATATGACCCACGGGGCGTGGACATTATAAAAACAATTATTGTTGTGGTCATTAAGTTTTGGATGGTTTGCTTCCCCACAATAGATAACCAGGTTATAGCTCTTCATGTGCTCTTAGAGGGCTGCGATAGACAGAGTTGTCTAACTTCAACCTCAAGAAGTCTTTTGGTCAGAGAAGAATTCACAAGCTGACTCCCCAGGGAACACTTGGGAACAATGCTATTGATTATATTTTGTAATTATACAATATCTACCTTAAAATGACCTCAGGGGGGCCTCTTTTTTTAAGTTGGAACAGGAAAACTCATTCATTTGCTCATCAGCAGTGGGCATTAGCATGGACAAATATTGACAGAGAAGCAAACAATACTACCATGATTGGTATCATTGGAGTTGTACAACACTGCAGCCTTGCTAGCCACCCACTTACTCTCTAAGTCTTAGACACTACCCAGGAAAAAGAGGGGATGGTGAGGAACCTTCATTTCACTGGGGATATCCTCATATGGCAGAAGAACCTGTGATTTGTCTGAAGACTGTCATCTTGAACTAAGTTGGTTATTTGCCAGTAGGAAAAAATGGAGTTTGAGGTAAGAATTAAGGATAGTAATAGAAAAATGAAACAGTTATTTTTTAGCACAATTGAGTTTAGAGCTTGTGAGATCAATATCTACCGTATTAATTAAATACATGAAATACAGCCAGTAAGCCAATTAGAAAATCCCCATTATCTGAGTGGCTCATCTTTTCCTGTGTCCATTTATTCTTTTACAGTGGGAATGGTTTTTCGGTTGTGATCAGAACTCTTGTGTCTGCTCCAGTATGTGCTCATGCTAGGAGGATAAATTAGTCATCAGGCCATTCAGTCATCAGAAGGTCTGAACAAAGGCAACAGGAGAAGCTCTGTCATGTGGGTCATCATGAGCCTGATGAACCACTTCTGCCTTACAATAGAGAATAGCTCTTTGATGTTTAGAATTCTTGTGCTGTCCCATGCTCTCATTCAGTATTGTTCTCTTCCATACATGCTAAATAAATTATAGCAGATTCTGGCTTCCTGGTTACCATTTATTTCCTTCTAATGTGACCATTCCACAAGTAATGACAAACTTAATCGATAGATATGTTTACACTGTTAGGTATACTCAAAGCTTGTTTATAATATGGTGTCTTCCAAGGATCTCCTCAGAGATCAGATTTCATTTATTATATGCTGATTTTCCTAATTTAACTCAGAGTCCTGAGTACCTCACTGTTGCCTCCATGTACTGTCTAAGGGTCACTCTATTCCCACCCTGTCCTGCAAGACGTTCAGTGCAGTGCCAACCACACTTAACAAGAAAGATCCAAGTAAATAAGAAAGGGGGAGCATTTACATATTTTTGCTTAGGAAATGAAAAGAAGGAAAACTTTTAACATCTCATTATAAATATCTACCACCAAGCAATTGAATTATAGCTTATATTGTGCAATTTACAATTCATGTCTTTAAAAGAGCTCACAGTTACCTCTATTTGTAAGTTTTGACAGGAAAAACCTGTTCATTTCTTCATCAAACATTTATTAATTCCTAATAGTACCAAGTTCCATGGTAAATGCTTATTAACAGTCCTGTGAAAGGAATGTTAAAAATACATAAACCACAAGGCACACAATAAGCATATTAAATGTTTACTGTTATTAGTCATCAGAGAGATATAAATTTAAACCTCATTGAGATACCACTATACATTTATGAGAATGGCTAAAATGAAAAAGACTAACTATACCATGTATTAGCAAAGATAGATATGTAGCAATTATAACTCTGGAAATGGAAATGGCACAACCAACTTGGAAAACTTTCAGTATCCCTTAAAGAGTTGAATGTACATCTACCCAGTGATCTAGAAATTCTATTCCTAAATTATATTAGTTATCTGGACAACAAATTATCACATATTAATGGCTTATAACAAGAATAAACACGTATCATTTCAATTTCTGGGGAATCAGTAATTCAGGTGAGGGTTTAGCTAGGTGGTTTGGACTCAAGAGTCTCTCATGAGATTTCACGTAATATGTTGGCCAGGTCTGCAGTTCCCTGAAAGCTTGACTGGGGCTGGAGGCTCTGCTTCCAATTCAAGTTACTCATATGACTAACAAATTGAGGATGACAGTTGGCCAGAGACCTCAGTTCCTTGCCATGTGGTTCCCATATATTGCTGCTTGAGTGTCCTCCTGGAAGCTGGCGTGCCCTGGAGTGAATGATTCAATAGAGAGCAAGGTGGCAGCTTTTATGACCTCACTTCAAAAGTCATACTCCATAGTTTTGTGAAATATCCTATTAATTTAATAAATTAGCCCTATTGAGTGTATGATGTATGTATGTGTGTGGGGAGAAGGGTGCAGCTATGCAAGAGCATTGAGATAAGGAAGCAACGACTAGTGCATGCTGTTTTTGGAGTCTGGCTACCACATAGGTATTTAGCCCAGGGAAATGGAATGAAAGTCCTTCAAAACCTTGTACAAGAATGTTCATAGCAGCTTTATTTATGATAACCAAACTGGGAAACAGCCCGGATGTTCACAGGAGTCTGGATAAACAAACTGTAGTATATTCACACATTGGAAATATCTCAGTGATAAAAAAGAACTAATGAATGCAAAAATATTAATACATTTCAAAAATATTCTGAATGAAAGAAGAAAAAGATCATACATACCATATTATTCAACTTATATGCAATCCTAGAATAGGCAGAACTCTAGGTGATACAAATCCTATGTGTCATTGCTTCTCGCAGGGATGGTAGGCAGATTGGGAGTGGGTAAAAGGAAACTTTTGGGGTAATGGAAATACTCCTTCAAATTTATCAAAATCAACTCAACAGTACACTTATGTTCTGAAGATTATATGTAAATTATACCTTAATAAAAAATGCAAGGCATAATCCAAGGAACATGAAAGACAAATAAGCCATGTGTTATAATTGATAAGAGAGAAATTAATATAGAGGGGAAAATATTAAAGGGAGAAACTTAGGTACATATATTTTTCAAATAAGAAAACACATGGTAATTGTAGATTTTTTTTTTTTTTTTAAAGACAGAGTCTTGCTCTGTCGCCCAGGCTGGAGTGCAGTGGCCGGATCTCAGCTCACTGCAAGCTCCCCCTCCCAGGTTCACGCCATTCTCCTGCCTCAGTCTCCTGAGTAGTTGGGGCTACAGGCGCCCGCCACCTCTCCCGGCTAGTTTTTTTGTATTTTTTAGTAGAGACAGGGTTTCACCGTGTTAGCCAGGATGGTCTCGATCTCTTGACCTCATGATCCGCGCGTCTCGGCCTCCCAAAGTGCTGGGATTACAGGCTTGAGCCACCACGCCCGGCCAATTGTAGATATTTTTAATGATATCTTTTATATTTATAATCTCCACTTCTGGAATAATTGTTGATTTATTTTATTTTGATGTACCTTCCAGTCTTTTTTCATGCATTTAAAAAATAAATAAGAATGTTTGGTATTTGAGATTTTGTAAATTGTGTTTGTGTGTGTAAATGTGTGTGTGTATGTGTGGTTGCCATTACAGTATAAACAGTCCTCCAAATTATTAAAGACTATTTTGAAGCATCATTTTCAGTTGTTATATTCCATTTTAAGACTACTGATAGTTTGTTAACTGTTCTGTTACTGATGGACCTTTAGGTTCTTTCTCATTATTTAAATAATGCAGTGGAGTTGTTCATAAAGAGTGATCTTTAGTGTTGAGGATTATTTCCTTGGGCTAGGGTTTCCAGAATGTTCTAGATCAAAGAATAAGTTTCACATTTCCATGTTGCTTTCTACAGGGTTTAAATTATTATACACATTTACCAATAGTCTATTAAAGGACTTATTTCACTATGCTTTGGTTAGGTAAGTAACCCAGGTAAGTGAAGTAGGTATTTCACTATGCTTTGATAAGCATAGTGAACACTTTGTTCATGTGTTTATTAACCACTGTAATTGAGAAAAATGGTTGAATTGAGCCTTAAAGAATGAACGGTATTTTAAATGTCAATTGGATTTGAAAAGGCAAAGATGAGGAAGGTTATTTCTGCAATGTTCATGGCATGGCAGACAAAGTCATTCCATGTCAAACTCATGGAATTGTAAGTCATTTAGTATAAAAGCTGACAGCAGTTGTTCTCAATCTTGGCTGCACAATAGGATCACCTGAGGGAGAATGTAAAAATCTCCAATATCTCGGCCTTACTAGACCAATAAAATCAGGATAGTTGGGTGAAGAACTCAGGCATCAGTAGTTTTTGAAAGTCCCCAGGTGATTACAATCTGTAAGCAAAATGTAAAACCAGTGGTATAGAGTGATGTGAAATGGAATAAGTTGCCATTAGAGATGAAACAGAAGAGATGAAGACCATATGTAGCAAGACAGAATGCTCTAGGACAAATTGTATATTCTGGGCAAATTAGCAAATGCTGTTAGGTTAGTGTCCCTTTCTTATCATCTTGGAGTCGTTTACCTTTTCATGCACTCATACAGTGGGCATTATTCCCAACCAACAACTAGCACTTGATCTTGTCGACCGGCTGCAAGCAAACCACCCCCACAGCTACCCACAAGCCTGGAGACCTGGGAGTTTTTGCTCCACACCCCCAGGGCATAGGCCTGAAGCAATGATTGCTGATGATATGATATAAGTAATTGAGCTTCTTCTCTCCTAATCAAGACAATTCTGACATGTGATCTATACTAGTGCATTCAAGTAGCTGATATGCAAACTTTTCCTTGTTTTCTAAGACAAGAGGAGCTTGTGCCAGAACATAAATCTGTATGCTGCTTCCTTCAGAAAGAAATGGTTCTGTGAAAGAAAGGTCAGCTGAAGTAAATAGTGGATTTAGTGACTTAGCTGCAAGCACCTTATTTCATCATAGACCAGTGACACAGATCAAGGATCTGCAAACCACACTTTGAGTAGTGCTGCCTTTCACTGTCTCCAGCATGCTCTGTGGCAGTGAACCAAACTTACCCTGTGTGGACGTGCCTTTACCTTGCACTCTTGCCTGGCCTCATATCTTTCCCTCTTTCACATCTTGCTCCTTGTTTTTCTCTGGGAACTCTTAGTTATAAATTACCTTCACATGATTCATTGTGTGAACATCTGCTTCCAGGGAGCCCAATTAAGACAGGCAATAAGGAATGCATTGGAGGGTAAAACCTGTGCTTTAGGAACATAATTCCAACAGTTCCTAAGAATGATGTACAAAAATGAATAAATGTAGATAGGAAGTGAGATTGAAGACTATCACAATATCCTTTCAACCAGGAGACTCAGGAGTCCTCCACCTCCATTACTCATATTTTAAAATATCCTTTTCTTGCCATATCTAAGGTCCCGGCCTTAGTTTAGATGCCCATTAGTTTTGAGGTTTAGAACCACTGGTTTGCATTTCAAAATGTAACTCAAGAACCATGCCGCTATTTCAATGGAGATGGTAGCTTCCTCAGAATTTGTAAACTGAAGTTCCCTTTGTGAGATATGTGTTATTTACTGTAGACTTTATAGCTCATAGACTGATTCTAAATCACATTTGTAAGGAAACTTAGGTGTATCCCATGTATCTGACCTGGAGCAAGTATTGAAAACTCTCTGGCCCTCAGTTTTCTCACTTCTTGAATGAGGAAAATGAATTACATTATTCCTAAGGTCTCTTTCAGTTCTAAAATGTTATGTTCAACAATAGCTACTAGATTATGTCAGTGAAACAAAATAAAACAAAATAATCTGTTATATTTTCAGATATAATAATCAGATTATTTTCTGTTTTATTTTGTCACTTCTCAAAACAAATTGACAAAAATCATACATTTATTGTAAAAACAATTCTCTAGGAAGCTAACCTTTGTCTGTTTTTCATGATGATATGTTTACTGCTTTTAACTTTGCTTTGGAAATGGGTAACCATCTAATTAGGTTGATAAGGTCAGCAGGCAGAAACTTTGGAAAGAGATTGGATAATATTTGTGAGTGTGTATATTTGCCTAGACATGCTTTTCATCAAGTTTATTGTACTTTAATGATTAGCTAGAAATAATAAGCCTGCTGTATATGCTATTTTATTAATGCTCTGTCATGTATGGGTTTTTCTAAGGTAATTTGAAAATACAGAGAAAATATAATTATTTGAGGGTGCTTTTAGAAGAGGTGGATATGTTTATAAAATTAAATAGTAATTGAATAACACAATACTTCTCAAGACAGAATTCACCAGTATACATGGTTCATAGAGAGGGTTTGTGGAACTGAATGAGTTTTATTTTCCCCAATTTTCAAGGAACATGTAAATTCATTTTGGCGTGATCTTGTGGATCAAGAAAGATGATTTTAACATATGTAAATCATTTCTGCTCATCAGTTTGTCACATCTTGTCCCCAAACAACCCTAAAATAGTTCAATATTTTTTAGACTCTTTTGTTGCTCAACTTTAGGAAGAAATGTGGATTTCACAGTCATATCACACAGACTTTCCATTTGAAATGATTCTCAATTCCATTCCCTTCTGGGCTCTTATGCTTTTGAATCCTCATACAAACATGGGGAATTATGACATCTATGTGGCATTTTAAAAATTTATTTTTTTCCCTTAAGTGAGGTATAATACACAGATAGGAAAGTATATAGATCTTAAGTATACAACCCAATGAATTTTTACGTATGTATACACTAGTATAACTACCACTTGAACCAAGATATAAAGCAAGATTAAAAAAATCTCTTCTCATCCCTTCCTAGTTAATTTTCCGTCATTTAGAAGTTACCACCATTTTGACTTCAAGCACAATAACTTGATTTTGCCTGTCCTTGTTCTTCATAGAAATGGAATGATACCTTATGTTTGCTTTCTTTGCTCAATACTGTGTTTGTGAGATTCATGTGTATTCTTGCCTATGGTATAATAAATAATCATTAGCTTCATTTTCACTGTGATGTAATAGTCTATGGAGATTTCATTTTACTCTTGATAGATCTTTGTTCTATTTTCATTTTTCATTTATGAATGTCTGCTGTGATTTTTGATGAATACATCTACTCACTAATTTTTTAGTTGACATAACTAGAGTTAACATGACTGGTTTGTAAGGCAGACATAATTCAGCTTTAGGAAATGCTGCCAAAGGATTTTACAAAGTGGTAGTACAAACTCTTATTTCCACCAGTGATGTATGAGAGCCCTAGTTCCTCTGCATTTGTGCCAATATGTGATATTGTCAGTGTTTTTGATTTTAATCATTCTGGTGAATGTGTGGTAGTTTCTCACTGTGGTTTTAAATTTTATTTCCCCAATTAATAATAATATTCTATGCCTTTTCATATGCGTACTAGCCTTCTGGGAACCTGTTATATGAAATACTATTCAAATCTTTTAGCTGTTTTCCTTTAATTGTCTTTTTTGTTATTGATTTGTTCTTTATGTATTCTGATAAATATGTAAAAAATCAAATTAACAAGTATCTGTTTCCAGTCTGTGTCCTGTGAGATTTTTTGTTAATAATTTATTTTGATGAACAGAAGTTATTAATTTTAAGGAAGTCTAATTTATCACTATTTTCTGCTATTGTTCATGCTTTTTTGCGTTGTGTTTTACTATGTGATTTGAAAATCCGGTCACCCCATAATGCATTCAAATTGACAGATGCTAGGTTTGCTTCTTTCCCTATTAAAAAAATTGTGGCAACATTCACATACATAAAATTTACCATCTTGGCCGTTTTTAAGTATACAGTTTAGTGTTATTAAAAATATTCATAATGTTGTAAAGCCATAATCGTTGCCCATCTCCAGAACTCTTTTTATTTTATAAAACCAAAACTCTATATTCATTAAATAACAATTCCCCATTCCTCCTTGTCCCTGTTGCCTGGCAACCCCATGTCAATTTTCTGTCCCTATGATTTTGACTACTGTAAGTATGTAATGTAAGAGGAATTATACAATATTTGTCTTCTGTGTACTTGGTATAATGTCCTCAGCATTCATCCATGCTGTAGAATATGTCAGAATTTCCTTCCTTTTTAAGGCTGAATAATATTCCATTGTATGTATATAACATACTGTGACTTAAATTCTGGCTTACCATGTTTTTCTATCCTGAAAAATGTCCCATGTGCATTGAGAAGAATGTGTATGATGTTATTGTTGGGTAGTGTTCTGTATCTGCCTATTAGATCAAATTGGTTATTGTGTTGTCTTTCATTTCCTTACTTATTTTTTGTCTGATTGTTCTATCCATTAATGAAAGCAGGGTATTAAAGTATCCAACTATTATTATAGAACTATTTTTCTCCTCAGTTCTGTCAGTTTTTTCTTCATATTCTTATTGTCCCATTAGGTGCATACATGTTTAAAATGGTTATATTTCTTGATGTGCTGAAACTGTTACTAATATGTAATATGTCTTTCTTTGTCTCTTGCAATTTTTTTGATTTAAAGTCTATTCTGTCTTATGTTAGCATAGCCACTCCTGTTCTCTTTTGGTTACTGTTTACATGGAATATTTTTCCATCATTTTATTTTTAATCTATCTATGTGTTTGGATCTATATTGTTGGATTCTGTTTTTTAATCTATTCTGCCAATTTGTCATCTGATGGGAAAATTTAATCCATTTACATTTAAAGTAATTACAAATAAGGAGGGCCTTAACTTCTTTCATTTTGCTATTTGTTTTCTATATATCTTATAACTTTTTTTGTTTTTCATTTTCTGTGTTACTACTGTCCTTCTTTGTGTTGAGTTAATTTTTTTTGTAGTGAAACATTTAAATTGCTTTCTCATTTTCTTTTGTGTATATTCTTATAACTCTTTTCTTTGTGGTTATTATGGGCAGTACATTTAATATCCTAATTATAATACTAATTTAAATTTATATCTGCTTAACTTCAGTAACATAAAAGCTCTATTTCTTTATAGCTCTATCTTCACTCCTTTTATTAGTTAATGTCATAAAGTTGTATCTTTACACATTGTATACCCCCAAACGTAAACTAATAATTCTTTAAATGTATTAGTCTCTTAAATTATGTAGAAACAAAATGGATTTATAAAACCAAGTTACAATAATACTAATTTTTAGACTAATTGTGTTTTTAAAAAATGTAATTGTCTCTTAAATAATGTAGAATATAAAAAAGCAGAATTACAAACTGTTGTTATAATAATACTAGCATTTATAATTGCTCCTATGTTTACCTTTATTGATATGTTCATTTCTTAATATGGCTTCAAGTTATTGTCTAGTGTTCTTTGATTTCAACCTTCAGGACTTCCTTAAGCACTTCTACAGGGAAGGTACTGGTTACAGACTTCCCCTCCTTTGATTTATTTGAGTATGTTTTAATTTCTCTCTCACTTTTGAAGAACAGTTTGGCTAGATGTAGGATTCTTGGATGTCACATGTTTTTCTTTTAGTACTTTGAATATATTGGCCCACTACCTTCTGGCCTCTAAAGTTTCTGATAAAAATATGCAGATAATCTTATTGAAGAATTCCTTGTATGTATGAATCGCTTCTCTTTTGCCAAATCTAAGATTTGGCATCAGACAGTTAAATAGTTACATCAGACAGATTTTGCCACTACAATTGTTGTCTACTTTGGAAGACAGAGTCCTAGTACTTCTGACTCTGCCATCTTCCCAGAATCCTCTCCCCTTAAGCTTGTTTTTAAAGATGATAACTAGTTGTGTTATAATAGAAAATATATTGGATTTTAGCTATGAAGATCTAGGTGTCCTATCTTTTCCAATGACTAAATATCTAAGATTCTAAGATTGTCTCTTTGAGTTTTGAAAGTTTGATTATCATGTGTCTTGGTGTCAGTCTCTTTTGTTCATCTTCCTTGAAATTTGTTGAGTTTTGTGAATGTGAATGTTTATATTCATGACTTTCATCAAATTTGGAAAGTTTTCAGCCGTTATTTAATCTAATTTTCTTTCTACTCCTTTATCTCTTTTTCTGAGATTTCTACAATGTATGTTGGTGTGCTTAATGGTGTCCCATAGGTCCTTTAGGCTTTGTTCATTTTTCTTTAATCTTTTTTCTTTCTGTTCCTCAGACTTGATAATTTCTGTTGTCCTAGCGTCGAGTCTTCTGATTCTTTCTTCTGCCTGCTCAAAATTGCCTTTGAATTCCTCTAGCAAACCTTTCATTTCAATTATCCTTCTTTTCAGCTCCAGAATCCCTTTTCCAGTTTTCTTTTTATGTTTTCTATCTCTTTCCAAAATGATATTTCTATTTTGTTCATATGTTATTTTCTTGACTGTCTTCACATCTCCCCTTAGTTTTTTGAGCATCGTTAAGACTGTTGTTTTAAAGTCTTTGTTGTCTTGTAGAGTTGCCATTGGGTCTTTCTAGGAATAGTTTCTGTTAATTTATTTTTTCTTTGAATTTACCATACTTTCCTGTTTCTTTGTGATTTTTTTCTTGGGAACTCAACATTTTAATCTAATAATTTGGTAAGTGTAGGAATAAGATTATCCTTCTCCAGGATTTGCTTTTTTTTTGTTATTTTATTATTATATTTGTAGACTGTCTGTGTGCCAAGGATCAATCTGAATTATAAACTTGAATTCTTCTCACGTCTTTCCTGAGGCTGAGCCTCTCCCTAGACATCCATGGCCATTTTCCAATTTTCCCCAGATATGCAGTTGCTTTTGAATGTTCTAGTCTTCAATGTTTAGCTCCCGAAAGAAGAAAAAGATAAAAATGAAGAGGGGGTTAAAACAAAGGATTCAGCTCTTTAAATCCCCTGGTAGTCACTTCAGCTGCAGTGGGAGGGACCTCAACAATGGGAAGAGGTGAAACAACGATGGTCACCTACCTCTTTGACTTCATGTCTGTGATCAGAGGCAGCAATCAGTGATCAGAGCATGGATCCCAAATATTTGGAGGACAGGGTGATTTTTGCCCACCCAGTCTCCTGCAAGCTGTGGGCAAGCTGTCCCAAGAACACATGAATAGCTGCCTGCCATGAGCTAGGATTGGAGATGGGTAGCTGCTACTGTGCTAAGAGCTGAAATTAACTGCAATTTTTTGTCAAAGAATTCTCCTGGAAGTTCCAAGCCTTCAATAGACTCCAGAGTTCCAAAGCAGTTAAATCAGACAGATTTTGCCAGTGCAATTGTTGTCTAGTTTGGAAGACAGAGTCCTAGTACTGCTGACTCTGCCATCTTCCCAGAATCCTCTCCCCTTAAGCTTGTTTTTAAAGATGATAACTAGTTGTATTATAATAGAAAATATATTGGATTTTAGGTATGAAGATCTAGGTGTCCTATCTTTTCTGATGACTAAATATGTACTTTGAGCAGTGTAATTAATCTTTTAAGTCTTCTTCATCATTTGTAATATAGTTTATTAGTCAGAACTCTTTTGGTTGCAAGTGGCAGAAAACTAATTAAGCTACCTCAAGCAAGAGAGGGTTATCTGGAAGGTGGTTAGGTCCTAGAATCAGAGGAAGAGCTGCCAAAACCATGTTAGCATATGGGACCTTAGGGGTCCAATCACACTTTGATCTCTGCTTTTCTCTCTGTATTATCTTCATTTCCATTGGCTGCATATAGGCTTTATGAGGCAAGAAAATATGGCAGTTGGCAGTGCCAGCCTTATGACACCTTAACTGAGCATCTCAAAAGGAAGAGAAAGCATCTTTTATTTTCCTTCACTTCAGTATATAATAATCCTAGTGAAGGATTCTGGGTAGTCCTAAGTCATCTGTCAACCCACATGAACAAGAGGGAGATAGAAACTATTATTATTAATCACAGGTTGAAATAAAGAGGGAAGCAATTTACCCAAAGAAGTAGGTATGCCACTACCAAAAGAAGGGAAATAAGGTGCTGGACAGATACAAATAATAGATATCTATTACAAAGGAAATAAAAATGCTTGACTCACATGAGCTGGTTGTTGAAAGTGTCTGGCTCTCAGAACTGGGGCTCTATAGAGGATCATTGCAGGCATAAGCAAAATAGAAATCCAAGATGAAATTCCAGACTCTTACTTGTAAGTCACTTTCATGGGTTTTTAAGGTCAAAGGTGGATCCCTATATTACATCCATCAGAATAAAGCTCTATCTGATTTTCTCTTACTGGTTCCAAGGAGATGCTCCTGATGGTAAAATATGGGGCCCAGAATCTCGCAAATTATCACCCTTAAAAGATATTGTGTTAGTAATTCATGTTTCATTCCCTTTCCTTCCTAAACTTCTCCAACATGAGTTTAAAATTCTTATGGCTACAATAGCATTTAGATAATTGATAATTGTGACAGATAAACAACATGGTTGCTTTTGAATAATTGCCACTTCAAGTATTAACTCTGTAGCAGTAAGTGCTTCTTAGGGAACTCTGTATTCAGTTCTTACTTCTATCTTGTTTATCTTGGGATATGTGATTCTCAAACTTTAACATGTGTACAAACCATCTGTATGGCTGGTTAAGATATAGATTGCTGGGCCAAATCTCTCAGAGTTTATGATACCATAGGTCTGGGATAGGGCCCTAACATTTAGCAGGTTCCTAATGATGCTGCTGTTGCTTGTCCAGGGATCACACTTTACGAACTAGATAAAAGATACATCCCTAAACATACTAACATGAATAAGTCCTTTATACATCATATTTTGTCTCATTAGGAAAACTTTCAATTAAAAGCAACTATATTTTCTTTGGAAAATAAATAACCTTTATTATAGAAATGAAAATATTTGCTCCTCAATTAACTTTTGCAATTCTGATTTGCTTGAGGGTTGGGGTAAAAGATAGATTCATGTATCAGATTAATTTCTTGGAGGTCATGCATCTTGTAGAAGGGAAAAAATTCTCATAAGTAACATTTTTTAACACTCAAGGATAGTTTTTTTATCCCACTGCAAGTAGCCTTAACCTCTGCTCTACAGTTTTTTAATCTGTTCAGCCTAATCAGATTTTGTGGTTGGTTTGTTTATTTTTCTTTTATTTATGTGTTCTTGTTGTGTATATACCAGATATCAAATGTCTTTAAACAGTATTTCCAATTGGGATTAGAAAGGTCTAATTCCAAATTCTGTCAGTTCCAGATTTGGTCACCAAATGAGTCATAGAAATCGCTGCAAAGGAGTGAATCATACTGCTCTCTTTCTATCAGTCATGGCCAAAGAATTTCAGTTAGCCTACCTCATAAATTAAAATCTGGGAGCAAGAATTTTTTTGGTAGCAATGTTGCATCAGTATTGACATATAAGAGATGATTCTGAGAGTAGCATGGGGGAGAGGAAGAATACAGATTCTGCAATAATAACTGTATCAGGTGGTATTTTTCTTCAACTGTTACATTTCAGATGATGGAAATTTAAGTACTGAATGGCCTCAAGGACTTCTGGGGCACAGAGATTCCACTTTAGAAGCTTTCTTTCTTCCTTGAACACTTTAGGTTTAAATGTCTCCTTTTAGGACAAACTCCTATTTGGAGTATGGTATTTTCTCTATTTTAATTAAGTATTAAGAATCAATAAGGGCTTCTGTCCTCTGTTCAGTTTCTGAAGGACCATGCACCATGGTTAAAATACTTGTCCACAATATATCATGATAGTGTGATTTGCCTGCTAAAATCACTATTTCATACTTTGCAGTTTCTACTTCTGCTCTAACAAGTAATCTTTAATTTTTCTTCAAGTATTAAGATAAAAATATTATTACATTGTTATCTAGTAGTTATACTAAATTCATTTTTATTAAGTTCCTTAACAGTTCCTGCGTTCACCACGTTACTCCTAGATAACAAACATGGGACATCTTCATTTAAATCAAGTTTAAAAAATATTCTATAAGTTATGTAAACACACAAAATAGAAAGTATTGAAAATAACTCAAGAGAAAGATTGTCAAAGTAGCCTGTCTCCTTTCTATGAATTTGAGAGAGAAAATAGAAAAATGGACTAGGTCATGAGCAGAATTGGGTTTGTGTGTATTTGAGGACACCGTTGACATTTCCTTGCCATTGCTGCCCCAACCCTAACATTTCCACACCCCTATTTGCCAACAACGATAACCAAAGCAATAGGAAAATAGCCCTGCTTTGCTTCTGTCTGTCAGATATCTCACTGGAGCACATGAAACTGGTGGACTCTAATATGTATTTGAAACCGTTATCACAAAGTAGTCTGATAATTGTAGGTTTTGCCTTTCCAGACTCCATAATACAGGTGAGCTCTCTGGAAGAAGGGAGAAATTAATGTTGAGGACCAATTCATCATATATACTAGACAAAAGATGGAAGACATGGATAAGGAAATCTGTAGAGAAGAGAAACACCTGAGAACAGGAATATTCAAGGGACAATTGGGGAGGCTAAGAATGAATGGTAATAGGGTCAAGGGAAGAACCAGGAAAGTGTGGTATTACGGCAACCAAGGAAGAACAAAAGTTTAGGAAGAAGGAAGTGCATAATAATGGGAAAATGCTGTACTGCAGCAGTTATCAATTTTTGTAGTATGACATCTTTTCAGTAACAAAAATTCTGTGTACCCTGAGTATTAGGCAAGACTTTGTTACAGAAAATCAACTTGAAGTCATTTATGCAGAAAATGAATTTATTGACACATACAACTTTAAGTCCAGTGGGGACAGATCTAGCATTAACTGCTTAAGTGGTGCAATTGGGCTAAACCTTTCTCCCTCCCTCTTTGGCTTTGTTTGCTTGACTGCCCTCTGTATTGGCTTCATTGTCAGGCAGGCTTTTTCCATGAAACTAGGAAAAAATGGACTCTGGAAACCAGACCTACATATTGCATACAACTTCTGCTCCCAAAAGAAGAGACCCTTTGTCTCTTTTAGTATCCTCAGGTCAAATCTTAGGGAAGAGATTGATTGGCCTGGCTTAGGTCAGGTGCCTTTCACTACACCAGTCACTTGCAGGCTGTAAGCATAGAATGCTCCTATTGGCTAAATCTGGGTTACATGCCCATCCTGCTGGTGGAGGGAATCTGGTCAGTCATACCCAAAACATGGAAATGATTTTTCCATGTGAATCATAGAAAGTTGTGACTTTTGTATCATAAAAAGAAAAAATAGAAAAGGGATGCTAAGCAGGCAGATTTACCAGTCTGTGACAGTTCTACATAAGAGTAATTATATATTTTAGAATGTGTTACTTGAGGGGAATATATATATATATATAATGACAAAGAGCTACTATGAATTTAGTGACACTTAAAATAAATTTCTAAAATTCATGATAACAGCTGCTATGTACATTTAAAAATTACATATATATGTAATGATATCTTCCTTTTGCAAGTAGTGCTTGGGGAACGTCTAGATTTATGAGCCTCTTTCAGAGCCAGTCACTCTGAAGCCTCCAAAACACAAACAGATTTCTTGCCTTGAAATTAAATTAATCACGGATTCCAAAAGTAGCCTATGCACAATTTCAGGTGCTCTTACATAAAGACATGCTCAGGAAATATTTTAAGACGTTTTCATTCAGTATATAAAGTACCAGTAAATACAGTACCATCAGATGGGTGATGTTGCTGCCACCCAAATAGCTAATTTAAAAACCAGAATAAACCATGAAAATGAGTGTGGGGGTAGGGAAGCACACACAGTTTCACAAGTAATGTGTTCTTTTAATTATTTTCTAGTTCTATCTTTTCTGTTTTTCATTTTTAATATGCATATTATGCATAGAAAACAAATATGGAAATATTAAATGAGAAAATATATATATAAATGTTATTCATATAATATAGGTTAAAATATACAAATAAAACATGTAATAAACACATAATATATAAATAAACATATATATATATCTATGTATTCCCCACCCCACCCCCCGCCAAGATTCTTAAAGCAAGTAGCTTTCCCTTGAGGACAGCTTAGAGACCTGTGCCATATGAAATGGGCTCTGGTCCGGTCCCCAGTGCCCTGTGAAGGGTTGCTGTGTACATTAGCTCCCCTATCTGCAAAATGGATGTTGCTTGACACGTCTTCCTTCTGCCTCGTGGGAACTGGTCAAAGTCCACACAAACTCCTTCAACCTCCAGGGACAGAAATGGCATCTACGAGCTAATGTGAGGGTCCCTGGGTACAGAGAAATGCATTAGGAGCTGTGTTTCCGGAATGACGGTTTCGTTCTCGGTCTACTGAGCGTCACTGAGCTCGGAGGACATCTCTGTCATTTCAGGAGAGTGAGAGGGCTCAATGATTCCAGGGCCTAGGTGGAAAGAAAGCGGCTGAGGGGCTTGGCCAGCTCTGGTCGCGCCCCTCAGTCCGCCCCAGTCCCATGCAGGCTCAGTGCCAGGCTCTCCGCCCCCGCCAGCTGTGGCTGTGTCACTTCTCAGCTTGGGCCATTTGCAGTGGCCTGGCCTCCCATAATAGAGCATCCACCATTATGATGGAAATGCAGCTGTTAGAAATAGAAGCACCAAAGTGAAACTGTTCTTGTTCCCTGAGGCCACCTTGTAATCTTCCCTGACGTTCTAGCCTACCAGAACTACCTGTGCTGTAATCTTCTAATATTTCTGGAAAAAAAAAAAAATAAGGAAACCCTATAAAAATAATACCGTGCCATGAGTATTTACATAAACAATGAGGTTTGAAATAGGTTTTAAAACAGTTAATTAACATGGTTTCTTAGACATCAAAGAGCTTGCAGGTTAAAAAAAAATTGGGGGGTGTGTATCCTTTTTTACTTCAGAGATATTTTTATTTCCTTGTTGGGAAAGCCTTTACTATATTTGGCTAAATAAGCAAGAATTGGTCTGGAATAATTTAATTCGCTTCCTGGTGGAATGCAACTTTATTTTCCCTGTTTTAAGGATTGAATGCATTTATGTATTGATTACTTGGCTGTTTCAAAAGTTAAATTTGATTTTATAATTTAATGAGAGTGTTTTCTTTATTTTAGCATGTGGTGTTAAAAGTTTTTTTTTTTTTAAACAAATGAAACATCTCTTTTTTGAGGTAAATCAAAAAATCAAAAGCTTGAGGATTTATATATTATTTTTTCAATTCTCAGTTTATCTTTGCCAACATTTATGGATTTTTAAAAAACCTGAATAATTACTAAAAATTGTCACAATTAGCAGTTTTACTAAAACTTTGCTTTTATTTTGAGTTAATATATTAGATTGAGTACATTTGTTAAGTAGTTAAGGAAACTGGCAGTATAATTTTTTTCCCAATTTAGAATCTACATTGACATTTGTAGATTCTAAGTTAGTATGGATCTCAAAATTTGTGCTTGCAGTTCACATTGAGGTAAAGAAGACTGAGCTGCTGTGCATTTTATTTTGTTTTCAATGTGTTTTGCCTTATAGCTGCAGAAATAGAAATGTAATTACTTAAAAATAAGTAATTTACTTACTTAGCAAGGTTTCTGATGGTAGCTTTTATTAAATTCTCAAGTAAGATAATTATTGCAGGGAATTTCCCAACATAAAGCAAACACTTCATTAGGTTCAAGATAATTAAAAAACACAACCAGTTTATAGTTGCCTTCATGATCTTTCTGTCTCCCTCCCTCCCTCTCCCTCGTTTTCTCCCCCTCCCTCTTTCTCCCTCTTTTCCGCTCCTCCCACCCTTTTCCCTCTAGCTCTTTCTCATCTCTCTGACAGCCTAAGTGAAATAACCTCTTAAACTTATCTCAGAAGATGAATACCATGCCCAAACTAGGAAAAAAATCCCACACGAGAATGATGTTGCAAAAATTGTCATAAGATAATGATGACATTTTACCATCCTGTGACATTGTCATTATTGATTCTTCCTCTATTTTATTTAATGCCACAACAATTGTCCCTTTGCTGGATTGAAATGTTGCTGAAATTCTATTGTGTTTGTTTTTTAGATGAATGGCAAAATTGTCAAAAGTGTCAACAGGAAGCTTTTCTGAAATCCCCTTTGTTATCCAGAGAGAAAAGAATGACCTAGCAATGTTTTTAATGTTTCAACAACATAATTATCTTTGTCTCTGGAAAATGGGAAGCTATGTATCATTAGGAATTTCCTGATGAATTTCCTAAAGTGCAAGGGTTCTAGTGCTATACAGAGAGCAACTCAGGCATGAGGTCATTAACCCTAACAAAAAAAAAAAAAAAAGAAAAAAAAGAAAAAATACTTTCCTTGGGGACAAGCAGGATTTCTAAGGGCTTGCTGGCAGTGTTATTTGACTGTACATAGAGGTTTTCAGCACAGATTTCTCTTCCAGGTCAGTGAAAATAAGAGTCCAGCCAGCCTGACGTTAAATCAGTCGATGGAAAGGCAAAGATCTCAGAAATCTGGTTTTAATTTATCAGCTTCGAGTTGCTTTTTCCTTCACCTTTTCATGCTTGTCATTGGCTGCCTAACCCAAGTGAGGCAGGTTTCCTGTAGATCCCATCTGTCTTGCTGGTACCTCCTGCACTTGCTGGCATCCCTTGCCCTTGTTGGCAACTTCTGCATGCTGGATAGTGTCCCGTCAGGTCTAGGATAGCGGTTCTCAAAGGGTAGCCTGGTGCTATTGCTAGTCCACAGATGGACTGCACTTTGATATATTGATGATGTTTGATGCTACAATGACTATATTTTTACTTTATTATACTGACCATTGTTGCTGCTTGTAAGAATACAATGGGAGACAGGATTCTGAGGCTGGGTGCTGGGAGAAGCCATTTAAAATCCGGCAGCACTGGCGGGAAAGCACACCTAGTGCTGCCAGGTTGGAGCTTGGTGCCTTTTTCTGCCTTTACCATGATACCTCTAAGGGGGAGCCATTGTCCTGCTGTTCTCTTTGGCTTTCTTTTTAAGGGGCTGTGCACCTATAGATTTGCTGTAGCTAAAACAAGACCGTAACTACACAGTTCAACCCTACATACACCCTGTGATATCTCCGGACTCTTCTCTACTTCTCTCTTCCCTGCTCACTTGGCTCCAGCTGTGCTTCAGATACACCAAGGTACTTCCAGACACTTACAGGCTTCACTCCTGCCCCTCCTTTAGGCTGTTACTCAAATGTTGTCTTTGCAAAGAATCTCTTCCTGGGCATGCTATCTAAAATTGCAATCCCTACTGCCAATACACTCTTTATTTTTGTCTTTGCACGTATCACCATCTAACAGAATATATTTTACTCACTAATCACTTATTTATTTTACTTATATTATATTTACTTATTAACTTAGTATCTGTCCTTCCTCTGTGGAATATAAGGCAAATGAATACAGAGGTTTTTCTTTTTGTTCACTGCTGTATTTTGAATGCATGGAACAATGCCTGTCACTTAGTAGGTGCTTAATAAGTTTTTGAAAGAACAAATGAATGGTTAGAAGCCCCATACATTTATTTCTTAATCTGGTTTATACCCACAGCAGCAGAAATGCTATAATGACTTGCCCCATTTAAGTTTGGGTCAAAATTCAGTATGCTGACTTATTTATGAAGTCATTTGGAATGAGTAAGAGTCCTAGGTCTATGTCGACCACACTGAAATAAGAGCAGACCATTGATGGATTCAATACTAAATGTGATTGTTCTATAACTTTCTGGATACTTCATGTAACAGCTCTATCTAAATCTCAGAATCTCATTTATACCTCATCACTGAATATTTTTAGACTATTAAAGTAGTTTATTGGGGAGAGAATGTTTACTATCTCTCAATCACTTCTTATACATGATCTATTTTAATTCTTATAAAAACCATGTAAAGATACATTATTATTCCTATTTGAACTGAAATTCTGAACATCGTTTTAATTACTCAAGGTTTCACAAGTTATGAGAGAAGATTATGATCTTTTCAAGTTATGCTGTAAAATAAGGACTTCTGTTAGAAAACAACAAATAAAAGAATTAGACTACCCTCCATGTTATCCATCCTCTGTTAGCTGAATATTCATCTTAAAATAGGGCCCTGCCATGCCATTCTCCTGCTAAGAGTCTGCATTGGTTTCCTACTGGATCAAATCCAAGCTAAAACTGGCACTCAAAGCCTCATATAGTCTCATTTCCCCTTAACCATCTTAGGTTATTTCCCTCAGCTCCCTGTAACAAATCCTCTGCTCTAGTCAAGAAGTTTCTCTTCTTCTTTTCTTCCTTCCTCCTTATCAGCCACCCCTCCTGTGTTAGGCACCCGTTTACTAGTCTGCCCTTCTTCAGGGACTTCCTGTTTCTTCTCTGATGTTCCTTTCAGGCATAAATGTCATTCCCTTTTTTTCCTTCTTATCCAAACACCTTATGGACCTATCTGTAAGATCCACCTGTAAATTACACACTTTGTTTTTCATGTCCCTAACCTATAACAAATAATCTCTCTCATTTTTCTTTTCTTAATTACTTTTGAACTTATCAGGTGTACCACACAATTTATTAATCCTTAGCTAATTATAGACTGTAGTGTTCTATAATTGTTTCTAGTGTAAGCCTTGTTCTCTAAACAAGATTGTAAGTGCTTAAAGAGATTTATGTCTTATACTTTCCCACCTATACTTTCTAGAGTAGAGGTTGTTTTATTAAGAGATGCCCTACAAATACTTGGCTTTTCATCCTGTATAGGTATGAGTCCTGCTATTAATAGAAACTATGACATCATTTTAGGATAGAGAGTAAAATGTGGTTTATCCAGGAGCAGAACTTTCCAATCTGATATTAGTTTTGTGCATTTTATGAGCACACATATTTTCAGAAAGTCACTGGAAGATTTTGCTTCCACTATAGTTGAAATTTGAACACCAGACTTCCACATTGTGAAACGTTTGTATGAACACTTTTGAGAACTTTAGGTGAAAGGTGTAGTGTAAGTACGAAGTATGCATCTTCAAAAAGCAAAATGAAAATGCAAATATTTAGAAATTTCAAAACAAAGCATGGGAAATTTTGGGTATATTGCAAGACCAAATAATTCATCATTCCATTTCTAGAGCACTAGAAAAGGTTGGGAAATCTGTTCTTTGAAGCCTTAGAGTATATATATTTTTCTCTTTAGCCCTGTCTGTTTCCTTGAGGAGATGCCTGTAGCAGTAAAGGTAATCTGGAAGGCTTTGAACTTCTGAGACAGTGTTAAGCATTTTTTACCATCAGATTAAAGGTGGCAAAAGCTAGGGATGATCTGCAGGTGACTTCAAATCAGGGGGTTACACTGCATATCCGTCTTTTAGATGAGATAAGTCGAAGTGCCAGTGAATGTGTTCTGGTGGAAAGAAAAGAAGCCGAGAGGGTCAGGATGCAGAAGTTAGCATTTTTTCAAGAAACGCTGGGATGGAATTTCTGTGTGGAACTGTACCATGTCTGGAGATACCTCACTTAATGACATTAATTGAATACTGTGCAGTTTGTCCAATTTTCAAAATGAAGTACATTTATTATTCTTCCCTGTCAGGCGTATTTATTGCCTTTTCTTTCTTCTTCTTCTTTTCCTTTTTTTTTTTTTTTTTTTTTCTTGAGACAGGGTCTCACTTTGTTGCCCAGGCTGGAGTGCAGTCAGTGGCGTGATCTCGGCTCACTGCAACCCCCACCTCCCAGGTTTGAGCAACTCTCCTGTCTCAGCCTCCCGATTACTACAGGCACACGCCACCATGCCTGGCTAATCTTTTTTTGTTTGTTTGTTTGTTTGTTTGTTTGTTTGTTTTTTAGTAGAGATAGGGTTTCACCATTTTGGTCAGCTTGGTCTCAAACTCATGACCTCAGGTGATCCACCTGCCTTGGCCTCCCAAAGTGCTGGAATTGCAGGCGTGAGCCACCGTGCCGGGCCCTATTGCCTTTTCAGGAAAGTTTTGGGAGTGTTCTGAAGTTTGTGGAGGGTCCATGTTATCTTTAGAAGCTTTCTCTTTAGTGTCCCTTTGAATGCTGGCTTCAGCTTAGTGGATAATAGGTGGGTCAGGCTGGGTGCATTTTTATATTTTGTGGTATCAGAATTTGAAAACAAGATCTGCTTCAAGGGGAGGAGCAGGTCCCACTGGTAGAGACAAAAGGATGTTTTGCCAGTTTGCTAGCTGAGTGCAATGTACTGAAAGAGGAGTGCTAAGTGCTAAGTTGCACATCTAAGCCAGCTGTCACTGGGGAAGGTCCTGCAAAGGCTCACAGGTGGCACCCCATGGGCTGGCCTGAGAGTGGTCAGTTTTTGGTGCTCCAGGCTGTGGGGCAAGAAGTTGGGCTCAAGTAGGCCTGGTAGCTGACAGGGGACCCAGCCTCTGAGCTGGGGATCACAGTTGCAGACTTAAAGGAGCTCTCAGGCAGAAACCTGGGATACAAGGAAGGTAGGGGAGTACGATAAGGACCAGCTGTTGAAGACGGAACACAGGTGGCTACAAAAATAATAATAATCTCCACAGATGATAATAATAAAGATAGCTAACACTTATTGATGCTTACTATATGTCAGAAAATGTCCCAGGTCCTTCACACATTTTAACTCTATCAATCCTTAAAGGCTGGTACTGCTATCATCCCCACTAGCAGGGGATGTAAACTGAGTCACAGTAAGGTGGAATAGCATTGCAGAACTACACATCTAATTAGTGGTAGAATAGACATCTTAATCCAGGAATTCCAGTTTAAAAAGTCTGTGTGCTCATCCTCCAAGTTATCCCACCTTCAAGTACTAAAAAGTGACACAAAATAAATTTAGTCTTTACAGTCTATTGGAAAGGGCAAAAGCTTTGAGCTAGAGAGATAAAGATTTGGATCTCACCTCTACCACTTATTTCTGACATTTTGGGAAAATCATTTGATTATCTTAGATTTGCTATATCATATGTAGAATGGGGGAATGCCACCCACCCCACTGATTTTGAAGAATGAAGTGAAATAATAGATATAAGCTAATTAGACTGCATCTGGCAAGAAGCTGCCACTCAGTAAATATCTGCTTTCTTTCACTCTCTAAATGCCCATTCACATAGAGCTCTTTCAGTTACTTCTGATTGGAAATAGGTTTATTCTGGGGCACAAGTCTGGGTTAAGCTTGAGATAATCAGGGAGGCCACAGGTTTCAACATCTGTGGAAAGAAGAATAAATAGATAGAAAAATAGATAGATGACAGACAGAGAGATAGAGATAGAGAAAGAAAGAAAGAAAGAAGATAGATAGATAGATAGATAGATAGATAGATCGATCGATCAATAGATAGATAGACAGATAAAAGATGCCACAGGTTGTAGTGAGAGGTGAGACAGCACCTGGCTGTTTCCTGTCTGCTTACCCTTAAACAATGTGGTGCTTTCTTCTTTTACAGAAAAATGTGCTGGCAAGTGCTTTCGTGTACAGTTAATTCAATCAATGAAACTTTGCATCTTAAAGATGTAAACTAATGCTCACTTCAGGAATAATAATTGGCAAATTTTAAAATTATGCATTTTATAAACATGTTAATCTTTTGCTTTTAAGATTTTGTGCTTTCATTAACTTTGTTAGTACTCAGGAGAACTAACTGAAATGATTCTAAGCTTGAATTTCTATAATTATGCTTGAATTTCAAAGCCTACCTTGCATAGGATAATGGCTAGGGCATAAATATTACATCCTATCTCTAGTCAAGGCATGGATACCTGTACCATCTTTCATATGAGAAGCATCAACACAATTTTGACTATAGAATTTCATGATCATTCTTTCCACCTACAGCTTTTTTGGATCTTTAGCTGCAAATTACATTTAAAGCTATTACTCTATATACTTTTTCTGTACTTAAAAACATATTTCATGCAAATAGCCCGTGTTCACTGTAGAAAAAATAGATTACATTAGACACAGAAATTAAAGGAGAAAAACCACCCACAATTCCAGTACTAAATAGTAGCAAATTTTGAGGTATATCCTTCCAGACTATTTTCTATAGATGTTGAGGCATAGTACAGAAATGGGATCATACTCTACATACAGTTTTGTAATCTGTGCTCCTCACTCAGCTATTTATTACAATAAACACCTTTATATTCATATACATTATCATCTGTAATAACCTCATTCCATTGCATTTTTGTAGCAATACTAATTTAGATAATCTGCTATTGTTAAGTATTTAATTTGTTCACTAGGCCGGGTGTGGTGGCTCACGCCTGTAATTCCTGCACTTTGGGAGGCAGAGGCGGGTAGATCACCTGAGGTCAGGAGTTTGAGACCAGCCTGACCAACATGATGAAATCTGTCTCTACTAAAAACACAAAAAATTAGCAGAGCGTAGTGGTGGGTGCCTGTAATCCCAGCTACTCAGGAAGCTGAGGCAGGAAAATCACTTGAACCGAGGAGGCAGAGGTTGCAGTGAGCTGAGATTGCGCCACTGCACTCCAGCCTGGGCAGCAAGAGTGAAACTCCGTCTCGAAAAAAAAAAAATTAGTCACATTGTTTTTATTATTATGAACAAGGCTTTGACTGTTATCTTTGCACATCCATGTATCCTCTTTTCATACTGACTCAAAGGGCATGCGTATTTATCAGACTTTTGATGTATTTGCCAAATACATGTCTAGAAACAGTGTGCTGACTATACTCCGTCTGGCAGTAAATGAGCGCCTAAAAACTGGATTTCTTTTTCTTTTCATGTACCATCTGATAGACAAAATAGGGCATCTCCTTATTTTATTTTTTATTCATTTGTTTTCTTGCATGGTTGATTTTTCCATATCATTAATTTAAAATTTGTAATTTATCCTTTTCTGTAAATTCATGGTTCTTTTCTCTCTCTCTACTGGGACATATTTATTTTCCTTACTGATTTTTAAGAGTTCTCCATGTTGTACCTCTTTAACTATAAAATATGTAATATGTAATATTTTCCCAGGTTGTGTTGTATATTAAATTTTTTTGATATATAGAGGGTTTTATTTTAAAGTTGATTAAATCACAGGCTGGACATGCTGACTCACACCTGTAATCCCAGTACTTTGGGAGGCCAAGGCAGGCAGATTACTTGAGCCCAGAAATTTGTGACTAGCCTGGGATCCATTAGGAAACTCTATCTCTACAAAATTTTTTTTTAAAAATTAGCCCAGTGGCCCGCACCTGTAGTCCCAGCTACTAGGGAGGCTACAAGGGGAGGATCACTTGAGCCCAGGAAGCAGAGGTTGCGGTGAGCTGTTTGATGGCACCACTGCACTCCAGTCTAGGTGACAGAGCCAAACCTTGTCTCAAAAACAAATACATAGGTAAATAAATAAAATTAATTAAATCATTTTATTCATAGTTTATGCGCTTAGAAAAACATCTGGCATGTATAGTGCTCAGAAAGACCTTCCTCACCCTTAGAGAAGTAAAATGTTCACATATATTTTCTTTGAGTATTTCCGTAGCTTCCTTTTTCACATTTAAAGTTTGAATTCCTCTGGACTTTATTCTGGTGTAATATAAGTCTTAGGCTTATATTCCCAAATGATTATCAAGTTGTCCCAGTATAATTGATTAACCTGTGTTCCACATGCTGATAAAAAATGTTACCTCTGTCTAACATCAAATTCTTATGTATAGTTGTATCTCTTTGGTGTTTCTGTTCAACTCTGTTGGATTCTATTCTAGTCTGGTGCCAGGATCAATTATTATAATTATTACAGAAATTACTCCTTTGTTAACATTGTCTTTCAGAAATGTTCTGGATATACTTACATTTATTTATATGAGGTCTTAAAACACACAAGCAATGGTAGACAAGGGGGAATTGCAATTGGGGGTAAATAAAGCAAGTTTGGAAAAATGTTGATATTGTTGTAGCTGTGTGATGGGAATGTGGGACTCATGATCCTGTTTACTCTGGTGTATGTGTGAAAGTGACGATAACAAAACTTTATATAAATAATTAGGTAAATAATTCAGATCAGAACTGCATGTAATTGGAATTGTACATGCTTTCCTCTTTAGAAACATGTTTTTTTTTTTAAATGTCTCCTTTTATGTACTTCAATGAAGTTTTGTAGTTGATTTCTTCATATAGTCCCCCTACCTTTCTAAACAAACAAGCATACAAAACCTAAGAAAGCATCTTCATGCCTAGTTTTTAAGTTGTGTGTGTGTGTGTGTGTGTGTGTGTAGCAATTATATTTCAAATTGTTGGTATATAGGAAAACATTGATTTGTAAACAACCAAGTTACTTAAAAAAAAAAACTCTTTTTTTTTGCTTTCTTTTTGGGAGGTCTTTCAAGTAGAGAATTCTGTGGTCTTCCCGTAGTGATAGACTTGCCTCATCATTTTCAATATTTATGATTCTCCTTTATGGGATTCATTAGCACTTTAAACACATTGGCAACTGAGGGTGGTGGTAGTGGGTGTTTTTCTGCTGCTCCCAGCTTTAATGAGAATGTCTTCCATCTTTGATCACTAAGCAAGACATTGGCTCTTTGAGGAAGATATGACTTTTGGTCCCATTTTATTAAATCGTAAAAATCAGGATTCAGTGTTAAGTTTTTTCACATGCATTTTAGATATTCTTAAAAATGATTATGTGTTTTTCTTTTCCCTTGGTCTATTACTTTAATGAATTATGTTAATAGATTTCTTACTATTAAACCCGTCTCACATTCCAGAGTGTGTAAACTCATGAATAATATAGATCCTGTGTATTGTCTTACAGAAATTCCCTAAATTGATGGCATTGCTCCATGAGTTTTCTATTGTTTCTTGCTTCAAAGTGAATTTGGGAACAAGGAGAGTGAAATAAATGGACCGAAATTTCTATCTTGTACTGGAAGTCTGGCATACTGGCATTGACTGTCATCTATAGTACAGTCAAATGTACTGACTGAAATTCAGATATGGTTAAACAACGTGGCTTTTATTTCTTATAGCAAATTTTCTAGCTCTAGTTTCTAGGTGTAGAGCCATGTTCCCATTGATGAGGTGGGGAAAAACACCCAAACTTTAATTCATTTTGGAATTAGAATAGTTTCTTTGGGGTCAGTGTTAAAATAATTGAAAGTTTAGTTATATATCAGAACTGTTTTTCTCCTCTTCAGTGACTTCTGGTGTCTTCCCTAAAATATAAAATAACTTCTGGGTGCATGAGAAAACATACATATCCTGGATTTATACTTACTAGCCATGTAATCTTGTGCTGATTATTTCACCTTTTTCTACCTTGATTTCTTCATTTGCAAATTTGATATTAAAATAACTATTTCACAGAATTGTGTGGGAATTGAATTAGTTAATATATTTTAAGTGATTAGAACATTTCCTGGCACATAGCAAATGTCCCATAAGTGTTTGTAATTATAATAATAAAATTGTGATTGTTCTCATAGTGTTAAGAGTGAAGTGGACTTTGGTTCATGTGCCATTTTCCAGTTGCGTGCTCTTGGGATGATTTGGTGCCTGTCTCTTCTGCCTCCACTTTGAAGTATCTGAAGCTGGTTTAATGCTCTTATTCTGTTCTCTTGGCATAAGCAAAGAATAGGAATTACATCTGTTTTTGCCAACTAGGTTGGCAGCCAACTCTTGCCGAGAATATGGGATCTCTTTCCTAGTAATATTTACGAATGAGATAATCTGTAACAATATCTTGGTATGGTATGATATGTTGTGACATTATCTTCATCCTAGCAGAGTTTGGATGAGTTAGAAATTGAAAGGCCCTTTTAATACTAAGTTTCTTTCATTCAGCTACTTCTGTTTCAGACATTAAATTTGGTTTTACTTTTTCATTTATATGCTTTTGCTTATATTACTTCTTAGTGAATTAAAGATATTTTTAAAGAAAAAATTCTAGCTTCTCAAGCATCATTGTCCTTTTGAAAAATTGAACTAATAAGCGCTGAGATGATTAAAGGGTAGCCAGATCCTTAGAAAAGAAATTGCCATTTTCCATTTTCATTAAGAAATTCATCTGTTAGCACAATAATATTTATGAGATTTTGCTGTTGTGCAATCCCTCATTCATCCCTTATCGCCATTATGAATGAAGAGAGAGCAAAATCTAATTCCAGGTGCCAGATGGGTGCCACACAAATGGCAATGATTCAGCACAGGCTCCAGTTAGAGATACCAAGCTCTGAACAGCTATTTGGATAATCAGAAGATCTTGGTGAAATGAGATGAATTTTCTTCCGTGTGTCAGGTCTTCCACTTGTTCTTTCTCTATATTCAGAGCCTTTCAATTTGCTATGAAGCTTGGTATCTGCTTGGTCCTAGCAGTTCAGAGAGGGTGTTACAATTAAAATCTTACTGGAAAAGTGATGGGTTCATTTTGAGGCTCATTGAATGAGTCCTTGAAGAAGGAAGCATCAGAATGTAAAGGATTTCAAATCTCTGGGTGTAAGGTTTGAAATGTTCATTTGACCTCACTGATGATTGTGGAAAATCTTAGGCCTGGACACAGAAACTGAAGATTAAATCTTGTACTATAATTGAGTGTCTCTAAAATTAGGAGAGGCTCATTTTGTGGCAGTGTAACAGCAGACTAACAATCCTGGGAAGAGTGCATTTTTAATGAAACATTTTTGCAGGGTTAGTAAAATCCGAATCTCCTAAAAAAAACCCAATACTTGCTTATTCTAAGATGAGAAGGATAAGACATAATTCAAGGCTCTTCACTATACCACCAATAGGTTTTACAATAAATTTTGAGTTCCTCTATCCTACATTTTGAAGGATTAATTCTAACTGTAATTTACCTTGATTCTTGGAGCTCACTGAGGCTCTTGGTGTTAAACACATGTCAGGGGACAAAGTAATATAAAGCTCACATTTAAGGGGTGCCTTCTTAGAGTTAGGCACAGTGCTTATATATGCTGACATGTAAGTTCATCATTTAGGTTACACAATAGTAGCCTTGCAATGTGAGTTTCAATATCTACATTTATCTTGATCCTGAAATTGACATGCAAAAGGGTCAAGTAGTTTCTCATGGCCCTAAAATTAGAAAATGGCCAAAACAGAATTTGACTCCAAATTCTTTGGAATGTGGAATATGACTGATTCCAAAACTTAAAATTCCACTGCTTAGTTTTGTCTCTTCATCTCTCCAAACCAGCATCTCTTATGTAAATTACCTTTGTTTAGGAGATATCTTAGAGTTCTTGTTTTATAATGGGGTGAGAAAAAAAATATCTCCTTAAGAACGAAAGCAGTTAAAACAAGGTACTACGCTGAAGGAGCTGTTTATTTTATCTACCATATATACTCTGACTATGAAAGAAAAAGAGCATATTGAAAATGATTCTCTATTGGCAGAAAAATATTATAATTTATGCTCTACTAGATCTTGGTTTTGTTGCTTGTTATTTTTAATGTCTATATAAATTGATAAAACAGTAAAACTCTGAAAAGAAAGAAAAAAACCAAATTCTTTGCCCCAATTTTTTTTCTGCTATTTTATTTTTAATGTCAAAAAGCCAACTGCTCTTTATCATTGGTTAGAAATTTGCTCCAAACTAGGGGGCATGGACAGTTTTCAATTTGTGGGTGTTAATGACTCCACCACAGTGGGCTCATTCCCTTGCAAGGATGCTAATGGGCTGTTGCTTCCTAAGAGACAGAGGACTGAGAGGTTTTGGTTTCTACTCATCTTTGGTTTCCTGGCTGTGTTATTTTCCTTGTTTATGTTTCTTTTAATTAACATTAAGTTCTTCATTTTATGCCTTGCTTTTCTTCTGTTTGTGCAGTCTTCAGGCAATGACTCCTTGGGTAGCACTTGTTAATTAGGGAGAAATGATAGCTTAAGGGTACTTCCTGACTTACTTGGTGCTAGGATAAAAGTTGTTCTACTGAAGCCGCATTAGAATAACTTTTATGTACCTACCTCAAGTAAGATCTGCATGATGCTCTACCAATTCCTCTTTTGTCTCTTTTATCTTTACTTTAACTCTGGTTTGTTTTATTTAAATTCTCATTGTGTCCCAAATAATCTAAACCAAGAGTATTATTAGGTCTTAAAATAATTCACTTTTTTTTTTCTTAAGGAGGCTATTCACAGTAGATTTCATGGGAAAATAAAAATTAGAATTCATTGCTGATTGATTAAATAGAAGCAACTAAAGAACCAAGGGGTATGTTGATTTTAAAAAGGAACTTCTGAAGGTATCTGACTCATAATTACTCAGAGATAATAATTTTGGTTCTATAGCTCAGATTGAGAAAGCTACACATAATAGAATGCAGGATCTATAGCATGGATTCTCTTTTCCAATTTCTCACTATTTCTCACTCTTACCTTTCCTCTTCTCTTTCAGCTACCTATTCCTGTCTGTCTGTCTGTCTGTCTATCTATCTATCTATCTATCTATCTATCTATCTATCTATCTATCTATCTATCATCTGTCTATCTTATTTTTGCTAGAGAGGCAGAATGGTTCATGTTTTAGAACCGAGTTGGTCTCATGATATAAAGTACAGACTATGATTTGTAATTAATGATTTGTAGACCGTAGTCTCTGCATACATTCTACAACCCTCAGTGAAATGCCATTTCTAATACTTCTCAAATTTACAAGTATTCAAACAGCAGATTTTACTTTAATATGGAACAGAAAAACATGATAAAGAATAAAAGGCTCAATGCCTTGATGAACTCCACTTTTCTTTGTAGATAGTAAGCAGCTTGCACCAGAGATTTTGCTATCATTTTATTTTCCTCATGGTGACTCAGGGAATTTTATCCTGAGGCTCTCAATGGATCTGTTATAGTCAAGCTGATGATGACACATCTCAGAGGCTCGTTCCACATTGGGCCTCAGGCCAGCAAACTACGAACCATGCTGTCCTATGATTCACAGGACAAAACTGCTCTAGATACCTCCCACTACCCAGGCAGGAAGGGCACCATAATGAGGCAGTGGGAGGGTGTATGGCTAGGCAAGTTGCTAAAAGGAAGCATTTGTTGTAACTTTCTTCTCTGCCGTGGGAGGCTAACACCAAAGCAAAGTATTATCAAGCAACAAACCCTACATTTATGAGATATTAATGAGAATGTCCGTGGACTTTTAATTAGGGTGGAGAGTTGTGTTTTAGAGAGCTGAAATTATTTTAGGTTGGGGGAAAGGCCATAAAGCATGGAATCCTCGGAGGAAAGTAATTAATTTATAGCTCAATGACTGAGCTGTGCCATTTTGAAATACTGGTTAAGGTGAGCATTGAAAGAGTGGGTACTCTGGCATTTCCATACCCTTGGGAGTGAAGAATTAGGCTATTTGGGGAGCCAAATGATATGCTTTTATTTCCAAAAATGTCATTTGTACTGAAATTGAAAGTGGTTTGTGTTCTCTTATGTAAATGTGACCACCTGCATATTATTCATTCAATGGTCATTTACAGCATACTTTATAGGTGTGGAATTCTACAGACGCCTTTTCTGCAGGGACAAAGTTCTGACTAGACGCACAAAGGAGATGAAAGGAACCGTCAATGTCTACCTTCATCTTTCTTTTCCTCTACGTGGAGGAAAACATCAGTATATGAAATGGCATTTGAATAACTTAAAGAGAAGTGTTCACAAGAGCAGAATAACTTGGAACAGGCTTTGAAGCCATTAGGTGTATGAATCACTTGCTGCCTCCTCTGGGGTCCCACACCAGCTATTCTGAGATTCTGTCAGAGTAGTTAGTGTATTGTGTTATTTGTCTCTGTCCCCCACTAGACTTGGAGTTCCATGTGGAGACAGATTTTTATCATATTTATCTCTGCATCCCTGGACCCTAGAGCACAGTTCATTGCATACCAGAAGTGTCCAGTAAATGTCTGGTGAATAAATTAGTAAAAGAGTTTGCTGTTATCATTTTGGAGGAAGAAAAGGGAATAGAATGATGGTTTTATATGGGCATAAACTACAAAGGAAATGATTTGATTCTTTTCAGTCTGGAGACAAAATGTGCTTTTCTTCTCATAATTCTCTTTCAATTCAGGAGAGATCAGTATACATTCACTAAGTATATTTTATGTTGTGATTATATATATAAACATGAAATGTTTTCTAACCTCAAGGAACTTAGAGCCCAGGGCAAGGTTGTCAGTGACGTACAATTAAACAGATCATTTTGATGTAATTTGACAAATATACTGTGGGAGGCATTCAGGAGGCATTATGGAGGGAGTAAAAAGGGATATTAAGTCAGGCTGGCAGTGGGAATGGTGCTGGGATATTGGGAGAATCAGGAAACTCTTCCAGGGGGAGATAACACCTGAGTTGAGTCTTGAAGCAGAAATAGGCAGCTATCCCCTACAGCATAAATTGATAGATTTTAAGGTGGACTTGAAGTAGGCAGTGTTGGTGACAAGAATAACATTAAAAAGTGCCTGAATTTGTGTAGATAAAACTCTGGAAGACTGTAGTAGTGGTAGACCCCTCTCAGTGTATGAGATATGTATGTGGGGGGTTAAAGTATACACATGGCAGCAAAAACAATAAAAATTAGTGGATTATCAAGAAATATAATCTAGAACAGAGGCTCCCAAGTGCCAATCAAAGTGGTGGTGTTCTTCATCCTTCATGATTATTATCTGGGGTATTGGCCAAAAGTAGATTCCTGAGTACCTCTCCTCAAAGTTCTGATTCATTGGAGGAGAGTTAGCCATCTGCATTTTATGGCATTCCCTAGCTAATTTTAATATGCAGTCACATTTGAGAAATGCTGATAAAAATAATAGCAATGGTATCACCCATATTTTAGATATGGACAAAATAAGAAGACCCCATGAAATAGCAAGAAGTTGAGCAGTTGGTTGGAGAACCAGCAGAAGACAGAGGAAGAGGGAGTTTCTAGAAGCAAAAACAATGTGATTATAGAGAGCTCTAGTCAGATAATTTGTGAAGAGTTTATTAGATTTTGTGATATGGAGATCTAGGATCTTTGGAGAAAGTAGTTTAAGTGTGGAAGGAGTAAAACTTGCTTGCATTGGGTTGAGGGGTAAACGGTGGGAATAAGGAGGTAAAGAAAGTTAATAGACATTTTTTCAAATAACTTGATTTTGAAGAGAAAGAGAATGATATCTGGAAGAGGGAGAACATAGGGTTATAAGGCTGATTTGCTTTTTACAAGAGGAAAGACTCAAGAGAGTATTTAGATCTTGAGGGGAGAGAGCCAGTTAGAATTAGAACAGATAGGGGAGGAAAGACAGGCATAGGTAGAAGACAGGACTTCTCATAGGAGGAGAAACACCTCACTCATCCTCTCAGACAGGGGGAAAGGAGGTAAGGGAGAGTAAGCTGGGTGAAGAAGGAAGCTGAGGCATAATTTTTGATGGGATATTCAGAGAGACATTAAGAGGCTCAAATAGTTGAAAGGGAACAAAGCTTGTTGAAACTAAATCTAGGTAAAGAGCCCTATTGTTAACTTATTATTTTAAAAATATTTTTCTTGAAAATTGTGACAGCTTTTTCTACCTACATTGCATTTATTTTCTACCTTATAATAATATGAACCTATTTTGTAGATTGAGCTCCTGTCGATCCTATAAAACCCAAATCTCTTGCTTGCTGATTCAGTTGTTCATTTGCATTTGTCTCATGTTCCATGCATTTTGCATTCCCAGAAACTAGCACAGGCAGGGAGGCCTCAACAACTGATTGATTTCCTAGGTGAAGTGGAGCCTGAAGATTTCCTTTTATAGACACCATTACTAGATCTGAAAGAAAGAGGTAAGTTAATTGACACCCAAATGGAGGACGAAGATAGCAGAGTCAGGGAGAGAGAACTTAATTTTAGCCATCTATTTTCCAACGGGGCTTTTCTCTGGTCTATAGATTCCCAAAAACAAAGTCTAACACTGGGTATGAAATAGCAAACTTGAGCACTCAGACACAAACAAATGAGAAAGCAGTCTAACAATTCCACGAACAAAAACTAGCACTTTTGTATATAGTCTGAAGTAAGAAGAGACGAGTAACTTGTTTTGCATTCTCTCAAATACTTTCTTTTAATCCGACTTTTAAGTATTTTTTCTAAGTGTTGAAAATTTGAGAAGCCAAGAAACACAGAAACGAGACAGAACTACCAATAATACTGTACCTAAATAGAACTACTAATATTTTGCTAAATTTTAAAGTCTTTTCTCTGTGCATAACTTTTTATAGGATAATACTACACATACAACTTTAATCCTACCTTTTTCACTTAATATTATAACGTAAGCCTTTTCTCATGTAATTGAAATATCTTGCAAAATATGTGATTTTAATTACATAGTACATCATGAAGTTTTTCATATTTTATTTAGCAATTCCTTTACTATTTGACATCTAAATTGTTTCCAGATTTTCATTATTTTAAGTGGTACTGCTAGAAGGCTTCTGCATACAAAGCACTTTCCGTATTTCAAGTTACTTCCTGAATTATTATATAAAAGTGTATAATACCATTAAAGCTTTTGGTATGTATTATCAAATTCCTATCCAAAGACTTATGTCATTTGGAAAGCTGATCAGTAATATATGAAATGCATATCTAATTATATACACACTATTTTCAAGTATTTTATTTTTAAGAAGTAAAATAATTTTTAAGCAAGACAAACAAATATTGAGATTTTAATTTTCATTTCATTCATAGTGAGATTGAATATATCCCACATTTTGATATAATTTTATTTCCACTTTTGCAAAATTTCTACTTATTAATTAAAATGTTCATTTTTATAGATTGATACCTCGAATTTTTAATATATTTTGTAAGTGGTACAATGTTATGTTACATATTAATACTATGGCAAAGGCAAAATAATGATAATGAATTCTTTCAAACTTAAATATATATATATATTTTTTTCTTTTTGAGATGGAGTCTCACTCTGCCACCCAGCCTGGAGTGCAATGGTGCGATCTCAGCTCACTGCAACCTCTGCCTCCTGGGCTCAAGTGATTCTCCTACCTCAGCTTCTTGAGTAGCTGGATTACAGGTGCCTGCCACCATGCCCAGCTAATTTTTGTATTTTTTTTTTTTTTAATGGAGACAGGGTTTCACCATGTTGGCCAGGTTGGTCTCAAACTCCTGACCTCAGGTGAACTACCTGCCTTGGCCTCCCAAAGTGCTGGGATGACAGGCATGAGCCACCGTGCCTGGTAGAAGTTATATTTTTTAATCATACAACTTGCAGTGTGGAAGAGACTTTACAATGTACCTTATTCAACCCTGTGTTATTAGTTCGTTTTCATACTGCTATAAAGAACTGCTCAAGACTGGGTAATTTATAAAGATAAGAGGTTTAATTGGCTCACAGTTCTGCATGGCTGGGGAAGTCTCAGGAAACTTACAAATATGTTGAAACGCAAAGGGGAAGCAAGGCACCACCTTCTTCACAAGGAGGCAGGATGGAGAATGAACACAGAAGGAACTACCAAATACTTATAAAACCATCAGATCTCGTGAGAACTCACTCACTATCATGAGATCAGTATGGGGAAAACAGCCTCCATGATTCCATTACCTCCATTTGGTTTCTGCCTTGTCACCTGGGGATTATAGGGATTACAATTCAATATGAGACTTTGGGTAGGGACACAGCCAACCCACATCAAAAACCCAGTTGAAGGAGCAAAGATTAAACCTATACAACAATTATTGAAAAAAATGTTAGCTAGTAGACAAGTTTGTGGTACAAAATACTTTTTGTTATTTGACTTCAGAGTCAGTAGAAATCTATGTGACTTGGAGCAGCAGGGCAAGTTGTTATTAGAAAGAAGGGCTTTTGCTGGACTTTGAATAGAAAGAGTTCTGTAAAATGAAAGAAACAACCATTAAAGGGCATGAATCTAAGGCTAAGAGGTAGAAATGGACGTGTCTCAGGTGCTGCAGAGATGAGACCAGCCTGACGAGGGTAGAGGGCTGGTGTTGGGAGATAGGGTGTGAGCTAAGGCCAAATTAAGCATGCAAATCACAGATCACTTGACTCTTCTAGTTGAAACACATCACTCTGGAGTTCCTACTGAGCATAAGCTACAATCTGATTATACAAGAGGCCATCCTTGTGGTTACAGGTAGATTGCACTGACTTTGGCACGTTTCAAGATGTTAAACTCTGCTGGGAAGACTACAAGATACATCTGGGTTGACAGATGAAACTAGTTTTAGGAAAATCCACGCACAGGGCAATATCATCAACTGGACACAGGACTGGGCATGGAATACAGGGTCCTCTCATTATTGTGTTGTCCCAGGCAGTCCTATGACCTTAGGCAGACTGCTTATGTTCCCTACACTTCAATTACCCTATTTGTATCCTACGCTCTTTCTACATCTCAGATTCTATAGCCTCTAGCAGGAGCTCAGATAAAGCATAGCTTCAGATAAAGAGCACCCTAGAGAAAATGTAAATAGCAGGAAATATCTATTGTCATCTTTAGATCTGGAATAAGAAGTCCTTTCTTTTGGCCAGGCGCGGTGGCTCAAGCCTGTAATCCCAGCACTTTGGGAGGCTGAGACGGGCGGATCACGAGGTCAGGAGATCGAGACCATCCTGGCTAACACGGTGAAACCCCTTCTCTACTAAAAAATTACAAAAAACTAGCCGGGCGAGGTGACGGGCGCCTGTAGTCCCAGCTACTTGGGAGGCTGAGGCAGGAGAATGGCGTAAACCCGGGAGGCGGAGCTTGCAGTGAGCTGAGATCTGGCCACTGCACTCCAGCCCCGGCGACAAAAAAAAAAAAAAAAAAAAAAAAAAAAAAGAAGTCCTTTCTTTTAATTCACAATTTTAGAAGGTATGAGGAGATATCTGGAACTTTCTTCCCTTGTTTCTGCCACCAGTGTAGCAGAGGGCCAACTGAAGCAGATGTTCACATTATCTATCTTACGTGTATAGAGGGCAAATTAGTGGACATTTAAGAGCCCAAGGCAATAATTCAAACATTCCCATGAAAAAATCTGTTTTTCCATCCTTGTATGTTTCTTTCTTTTTTTTAAAAAAAAACTTTTAAAGTATTAATTATTGCATTGCCTCCTCCTAATTTCTTTCCTGCAGATACTTTGGTGAGTAAACCTTGATAAATTAAGCTTGTTTTTATTGTATTCCTTTGGAGTTGTCTTTGATTGTGATCAAACTTCTCTTCTTATATATGCCACATACATTCATTCTTCATTTAGATTAGAATCTAATCAAGGGAAAAAACTGCCAAGTTTGGTTTCATTTTGATGTCTACTTTATGCAGCCCTAGAAAAATCTACCTTTTGATGAGTTGGAGACAACAGTAAGTTCGAGACAGAGCTAATACATTACACCTTGATCACTCATAGGCAACTGCACCCAAACAATTCTTTCCCTTCGCATCAAGAAAGTTTGTTGTTTATCTGAGGGCTTAGTACCGTGCCTGACACATATAAGGTGCTCAATAAACTTTTTAAAAGCAATGCATCTGAGTGACTTTATAATTCAGCAGTTACTACATGAACTGACTTACTGTGTAGAAGAAAAAAAATGTTAGTTCAAAAAGAGGGGAATAAAGAATTCTTCTTAAATATATAAAACATGTCCTGTTCAGTAGCTTCTCTAATATTTGTGGATGATTGGAACCCCTTTTCATTCTTATATTTAAAGGTGTCATTATGTATGGGGACATTTGCTGTTTCAACACATAAATTTATATTTGCAGGGAACTTAAAGTCCCCAGAATTTTTTCTGAGATACTGTCTGATTAATCCCCATAACAATGCTGTGAGGTGGGTTGTGGAGATACAAGGAAAAAAAGGGAAAGGATTTTCCTAATACCAAACAGTTTGTGTATATGATGTAGCAATGAAAGTAGAACTTATTTCATCTGATGACCAGTTCAAGACATTTTCTGCTATATAAATCTTTAATCCCTAGGATAGAACCTGTCTTAATTCCCTTTGTGTGGACACAGCAAAATGTATACAGGTGCTCCATCTCTAATTCCATCCCTGAATATTCCAGCACTATCTGTCTTATCTACCTCCTCTCTTCATTTTTATTTCTAAAGTGTTCTCCCTGCAGGAGCCGACTCTTCCTTCTTTCTAATTAACTTTATATGGAAACTCCTATCGTAATGAAATTGCACGTGTGAGTATTCTCTCACCTGACTTTCTTTTTAGTGCACCTGGAGGAAGAAAGCTTTTCTGCAGTCTCACCACATTATCTTTGCTGAGAGAGAAACTTGTAGGAACTAAGATAAATGCCTTCCTGAGAGTCAACCTTTTCATCAAACATTTTTTAGTTTAGGCACAGCTTTGATTTTTGCAGAGGTTACCAGTTGTTCGTAATTAAGATGCACTGGTTCATGCTATTGGCAGCAAAGCACTATGGAAGAGTAGACAAAAACGTGGACTTTTGAGGCAGACCAGTCAAGTGTGAATCCTGGTTCTGCCATTTCCTGGGCAGTTTCCTTCATTCGTTGGTGCTGATTTCCTCTTTTGTGCCATGGGATAACATGTTGACAATGTCTACCTCACAGGATTATTGGAAAGTTTAAGGATAAATTATAGATTTTTTTTTAAGGATAAATGAGGTGGCAGAACATGCAATCCTCTTCATAGACTGCAGAGCGCATCTACCATTTCCTCTCCATCTCCACTCTCCTCCCTGCCCTACCTTGAGGGGCTTTGTACCCTGGAAGGCTGACCAGTGAGATGTACATCTTCCTCCTTTGCCCTCCTGCTTGCTTGCATTTGGCTAGTGGGGAGTCCTAGCAGGAGACAGATGGAGAAAGGAAAATGAGACTGCGTACATTTTCTTATCTCCTTCCTTTTAGGGAGACCTGAGGCTAGCTGTGTCCCAGAGAGCAACTTCCATTTTAAAGGCAGCCCACTCTGTGTGATGCTTTTTCTTAGGTATGGGCAACCCATCCCTCTTAGGGTGAAAACTTTGCTATTGCTAGTTCCAAGTACTGTGCCATCCTTTGTGGATGCCTCTACCCTACCAACATCTCCTTAAAGAGTCTCTTTGTTGAACCTGCTGTAAATGATCCTAATATAAGTATGCTGTGTGTTTATTCCTGGACCTTTAACTGATAGGTCATTCATACTGGTTAGTATAAAATAGATCTGCCCACATATGTATTATTTGAGAGAGGTTAGCATTTATAGGAGAAAAAATAAGAATGAGCTGGTGTTGCTTGCTATTTGATACTAAGAGAAAAAGAAGGTAGTGATGATGGATGATGATAAATATATAATGATGATGATGAGATCCAAATACCTCCTATGAGCCAAGCATTCTCCTAGACAATCCTTTTTACTTCATTTATTTTGAAAACACATATGTGTATTATTGTCTTTCTTTTGCAGAACTGGAGAAAGTTCAGATAAATCAAATAATGTACCTAAAAGCTACATAGAATGCCAGTGGAAAGCTGAAATTCCAATCTATACCTATCTGGTTCCAAAGTCTATACTCTTTTAGTGAGGCTAGGTGCCTCCTAGCTATACAGGGTGAGAAGAGCCATTCCATCAGCAGTCAGTTTTCAACTGAATCTCTTTACCTATTGAAATTTCTGTAAGTTCCAAATTCCCACAGGAAAGTATCTGCTAATGATGGTCTTTAAATGATTTCAAGGCAAATTTTTAAAAAACCTGGTTAATTCAGTAAAACTTATCAGGTCAAATCCATTATTTGTCTGATTTGACTGATGTGTTACCACTGAGTCACTAGCCTAGTAGGACAACTATTCCTTAGTTGTCCCTAAGGCTACTCATTAAATACTGGATGAATAAATAAATATTTTGAATAAATTTTTCTCTGATAATATGTAAGCTTCCCACAGCTGTTATCTAATTTTTTTCCCTAGTTATGTAATATTTTAAGTTTGTATTATTTCTGTTCAATTCCTAAATTAAATGAGTAACATAATTCCACATTTTCTGGGACCTATAGGATGCTAATTTGTAAAGGTGATTCAGTTCCTGGAGGTGTACTAGCTGAGAACTTTCCATTTGTGGATCAGCTCCTCCCTTCAAATCCTACTCCTTTAGAAAAAATCCATACACACTCAGAGAAACAGTATTTATCTTAGCAACTCATATTTGATTGTGCATTTTTCTTTAATCTTCAGGCAAGCATTTCTATCAACCTTGGAAGTAGGCTTTGTCCGTTGTTTGCCTTTGAGTCCCCAAGTTGCATCTAGAGATATTCTTAGTCGCAGTGAACTTTATTTCTCTGTTTCTACCTCTGCTTTGCTGTTATGGGACCTCTAACCTCCCGCAAAGTGTCTTCGTTTTATTTTGAGAAGACTTGAGAGGGTGACTCACATCTATTCCAAACAAGTATTTTCAGCCTTTAAAAAGGCTGTGTCCCTGCAGGCTTCTCTGTTTTCATTTTGTATGTTTTTAAAAAAATGATACATAGTTACTTTGTTTTTCATCTTTTAAATGTATAATTCATACTACTTTGTACTTTAATATTTTTCAATCATTTTAGCAAAACCAGCTCCTTCAGACCTTCACCACTGTTACTCTTTTCCTAAAGTCTCTGATACATGTTTTTTGAGAAGCTTAGAACAAACCCAAATGATAGAACTGCATGCCACTGTTAACATCAGCCTACACCTACAACATTAGCCTAAACCTGCAATATCAGAGTTTTTGTGGTTTGACCAGGCCTTTTATCCTCTTTGTCTTACAGTAAGTTCTTTCCCTGAAAGCACTTCAGCCCACATGCAAATATACCCTATAAATATGTAGGTTGTGTCCTGATGTAAAAGAATATCATAAATGAACACAATACATACAGCTACTTGATTTGTTCTATCTTCAAAACTGAAAATGGAGAATCTCCATTGTAGTGTCTAGGAGAAAGCAAAGATTTGTTAGATAATGAGGATATCAATGTCATTCAAGTGGCAATTACTCTGGAATATTCCTTGAAATAACAGTTACTACTTAACAGTTATTGCTTATACTTTTTGTTCTCATTTTCTCAAGTATTCCTTACAACCACTTAGAACTAAAGGGGTAGAGAACTCACTAAATTTACTGAAGAGTTATTGGATTGGCTTTAAGGTACTATTGATTATTGTCAGTGAAACAAGAGGCAATGATGCAGTTGCTCAGAGGGCTCTTTTCTTCACATGTAGGTAAGATTCCTCCAGCAGTGGATCACCTTAGTGATCCCTTAGTGAAAAATTGTCGAGTCCCTAGCTGTCCCAATAAGAATCAACATATATACAATTCAGTTTGCATCGTCATTTTATACATGTAATTTTAGGTTATGGCTACCATATCGGTTTTTATTTTTTTTATTATTTTTTATTTTTTTCAGCTACTAAAACTGTAGAGTTGAATATTTAATGGAAAACAGATGGTGCTTGAAATCTCTAACTTACATTTAACAAAAACTGTTTTGGAAATGTTGCTTGTGTATATGTTTTTATTGTTTTAAACACAGCACCGTTTTAGCCTGTTCTGATGAATTATTTAAGAATTACTGTCCCAGTCTAAGAGGGCATTTCAAAGTGCATGTGTTAATCATATACTTGATTAAACATTTCCTTCCTTTTCTTTTCAGCATTCCAGTTGGCTTTTGAGTGGATACTTGCAGTGAGAGCATTGACACTGGAAACACTAGTTCCCATTTTAATTACTTAAAACACCACGATGAAAAGAAATACCTGTGATTTGCTTTCTCGGAGCAAAAGTGTAAGTAACTTTTGTTTTCATCTGTTTTCTAAACATGTGTACATATAACATTTTAGTTTTGGTTTTGGATTTTAATACTGTGCTATCATGATTAGGCTTGTGGGAAACCTTTAGTTAACTTACAGTTCTCTGACTGTACACAGCTTATTAACAAACGAAGACTTGTTTGTCTATGTAGCCTGGTTAGCATTTGATGAAAATTCCTTCAACTAGTTTATATCTTACCATTCATTCATATAAGCCTACTAGCCTGATATTGAACACTCTAATTTTTGAGTGCATGCAGAAAATATATGATTAAAAATCAAAACATAGGGAATTTATGTCTTGAATATGAAACCTTCTGGGCATGTCCAAAATCATAAATTAAACCTACGTCATTAGGTACTTCAGCCAGTAACATTCTGAAAGTTCTTGCCTTCCATGAGCTTTCAACCCTGGCATATATATCTAATTACTTCTTTTAATCTTTTTTTTTTTTTTTAAATATTTTAAGGTGAACTTACTCAGGGCTCTACTGAAGGTTAAACCTTATTTCCAATTATGTAGTGTTCTTAAGATACCACAGTCATGATACTTTTAAAATTTATATTAGCTCGTGGCAAAAAGCAAATAGAGCAACTCAAAGAAAGCCACACAAGGCAAGGATGAAAGCGATTGTTAATTTCCATCAAGCAAGTGCTTAGAACACATCCCTTTGTTCATTTACCCATGGGGGTAGGCATCCAAACAGATGTAGTTGTGACGTAGGAATATTCATTTGAAGACATCAGGAAAACCACAAATGCAAACACATTTCTCTAGTATGAGAACACTTTGTGTTATAACCAGTGATTCTATTGTGATGGCCCAAGGTCATCTTTCATCCTTTCTATGGAGTTACCATCCAGCTTTTAAGGGTGAGGCATGAGTATGTGCAGATAAAGTATAGTATGCCTAACTGTGTTTGTTAAAAAATGAGGATTTGCTGAGACATATGCCAATCCTTTGACTGAATACTGTGTTTAATAACTAACCAAGTAAATTCAACAAACTCTGAGGGATTGTTCAAATTTATGTGTTTTACTGGTTGGTATTTGGTTGTATGTATTATTGCATAAAAGAAGGGGCCTGGCTTTGAGCTTGGAAGTCCTTTTATCATCATACAGTCACTCACTGTAATAGGAGGTGACCTGCATACAAACTACCAAACTGCAAACACATCTTACTCTTACGGAGTTTTCTTATTATAAACTAAATATGAAATTAAATTATTCATATAATGTTTTCTTTTATTGAATTTCAGAGACATGTGATCTGAAAAAGATGTGTAAAGGCAAAAGGGAGAATATTTTGAATAATTACAAATGTGTCATTAAACATTTCCCTATTCTTGGAGGAAAACATTCTAAAAGCAAATGATTAACTGAGCCATGACTTTAAGGAACTGAGACTACTTAATGATGCTAGGACATTTCCTATTTGTATTTGTTTAATGCAAAAAATTTTATCTTGGTGGAAACGGTCAAGTATTCCAGATTAAGAGAACCTGAGTTGGCCTACGTTTGTTCAAGGTAAACAGTAGAACTCTCATTTCACTGCTTTGTAGCTTCACTGGCATAAAGAAAATGCTTCCACTTAATTAAATGATCCTAAGCAGAAGTTAATGTTTATCAGAAAAAAGAGCCAGACTTATTGCCTAGTTAGAAGTTGTCACTTTAGGGCTATAAAATTTTATTTTGCTCTGGTCTGAGCATGTCACCCTCCAATGCTTAATGTTTTTGCCATAATATAATCCAAAATTGTAGACTTAGAGGTAGATGTTTCCTGCTTTTGATGAAGAAAGTTTAAAGAATTAGTTCTCTTTAGAATCTGAGGATGTTTATCTTTGTTTCAAAGAAAATGTTAGAAATGTAAAACAGTCTCTGTTCCTCCCTACATGCCTCTCTGTAGGTCTTGCATCTTTCATTGTGAAAATTTAAGGCATACAAAAGAGGTAGAAAAAAGATCATCCTTAAACGATCACCTTATTTAGTGAATTCCTCTCATGAGAGAGATTCCAGTGTATCTTGGAAGACCATTTAGTCACTTTTCAACTCAAACAAATCAGGCATAAGATGGGTGGTTAAACTACATGAGAGTTCTGTTTCCTACCAGTTATGAATTTCTATGATTCTATGCCATGTTGTGCTCATTCATAAGTTGAATTGAAGACCAGTTCCCAAATAAATAGAAAATCAAGGCATCCGGGCAAAGAGAGTATATTAATCAGCTTGGGCTACAATATACCATAGACTACCAGGTAGCCTAAACAGAAATGTATTTTATCACAATTCTGCAGGCTGGGAAGTTCAAGATCAAAATGCCATCCAATTTTGTTCCTGGTAAGCGCTCTCTTCCTGGTTTACTCATGGCTTGCAGAAAGCTACTTTTTTCCTGGGTCCTCAAATGGCAGAGAGAGAAAGCAAGCTCTCTGCTGCTGCTTCTTTTAAGGTCACTAATCCCATCATCATGGCCCCACCTTCATGAATTCATCTAATCCTAATTACCTCCCAAAGACCCCACCTCCAAAAACAATCACAGTGGGGGTTAGGGCTTCAACATATGTATTTCAGGGGAACACAAACATTTGGTCCATAAGAGAGTTTGAATTTTTTTTTTTTTGAGATGGAGTCTTGCTCTGTCACCCAGGCTGCAGTGCAGTGGTGAGATCTCAGCTCACTGCAAGCTCCGCCTCCCAGGTTCATGCCATTCTCCTGCCTCAGCCTCCTGAGTACCTGGGACTACAGGTGCCCACCACCATTCCCAGATAATTTTTTTTTTTTTGTATTTTTAGTAGAGACGGGGTTTTACCATATTAGCCAGGATGGTCTTGATCTCCTGACCTCGTGATCCACCCGCCTCGGCCTCCCAAAGTGTTGGGATTATAGGCGTGAGCCACTGCACTGGAGTGCAATGCCGGGATCTCGGCTCATTGCAACCTCTGCCTCCCAAGGTCAAGCGATTCTCCTGTCTCAGCCTCCTGAGTAGCCGGGATTAGAGGCATATGCCACCACAACTAGCTAATTTTGTCTTTTTAGTAGAGACAGGGTTTCACCATGTTGGTCCGGCTGGTCTCAAACTCCTGACCTCAGGTGAATTGGATATTCTTAAGGCATGATTGATTTTTATAAGTCACTGTCTTGTTTAAGCCCAAAGGGTAGTGACCAGTATACTAGAATCTGTATGTTCTCCCAATTTGATAACACTAAAAATGATCTGGTCAACATCTTTCTCTTCATTTCTTATTTTCTAAATTTTATGTTAGGGACATTCTTACCAATGATTTTTGAAGTCTGATAATCTCTTCCTAGACCTAGGAGCTAATTTTAATTTTGCTGTAAATGATTTTCCCCTTTCTTCACTATTCTTAGTTTGCTTATTTTATATTGTTCTTTCTTAACATCAAATCTAATGACACAGGTCTCTGAAGTATCTTATCCTATCAATGGATTGACCATCTAACTTTTCAGATGTTTATAAATTTCAGAACTATCTGAGTTACCCTTCTTCCCTGTGCTAATGTCTGCTTTCTTACTGGCTTTTAGCTAATCAGGGGAGGGAAGGAAAGGTACAGACAAGAGAACAGAGTATAAAAAATTTTTGTTGTAATTATATATTTTAAAATCAGGAGGTAAACGAAAATTTTTAGCATTTTTTTTTCTTTACAATATCTCTGTTATTCTCCAAACTCATGAAGTTTTATAAATCTTCTCATCTGGAGAATAAACTAGATAAATTTTAATTCTTATTCATTAATAAATTTTCTTGTGTATTAAATTCTAAACTTTCTTGTAGCCTTTTGCATTACATTCCCACTTTTCTAGTACACTGAATCATTTTCTTTCTACCAGTTTGAAGATATTCAAGATGTCATCTACTCACTTGGATTTGTTAATTTTCTTGATGAAATTGCCCTTTATTTGACTTAGGATTCTTATGGATGTTCTACATTTGGATAAATTTGTCACTCACCAGATGTCTTTAATTGATGTTAACTGTTCTTTTTTGATAGAATTGTTGTTCAGCGTTAATTCAAAACTGGAAGCAACTCCTTGGTGTTTGGAAGACATAGGGTATCTGTCACATTCTTTCCATAATGAATTTAAAGCCCACCTAAATAGGCTGTCAGTTTGGAGTCCAGGGGCTAGGAGCCCATCTGGTGAAATTTTTCACAGTAGGCTCCCTAGAATTGCTTATTTTCATGGAAGACTTTAAAAATATTGTACAAACTTTATAAACTAAAGTGATTTTATTCTTAAGAAAAGATATGTATTTTTTTCCATCTGTACCTTTACATTTCTGAGTTTTTAGAAGCAGTCACTCACCTAATGACCCAGGGTGAGTTATTTATGCCATTTTATCTGCATTTCAGTGTCCGCCTGGAGTGGGCAGCTGAAAAATAAATTTGGAAAAGATGATACATTTTGTTATGGCATTTCAGAGCTATATGCATTCATTTTTCCTCACAATTACCCCACAAGATAGAGTATTTTTTTTCTTGTATGGTTAACGTAAAAATAACAAATTCCTTTCTAGATGGGCCTCATTTCTCTACGATATTCAACCGCACCTAAGCTATGAGATTGACAAAGCTGTTGCAGCTTAGAATCCTAACAAAGTTAAGGATGTAGAAACTGATTTTTTCACTGGTATTCACTCAATGGGGTCCAAAGAAGGTCAGAGGAGATGAGGTAAAAATCCTTTGAAAAGCACAAAATACAAAACAAAACCAAGCTCCTGCTTGTATCTTTATTCACAACAAATTGATATGAGAAGTTGTAGTTTTAGAGATTTCACTCCTTTGGTGCTTAGAGCTGCCTTCCCACCTGTTCTGTTTCTTTACAAAGTTCTACAAGTATTTACTGAATGGCTACTGTGTGTTAGCCTCTGAGTATCCAATGTAAGATACATGTTCTGTCTCATAGAGCATAACTGATAACCTAATTTATAATTTTTATAATTTGCTAAAATTATTTCACTACTGTCTCCCTAACCCTGATCACCTAAATCTATCCCATTTTAATCTTTAATTCTTTGGAGGAAGACTGAAGTTCTGTATCTCTCTGAAGTCTCTATGTACTTGCATTTCATCACATTGTGGGCACCCTGTTTAGTAGGGATATTTTGAGCTGTGAATAATGTGCCATAATTGACAATTATGCTTATTGTTGCAGAAACATAGATTATTTCAGAGTGGGTAAAAAGAATTTTTCTCAGATAATCAACAGTAGTATAAGAATAGCCAAGAGCATAAATAAATGTGAGAATGACAGGAAAGGTCTGAAAGAATAGGGACTGATCAGCAACCATTTGCTTTAAATCAATCACATGTCACATGACTGTTTAGTGGCCAAAGCCAATCATTAAATTGTCATCTTGGAAAAAGCTCCACTGTTGTCTATATTGTGATGTGTTTGCTATTTCATTTTTGGACAATTTCAAGTTGAAGTTGAATTACAAATGATTATGTCCAGGAAATAATTGCATATATTGTACTTACCAGCATAAACACCACAGATAAAAAAAAATGGAGAGAAATCTTGTTGCATTGACAATGAATATTAAAAAATTATTCTTACAGACAAAAAATATCTGTATAACAAAGTGAAATTTGAAAGAAAAACATAATTGATGGAGTTTTATGTCAGTAGTATTTGCTCTAGAAAAATGTTTATAATGGCTGCTTATTGTTAACTGAAGGTAATTCTCTGCTTTAAAATTTTGTTTAGCTTTTTTTCACTATTGAAATGGCAAGTGTTTTGAAAGCTAAAAATCTGACTTCAAATAAAATTATTGATGTGTTTACATTGTTTCCCATGGTCAGCACTTTCAAGGGCAGAACTGGAATTGTCCCTGAATTATAGTTCTGGCTTTTCATCTGTGCATCTATGTCTTGGTAGAAGTAGGAGTAAGAAAACCATAAGTAATTAGATTTATTATCAAACACTTCCAATATCTAGCATAATTTTTTTCAAAGGTAAAATGAGAAAAACAGCATTGAAATCACATTACAAAATAAAGCAAACAAAAAATCCAAACCAAGCCATCAAGCAAAAATCATTTTTAAAATGCTATACAATAATCAATTGTGTTCTATACTTCTACACCAAATCCTTTAAGTCTTAAAACTTTCCTAAATGGAATTAATCCATCAATAAGCAGGTAACAACTTTACTTTTATTGTTGAAAAATGTCAGTCTTGTCAGTTCACAAGTTTCCCTAACTTGTGCAAATTAAAAGCCATAATAGCAAGGCCAAGAATGGTTCGTTGGTATATAGTTAGAGCCACCCTGACCCTGTTTTCTAGTTCTTTCTATTACCCAGGATATGCTATATGCCACACACATGGGGGTAGGGATACAGCCCCACTTATAGCACAAGAACTGGGAATAAGACATTTAACTTATAACTCTTTTATGGTCATATTCCCCTCCCACTGCCATTCTTCCTACTCTGGTAGTCTGGACTTCTGTTTTGGCAATATTGCTTCTGTAGTAAGGATTTGACTGTACTTGCAGCCCTCAACATCCTGAATTTAATCCAATCTACAATATTTGTTAAGCCCTCCCAACTATTTGACCAAACTAGGACAGTTACATCCCATGGAACTGTATACCAAATGGTACCTCAGCAGTTCAGAGAGTTAAAACACCACCAGTTCACTTCCAGGTTGGGCTTTAAGATTTGCAGAGAATCTTGCTTATGAAATCATATTGGCTAAATGTATTAAAATTACTAAAAACAAATGATAACACCACAGTAACACAACAAAAACAATCCTTTCTATAAATTAACTTAAAACAAGAAACAACACGCTTTAAATGTCATCATCTCTGCTTATTATATGCCCTTAAATATATTATTAAATGTCAAACTTTTATTTTTCTAGAAGAGACCATTACATAGCATTGATTTGCTAGCAGGGTTCTATTTGAACATACCAAAAGAGACCTAGATTTTGCGCAGAAACAATAGTCCCAAAATAAACAAGGGATTGGAGGAAAAGATGAGAGATGTCCAGCATGTCTGCATATAAGGGCTGAAAAAGTAAAAGATTCTAGTTGTTTTTTTTTTTTTTCTTTGCAAATGCTCATGCAGGGATTCAGAACATGCATTCCTTACCAAAAGAAAAGGAAATAATTGGCAAGTAGTCAAAGAAGACCATATCTTTGAGTGGATAGTATTGTTATCTATTCGGAAAGCATTTACATGTTTTGATTTCCTGAAACAATGCTGAAAACTGTCCTAATGCAGGAAGGGAGAATTGAAAACAACAATCATAAAATGCAATTAGATGTTGGTAAAAGTGACTCAGAATAGATGTAAGTTAAAACTTTCTAACACTATGTTGAATAGGAGTGGTGAGAGAGGGCATCCCTGTCTTCTGCCAGTTTTCAAAGGGAATGCTTCCAGTTTTTGCCCATTCAGTATGATACTGGCTGTGGGTTTGTCATAAATAGCTCTTATTATTTTGAGATACATTCCATCAATACCGAATTTATTGAGAGTTTTTAGCATGAAGGGCTGTTGAATTTTGTCAAAGGCCTTTTCTGCATCTATTGAGATAATCATGTGGTTTTTGTCTTTGGTTCTGTTTATATGCTGGATTACGTTTATTGATTTGCATATGTTGAACCAGTCTTGCATCCCAGGGATGAAGCCCACTTGATCATGGTGGATAAGCTTTTTGATGTGCTGTTGGATTCGGTTTGCTAGTATTTTATTGAGGATTTCTGCATTGATGTTCATCAGGGATATTGGTCTAAAATTCTCTTTTTTTGTTGTGTCTGTGCCAGGCTTTGGTATCAGGATGATGTTGGCCTCATACAATGAGTTAGGGAGGATTCCCTCTTTTTCTATTGATTGGAATAGTTTCAGAAGGAATGGTACCAGCTCATCATCACTGGCCATCAGAGAAATGCAAATCAAAACCACAATGAGATACCATCTCACACCAGTTAGAATGGCAATCATTAAAAAGTCAGGAAACAACAGATGCTGGAGAGGATGTGGAGAAATAGGAACACTTTTACACTGTTGGTGGGATTGTAAACTAGTTCAACCATTGTGGAAAACAGTTTGGCGATTCCTCAAGGATCTAGAACTAGAAATACCTTTTGACCCAGTCATCCCATTACTGGGTATATACCCAAAGGATCATATGTCATGCTGCTATAAAGACACATGCACACGTATGCTTACTGCGGCACTATTCACAATAGCAAAGACTTGGAATCAACCCAAATGTCCATCAATGACAGACTGGATTAAGAAAATGTGGCACATATATACCATGGAATACTATGCAGCCATAAAAAAGGATGAGTTTGTGTCCTTTGTAGGGACATGGATGCAGCTGGAAACCATCATTCTCAGGAAACTATCGCAAGAACAGAAAACCAAACACCACATGTTCTCACTCATAGGTAGGAACTGAACAATGAGATCACTTGAACTTGGGAAAGGGAACATCACACACTGGGGCCTATTATGGTGGGGGGGAGGGATTGCATTGGGACTTATACCTGATGTAAATGATGAGTTGATGGGTGCTGACGAGTTGATGGGTGCAGCACACCAATGTGGCACAAGTATACATATGTAACAAACCTGCACGTTGTGTACATGTACCCTAGAACTTAAAGTATAAAACAAACAAACAAACAAACAAACAAAAAACTTTCTGACAGGGTTTTCTAGCATTAGGACAGTATTTTTTGAGGAAATTATAAAATGGTCTTATATCAAGATCTTTTAACAATCTGATGAAGTATTTATGGTTCTTTAAATTTGTATTGTTAATATCATACTCTGAATTATAAAAAATTTAAAATGTTTATAATCTTTAACTTCTCACTATTATATTTATAAATGTGTATATAATTTGTGTATATGTAGATATTCATGAGGAATATTAACGTATATGTTAATTGGCACCTGCTCATTTAAAACTAAAGTTGTATACTTTCATTACAGTAATACACATCATTCATTAAGTTATCTTGTGGGTTAGTTTTACAAATTCTTACTGTTACATGACTTTGGGTGAATAACCTCACTGGTTTCTGTATCAGCCATGTGTAACATGAGGGGAGTAGATTAAATAAATGAGAAGATTTATTTCAACTCCAAGGCTATGACAATGTATTTCCAAGATTGTGTACTTCTTAGAACAGGCTCAATAATAATTTTTCACATTATGAACCTTGCAGTCAAAGAATAGGTTCTTCTTAACCTAACAAATGACTATCCTTTCCACTCAAAGTATAAACAGGATCCTGATTCATAAATTGAGTTCATCAAATCTCTGCCAAGTATGCAAAATCACTGCCTCTGTTTGTTGGACATTTATTGCCTCTAAGAACTGATGGAATCGAAAACAACCTCATTTTACTGGGACCTCAGATAATTAATTATTTAAATTTTTTGCTGCTTTAAACATTAATTTTCTTACTTTACCCATACATGTTGCTGATAGAAGCTGTAACATTTTGAATGGTTGTGCTTTGAAGAAATCTGAATCCTTTTGCTTTATATTCCAATGACAGCCGCTTTGACCAGCGACCAGCTCTCTTCTGATAACTACCATTTTGACCCCCGCAGTTCACCTGTGGTCGCACCAAGCCTGTCTGTTTTTCCATTAACAGAGACCTCTGAACTGTTGTACCAAATGTGGACAGTGTTATTTCTTCCTCACTTTCCTGAATTATAACCAGTTCCAGGTGGTAACATACAACCAAACTTTACTGAGTCCTGGACATAATGGGAAAAAAAATCTTAGTGTAGAAAGAAAACCATAGGACTGAATATAAAAAGTAATCATTTCTGGCATTAAAGGACAAACCCAGTCCTTTCTGCTTAGTTACTGACCTACTCCCTGTTACTTTACTTATCTTCCCACAGTGAAATGCCTTTCTTCTTATATCCTACATGGTTTGCAGGCCCTTTACTCCAGGAAACCCAGGGGAGACCCCTCATTCCAAGTTCAAGTAAACATAATAATTTACAAAGATACAACTCTGCCCACAACAAAAACTCCTTTTACAGCATTATGCAAAGGCATTTAGACTGGAACGTCTATGTTCCAGACATGGATCTTAACCAGTCCTTTGTCAAACTAAAGGAGCAATCTTTCCTCAAAGCTGGAATGACACCTTTTCCTTTAAAATAACACTTCGTGTCCCACAGTCCCAGATGTTTTCATTAAGACTTTAGAAAATACTGGGATCAGCTATTAGCCAAGAGTACCCCCATTCCAATAAAAATATTTAAAGACACGGAAAAATCAATAAATTCAAACAATCATCATTCTCACTAAACCCTTATCATTTTTATGACTCACAGTAAATAATCTCAAGTTCTTTCTTTTGGTAAATTAAGAAATTCCAGAGTAAACTATCTAGCTTCTGATTTAAGCTCAGAGATGCAGAGAGCTTCAGAGAGTGTCTTTCTCATTCTTACTGTAAGGAAAAAGCTATACAAACTACCTATTCATTAATTAAAAAAAAAATGCACCAGCAAATTTAGGTTGCAGGGCAATCAAACAACTCAAAATCTGGAAAGAGACAGGCACCTGCAAGGAGAAAGAGGATGGCATCATTTGTTTTTCCTTGGGCAGACACCACCAGATGTCATATAAACCAGCAAGATGATTCAGTTGAACATTTTAATGAATTACTAAAGGCTGAGTATGGGCTAGCATGAAAATGTGACACATTGGAGGTGGCAGATATAGGGGGTACATCCTATAGCAGGTTTTTCCTCCACAAAACCCACCAGGCACTCACAGGAAAGACTGGGGAAAACAGCAGCCACTTTCAAAACCACAACCATTTCCCAGTGGAATGAAAGAGTTAAATGGCAAAGAGAATGGCAAAAAATCGTTGTCTTAGGGAACTGGAGGAAACTCATTGGTGATGGTGGCAGTAGGAAGAATGATCGTGGTGAGGGGAAGAAAAAAAAGTAATGCTCTATCCCCAGGAGCAGGGTACAGAATATATGCTAGGATTAGCACAACAATTGGAGAACGTTGCAGGAGCACTTGCACTTGTGAAGGCCACATTGCTGATACAGAGGTACATATTGCCTACCTGAGTCTTAATCAGAACATCAAGGAATGCCCTTCCTCCCTGGCCTGCTACCAACAGCCTAACAAGTGTTGAGTAAAAATAATATGGGAATATGGCTGAATATGGAAGAAATTCAAGAGACACATTCTCTTTAGGGCACAGCATTAAGGAAAGACCCAAAGCTAAAGGGGGAGCAAATATTAAGAAAAAAACAACTGGCAAAGTCATTTCACAATCTACTTCTCTTTAAGCCTCCAGAAATATCTATCTCAGTATCTGCTATCCTACACAAGATATCCAGCTTTCAGCAAAATATTATGAGTATATGAAAAGGCAAGAGAAAGCACTCCAAAGAGATAATACACACAAACATGTGATATATGGGACACATATAAAAATTATCAGACAAGGAATTTAAAGTAACTATGATTAATATTTTAAAGGCTCTAATGGAAAAGGTTGACTACATGTGAGATCAGATAGGTAATTTCAGAGGAGATATGGAAACTAAGAAAAATCAAATGGAAATGCTAGAAATTAGAAACATAGTCAAAGAGATAAAAAATGTCTTTGGGCTTTTTAGTAGACTTAAGACAGCTAAGGAAAGAATTACTGGACTTGAAAATAAGTCAGTGGAAATTACCCAAACAGAAAAAAAGAGTGGAAATACAAGAGAGAAAGAAAGAACATAACAGAGCATCAAAGAACTCTGATACAATATTAAATGGCATGACATATCCATAATTGAAATGACAGAAGGAGAGGAAAGAGAAAAAGAGGCAGAAGAAATGTTTGAAGAAAAAATTGCTGAAAAAATTTCCAAAATTGATGATGGACACAAAATCACAGTTTCAAAATCTCCAACTATAACAAGCAAGATACATACCAAAATAAACACACATGTGCAGAGGCATATTATATTGAAACTGCTAAAAATCAAAAACATAGAGAAAACCTTAAAGACAACCAGAGGGAGGGAATGATAAATTACCTAAAGACAAATAAGGATAAGAATTACAGCAAATTTCTCTTCAGAAATGTTGCGAGCAAGAAGAAAAAGGAATGACATCTTTAAAGTATTGAACGAAAACAAATCCAGTAACCCATAATTCTATACCCAATAATAATACAGTTAAAACAGGAAGTTAAATTTTTCTGACTGAACTTTTTAGTTCCTATTCTCTCTGATGTCCCCAAAGTAATATGCACCTATACCTTCATTTTATTTTGTCTTTCCTTTTCAAATCTGAGAGGGTAAAGCTGTTTCTTCTATTCAAGACCAACACCTCTATTGCCTCAGAGGACTTAGTCAATTGCCTCCTCCCCCTATAGGCTCAATTGCAGTTTAGCTCATCTCCCTTCTATCTCTCCTTTTTACCTTGGTCTATGAACTAGACCATCTAGTCCATTCTGTCACTCCTGTCCATGTATATCTCTTTTGACAATTCTAGTATTTATCCTTTTCTTCCTAGTAGTTATTGTTATTTCCTTCTCAAGCTGCATGCTCCTTAATCAGTGCGGTTCCCCAAGATTCAGTCATTGGCCCATGTAATATTTTAAGGTATGAAGACACCTTAAAGATTGTAAGATGTTCCCTTTCCTGTCTGAACTGTCTTCTATTTGATTATCTTTCAATTTCCATATTCAGCTCACATTTCTAGTTTTAATCATAGGACTCTAACCAAGTGCTTACTGAACATTCACAACATCTACACATTTCCCAAACTAGATCCACCCACTATTGTTCCTCATCTTTAAACATACTGCTACATATTCTAAATATTTTCTATTATATTTACTGCCCCAGCTATCCAGTTGCCTAAGACAGAGCCCTGGGGACCTTCCTCAGCTCCAAACTCATCATCCCTCCCAACATCTAAACAAGCAACAGGTGTTATTGCATGTTATCTATGGGGTACATATTTCTGAGTCCTTCTCATCCCAGGTTGACTTCCCTTTCCACCAATGCCCTGGGGATCACCTTATTTTTTCTTCCCAAGATGGGTCTCATTAAAATATACCAAAGTAGTGAGAAGTAGTAAAATTATATATTATATGTGGAAACTGCTGACTGTTGCTCCATTATCTGTTTCTGTGGCAACTCTATTTTTTCCTATAATGGTGTACTAAGTGTTTTGAATCTATCTTTTCACAACTGCTTTTGATTAGAGTTTAAGATAGCCTTTAAATACTAAATTCATAATAAGGTGGGTCCTGATTGTGTGTGTATGTGTGTGTGTGTGTGTGTGTGTGTAATTTCTATTACAGCTATCATCCATAATTCATTATTTGTGAGAAATAATTATAGCAAAGGCTGATTAGATGAAATCTTAGATTATTTATTATACCAGATGTCTGATGTAATCAAAGTCTAATATGTGTGTTAATGTGACTAATAAGAATAACAACCATTATTTAGGATTGCAAAATGCTTTTAAGTTTTCATATACCATTACAACATTTTCTTGTTTTTTTTTTTTTTTTCCTTTATAAAAACTCGCAGGTAGGAAAGGCAATTATATTTATCCTCATTTTATGAGCCTTAGATTAAGTGAGTTAGCCAAGATTGCTCAACTAGTAATGGTGAATCCTAGATGTACTTCAGTTCCTCTAATTCCAAATTCCTTACTTTGATCACTAAACCCTGGAGCCACACAAATGTAACTATAGGCATGACTTACACACTAATGTATCTGTTACACCATGTGCCTACTGGAGAGAAACTGTAACATATTTATAGTCAAGTATCTATATTTATAGCTATCCTCACAGTTGGATAACAATGTTATATTGTAAACTCTAGATATTTTTGCACTCTATAATATGACAGAAAGTGGATTTTTTGTTTAGGAAGACATTTTAATTACGAATGGAGGCTTGTTGGGTATCCCTATTATCCTTTGTTAAATCACAAGGAAGGTAAACTCTTTTGCATAATAAAGTATTAGGATTTTTAAACTTGTCCCCTGACTGCTGAAGAGATAAATTTTGGGGAGAGGCAGTGCTTTGGAGGACTCTGGTAAGTGAATAGATGTAAGTAAGTTCTGCAGAGATAGAGCCATGGGCAGGGCTTAGGAAGAGGGACTACCAGTTGTCCATGTAGCAAAGGTGGTCTAGTTAAAGTCTCTTTAGAATGAATGAGTTCTAGTAACCAGTTTTAAGGATTTGTCTGTTTTTTTTTTCCCCTCAACCCTTTCTTTAAACTTTTTCTAATCACAACAGCATTGTGCAATTTTGCCTCAAGATGGGAAGAGAAAGGCTGTGTTCCTCCTAGAGACAAAACAGGGAAGAAAGATAGCGGGGGCAGAGTGAAAAAAATGATGGCTGTGGAACTGGAACAACTGTGCAGAGGAAGCTGTGACAAATAATTAGGCTTGGTGAAGCACCTGTCCCTTTGGAGGAATTTCCCAGAAATACTGGGAGGGGCTCTAAATGTCCCATCGGTATGTGGGGAGATGGTTTTGTTTTTTGTATTGCCCACAGAAGTCTGAATACATTCAAATATTGTGTGTGTGTGTGTGTGTGTGTGTGTGTACTGAAGTACTTGGCATAAGGTTATGCTATTTCAAATTAACTTATAAAATAATTTGGTTGATACAATATTCTGTGATCAAAATTTATTGAGGGATTTACCAAATGCCAACGTGTGTGTGTATGTGTATGTGTGTGTATATATATATGTGTGTGTGTGTATAGTGTGTATATATATACACACACCTATATATATACACACACGCATATATATATTTTGAGAATTAAATGAGTGAATATATATATACACGCATATATATATATATATATGACACTAATAGTTTATGTAACTATTCTATGATACTATTATTATTCCTGTTTTTTGGATAAACAAACTAAAGTACACAAAGGAGCCGATGCTTATGTCTACAATACCTAAAACATACATATTTGAAATAAGAGAATATTAGGAAAAAGTCCCCAAATTTTATGTAGGTTTTAATAAAATTGAAAAGTCAAATCATTTTAAAACCTTAAAGTTGGTATATGGAAATATTTTGCTCAAGAGTGAATTTTAGACCTCCTGTTTGGATGTGAGTATGGAACACATTATTCAGTTTCTTTTTTATAACTTTAAATAGCTTGTAAGAAGGCACCTATGCAAATAACTATTTCTCCAAGATAAGTGGCCATGCAGGCCTTATGATCTTTTGAACACTTCTTCCCAAATACTTCATTTCTAATTAGAGGATGGTCATTCAGATTTCACTGGATTTAAATCCACAGTGGGATAGGTTTTAATCCTTTCTGGAAAAAGTATTTATAAAGCATATGCGAGTTTCAGAATAGTAAGAGTTTTTATTCAGTCTCCCCTTGGATGTGTTCACCCTTCCTTCTACCTCAGATCAATGCATTTCTCTAAGTTTTATACTTTGTTTAAATTGAGCTTTCATTGTTTCTATGACCAATTTTCAATTTGTCTCTACCTTGCACTTCAGTAGAACTAAGATGAATTCTGAAAACTCACAACAGCCTTCATCAATGTTCTCTTTCTGTAAAGAGTCTCTCTGTACATATTCAGAACAACATAATTTTAGGAATCAACTGTATCTACCTAGAATTATGGTTTATTGTCTCTCTCTCTCCAAAAACAATTGCAATTCTCTCATATAGTTTATTGCATTGCATTTACAAAGGAGCCACAAAGTTTGATTTGTGTATACTATTTTTGCTTAACTATGTAGCTATCTGGTTGATGTGCACATCAACAAATGACAATGTGGTCATTCCATCTTTGGTACATGGAGTATTATTTGATAAAAATTCCGCTATATTTTAACTTCTGAAGGTAAGGTGATTTTGAAGTATCTAAAAGATAGTTTCTTTATTTCAACAATCATAACCCTGTGCTGCCGGATACATATTTTTATCCCAAACTTGAAAATATTTCAATGGTTAGATTATTATACTTTCCATCTGACAGATTTTATGGTTTTCTATTTTCACTTAAACTTTCCCAGCTTTTTCTCCTCTTTAAAAGTAAACTATTAGAAGTTTCATCATTTCCATTATCAATACTAGAAATTAAAGTCAGAGATATATGTATTCTCAGAATTGTCTCAACAGTTTATTGTAATTTAATAAGATGTTCTCTTCTGTTGTTTCATCTATTATGTCATTACATACCATCTATGTCATTATCGTGTTTCTCTTTATGATTTTTCTGGAGCACCATAATTCTCTAATCAAGTGCTCTTTATTTTGTTTTTCAGAGGCCTCATTATGATAATACTATATAAAACATTTGTATGACGCTTTTCAATTTACAAAGTCCTCTTCAAAAACATTACCTTATTTGCAACTCACAACAACCTTGTACATTAGGCTGTGTTATTATTATTATTGTTATTATTTGTAGATAAGAAAACACTTTTATCAGGTAATGGAGAAGGCATTCAAATGGAAGATTTTCAAATCCTTACCTGAAATCTGTTCACTCTCTTTTTAGTTTTTTCCCTTTTACTCTGTATCCTTGGAATTATGTAGATCAGCAGTCAAAGGCTAGCCTCTCAGTTACGAGCCATCACTTTACCAAGCTGAGCCTTATCTGACTCATCCCAAGTAATACAAGTGATAATGACCACATCATAGGATTGTTATGAAAACTAAATGAGTGGAAGCACGTTAAAGTGTCTAACACAGTACCATTTTATCCATCCATATACCATATGGTAGCATAATATTCTAGGTTGGCTATTCCTTACTGCTATGTAAATTTTCTTTCTTCTGAAATTAAAATAATTATAATATTCATTCCAAATTAGACTATGAAAAGATCATGGTCAGTATAATTTATGAGGTAAAAATGGCATCAGAAAAGAAAGAAAAATGCAGAGGATAGAGTAAAAACTGTGAGCAATTTTCTGGGAACTGTTGTGAAATTGAGTTTCTTAGGCTTTTCATGTGGATAATGCAAACTAAATATAATTTGCAGGTTCACAAAAAATAAAGTGATATAAAATTATGCTAAAATCAAGAAGAATGGAAATTAATGGATTAAAAAATTATGGTTATTGCATTCTCTCAATTTTTTAAGGATCTGTCTCTGCAGTAATAAAGCAGAACAGAGGGATAAGTGGGATTCCAAAACAGTTTATTTAGACTTGGAATGCTTGCATGCTTATATCTCACTCAACATGAATATGTCTTAACTAATGGGGAGTTAATGAAAACTTTATATTATTATTAACTGATTGTGGATTAATAAATGAATTAAAAATAGAGTTAGAAAATTGCCTCATTTCATCATCTCTTGACTTTATTCAACCTTTCTCTTTGTCCATTCTACAGTAAGGATGAATTCTATCTCATAGATAGATTCAGAAACTAACCCCAGCAAAAAAATTGTTATGTTCTTTGTGAGGGAAGAGGTTAGATTAGGATTAATTAAATATTTCAGCTGAAAAAAACCTGAGCAAATTCATTTAAGATATTTTGAAAACTCCAAAACAGTATATAAATATATGAAAGTTTAAATAAGAATAAACACTGGAGGTACATCTTTTGTGTTGTAAAAAATGTAGTTGATCATTTTCTTTAATGTTTCCTTAGTTTTGTATTTTGCTTAGTGAGGCTTTTCTATTGCAAGATTATGGATAATTTTGCCCATGTTTTTGAACAGTCTTATGGTTTTTCTCTTTTCCCCTAACCTTGACAAACTTCCTTTCAAGTGTACTAGATGCTTCAGGGATAGCTATTTGAAAGTTCTTGAAGATTAATAATCCCCCATGATGATCTGTCTTATCTATATTCTGATAGGTTTTCTTATATAAGAGAAAAAGAAGGCATAATCCTAGAGTTAAAAAATACAATGGACAAAATGAAAAAGGTAGTAATAACAAGCACAAAAACAAGAGCTCTAGTGGTATACTGAGAAACAACTGCATTCTCTCATTCCTTTTTCTTCTTTTCAATCATTATGTTGCATGAGGTACAGCCATATTAGTAAATATGTACTAACACATACCTAGACATACATAATCAGCCCTCATATTCATGATTTCTGCTCTTTGGATTCAGTCAATTGCAATCTAAAATACTTTTTTAATCATCTGTAGTAAGCATGTAGAGACTTTCCTTGTCATTATTTCCTAAAAAATACAGTATAACTATTTACATAGTATTTACTCTGTATTAGATAATATAAGTAATCGTGATGTGGTTTAAAGTACACAAGAGGATGTGTGTATGTTATATGCAAATACCATGCCATTTTATATCAGGGACATGAGCATCCATGGTATTCACTGGAAGTTCTGAAACCAATCTCCCCTGGATACCAAGGGACAACTATATACATATATGTGGCTATGCAGCCTGCCTACTCAGAAGAGGTTTCACAGAAGAAGGAACAGCATGCAGAGATTCATAATGTCTTGTGAGGGAGAGTAGAGCCTACAGAAGAATGGTTAGTTAGAAAATAACCAATAAGTTATTTCCAGTGAGGAATTAGAAAGCAGGGATTTGAGAAATGTCTGTTCATATCCTTTGCCCACTTTTTGATGGGGTTGTTTGTTTTTTTCTTGTAAATTTGTTTGAGTTCTTTGTAGGTTCTGGATATTAGCCCTTTGTCAGATGAGTAGATTGCAAAAATTTTCTCCCATTCTGTAGGTTGCCTGTTCACTCTGATGGTAGTTTCTTTTGCTGTGCAGAAGCTCTTTAGTTTAATTAGATCCCATTTGTCAATTTTGGCTTTTGCTGCTGTTGCTTTTGGTGTTTTAGATATGAAGTCTTTGCCCATGCCTATATCCTGAATGGTACTACCTAGGTTTTCCTCTAGGATTTTTATGGTATTAGGTCTAACATTTAAGTCTCTAATCCATCTTGAATTAATTTTCGTATAAGGAGTAAGGAAAGGATCCAGTTTCAGCTTTCTACTTATGGCTAGCCAATTTTCCCAGCACCATTTATTAAATAGGGAATCCTTTCCCCATTTCTTGTTTCTCTCAGGTTTGTCAAAGATCAGATGGCTGTAGATGTGTGGTATTATTTCTGAGGACTCTGTTCTGTTCCATTGGTCTATATCTCTGTTTTGGTACCAGTACCATGGTGTTTTGGTTACTGTAGCCTTGTAGTATAGTTTGAAGTTAGAAGACATTCATACAGCCAACAGACACATGAAAAAATGCTCATCATCACTGGCCATCAGAGAAATGCAAATCAAAACCACAATGAGATACCATCTCACAGCAGTTAGAATGGCGATCATTCAAAAGTCAGGAAACAACAGGTGCTGGAGAGGATGTGGAGAAATAGGAACACTTTTACACTGTTGGTGGGATTGTAAACTAGTTCAACCATTATGGAAAACAGTATGGCGATTCCTCAAGGATCTAGAACTAGATGTACCATATGACCCAGCCATCTCATTACTGGGTATATACCCAAAGGATTATAAATTATGCTGCTATAAAGACACATGAACACATATGTTTATTGCGGCACTATTCACAATAGCAAAGACTTGGAATCAACCCAAATGTCCATCAGTGACAGACTGGATTAAGAAAATGTGGCACATATACACCATGGAATACTATGCAGCCATCAAAAAGGATGAGTTTGTGTCCTTTGTAGGGACATGGATGCAGCTGGAAACCATCATTCTTAGCAAACTATCACAAGAACAGAAAACCAAACACCGCATGTTCTCACTCATAGGTGGGAACTGAACAATGAGATCACTTGGACTTGGGAAGGGGAACATCACACACTGGGGCCTATCATGGGGAGGGGGGAGGGGGGAGGGATTGCATTGGGAGTTATACCTGATGTAAATGACGAGTTGATGGGTGCAGCACACCAACATGGCACAAGTATAGATATGTAACAAACCTGCACGTTATGCACATGTACCCTACAACTTAAAGTATAATAATAATAAATTAAAAAAAAAAAAGAAAAAAAAATGAAAGCAGGGATTATGGAACTGGAAAAACTGAGGCATTAAAGTCTTCCTCCTGAAATTACTATGCCAAGTGGAAAATCTGCTCTAAACCCCTATCCAAGAAAACATTCTTCTTCAAAAGATTTTACTTTTAACTTTGAGAAATCTTAATTAGCTCTTTTGGATTTTAGCTGTTCTTTCACTACGTCCACACTTTACTTATCAGTATCAATAAATCTTGTTATAGCCAGAGTGGTTTGCAACCTAAAGTAGAAAATATCTATATCTCAGGGCTTTGTACCTGATTGTACAGGCAGCAGTCCCAGGTTAAGAGTACCCCTTAATGCCGCAATGGCCACAGTAGTTTTGGACAGAGGAATCATGCCAGTAGGCCTGCCCAGAATGTCTGGACAGATTTATTGTTGAAGACCATTCCTAGACAAAGCCATTCTGTAAAGATTGGAATAAGTATTTACTTCTTTAGATGTGCAGATATTAATACATATCCTCAAACATCAGATATTATCAGGGAAACATGATGTCACCAAATGGACAGAATAAAGTGCCAGTGATTGACCCTAAAGAGATGGAGATGTGTGAACTTCCTGACAGAGAATTTACAATAACTGTTTAAGAATGCTCAGTGAATGTTGAGAAAAGACAGATAAACAACTTTTTTAAAAAGGAGAGCATTAAGTGACCCACAGTTAGAAACAGAAAAATTGAAATAATAATTTTTAAAATTAAACAGAAATCCTAGAGCTAAAATACACAATGAACAAAATGAAAAATGAAATAGCATCAACAGCAGATTTGATCAAGCAGAAGAAAGAATCTGTAAACTTAAACACAGGGTTATTTGAAAATATGCAGTTTAAGGTGAGAAAAGAATGGAAAGGAATGAAGAAAGCATATGAGATTTATGTGACAGCATCAAAAAAGCAAATGTTTGAGTCATTGGTGTCAAGAAGAAGAAAAAATCAAAGGAGTAGAAAGTTTGTTTAAAGAAATTAAAGCAGAAAACTTTCCAAATCTGGAGAAAGAAATAAGTATTCAGGTCAGGAAGGTCAAAGATTTCCAATAAGATTCAGTGAAAATAAGACTATTCAATACGTATTACAATAAAATTCTCAAAAATCAAAGACAAAGAAGGGGTCCTGAATGCAACAAGAGAAAAGAAGCATATAACACATAACGACATTTTAATATGTCTATCAACAAACTTCTCAGCAGAAACCTTACAGATCAGGAGGGACTGGGTGATATATTAAAAGTGTTGAAGGAAAAAAATGCCAGCTAAGAATACTATACACAGAAAAGTTGTCTTTTAGAAATAAATACTTTCCCGGAAAATCAAAAGTTGAAGTTTATCATCATTGCCAGACCTGTGTTAAAAGAAATGCTTAACAGAGTTCTTCAAGCTGAAATAAAAGAATGCTAATAACACAAAAACACGTGTTAATGCTAGTAACACAAAAACATCTGTAAGTATAAAACTTGTTGGTAAAAGTACATAGTCAAATTTAGAATACTCTAATATTGTAATGGTGGTGTTTAAATCACTTGTATCTTTAGACGAAAGGTTAAAAGACTAAACTAGTAAAAATAATAACTACAATAATTTATTACAGGACATGCAGTATAATAAGATGTAAATTGTGACACCAAAATTCAAAATGTGTTTGGGAGAATGAGGTAAAAGATTAGATTTTTAAAAATTTTATTTTGCAATTCATGTTGTTATCAGCTTAAAATAACCTTTTAAAAGGTTATAAGCCTCATGATAACTACAACTGAAAAATGATTTGTTAAAAGTATAAAGTGGTTTTTTTTTTTGGAAGGCTGAGGCGGGTGGATCACAAGGTCAGGAGATCGAGACCATCCTAGCTAACATGATGAAACCTCATCTCTACTAAAAATACAAAAAAATTAGCCAGGCATGGTGGCAGGCGCCTGTAGTCCCAGCTACTTGGAAGGCTGAGGCAGGAGAATGGTGGGAACTCGGGAGATGGAGCTTGCAGTGAGCCGAGATCGTGCCACTGCACTCCAGCCTGGGTGACAGAGTGAGACTCAGTCTCAAATAAATAAATAAGCAAATAAATAAATAAAAAGTGTTTTTTATAAGTCTCATGGTAACTACAAAGAAGACCCTATTATGGGTACACACAACACGAAATGCAAGGAATACACTACTAGAGAAAATCAACCACAAAGAAGGATGGTAAGAGAGGAATAAAGAAAGAAAGGGTCTACAAAACAACTAGAAAACAATGAACAAAATAGCAGTAGTAAGTTCTTACCCATAAATAAACCATGAATGTAAATGGATTAAAGTCTGCAATCAAAAGACAGAAAGATAGATTTAAAAAAGAAAGACCCAATCATATTCTGCCCTCAAGGGACCCATTTCACCTGTAAGTACACACATAGATTGAAAGTTAAATATTATTATGTTATAATGCTATTATTATGTTACAGTTATAATGTAATTATATATAATTATAAAAACATATCATTTTATATATAGTATATATTAATGTTTTACAGATATGAAATTGAAGAGCACACAAATGAATAGAAGGATATTTCATGTTCTGGATTGAAATAATTAATACTGTTAAAATTACCGTAATACTCCAAATGATCTACAGTTTCAGTGCAGTCCCTTCCAAAATATTAATGACATCCTGCACAGAAATAAAGAAATTTTAAAATAAATATTAGAATTATAAAAAACCTGAATAGCCAAAGTAATCTCGAGCAGAAACCACAAAGCTGGAGGCATTGCACTACCTCTACAAAGCTAATACTCTAAATACTCTACAAAGCTAAATTAGCTTAAGCAGCGTGATATCAGCATAAAAACAAACAGACCAATGGAACAGAATACAGAGCCCAGAAATAAATTCACACATTTGCAGCCAACTGAGTTTTGTCAAAAGTGCCAAGAACATACAATGGTGAAAGGGCAGTCCATGTTTATTGCAGCACTATTTTTATGATAGTCAAGATATGGAATCACCTTAATCATCCATGCAACAACATGGATGAACTAGGAGAACCTCATGTTAAGTGAAATAAGCCAGGCACAAAAAGAGAAACACTGTATGATCACACTCATATAGAATCTAAAATCATTGATTTCATAGAAACAAATAAGAAATTGGTAGAGAGGCTAGACAGATTGGGGCAGGGGGCTTGGACAAATGGTAAAAGGATACAAAATTTTAGATAGGAGGAATAAATTCAAGAGATTTATTTCTGAGCATGGTGACTATAGTTAATGGCAATATATTGTATTCTTAAGAAATGCTAGGAAAGTGGGTATTAAATGCTCCCCCGCAAAGTGATAACTGTGTAAGTTGATGCATATGTTAATTAGCTAGATTTAACTATTCCACAATGTAGAACACTTCAAAACATCATTTTGTATTTGATAAATGCATACTTAATTGACAGAATGTCAATTAAGAAACAAAATGAAACCAGCTCATGTCCTCCTACAATGATTTAGGAATCCCAGCATAATTAATAGAGCCAAAATTTCCATCACATTTTCCTTGACTGCCAGTTCCATGTTGGCTATCTCATTCTGTGAGCATGTTTTCATTTTTCTTTACCGTTTAGTATTTTTACTCAATGATCAGCATATTTACTTATAAGTAGCGACACAGATATTCAGCCACATACATGTTTTTCAAACTGGTATCCTCTTGTTTCTGCACCATTTATTGAAGAATCCATCTTTTTTGTGGAAGTGTAAGTTTTTGATTGCTTAAACAGACTGGAAGGAGAAAAGGAAAATAATTAACTTTCAGATTTCACTAGGTTTTGGGATTTTGCGACATAAGTAGTATTCCACTCAGAGTTCTGGAAAATTCTATTTTTAATCCAGGTTTACTTGTTGACCAGTGCCTCTGAATAGTTTTACTGTGAGTTGTAAATAAAGGATTTCTTTTGAATACTCTGCATCCTTGGTTTTCCTCTTTACTTGATATTTAAAATTATTATTGATAATTTAGTCACAATTTTATTATTAATATCCCAATCTATTGTTTGATTTGTCACCATATTGAGAATTTGAGAAGAATTTATTTTTATTACATTAATTTCCTTAAAAACAAAGAGTTATAAAAGAGAGGATTAATAGGAAAAATGAAGAATAAATAGCTATTAAGAGGCTAAGTGGTATTAAAGACAGCTCTGTGGCATTTTGAGGTTAATATATTTAAATGATACATTCATTTCTAGAAAAGAATCCCCAACGGATAGATCAGGCTTTATCAGATGGTTAATGCTAGAATGCTTTCCTCTCCACTATCATCATCTCCTTTGTGGTGGGCACAGATTTCCAGAAAGTCAATGGGGATGTCCTTGGGCTAATGGGCCAGGCTTCTTCTTTTCATTTGTATTCAAAGTCAATGTTTTCTTTCCAAATCTTGCCCCCCCGCCCTTTTTTTTTTTGAGATGGAGTCTCGCTCTGTGGCCCAGGCTGGAGTGCAGTGGCCGGATCTCTGCTCACTGCAAGCTCCGCCTCCCGGGTTTACGCCATTCTCCTGCCTCAGCCTCCCGGGTAGCTGGGACTACAGGCGCCCGCCACCTCACCTGGCTAGTTTTTTTGTATTTTTTTTTCTTTTAGTAGAGACGGGGTTTCACCATGTTAGCCAGGATGGTCTCGATCTCCTGACCTCGTGGTCCGCCCGTCTTGGCCTCCCAAATCTTGCCCCTTTCTTGCTTCACTCAAGGCTTGGCATGGTAGGGGAGGTTGGGAATGGTGAGAAATAGTGCCTCCTTATATGAAAGATTGGAGGAAATAAGTTTATAGACTTGACAGTGCTAGTTAAGGGCACACCCCATAAAGAAGTCTCAATATGGTTAACTAGTTTCCAGAGCAGTGCTGCAACTGAGCCTTGTGCATCCTTGAGATGATGAGCACAAGTATTATAATCATCGGAAGAGAAAATATGTGGTATAATTTGGAATCAGCCAGTTATTTGTCAGTCTGCCTTGGCTGTCTGTAGGATCTGCATTTTGGTAAATGTGAAACCACATTTCCTATTAGAAAGAGGAAAGACTGCTGGAAAAAGCTGCTCTGGAAACCAAGTTGCTCAGAGGAAGTGAATGGTGTGTAGCTAAACCTACCCAGTGAAAAACATACGTAGAAATGGACTCAATAACTTTCTCAAGAGATGAAAATATAGAGTAATTAATAGGCAAGAAAATGGGGATAGAAATGGAAAAAGTGGAGAGAGAATGACAATGGGAAAGGGAAAGAGGAAACGCACTTATGTGTTATAGTAATTGACCAAAGCAGTTTATGAAATAACGTAACTAGCTCACGAGTTAGTCTAGGCTTTCAATTAAAAAGAGATGCATAAGCCTGTGTATCTCTTTTTCTTTCCCTCAAAATGACCTTGAGTTTTAGTTTGGTACGGTTTTGGTACAGCTGTTATTTCATAATAACACATTGTGCTTTTCAATTAACTTAGATTGTTTAAAAAACAGATAACCGAAAACCATCTGTTTGTGTTTCTGTGTAATTTGCTCTCAGGACAGGGACTAGGAATGAAAGATTTTAAATTCTGCTAATGAAAACTCTCATTAGAGTTCTACAAACTAAGTCTGTGGTACCAGGTAAAAGGGGTGCCAAGTGTTAGGCTTTCTGGGATAAGAGAAAATTAATTTCTTTCTTTGCCATTTGTGGTTGGGTAGCATCTTTTTTTTCTTCCTGGCAGCGAGTGTCATAATTTAATATGCATTAACATAATTAGGAACGATTGCTTAAAATACATATTCTTGAAGTTTATCCCAAGAGACTTTTGATTCAGTATCTCTGGTAAGGGCTTCAGTATCTCTGGAATTGCCACAGTTAACAAGCTCCCCAGGTCATTCTGATATAGATGGTCTGAAGGCCACACTGTGACTACTGCTGCCTTTTAGAATTGGGAAGTAAGTTTGGATTTTGTAGATCAAATATTACTACCAAGAGTAAAAGAAATACACAAAACCCCCAAACAACTCAAATGATGTAACAACAAAGCAAATGGCTGAAAGCAAAGCAAAACCCAACAAAAGGTTTTAAATAGGTCCTTAGAGATACAATGTAATTTGTCTCAGCTGTGGAGACCTAAAGAGGCCAACTCTTAGTTGACATGGAAGAATAGGGACAACATTGCCAAAAAAAAAAAAAAATGGTTAATTTCAGTTGTGGACACCAAACCCTGGGCTCTGCTGGAAAGCATTAACAATTTTACCCACTATACTAATCTTCCATATATGGGACATGCTGGATAAATCTATTTTGCTAACGTCTCTTTTACAATAATGTACTTAATTTTGTTGGGTATGTGTTCTAATTTCTGTTTTCTAATTCAAGGTTCTAACTTTTAAAAAGACCCCCAACCCCCACTGTTTTCCCTTGAGCTTATTAAAGGGCATAATATCATTTTCCTCTTGTTAAGAGTAAAGATTGGAAGAATTTAATTATCAGAAAATGGTAGTAGGTCGATGCTTTCGGGAGTGGGTGCAGCAGTCTGGTGAATAAGCGTCTTTCTTGAAGACAAGGGTTCTGATGCTAAAGATGTATGTGATTTCTAGAAAAATCATTTTACCTCATTGCATTTCAGTTTTCTCCTCTGTAAAACAGAGATAGTGGAAAGTGAATGATTTCTGTGGTCCTCTCTAATGCTAAATAGAATGAGAATGTCCGAAGCCTTTGTTATCTCATTAAACTTCACCACTATTCTTCATCTATAACAACAAAATGTTGTCATTAGAAACAAATTAAAAAGCTTGCAAGTGACATGAATTCTGGCACTATAAATGAGTGTAGTGCAGTATAGTGAAGATGAGGGGAAAATATACATGTTTCAATCATAGGGCTACAAGTTTGCACAGATCTGAAAAATTACCGTTGGATTTCTTCAACTAGGGAATCCAGAATATGGCTGTTATTCATACCTCTTGCCATTAGGTGGGGCAGTTGAAGAGTAGGAAGATAGCGTTTTCAAGTGAAATGTTATTTCACTTGAGTATGTTGTTTCATACTCAACAACATCTGAAAATAAGTGGTAAAATATACTTTCCTTTTATAGAGTCCAAACTCTCAGTGGCCAGATTATTAGTTTCTTTATTAATTCTGGATGGTGAGGAAGAAGGGGAACATGGGTGATAAAGTTAATGTGATGCAATATTGCAGATTGTATTATTAATGTAAATTCCCATTTGGAACTCAAAAGCCAAAACGGTTCTGAAGTCAACTTGTGCAGTCTACTTTCTCAGAAGAACAATTAAATAGTATAAGGTAGAGACAACAAAATACCAGGTTTATGGAACACTAGAAAGTGGAAAGGAGCCATAAGAATTATCGCAGCCCTATTCTTAGTGTCTATTGATTTCCTTTAGTATCTGGGGTATTTAACTATTTCCTTCTCCTTCTACTTTCTTTTAGGAAATTCCATGTTAATTAATTTTTCTGACATCTTAATGGATAATTCATTAAGAAAATCTTTTGTGCCCAGCACATCATGATGAAGTCTGATGGCTAATGTTACCTGGTCTCTGCTTTGAAGTGTTTTTATTGACTTACAGATTTAAGATGTTTTCCTAGAATAAAAAAAATACATAGAAAAACTTCAAATCAGTCTTTTATAAGGTAGTGACTTTAAATTTTCATTTGTCAATTTTCACATTTAGGACAAAGAGTAAGAGATGTGGAGAGGAAGACAGGAATACTAGGGAAAAGGTGAGAGAAGTATTTCTGGTTACTTCCGTTGTATATTCTTAAAAGTAAGAGTCCATAGAGCCATAATAGTGAAAGTACTGAGGAAACAGCAGATTTAGAAATTTACATTTCATATCAAAAGGATTTTCTGTGAGACAAACCAATGAGATTTGATAGATTAGAAATGAACGACTAATAAGGAAAGCAATTGAATAAATACTTGAATGAATAAATGATATGTGTTTCTCCCACTCTGGTCCAGTTATTTCTTTTTTTCCACTTTAAAAAAAAAGTTAGTGTTTTTGTGTGAGATAGTTAAAAGTTCCTGCAATCCACAGAGCTCTATATTTGACTAATTCTAGATTCCCAGCAAGTTTGCATGGCTTTTCAGAGGACTATAAAATAGGGCAAAGACTCAATTCAATATAGAATTGACCCATGAAAACCATGGAAGTTAGTGTTACCAACCCCTGTGCAGCTGAAAATCTGTGTGTAACGTTTGTCCCAAAAGTTAACTACTAATAGCCTACTGTTGACCAAAGTCAATTAACACATAATTTTTATATGTAGTATATACTGTATTCTTACAATAAAGTAAGCTAAAGAAAAGAAAATGTTATTAAGAAAATCATAAGGAAGTGAAAATACATATTTACCATTCATTAAGTGGAAATGGATCATCATAAAGGCTTTCATCCTCTTCATCTTCACGTTGAGCAGGCTGAGGTGGAGGAAGAAGAGGTTAGGTTGGTCTTGCTGTCTGAGGGGTGGCAGAGGCAGAAGAAAATCTGCATATAAGTGGGCCCGTGGAGTTCAAGCCCATGTTGTTTAAGGGTCAACTGTAAATCTTTTACTTTTCAAATGATGCTCATTTACACAAATGAATTTGGAAGCAGACAGGATTTATACGCAGCTATAATTTTAAATGGCAGCCAGCATCATGAACAAAGTCTCCCGGCATCTCATTCCTTGATTTCCAAGAAGCCAATGCAAGGGGAAGGTGAGAATCAAGTTTGGGCAGCTTTGTTCAGCTGAATATTATATGGTGATGATTATGTTAATAATTAAAATGTTGAAACATTTATTTAGTACAGTCATTCACCATGTAACATTTTGGTCAGTGATGGATGGCATACCATGGTGGTCTCATAAGATTATAATAGAGCTGAAAAATTCCTATTGCCAAGTAATCATAGCCATAATAAAATTGTAGCATAACGTATTACTCATATGTTTAGGGTGATGCTAGCGCAAACAAACCCACTGCACTGCCAGTGATATAAAAGGATAGGATATACAGTTATGTACAGTACACAATATTTAATGACAAATATTAGTGATAATGTGTTACTGATAAGTACTTAATATAATAAAGAGATTATGTTCCTGATTTATGTATTTACTATGCTATACTTTTAATCATTGTTTAGTGTGTACTCCTACTTACAAAAAAAAAGCCAACTACAAAACAACTTAAGGAATGAGTTTCTTCAGGAGGTGTTCCAGAAGAAGGCATTGTTATCATAGTAGGTGACAGCTCCTTGTGTTTTATTGCCCCTAAAGACCTTCTAGTGGGACAAATGTGGCGGTAGAAGACAGTGATGTTGATGATCCTTATCCTGTGTAGGCCTAGGCTAATGTGTGGGTTTTTGTCTTAGTTTTTAACAAAAAAGTTTAAAAAGTAAAAAAAAAAAAAAAAAAAAAAAGCTAGAAAAAACTTACAGAATAAAGATATAAAGAAAGAAAATATTCTTCTACAGTTGTAAAATATGTTTGTGTTTTAAGCTGAGCATTATTACAAAAAGTCAAAAAGCTTAAAATGTTTATAAAGTAAACATGTTACAGTCAACTAAGGTTATTATTGAAGAAAGAAAATGTAAAAAATAAATTTCGCATAGCTTGACCTGTCGCGGTGGCTCACTCCTGTAATCCCAGCACTTTGGGAGGCTGAGGCGGGCTGATCCCGAGGTCAGGAGATTGAGAACATCCTGGCTAGCACAGTGAAACCCCATCTCTACTAAAAATACAAAAAATTAGCCGGGCGTGGTGGCGGGCGCCTGTAGTCCCAGCTACTCCGGGAGGCTGAGGCAGGAGAATGGCGTGAACCCGGGAGGTGGAGCTTGCAGTGAGCCGAGATTGTGCCACTGCACTCCAGCCTGGGCGGCAGAGCCAGACTCTGTCTCAAATAAATAAATAAATAAATAAATAAATAAATAAATTTAGCATGACTTAAGTGTACAGTATTTATAAAGTCTACATTAGTGGACAGCAATGTCCCAGGCACATTCACCACTCACTCATTGACTCACCCAGAGCAACTTGCAGTCTTGTAGTCTCCATTCCTAGTAAGTGTTTTCTACAGGTATATTTTTATCTTTTACCATATTTTTACTGTATCTTTTTTTTTTTGATATGTTTAGATACACAAATACCATTGTGTTATGCTTGCCTACAGTATTCAGTACAGTAATATGGGATACATGTTTATAGCCTAGGAGCAACAGGTTATACAATATAGTCTGGGGGATTGTGTGTTAGGCTATGCCATCTAGGTTTTTGTAGGTATACTCTGTGATGTTGACACAACAATGTAATCACTTATGATGGATAACTTAGAACATATTTTAATTGTTAAGTGACACATGACTGTACTTAATATATATTAGGTACCAAGCTAAGCATGCAATTAACTAATGCAATCCTCACAATAACCTTATGAAGTTAGTACTATTAATTAGCACCATTTTTTTTCCCATGGGAAGTAGGATATAGGATATTCCAGCACAAGCATACCCTCGATACTAGAGGAAAGAAAGAAAGAGAGGAAGGGGGTGAGAAAGAGAGAGAGAGAGAGAGCATGAGAGAGAAAGGGAAAGAAAGAAACATAAAGAAAAAGAGAAAGAAAAAGGAAAGAGAGAAAAGAAAAGAAAAAAATGGTTCATTTTCTCTTTGTGTTTAAATAATATCACATTCATTGGGAAAAGCTAGCTGTATTGGGAGCACTGATGTAGGTTTGGACCACCATTAGTTAAAATCATTACGCTATCTGAGAAGAAAGAACATGAAATCTAGGAAGTTTAAGAAGTTAGTTTTTATTAGATCCAAATACTGTAAATGTTGGCTATCTTTTTTGTATCACAATTTAAGAGAACAGATTCCTTTAAATGAATTGGTTGAGGAAATGAATCAAATATTTACAAATATTTCTCCTTAAGTGATATTTCATTAGGGAGAGGTCTACCTTAATGTCTGTCTAAAATAGCACCCTCCTCATTCTCTAAATCTTCACCTACTTTATTTTCTCTTTGTAGAACTTACCACCTGACACATTTCACAGTAGTTTGTAGACTATCTTCCCTCTCTAGCTTCATAAGTACAGGGAATTTCTCTGCTTTGTTCACCGATAATTTTATTGTACCTAGAACACTGCATGGTAATTAGTAGATATTCAATAAATATTTGAATGAATGAATGTATAAGTGAAATAAGAAAATTCATGTGGCCAATAGGTAATTTAAAATATTCTGCTTTGCTAAAAACCAGAGGAAGTAAAAGTAGGTAAAAGCAATTAGTATTTTCATCTATCAACAATGATTTAAACATATTCAAAAAGATGTATACTCAGTGCTCATGAAGGTGAAGCAAAACAAACATTCTTACAAAATTGAAAAACACTGATGGAAAGTACTTTGTAAATATGATGTCTTTAAAAATGTTTCTATACTACATTTTAATTCTGTTAATATATTCAGGAAAACAATCCATAATTAAAAAATAGCTTTTGCTGCACAAAAGTCTTTGCTTCAACAGTATTCATTGTAGTGAAAGAAGTTCAAAACATTCTAAATTCCAAAGGTAGGGGCATAGTTAAATGAATTATGGACCTCTCTTTCATGGTATACTATATCAACATCATTAGTTAGATATAGGTAAGAGCTTTTTTAACATGAAAAAAATGCTAATGATGTAAATTTAATTTGAAAAACAGCATAAACATTGGAATAAATGACATCTTAAAAGCATATATAGAAAAAATGGTAGAAATTGTGCCAAAATATTAACAGAAACTAGGGCAGGTAAGATTATGGGTGATTTTGTTTTATACTTCTCTATACTTTTATTTTTCAAGTATTCCAGAATGAAACTTTTATAATGAAAAAATGTTTTAAATATTTTAACTGATTTTGTATTATACTCGTGATAATCCAGAAGTGATTATGCTTTATACAGTAGACTATGGCTTTATATGAAGAAATGAATATAGTCTAGTATTGTTTTCATTATCTAGGAATATACATGTAACTGAAGAATTTATGAGTAAAGTTTAATATTAGCATGTAACTGGGACTTCTGGAGGAAAGCTCACTCTAGGGGAAGCTCTCAAAGATGTTTTCAATCTTGGATTCCAGTCAAAAAAAGATATGAGTTACTTGGATTTAACAACCAGGTATAAATATTCTTCTCCTTTAGCACTAGTGAAAAATGGGCACTGAGTGAGCTTGGGCAGAGACTTATAAAGGATATTTAAAATGATAAACTGGGTAGTGAGGCCTAAGCCACCTGGGCTTAGAAGGCAGCAGGGCCCCCAGAAAGTGGTAGTAGCAACAATTACTGTGGTTTTATCCTGTGGCTAGCCCAGATTCCAGACAAAAAGTTCTTTCTGCCTCTTACCCTAGTAACTCTAAGTACTGTACCCTTGCTTCTTGGATTGTTAGACACATTTCTACTTCAGGCTTTGCCCCTGAAACCTCAGTACCTAAACTGACCAGCTTGACCACACAGGTTCCTCATTATTTCATTATGTATGTTCTTGTTAAGAGACTGTGAAACATCCAGAATACTAGGGCAGCAAGCCAAAACATAGCCTCTAATAACAAGGCTTTCCATTAATTTGATTTGTTTAATTAAAAGCTATATGAACTGTTGTAATAGGTTCAAGAACACACCTTAATTCTTGGGCTGGTTTTTAGACCTTTAGAAGTCGAAGGCCTCTGAAGTTACATGAGCTTGGGTGTTGAGATAGAGGAAATATGAAAATTTATTCTACCTGAACCTCTGCAGTTATAAACTAGCATCCTATAATTTATATATTTATGTATTTAGTCAAGGCTTATAAGTCGTTTCCACAAAGCCTAGCACAGTGTCTAGCCTATATAATACATGCTTGATAAATATCTGTTGAGTGAATTTCAAATACTTAAATTTTGTTGTTAATGCATTCATGTAATGGAGCCATATCATCTCATATGAATGACTTAAGAATACAAAAACTCACTCCAGACTTGAATGCAGAATATATGTAGAACTAGTACAAATCAATAAGAATGAGACATACATCTCATTAGGAAAATGAACAAAAGACTTAAACAGGCCCTTTAACAAAGAAGAAATCCGAATGGTCAATAAACATATAAAAAGGGGCTCAATCTAATAATTGAGGAAAACCAAACCCATAATTCAATACTAGTACACACCACAAGAATTGCTAAAATAAAAAAAGATAGACAATGCCTAGTGTTGGCAAGAATGTGGAGCAAGCAGAATCCTCAATCACTTCCTGTGATAGTGTATATTGGTAATTGGCTTGAAAAACTCTTTGGCAGTATCTACTAAAGCAGAACAAATGCATAACCTATGACCCAGTAATTCTAGTCCTAGATGTATCTCAAACAGAATTGCATGCAACTTTTCATAAAAAAATATACAATAGTGTTTCATGGTAACACCAGTATTAACAGACAAAAGCTGAAAAGTACCCAACGCCCATCAAAGAAAGAAGAAACTAATAAATTGTAATATATTCACAAGAACCTAACAATACAACTCTAATACTAATCAGCTATGAGAATGAATGGATAGCATGTAGTTGCAACTACATTTTAAAAGATTGATTAATCTCTGAACATAAGGTTGCCAGGCACAAAAGAATGCATACTATATGATTCCATTTAAACAAAGTGCAAAAACAGGCAAAAGTATTGTTTTGGTATTAGAAATCAGGATAGTTGTTACCCTTATGGAGTAGGAGAGCTACTGCCTAGAAGAGGGCACATAGGGGACTTCTGGTGTGCTGATAATATGCTGCTTTTTGATCTGGGTGCTGCTTATATGGTATATTCTTTATAAAAATGTATTGATGTTTACATTTATGTGCAATTTTTGTATACATATTATTCTTCAATAAGAAGTTAATAGAGCCGGATGCGGTGGCTCACGCCTATAATCCCAGCACTTTGGGAGGTTGAGGTGGATGGATGATGAGGTCAGGAGTTCCAGATCAGCCTGGCCAAGATGGTGAAACCCCATCTCTACTAAAAATACACAATTAGCCAGGTGTGGTGGCAGACACCTGTAATCCCAGCTACTCGAGAGGCTGAGGCAGGAGAATTGCTTGAACCCGGGAGACAGAGTTCACAGTGAGCCAAGATGGTGCCACTGCACTCCAGCCTGGGTGACGGACTGAGACTCTGTCTCAAAAAAAAAAAAAAGTTAATAGAATTTTTTCATTATTTTCAATTAACTTACCAAGCCCTGGTATTGAGCTTACCATGTGATACATATACATGCAACCGCAGAATATCTCCTGATATAATCTCATGATGCCATGGGAAGCAGTCAGTCTTTTTGAAAAAAAAAGTTTCACTTATTAAAATGCCAAATACATTTTACCAGAATTTATTATTGAAACAAATTTTAGTGTTATTTTTGACCTGCTGTAATGCTTTTGTTTATTTTTTATTATGGTAAGAACATTTAAATTGAGATCTACAATTGTAAAATAATTTAGGTAAATAATCCAGTATTGTTAAGTACAGGTACAATATTATATTGACAATCTCTAGGACTTATTCATCTTACATAACTGAAACTTTATACTTATCGAACAGCAATCCCTCATTTCCCCCTCCTCAGACCCTGGCAACCACCCTTTTACTCTGTTTCCATGAGTTTAACTATTTTCAATTCTTATAAAGTGGAATCATGCCATGTTTTTTTCCCTGTAACTAGCTTATTTCACTTAGCATAATGTCCTCTAGATTTAAACATGTTGTTGCATATGGCAGGATTAACTTCTTTTTAAAGGCTGAATAGTGTACACACAACCACTACATTTTCTTTATCCATGTCAATGAACATGTAGATTGATACTATATCTTGGCTATTGTGAATAACGCTGCAAAGAACATGGAATGCAAATATCTCTTCAACATACAGATTTTATTTCCTTTGGATATATGCCCAGAAGTGGAAATTCTAGATCATATGGTAATTCTATTTTTAAGTTTTTGAGGAAGCTTCATATAGTTTTCCATAATGACTGTCCTAATTTACATTTCCACCAACAGTATGCAAGTGTTCTCTTTCCTTTACATCCTTGCTAACACTTGTTTTCTTTTGTCTTTTTGATCACAGCTATTCTAATAGATGTGAGGTGATATTGTGGTTTTGATTTGCATTTCCCTAATGGTTAGTGATGTTGAACATTTTTTATGTACATGTTAGCCATTTGCATATCTTCTTTGGAGAAATGTCTATTCAAATCCTTTGTCAATATTTTAATAGGGTTATGTGTTTTCTTGATATTGAGTTGTTCGGGTTCCTAATATATTTTGGATATCAAACTCTTATCAGATGTATGGTTTGCAAATACTTTCTCCTATTCCATGGGTCGCCTTTTCACTGTGTTGTTTCCTTTGCTTGCTGGGTGCATTTTAGTTTGACGTAGTACCAGTTGTCTAGTTTTGCTTTTGTTGTTTGTGCTTTTGATGTCATCATATCCAATAAATTATTGTCAAGACTAAGAAAGAAGAGAGAAAACTCAAATAAATAAAATTACAAATGAAAGACATGGTACAACTGGTGCTACAGAAATAAAATGGATCATAAAGGACTATTATGAATAATTATACACCAACAAATTGGATAACCCAGAAGAAATAGATAAATTCCTAGAAGCACACAACCTCCAAAGATTGAATCAGGAAGAAATAGAAAACCTTAATAGACCAATAACAAATGAGATTGAAATCAGCAATAAAAAACCTCCCAACAAAGAAAACCCAGAATCTGGTAGCCTCATTGGTAAATATTTATTTATTTATTTATTTATTTATTTATTCATTCATTTTTGAGACGGAGTCTCTCTCCGTCACCCCGGCTGGAGTGCAGTGGTGCAATGCAATCTCGGCTCACTGCAAGCTCCGCCTTCCGCGTTCACACCATTCTCCTGCCTCAGCCTCGGGAGTAGCTGGGACTACAGGCGTCTGCCACCACGCCCAGCTAATTTTTTTGTATTCTTAGTAGAGACGGGGTTTCACCATGTTAGGCAGGATGGTCTCCATCTCCTGACCTCAAGATCCACCCGCCTCAGCCTCCCAAAGTGCTGGAATTAAAGGCATGAGCCACCGCGCCCGGCCCCCTCATTGGTAAATTTTAAAGAAGAATTAACACCAATCCTTCTTAAAGTCTTCCAAAAAACTGAAGAAGAGGGAACACTTCCAAATTCATTTTACAAGTCCAAAGTTACCTTGATTCTAAAGCCAGAAAAAGACACTCAAAGAAAGAAAATTACTGATAAATATTTCTCATAAATATAGGCGCAAAACCCCTCAACAAAACACTAGAAAACTCAATTCAACAGCATACTAAAAGGATGATATACTATGATCAAGTGAGATTTATCCCTGGAATGCAAAGATGATTCAGCATGCTCAAATCAATTAATGTACTACATCACATTAATGGAAGGATTAAAAATAACATGATCATCTTAATAGATCCAGAAAAAGGTTTTAACAAAGTTCAACACCTTTTCATAACAAAAACTCTAAAATACATTAGGTATAGAAAGAATTTACCTACATATAATCAAGACCATATTTGACAAGCCTACAGCTAACTGCATACTCAATGATGAAAAGCTGAAAGCTTTTCCTGTAAGTCTTAAACAAGGTGAGGACATCCAGTTTTACCACTTTTGTTCAACACAGTAATGGAAGTCCTTGTCAAAGGAATTAGGCAAGAAAAAGAAGCAAAGGCATCCAAATCAGAAAGAAAGAAGTAAAACTATTTCTCTTGGCAGATTACATGATATTATATGTAGAAAACCCTCTTTCTACAAAAATCTGTTGAAACAAGCACATTCAGTAAAGTTGCAGAATATGAAATCAACGTGTTAAACTCACTTTTATATCTGTACACTAACAATGAACTATCTGAAAAGGAAATTAAGAAAAAAATGTAGCATCAAAAATATGATATTTAGGAATAAACATAACCAAGAAGGTGAAAGACTGAAAACTACACAACGTTAATGAAAGAAATTAAAGAAGATGCAAATAAATGGAAAGACATTTTGTGTTTGTGGGTGGGAAGACTTAATACTGTTAAAATGTCCACACTACCCAAAGATTCAGTACAATCCTTAAGCAAATCCAAATGGTAGCCGAGTGTGGTGGCTCACACCTGTAATCCCAGCACTTTGGAAGGCTGAGGCGGGCACATCATTTTGGGAACAAAATGTAAATGTTGCTTCTAAAAGAGATTCATGAAGTTTTTTGTTTACTCTATGTTTAATTATTTGCTGAGTACACTTATCACATTGAGATGGGAATTTGAACAAGATCTTTGTACTTGATTAGAGGGAATAAAAACAGCACACTTACCAAATAATCAGTGTGTTATCTCATAATTCAGCTGTGGCTTGCTGAAAATCGACTCTATGGTATAAAAGATTAGTTACTTTTTGTTGTTTTAAGGCTAGAAACATAAGTTCTATTTTTGTCAATGCTAATACATCCCACAATGTGTCTATATGAGCCATTTCCACATTTCCATTTATGATAAGGGGCTGTGATGCATGAGTATACCCATGTTTTTACTGACATGTGTAGAGACAAACTCATGAGTTTGCCTAGTTGCCTTTTATTCTGTATTCACAGATTTTCCAAACCTTCAGGGTTAGGCCATACTTTCAGGCAAGTGGGTGAGTTTTATTATTGAGGCCAAGTCTTCTATCTCTGTTTAGATGCAAACCTACTACTTAGGGACCTTGTCATATCTATTTTCTGCAGAGTACCTTCTGTACTTGTCAAGATCAATAACTGGTTTTATAATGGCAGAGGACACAGAATGTAGCCTTCAGAACAGAAATGGCTGTTTATTTACCATGTGAAAGTATTTTTTTTTTCTGACACCATCAGACCAGTGAGCATAGATTTCTCTCTGTGAGACCCTTTTTGAACACAAAAATCACCTATTTATCTTGTTGCATAGCATCTCTGTCAACAAAATAGTGCATTTAATAATAATGATAATACATAAAAAGTTTAATATTTCATGGTTTACAAGATATTTTCCACATTCATTGTCCCATTGGACCCCCCAAAATTCTATAAAGTGGTCATATAATGTATTATGACATTTTTTTAACTCATGAAGAAACAGACTCAGAGACTGAGCTTAGTTTGCCCAGCTAAGAACTATCAAAGCCAGACTTCCCAACTCAGTCCATGATCTCTTACTATTTTACTTCAGCCCTGTAAGATTCATGGTTGTATTTCCTTCCATATAGAACTATGCAATAATAATTACTAATTTAGAATATTATATAGTCCATTTTATACAAATTGTCTAATTTGTATAGTACTATCCTAGTACTAACATATATAATTATATATACTATATGTATGTGTATATATGCTGGTTTATATATAATTATATACACATATTACATATATCTGCTAGTATATACGCTATATATGTAATATATACTTATACATAGAATTATATATAAATTATATACTAGTATAGCTGTATATATATATAGTACTAGTATATATAATTATATATACATATACACACATACACATATAGGATGCTATGAGAATGCATAGGAAGGGAACATAGTCTTAGAGTATCATAAACTTTCACTGTGTCCAAAGTCTTTCATCAAATGCTACCAGAACATAGGATCTACTGAAATTCTAAATAGCCAGTTGGAAGAGGAAGGTCATGTTTGGGGAACTTGGTTAAACATTACCTTTAGTGGAAAAGAAAGATAGTAACTCAGTAAAAGTAGCTAGTAGGCTGGAGGAGAGTGTGTATGTTTGCTATGGTTTGAATATATCTCTCAAAATTCCTGTATTAGAAACTCAATCCCCAATGTAGCAGTGTTGATAGAGTGGAACTTTTAAGAAGTAATTAGGTCATAAGAGTTCTTGCATCATGAATACATTAATGCTGTTATCATGGGAGTGGGTTAGCTATTGCAGGAGTGGCTTTGGTATAAAAGCAAGCTCTCTCTATTTCATGTGCTCTCACCATATGATGCTTTCTCATGCCTTTGTCAGGTGCTGATACCATGCTCTTGGACTTCATAGCCTCCAGAACCATAAGATAAATAAACTTGTCTCTGTAAATTACTTAACCTATAATATTCTGTTATAGCAACAGAAAATGGACAAAGACAGTGGTTTAAGGTCTGGATTTCAAAGTGTAAACCTGAAAAAGAAAGAATGGGAAGAGGTCTTACAAAAATATCAAATTAGGCTCAATTTTATTGACCACAGTTTTAAACGTAGGTATCTCTCATATATTATCAAACACTTACAGTGAAACACTACATTTTTGTTCATAGGGGTTCTCCATAGAAAAATTCCTCCATCTCTCTTACTTTGCCCTGAAAAAATCAGCACCCCAGGACTTCTTTATCTCTCAAAGACTGCAACATACAAATAAACATTTGAGTCTTTGCAAGTCTAGCTCAGAAAATGGCCATGTTCTATTTAAAACTCTTTGAATTTCTGGTTAGATAAAAATGCCAACTATGATTTCATTAAATAAGTCTATCTTTCATTACCTAAATGTATGTCCTACTATAAGTTCCCAATGGCAGCTATGTCCTTGTGCTTAGTGATTGCAAGATGAAGGTTAACTGTTAAGGACAGTGTTTCTGAACCTGAAGTTATTAGAAAATCTTTAGGGACTCCTTGGACTCTTGGAAATTATGTGCGAAATTATAATGACTCATTTGTACAGTCATCCCTTGGAATCTGTAGGGGATTGATTCCAGGAGCCAAATACCAAGACTGCAGATACAAAACCCAGTGGATGCTTAAGTTCCTTATATAAAAATGGTATACTGTTAATATATAACCTATATCCTTCTATACATTTTAAATTATCTCTAGTACCTCTAATAACTAATAATATGTAATGCTATGTAAATAGTTGTTATAAACAATGATTTTTATATTTTGTCGTTGTATTGTTATTTTTGTGGAATATTTTTAATCCCTAGTTGGTTAAACTGTCGATGAAGAACCTACTGATATAGAGGGTCAACTGTACATTCTCTTGAGAAGTATATTCAGAGCTTTCATTAGAGACTTAAAAGGAACCTATGTTACTCCCCTGCTCCACCCCCAAAAAAGTTAGGAACTGCTGCTTGGTGGGCGTAATAAACTATCCTTGGAACATCAGATTCTTGAGATACATCATAGAGAATTGGCATCTAAAGAAATATTCTGTGGTAGCCAGCTTCCAAGATGGCCTCCAGTGATCTGTACTTTTTGGTATTCAGATTTTTGTGTTATCTCCTTTCAAATTGTATCAGGGTTGATCTCTGTGGCCAAGAAAATTCAGGAGGCGTTATGATGTGCCACTTTGGAGGTAGGTTATAAAAACTGTGACTTCTCTCTTGGATACAGTTTCTCTTTCTCTGATCACTCACTCTGGAGGCAGCTAGCTGCCAACTCAAAAAGACACTCAAGAAGCCTATTGAAGAAGGCCACATGGTAAAATATGGAGGCCTCCAGCCAACAGTCAGTAAGGAATTGAGACAAGCCAACAACCATATGAGTGACTCTAGAAGTGCTTCTCTAGCTCCAGTTGAGACTTGCAGTGACAGCAGCCCCAGCTGGCAGCTTGACTGCAAGCTCTTGAGAGACCCTAAGCTCTCCTGAATTCTTGATCCTTAGAAACTGTGTGAGGTAAGAGACATTTGTTGTTTTAAGATGCTACATTTGGGGATAATTCGTTACATAGAAATAGGTATCTCATGCACATTATCTTGACTGGTCATGATTAAAAGAAAAGTGAATGTAAGAAAATAAAGTGTTTTTAATGCTGACCTTCCCTATTAATTCTAGAAAAATAGAGTTTGAAATAATATCATAGTCACTGTTCCTTTGATCTTGTTGGTAAATAATGAGTGCAGCATGGCCCATTCACAGCCAGCACTTGGTCACCATTGTGATCTTCACAGCAAGAAGCAGCTTCATGACCTGTCTTTTGAAACAAACAAGTTTTCTTTTAAGTGATTTCTTTGTTTCCATTTATAAGGCACCAGCTTTCAAAGGTGTTCTGGGAAACGTTTCTTGTATTTCTTCCAAGCAAAATCAATTCAACAGAGAGTTCACGCTTTGCATGTGATCAATGGCGAAGTACCAATGTATCTTTCTCTTTTTTTACTATAGGGCTGCTCGTAGTCCTCCAATAGGCTTTACATCTGTTAGTTTTGCTGCAGTACTGACTTGCTAAAATGGTGGCTCCTTTGAAGGGTGCTTGTATTAATTTACACTCCCACCAACACTGCACAAGGGTTCCCTCTTTTCCATATTGTCCCCAATATTTATTACCTTTTTTCTTCTTGATGATAGCCATTCTAACAAGTGTGAGGTGATATTGTGGTTTTGATTTGCATTTCCCTGTGATTAGTGATGTTGACCATTTTTACATATATCCGTTGGCCAATTGTATGTCTTTTAAGAAATGTCTATTCAGATCCTTTACCTTTTTTTAAATTGGGTTATTTATTTTCTTGCTATTGAGTTCTGTATTTTGAATATTAACTTCATATCAGGTACAAATATTCATATCAGATGCAAATGTTTTTTGTTACTGTATAGGCTGTTTCTTTTGATTATTTTCTTTGTAGTGCAGATATAAGATTTTAGTTTGATGCGTTCCCATTTATGTACATTTGCTTTTGTTTCTTAATATACCTTAGTATTGAGTAAATCAGATCCTTTACGAAAGCAAGTAGAGGATCAATGATTACCTGATGGAGAATAAGAAAACTGTGAGGAAAGGGTGAATGAGGACATTCTTTGCCATTTTGCAATTTTCCAATGAGCTGGTCTTGATATTATGTTTGCATAAATGGCTCGGTCTGATCTTGGACACTAAATTCCAATGCAGCAGGTTCTATCTGGAAGGAGACTATATGATGGTGGAGACACAAGTCTAAAGGCACAATATTGAATGATATAGAAATAGATCAACCATGCACATTTATAGAACATCTACTACTAGATGCTAGGTTCTGTGCTGACCAATAAACATAAGTCATCTGTAATTTTTGTTTTGTTTGTTTTGTTTTTGAGATGGAGTCTCGCTTTGTTGCCCAGGCTGGAGTGCAGTGGCGTGACCTTGGCTCACTGCAACCTCCGCCTCTCAGGCTCAAGCGATTCTTGTTCCTCAGCCTCCCGAGCAGCTGGGACTGTAGGCGTGCGCCACCACGCCTGGCTAATTTTTTGTATTTTAGTGGAGACAAGGTTTCACCATGTTGCCCAGGGTGGTCTCCAACTACTGAGCTCGGGCGACCTGCCTGCCTTGGCCTCCCAAAGTGCTGAGATTACAGGTGTGAGCCACCACACCCAGCCTCCTCTGTAGTTTATAATCTAGTTGAAAGATTTGGACATATGTATCACGTATCACAAGATACCTTTTAACAAAGGCAAGGGCATATCTTATTTATAAGATATTTAGATAGATTTCAAAGGAAGTTTTTCACCCAAAACTTCCATCAGGTTTCCATTTTTCTAAACTAAATACCAACATATCTCAAATTCTGATCTCAATTACTTCTACTGGCAAAATGTAAAGACCATTCTCTCATTCGTTTGTTGTTTCTCCAAGTATCTGGAGTAGTGGATATCTGAAAGGCTGTCTGCGAGGTACTTTGTAGGGTAGGAAAACCTCAAAAGAATGAGGATGAAAAGTAATGAGTAATGGAAATGAAAAGTTTCCAAATACTTCTTCAAATTTTGTGAAACTTATCAACTGAAACAAGGTTGATTTGGGTCAAACAAAATTTGTGAAGTAAAAGCAAAGCAATTTTGAATAGGCTAAAACCCCATGGGTTGCAATGGAAGCAATGTTAAGATGACTCTTAAGTAACTTAGAACTGTTGAGGACTTTGGTAATTAAAATCTCTTCCTTGTAGCTCTCCCAGCAATCAGGAAACAAGGATAGTTTGGATTAAGGTCTCATAAATAAACATACAGCTTGTTAGTCCTTGGAGATGGAGAAGTCATTCTTGAGTGTGCCACATGTAGGGCTCAGAGATAAGTGATGAACCTTTTGTCGCTCTGGCAGAAAATATATTAACTTCTTTAAACCAAGAATTATAGTGATTTCAGTGGTACAATTACAAGGAGTGACTTCTGGGACTTGCATAAAGCAAGCTTATTTAAATAGTGTTTCAGAAAAGAACATATGCTACTATTAAAGAGTTGGAAGAAAATAACTATAATCCCATAAGATAAAGTTAGGTGAGAATATTCATGTTTGTTTCAGATACAAGTTCATTATTTATGTCAAATAATTAAACACCTCTTTAGATATCCATTCCAGGGGAGGCTCTTGAGACTTTCACCTCTCTCATGTCCAAACTTATTAGTTATTTCAAGACTGAAGTAATTCCAGTTGTTCATGAATTCTTTGATGATATTTAGAGTGATCTATAATAGTTAATTCATTTATCAGATTTGTTGAATACCTGTTATGTGCACTGGATGGCAGTTGGTACCATGTTGTATACACACTGGACAAAGGCAAAACTCTGTCTTGGGAGGCTTAAGTCTAGTAAGGAAGAGTGACAAGTGCAAAAATATCTAATTCCAAATCTGAGAGAGGAGAGAAAGATTATTTAAGTTGGTATGGTCAGATGAGTAAAGCAGTATTTTAACTGAGCTTTGAGAAATAGATATAATTATAGTTGGAACATTGAGGAGGACTCTATGGAAAAGTAATAAAATGAATGAAGACCAGAGCCAAGCTGGATAAAAACCTTTTTAATGGAATAGCAGTGAACAATGCAGAAAAGCTAGAGGTCATCTTAGTGCTGTGCACTCTAAATATTCCCCATGGCTGCTACCTTGTCCAATTCCCTTACAGTCCTGCCTGCTAGAGAAAGGGTAGCAGTTTTCTCTTTATCAATGATGAGCAATAGAAAGAAATGCTTCACTCTGCCTAGGCAACAGGCACATTTAATATGGGACTTCTGTTGACAATGCCTTAAGCCATGGAGCTAGCTAATCAGCACCTTACTCATTGTAAGACAGGAAAGAGAAGAGATCTGGGAATGAGCAGATCATTCAGCATTCCTGCAAACATGGAGAAACAGGGCCGACAGCTAGCTCTCCCCTTCCAGTTTCTGTGAGTTCCAATGTGACCAAAAGCCTTATCTTGGCCTTTGCACCTGGAGGTCACAGCCGCCACTGGGAGGATGAGTGGAGGAACTTGGGATGCACATGATGGGGTCAGCCAGCCAGCAAATGAGTGTTTGCAGAGTGACTGGGGAGGAGCAAAGGAGAGCTTTCACTGATGTAATAGTCCAGAAGTTGCTGCTGAGTCAAGAGAAAAGAATAAGCAAAGGGTTTCAGAAGTCAGCCTGCTTCACATCTTGTTCATTTATTCCCTCTATTCTGACCACTGAGCCCACCAAACTCTCCTTCTTGATATAACTTTTCTCATATTTAATATTAGGGCAAGACTAGTTTGGGATCTTATGTGTATAATTTATATAAATGTAGCAAATAATCTTTTTGATGGTAAGATAAACTAGTTAATTATCTTTAACATAATCAATCACTTTTCTTATTGCTGGGTGGTTCTCTTTTATTTTATTTTATTTTATTTTATTTTTTATTATTATTATACTTTAAGTTCTAGGGTACATGTGCATAACGTGCAGGTTTGTTACATATATATACTTGTGCCATGTTGCTGTGCTGCACCCATCAACTCGTCAGCACCCATCAAGTCGTCATTTACATCAGGTATAACTCCCAATGCAATCCCTCCCCCCTCCCCACTCCCCATGATAGGCCCCGGTGCGTGATGTTCCCCTTCCCGAGTCCAAGTGATCTCATTGTTCAGTTCCCACCTATGAGTGAGAACATGCGGTGTTTGGTTTTCTGTTCTTGTGATAGTTTGCTAAGAATGATGGTTTCCAGCTGCATCCATGTCCCTACAAAGGACACAAACTCATCCTTTTTGATGGCTGCATAGTATTCCATGGTGTATATGTGCCACATTTTCTTAATCCAGTCTGTCACTGATGGACATTTTGGGCGGTTCTCAACCATGGCTTTGCATTAGAATCATCTAGCGAGCTGAACCGCTCCCCCTCCCCCAAAACACACACACACGCGCGCACAATTCCCAAGCTGCTCCCAGGATATTTACACCAGAAATCGGGTTAGGACTCAGGCAATGGCATTCTTTAAAGCTCTACAGGTGATTCTAATGTCCCGCTGGAGTTGACAGCCACTGTTCTAAATGTCTTGAAGATGAATAATAAAATCCAGGTTGGTAGTGAGTAAAAATATATGTGTGTCTAATGTGTAAGTCTCAAATTATTAACACCTTTCAACAAATGTATTTCCATTTTAGAATTCATATTTTAAGGAATGACCTTCATAATTTTGTTATAGAATATTATTTTTGTGATGTTTCTCTGTTAGTAATGTGAAGCATGTTGCATATAAACTGTCTGGAGAATGTGACATTATTTGCAAACATGTCAGAGAATGCAGCAGATTTTACAAAGGTTTATGAAAACAATATGCTTCATTTTTGTTAGCATAAAAAGTTTCAAAATTAGCTTCCTGTTAAACAGAAAGCCCAGAGAGTAGAAGAAAAAAGGATGTGATTCCTTATTCACTCCCAGCTACCGTGAGGGTCTCTTATTCCCCAAATCCAGGACATCTTTGGCTTTTTCTTCTCTTGACCATCTAATCTAATGTCTTGTATCTATAATAATTCAAAATAAAAGTAGTTAAAATTTAAAACTATATTTAAAGATTATCAAGATCTGTGGATTCTACCTCTGCAAATTTTCTTTCACACCTTCATCATTTGTCCATTTTCGTGGCCACAATCCTAAATCAAACTCCCTGTTACTTGGTAATTGTCATATGCTCCCCATGCAAATTTTTTTCAGACATTGTCTCTGGCCAAATATCTGAGGGCATCATGTTTTTCACTCATTTTCAGTGGTTCTCTGCTACCAACAGTAATTTTATAAAACATTAGCTGGGCATTCATGTTCTCCGTCATCTGGCCCCAACCTTATTCCCAAGACTTCTCTCCTTTGTGTATGATACTATGAACCGATTTAACTGTTTGGTAGTCCCAGACATGGCTATATTCTTTCTGCTATCAGAACCCTGGCTCATGCTGGTGTTTCTGCCAATGCCTAAATCCTACCCAGTATAGAGGGCTCAGATTTCATCTGCTTCACGAAGCCCTGAACTACAGAGTTAAAGTAATGTTTTTTCTACTGTAATCACATCACAGTACATTGTCTGAACCATTTAAAAAATACTTCCCCAGAGTCACTTAATCCTTCTGAGCCTCTGTTCTCTTATTCATAAAATGAGAGCAATAATACCTACCTAAAAGACTGCTTGTGAAGAGTGTGGTTATGTATATAAAAAACCTAGTACACAGTAGACAATTTTCAAGTCTGTCTTTCTTCCCTGCCTCCCTCCCTCCCTCCCTCCCTCCCTCCCTCCCTCCCTCCCTCCCTCCCTCCCTCCCTCCCTCCCTCCCTCTCTTCCTACCTTCCATCCTTCCTTCTATGTATTGTCCATTTTAACTTTGTAATTTCCTTTTGGGCGGGATCCTGTGATTGGTGAATTTTTGTTTTCCATGCAGTTTCTAGGCTAATGCTTTGCATGTGTAGGTACTCAATATAAAGGTACGTGTTTGAAATGAAAGGATCCAAAATTCATGACTTGCTGTACAAATTATGATCAGGGTTTAGGAGAGGAGATATAGACCAGAAATCTAGTTGTTGTTTTGAGTTATTATTATTACTTAAATTATCCTATATTTTTAGGTTAAAAATTCATTGAGCAAGTAAGTTATTATTATCTTGATGAGAAATCAAGAGTCAGGTTAAGTAAATTGATTTTGGTTAGATGTCTTCTAAGCATTAATTAAGGAATCAAACCAAGACCTGTCCCGTGTGAAAACACATATTGTTTCAGCTTATCAGGATTAGATTATCTCCAAGATTATGTTTATTTAAATGGCAGTTATTGCAGATAATATCAATGTCCTAGGTCCACAGGAAGGCAAGAAGTAGACTTAGCAGTAAGTTGCTGAGCAGGAATTCTGAAAAGAGTGACCAGAATCAGGTAAAGCAGGTCCAGAGAGTAAAGCGGGCAAGCAAGCTCTTGTTATTAGCCCATATATACTTTCCTTGGGCTCACTGAAGAGTCCTAAAGCAAAACTTACTGTGGTTGCAACCTAAGGACTAGAACAGGTCAGTAATCCTTTAAGTCACTAGTGTGGGTCTCTCCCTTCTACTCTCTGCTTCAGTGTATTTTCCATGTTTTCTTACTTGTTCTGTTGCCAGTAGTTTCCTTCTTTCCAAGGGCTACTCAGCTTTAAAGAAGCCACATGTGTCTTTGCCAAAGCTTGCTCTGTGCATCCTGTTACACTCTTACAGAATCCCCTAATGATGTCATTCAAGAGGGTCTACTTCCGTAATTGCTGTGGAAGGGGCAGAAGGTCCTGCCACTACATTGCTTTCTGTCACCCACTCCCAAGATGGAAGAACAGGTTGTCTCTGAGGAATTTTGATTTGGGGCACATTGATTCCAGTCTCTATTTACTGGAGCTTGAAATAGGAGGGCCAGTTTTCCTGCAAAAAAAGAGCATGAAACTGATATCCGAAGAGACACACAATGAGAATCTATGAACTCCATGAAAAAAGAGGTGATAATTATAATTGTCTTCATTCTTGATAGCTTTCTAGGTGGGTTCTAATCCTGCAAGGGGCTTTGTTTCCTTCCTAGCTTTGGCTTCTATAAAATAGTTCCTATAACCTTTTAATAAAGGCTTAATAAAGGCCTGAGCCAACATGAGTGAGTTTCATACATTCAAACAATCTCCTAACTGTGAGACTTAATTAATTTTTAAACTATTCTCGAAATTCAGCCTTAATTTGCTTTTGCTCAAGCTGAGCCACTAATCCGTGCTGAGGACCCATTATCAATTCTTTGTTAGGTTCTACAGTTTACCTCTAGGGTACATTTCATAGTCCTTAATGTCTCTTCTGTATAACTGATTATTTATGGAATTTCATGATGTGTTAAATACTTTGGCTGAATAGCAAACACATTTCATCTAATCTTTCAATTCCACAACAGTACTACTGGGCAACATTTTTATTCTTGGTGGATATGATTTCTTTCTTTTTTTTTTCTCCTTTTATTCCTTCCTCCTTTTCTCTCTCTTTCTTTCTTTTAAATGTGTGTGATATCAGGATGTAAAGAGCCAGGCAGAAGAGAACAGAATTAGAAACCAGAAGACTGAGTCTTAGTCATCTCATTTCTCCTGGCCTCACTTTTACCCTTAAATGAGGAGACTATACCCAAGTTCTACCTATCTTAAAAATTCTGTAATTTAATTATTCCATCACCATTATGAAATATACCACGTAATTATAGAAATTACTAGAAAATTTGTTTGAAATACACGTTTCCCAAATTTATTTGGCCATGGAATACTTTTTAAATAATTATATATTGGTGGAATACATACGATAGTTCATAGATATAATATGCACTTTGATTAAAGAAGACAAAAAATGGTCTGCAACAATTAATTGCTTCAAGAAATGATTAAATATTCATTCATATTCTAACCTAATTACAGGACCAAAACAATAATACAAATTAAATAGATTAAGTCATTTTATTTTTATTAAGGACATAAAAAAGACAAAAATAGATGAAATTATGACAAGTTGCATAACATGGGGCAATGAAGATTAAGAGGCAGTGTATACCAGTAAAACTAGTTGGTAAATACTACTAATAGATATTTAGCATTGTCGTTAAAATTAATATTTATATGAAGCTTTGACATTTAATTCTACTTCATGCATTCGTGATATACCCAATCACTTGTTTCTCAATTATTTCAATGTGGATTCTTGCATAATAGTAACAACTATAGAAGTGTGTTTAAATACATAAATACATTAAGTGTATTTTATTTATTTATTTATTTTAGCTAGTTTTTTTTTTTTTTTTTTTTTTTTTTTTTGAGATGAAGTCTCGCTCTGTCGCCCAGGCTGGAGTGCAGTGGCCGGATCTCAGTTCACTGCAAGCTCCACCTTCCAGGTTCACGCAATTCTCCTGCCTCAGCCTCCCAAGTAGCTGGGACTACAGGTGCCTGCCACCACGCCTGGCTAATTTTTTTGTATTTTTTAGTAGAGATGGGGTTTCACCATGTTAGCCAGGGTGGTCTCGATCTCCTGACCTCGTCATCCACCCGCCTCAGCTTCCACATTAAATATATTTTATAAGAAACAATGTTGTTGGGAATTTTTCTTCTTAGAATACTCAGCATCTTATAGTTTTGAGAAAAACAGACCTATCTTAACCTAGATACTATTTATGTTTCTGATGAGTAGCCTATTTTTCCCTTCCTTTTTCCTCTATTGCTCACATGCTTACATGCATTATTATTGGGTTATTATATTGAGTTATTCTCCCATTGGCTTTTGTATTCTGTGGCATTACATATCTTTGATAGCAGTAAGTTTGGCACTAAAATTTTGTAGAAGTCAATGGCAGTGGTCCTTTTATAGGTTTAACTTACCTGACTGCTTTATATCCCTTGAGAATAGTTTTAAGGGATTTTCATTGAAACTAGTGTGTATGATTAATATATAATGCCTCCTATTATGAACTTGGAATGTGTACATTAAAAGAGTTATAAGTTACAGTTAATCATTGGTTCATTGCTTTCTTTGTAGATCTTGAGAAAAACCTGGTAAGTGTAGCATTGCCGTTTTGTAACTAATCCTTCATGTAATGAACCTAAGCTTCCATTATCATGGATGAATTGGTCTGTTTAGGAACCCCTTTGGCTTAGTGGTGAACTGTATTTCCTACTTAAGGAGCCAAACATTATGAAGCAACTGTAGCAGTGTACAGCAGCAACTTCATTATTTTTGAATTTTAAAATTCTATCTTCAGGGACAAATGTATTGATCTTAGAAACATCCTAGCTTCTGAAATCTCACCGTGAGTACTGGAGTAAGCAGAGTTGTACCAGGATGGAGAGATTGCTAATTTCCAAAAATGGGATAACTGAGTTAAAATATAATCCTGCTTTCAGCTAAAAAAAAAAAAAACCAAAAAACCCAAAAAACCAAACAACCCTTCATGACACAATTTCACTATCCTGAACACAATTTTATTTCATTCATTATAAACAATGTGAATGTAGATAACAATATTGCAATTATGGCTAATAATTAGAGGCAATTATTTATAATAATTACATATCAGTATATATATTTAGCATTTATACTGATATTAATGATTGTGGTTTTTTAATAGTGGCCACAGAAGTCACATAGCATGGTTTAGTGAAGTTGGGTTCACTACATTTGTAGCTACTACAGAAATATCATCTTTGAGAACGCACACACACAAGTTCAGTGAGAACATATATAATTCAAAGAATAACATAAGCAGTGATTTAAACTTCTATGTATGTCTCTGTCTGCCTGAGTGTTATAAGCAGGAAAATTATTCTTTAGAATAATGAAAGACATTTCCAGATTCAAAAAAGAAAAAGAGAAAAATAAAAACCATGGAAATAATAGATATGGAATTACAGAGCTACTAGCAATCTAACTGTTGGTGGAAAATCTTGGTAAACAGTACAGTGAAATTATATAGATAGAAAGAAGATTGATTGAATTTACATACTCCAAAGCATTCATATCCCACAGTGTTCTTCCCTTGGCTATGTTCTGCCCAATATTTTAACAAGGGGTTGCATCAAAACACAGAGTAATGCTCATCAACTCCTGGAAAATATTTAAAGTTGAGAAGAATCCTAAGTAAAAAGAACAAAGCTAGAGGCATCATGCTGCCCAACTTCAAACTACATGCTCCAGGGTTACAGTAACCAAAACAACATGCTACTGGTACAAGAACAGACACATAGACCAAAGAAACATAATAGAGAACCCAGAAATAAGACTGCATACCCACAACCATCTGTTCTTTGACAAACCTGATAAAAACAAGCAATGGGGAAATGATTCCCTATTCAATAAATGGTGCTGGGACAACGGACGAGCCATATGCAGAAAATTGAAATTAGATCCCTTCCTTATACCATATACAAAAATAAACTCAAGGTAGATTAAATAATTCAATATAAAACCCAAAACTATAAAAATCCTAGAAGAAAATCTAGGCAGTACCATTCAGGACATAGGCACAGGCAAAGATTTCATGACAAAATGACAAAAGCAATTGCAAAAAAAGCAAAAATTGACAAATGGGATCTAATTAAACTAAAGAGTTTCTGCACAGCAAAAGAAAATATCAAAAGAGTAAACAAACAACCTACAGAATGGGAGAAAATTTTTGCAATCTGTCCAGCTGGCAAAGGTCTAATATACAGCATTTATAAGGAACTTAAATAAATTTACAAGAAACAAACAACCCCCTTAAACAGTGGGCAAAAGACATGAACAGACATTTCTCAAAAGAAGACATTCATGTGGCCAACAAACATAAGAAAAAAAATCACTGATCTTTAGAGAAATCCAAATCAAAAACCACTTGATACCATCTCACACCAGTCAGAATGGCTGTGATTAAGAAGTCATAAAACAACAGATGCTGGTGACGTTATGGAGAAAAAGGAATGCTTTTACACTGTTGGTGAAAGTGTAAATTGGTTCATCTATTGTGTAAGACAGTGTGGCAATTCCTTAAAGACCTTAGAGGCAGAAATATCATTTAACACAGCAGTCTCCTTACTGCATGTATACCCAAAGGAATATAAATCGTTCTGTTATAAAGACACATGCATGTGGATGTTCATTGCAGCACTGTTCACAATAGCAAAGACATCTAATCAACCTAAATGCCTATCAATGACAGATTTGGTAAAGAAAATGTGGTACATATACACCATGGAATACTATACTATGCAGCCATAAAAAAAGAATGAGATCATATCTTTTGTGGGAACATAGATGGGGCTGGAGGCCATTATCCTTATAAGTGATGATCAGAACACATGGACACATTGGGGGTGGGGAAACAATACATACTGGGGCCTATCAGAGGGTGTGGGGGTGAGATGAGGCAGAGGATCAAAAGGATAGCTAATGGATGCTGGAATTAATACCTGGGTGATGGGATGATCTATGCAGTAAACCACCATGGCACAATTTAGCTACGTAACAAACCTGCACATCCTGCACAGGTACCCCTGAACTTAAAATAAAAGTTGTAAATTAAGAATAAAAGAACTTATCTAGATGAAAATTAAACTGAAAAAAATATATATTAACTGAACACACTTCCAACCCCAATAACATAGGTGTTTAGCAAGCAATAAGAAAAGAACGGACATAGGTGGATACCTAGTAGTAATCTTTGTCAGACTGAATCAAGCAGATATAATAATTTTTTTTCTCAGCAGAAAAAAAAAGGAATGTGTGACAATGCTATGGTTAAAAAATAACATGATACCCAGCACTTTGGTAGGCCAAGGAGAGTGGATCACTTGAGGTCAGGAATTTGAGACCAGCCTGGCCAACATGGCGGAACCCTGACTCCACCAAAAATACAAAAATTAGCTGGGCATGGTGGTAGATGCCTGTAATCCCAGCTACTTTGGAGGATGAGGCACAAATCACTTGTACCTGGAAGGAGGAGGTTGCAGTGAGCTGAGATCATGCCACTGTACTCCAGCCGGGGCAACAGAACAAGACTTCATCTCAAAAAATTAAAAAAAAAAAAAAAAAAAAAGATAGTCCAGAAATAGCAAGACACAATCTAACAGGTAACAAAGGTTAATTTCTGATTTAGGCCTTAAGAAAAAAATTTTAAAAAGCAGTAGCACAAGTACAGAAAGACCTCGTTGTGTGGACAGTTCTCATAAAAATGGTAGTTAATTGCAAGTACTATATCAAATATGTCTAAAAAGTCTTCTAAGTTGAATCTTTCTTGAGAGAAAGAAAATCAACATTAATTGAAATATTGCTCAGACAAGAAAGGTAGCAGTAGTCCACTGTCCTCAAACAATTGTCAGACCACCTATGGAATATCCTGTGCAATGAAAAATTACAAGTTTCCCAGAGTGTGTTCTGCAGAGCAATAGTTCATAGAACATTAATGATTATTATGAGGAGGGAAGGTCTATTGTCAAAGAAGCTTGGAAAGGATAAGTTGTTAAGAAAAAGGTGCATTTTGGGCAATACTTTTGATGGTCTTTAATATACCAATATGCATTGCAGCTGTCCAAGACAGGAGGCCATTAAGGAATCCTGAGGAGAAATGTCCCACCTTAGTGTCCTGAAAGGCTATGCATTCCTCTATAGCTACTTACTTTCTACTTTCATCCCCTGACCTTTCTTCCAGGACTATGGTCCTCTCATCATCTCTTCTCTCTATTTTGATTATTTCCTTCTCCAATGGCTCCTAACGTCTTTCCACAAACACAGGTGCTGTGTCTGATAAAAATCATTTTGACTTTGCTTCTCCATCGAGCTACCTAGTTTTTTTCACCCTTCCTGTTACTGCTTCTGGTATTCAGTGGTTTTCCTTTTCCCTTCCCCCATTTTTGAACAAGAGACTACTTTTTCTCATAGATCATCTTGCACACTAGTCTTCCATGAGATATGCCTGGAGGCATGCTCAACTAGAGATGTTAAGTAGAGGCAGAAAGAAAAGAAAGACATCCAGTAATTAGATCTGACTTTGTCCATTTTGGCTGCTATAACAAAATAGCATGAACTTGGTAGCTTATAAACTATAGATATTTATCTCCCAAAGTTTTGGAGGCTGGGAAGTCCAAGATCAAGGTGCCAGCAGATTTGGTGTCTGGTGAGGGTATGCTGTCTGCTTCATAGATGGCACCTTATAGCTGTGTCTCACATGGTTAAAAGGGTGATTATAAGGCCACTGATGACCTCTCAACGGCCCCATCTCAAAATATTATCACATTAGTGATTCGGTTTCAACATATATATTTTGAAGGGACACAAACATTTAGAGCATTCCAAGGTCTTATTTTTCTTTCAGTGGTTAAGAGTTTCATCAGGGAGGAAGAGTAAAATTATGTGAGCTTACTTCAGAGTGGAGTTTACTAATCTTCTATGTGTGTGTATGGAGTGGGGTGTAAATCCTGAATCCTTTCAGCAAACAGGTTACACCTATGAATGCCTTCTCAGTACAGTTGGCCCTCTGTACCCATGGGTTCTGCATCCTGGGATTTAACTAACCATGGATCAGAAACATGGAGGAAAAAAGTCTGCACTGAACATGTACAGATGTTTTTTCTTGTCATTATTTCCTAAGGAATATATTGTAACAATTATTTATGTAACATTTACATTATACTAGGCATTATAACAAATCTAGAAATGATTTAAAATACATAAGAGGATGTGCATGGGTTATAGATAAATACTATGGCATTTCATATCACAGGCTTGAGCATTCATGGATTTTGGCATCTGCCAGAGGTCCTGGAAGTAATCTCCCACGAATACTGAGGGACAACTGTATAATGATTTTTTGTTGTTTTTTGTCTATTTTTAGAGACAGAGCCTGCTATGTCACCCAGGCTGGAGTGTAGTGGTGTGATTGTAGCTCACTGCAGCCTTAAACTCCCAGTCTCAAGCATCCTCCTGCCTCAGCCTCCCTAGTAGCTAGGACCACAGGTGTGGTCCACCACCTGGCTCATTTTAAAAATCTGTTTTTGTGGAGATAGGGTCTCTACAAAACGGATGTCAATTAGGTTGGTCTCAAACTCCTGGCCTCAAGTGATCCTCCTGCCTCGGCCTCCTAAAGTGCTGTAATTACAGGCGTGAGGTACCACGCTCAGTCTGTTAATGTTTATAAACACAAAATAAAATTATAGAATTAAAAATGAAACCAATCGTATTAAAACAAATTATAAAAATATTAAAATAAAAATTTGGTATAGTTATATATGTGCATCTTTATTAGTGTATTAAATACTAAGATCTAGTAGATCACATATCTAACATACTTAATTTTGAAGTGCTCACAAGAAGTCTAATGAGATAAGAAGCTATCTATAATTTTTACTGGCAACAAAGTCACAAACTGCAGTGGTTTGGTAACTATATTCATAATTAAAGAAAATGGTATTTTTCAGTTACAAGTTAGTAAAAATACAGATGTAAAGCTTTTCATACAAGTTTACCAGTCCCCTGAATTCTTTGTGGACTCCAGGTTAAAAACTACTAAATGGTAGAATATATAGTTACAAGGAGTCACATTCAAGCTCATTATAAGTATATGTATAATTAAGATGTCCTAGAGTGAAAGGATTTTCTCACAAAGTAGTGATCTACCTGTTAATGGAAATATCCAGTTAGCCTCTAGACAAATATTGAGGATGTTGTAGTATAACACTAATTAATATTAGCTAGCATCTACTGAGTGCTTGCTGTGTTTTATACACTGGGTTAGGAGCAATTTATGCATTATGTCTTTTTTTTTCATAATAGTTATGTCAGGTTATCTCTGTGTCATAGATAACACAATTTAGGTTGTGATATTTGTTAAAAGTTAACTATAGCCTGTAATTCCAGTTAATCAGGAGGCTGAGGCAGGAGAATCGCTTGAACCCAGGAGGCAGAGGTTGGAATGAACCAAGATCACACCACTGCATTCCAGTCTGGACAACAGAATGAGACCCTGTCTAAAAAAAATAATTAATTAATTAATTAAAAAGTTGACTGTAATAAGTGGCAGAATATGAACTCTAACCCAGATCTAGGTGACTCCAAAGCCTATAATTGGAGAATATTTTGATAATAACGTGGGAGAGAGATTGGTGAGAGAATTAGAGATCATGTTGTTCATCCTCTTTATTTGATACATATGAGGAAACTGAAAACTCAAATAAGTTAGGTGACTTACTCCAGGTAGCACAGTTTGTAACAGAGCCAGAAATTGGACTTTGATGCCTTTGGAAGCATGAACTTTTATTATTTAGCTCTTCGTCTGGGGAAAGCGGAACACAACCTGAAGAGAGAGGCAATGGACTACGCTATGGTTTCGAACAGAGTGTATAGTAGTTTCCCATTTCATTTAGACAACAGAGATATGCCTAAAAGTGCCTTTACCTATGTCAGTGCATTTATTCACTATGAAGACAAAATTTATTTGAGTGATTTTTTTTTTCTAGAGATATAGTCTCGCTCTGTCGCCCAGGCTGGAGTGCAGTGGTGTGATCTCGGCTCACTGCGATCTCCACCTCCCGGGTTCAAGCGATTCTCCTGCCTCAGCCTCTCTACTTGAGTAATATTTTAAATGTAACCATAGTCAACTGTCCAATACTAAAATTTGTGCCTTTGATAATATTTATATTTATATTATGAACAAAAATATGCTCTTTTAACCATGTCCTCATCTATTTTGCCAGAAAGTATTTTGTGTATTGTCAATACAAAGTATCTAATGCATGAATGACTGAGTATGGTTGTCTGGTTTTCTTTAATCACCACTTACACACACCAGATAATTGGGTATTTACAATATACTGATTCTATTATTTTTTACTGAAGGATAATTATAGTTAAATTTACCTTTAACAATGAGGGAAGAAGTTATCTAGATTAGTTCAAAATCTGACATGTAAACTCTTTCTGGAATAAGGTAATACATAAATGAATAAGCAATAAAAGTGTGAAAGATAATTTTAAAATAAAAACAGTTAAATTAATTTCTAAAATATACAGGGATTACACTAACAAATTTTCCTGAGTATGAAATTTAGGAAACGAATGCTTTTTAACATTATAAACAATGTTGTTTCTAATATTTTATATAGCCTACATGCAATAGATGCTCAATAAATACTCCTTGATTTAGTTCAAGATATTGACAGAACACATTGTTTTTGTTTTCCTTTATTTTTCCTAAAACCCATTAAAATAGTAGAAAAAGTAAATCTGTGTAATGCACAACAATGAAGAGAATGGGGAAAAGGCCATCAGTGGTAAGAGATTTTATCAAATTTATGGAGTATGAAATATGAGTGAGTGGTGTTGATTATTGAAGCTAAACAAAGTCAATTACTGCAGAGAATATTTGTAGAGGGAGCTACACCCAAGAAGAAGCCCTAATAACATGGCAGAAGCTAGCAAGGCACCAGTTTTAGATAAGCCAATGCTGATGGACATTGAAATGAGAAACACAGATGTAATCAGCATTTTGATCAAGAGCATGTGCACTAGTTTTTGCTGCCCAATGAGCCACTTTAAATCATAATGTCTTAAAACAACCATTTATTTAGTTTACCATTCTGCCTGGTCAGCCATTTTGGCTGGCTTATATGGGCATATTCCTGTGTTTGCTCAACCTATTGGTTGATCAACTCTGCTTCTGCAGGTTAGATGGGTGTCAGCTAGGATGATAGGGGCCACTAGGCCTTGCGAATCTCATCAGACTAGTTTGGGATTGTCACTTAGTAGAGGAGCAGGAGTATAAGAGAAAGAATATAAGTGCGAGATCTCTTAAAGTCTAGGTTTAGAATTGGCACACATTAACTTCATTCTTGCATTGCTTGTCTAGGTTATAAGACCAGTCCAGATTCAAAGGATATCACAACAGACTCTTACTTGTTGATGAGAACTACAAAGTCACATTGCAAAAGGGTGGATACAGGGAAGGGATAAATCTTGAGCATGTGTGGATCTAACACAATGTACAGGGCCCAGTTTTATCCTTCTCTACTCATCACATCTGTTCTCAGCCCCATACTGGAATATGTGGCATGAAGCCAGGTATTTACCATCACTTCAACAAAAGCCAAAACAAAGCAAAACAAAGTTTACTTAATGAAAAAATTAAATGAAAGAAAATAGATAAAGTATGTTTAGGAAAATCTCTTGGAAAGAGGATATTAACAGATTAGAGAGTGTGAATGAGGTTTTGGAAAACCTTGAGGGTGTAGGGTGTAAATTGATGCTAGAAACATCCTTCTCTGAGTGACCTATTAATTCTGACATAGGAATCAGAGAAAAGGAAATGTAATCTTAACTATTTCACTCTGCAGAAAATAATCTTTACATAGTCATAAAAATGAAAGCCCTGTTTATAGTTTTCAACTTTAGAATTGCTCCATAGACAAGTCATATAAGTCTTAACTGTGTATCAGTGTAAATGTTTTCAAACTTAACCATATTAAAACACCAATCTGGGACCCATAGGCACAGGCACATCTTTTACATCTTTGAAATCTAAAGCTCAATGTGATGGTCTGTGTCTTGACTCTAGTCAAACCACTGTGTCATCTTTTACTAATACTCTTTCACCATGATAGTAGCCCCAAGACAAGTAAGCTGGTCTAGAGGCTCAGTGGATGTTCAGTGACAGTACAAGTGATCACCCTTCACCTTTTGCAGATACCACAAACCTGTTTTTAAGAGTCTCTTGCCATCCTCCCTATGACTTTTTGCAGTGGAACCAGTTGAGGTAATGGGAAAGCAAATAAAAGGATAGTCTCTGTTTATAGACGTAGCCCTCTCTTAGAAGTCTAATCTCCCTTATTACTCTCATCTACAAAGGCTGTCAAGGAAGTGTGTCCTCTCCTGCCCATGGAGGCAGATTGGGCATCTCACATAAAAATTTATGTTCTTTGAGCTTGCCTGAGAAATTCTAGTAACATTTTTCTCACCAGGATACTTTTCTACTGTAAGCTTGCCAATATCTGGTAATCTCTAGAATAGGAACACATCTCAATCAGCAGTGCACACCATCCTGTTTTATGCAGTCTAAGTTTAGAGCTGTCTAAGTCCATTTGAGCTGCTACAACAAAATACCATAGAGTAGGTAGTTATAAATATCAGAAATTTATTTCTTACAGTTCTGGAAGCTGGGAAGGCCAAGATGAAGGCACCAGCAGATTCGGTGTCTGGTGAGGGCCCACTTTCTGGCTCATAGACGGTGCATTCTGTTTGTGTCCTCACATGGTGGAAGGAGACAAGTCTTCTTTTACAAGGGCCTCTTTTATAAGGGCACTAATTTCATTCATGAAAGTTCCTCCATCATGATATAATTACCCCCAGGCCCTACCTTCTAATATAATCACATTGGTGATTAGGTTTCAACAGATGAGTTTTGGGGGAATACAAACATTCAGGCTGCAGCAAGGTCAAAAAAGAGTTGCATCATTTTGCTTTAGAGACATTTTTGTTCTAGCTACATTTTGATTATCTATATGACACAATAAAAAAGAAAGTCAGGAAACCAAATATCTTATACTTTAATAGAGTTTTTATAGGACAACATTGATTAATGTCTACAGTTAATACAAAAACTCTAACAGCAGCAACCAAACATTTCCATTCATCACACTTGAAAACTTGGCCTCAGGTCTATGGTATTTTGAAATTTTTTTTGTTTGTTTTGAGAGTGACATGAGTGCAGGCCCTGCTTTATGGATATAGAAACTATACATTCACATGGGGCCCACACTTAGATGGGCTCTTATATCATGTATCTGGTCCTACCTGAAAGAGAGCTAAAAATTAAGTTGCAATCATCAAATTACTGGTCAATACTGAAATTAAACCTGAAAGATGTTGAGAACCCAGAGAAATTCTCAATCATGTTAATAATACTTTCATGCATTTGACATTTCTTTTTTCCTGCCTCTTCTTTCTACCTGTAGAACTTTTCAAATTCCATTATTATACCACGGTTGGCCTTTTCCTTCCTCCTCCAACTTAAAGAAGAAGTTATGATTAAGCATATGAAATATGCATACCAGGTTTTCTATAAAGATTCCGCAGCATCTCTGCCAAGCTGTCATATGAGCACTTGCATGTTGTTATATAAAAACACATATTTTAAATAAATTTTAGTGCTGTTCTAAGCAAAAAGCACATATTTTAAAAATGTGGAGTTTTCTGTTTCAATTTGAGAGAACAACATTTTGCTTAATTACTATTTAAATCACTGTAACACAATATTGATGAAAAAACTTGAGTTTGCCTTTTAATTAACTGTCAATCAAAGAAATAACATGGAACTTTGTTTTTCTCCTCTGTTAAAGGATTGCTTAACTGTAATTTACTTGAAAACATTATACTGTTTGACAGGAAAACAAAAACACCTTGAATTATTCTAACCCATTCAGATTTAAGAAAATGCTTCGTAGCAAATTAACTGCTATTTGGTTTTGATCATTCTGTCTGTATCATAGAAATATGGTTCACTAGTGAATCAATGAGAGATAAAAGATGATCATGGTCTGTGAGATAAATGCTGCCCCTCTGAGTTGCCTCCAAAGTAGCCAGCTTCAGTGTATCAGTTAGAGTAGTTAATACTGTTGTAACAGATAAATACCCAAATCCCAGTGTCTCAAACAATTGAAGTTTACCTCTCATTCATGCTAAGTCAATTGATGTTTCTGGTTCACCAGCTGCTTTCCACCTGGTCACCCAGCCACTTGGGTGTCTTCCTATGCACCTATGGCTTCATTTTCCTCTCAAACTTCAGACTTCTCTCCCATCAGTATGTGAATGGGGAACCCAGAAATGTTTTCTATGAGCAGGCCCAGAAGTAGCTTATGTTGCTTCCATTTACCTTACATCTATGTCTATACATAAGAAATGTGGTCTAGTTATGGGCCAAGGGAAGAAGGAATGAATTTTATTTGCTGTCTGCCACTCTCTGCTTAAGGCCAGATGATACTGCACTCTATCCAAATCAATTTCTTTTTGTAATCCTTAAAACAAATATGTTGCATCCATTTTATATTTACAACATATGTCTGTTTCTTTTGGACAGTATTATTCTGTAGACTTCTTGACTGATATATCCCAAGGTCATCTTTATTGACTTAGGGTTATAGTTTGGAATAAGTTATCCCAATCTCAGGAGTTTAATATGCATTATTCCAGATCTTTACCAACTTCTAGGTAAGAAGTAAACTCATTCCCAATCTTACTACTTGGACATAGTCTCCCTGCTACCATGTCCTCCCAGGACCTCTTCCTTGGTTCAGTTATGCAACTATCTCCCAGTTTTCCTCCTTCGTCTTTGGCTTCTTCTTCATTATATGCCTTTTAACTTCTACTTGACCATTAAGTGTTGTCAATGCCTAAGGCATGGTCCTCCTTTTTATTGCCTTATACTATACTTTCCATGCCTCTGATTTCAATGATCACTTAGGTACTAAGGACTCACCAGTTTGTATATTCAGCCCATATTTGTCCTCTGGAACTCAGACCTGTGTATCTACTGCTTTTTCAGTATCTTCCACTGAGTGTTTCAGAGGCATTTTAGATCCAAAATATCCAAAACTGAAATTCTGTTTTCCCCTCGCAGCCTGCTTACCATGGCCTGATTTTTCTCTTTTGGCCCTTAAAACTATTAGTATCAACAGTCATCGAATTCTTCACCTTCATCTTCCTCCCTTAGTTGCTGTAAGTACCCTATTACTAAGGCCTGTCGATTTCACCTTCCAGTTATGTGCTACATCTATCCCTCTCTCTTCATCTTTCCCAGGGCTGGCCTGTCTGTGCTGGCATTACCAGTTTCCCGAACCACAGTGATAGCTGCCTTGATCCATTTCCTGGCATCTGCTCTTTGCCCTCATCCAATCTGTTCTCCGTATTGCAGTCAGTCACCTGTTTGAAACACAAGTCCAAACTTATCACTCACCACACACCCTTGCCTTAAAACCAGTTAGTGGTTTCCTGTTGTTCTTAAGACTATTAACATCGTTTTTGGGTGATCTTCCAGGGGCTCAATAATCTGAATCACATCTTGCCTCCAGCCTCCTTTCTGTCTTATCCTGAAGTATTCCCTGCCTGTTTCACTCCCTGAACTTCTTGTATACCAACTTTCCACCCAGTGCCTCAGGGCACTTGCTCATGCTGTTCTCTCTGTCAGAAACACATGCTCCTGCTTCTCTCTCCCCTTTACCAAGCGAATCCCTCCTCATCCTTCCCATCTTTGTAAATTCACTTCACTTTAGAAGACTTCTCTGGACTGTTATATTGTCAGGACTATCTTCTATATATGCTGTAGAAGTACGACATACACTACATACTTCTTTCACTGTACTTATCAGATATGATTAAATATATAATTTAATGTATATGTGATTAAATTGTTAATGTCTCTTTTATTCACAGATTAATGTATATTTGCTCATCATTGCATCAGCAGCACCTAGAACAATGTCTCACACACAATTGTATCCAGTAAGCATCTTTGTTTTTGGTAGCTCTTCGTTTTTTAATCTCAAGCCCTACGCTACCACCTGGCACAGAGAGAGTCTAAATAAGTATTTATTTAGTTGAAGTGGTTGTTAATGGCTAGTGTTTAAATATATTCATTTGAAAGACGTATTTAACAAAATTGCCTTGTTGGCCAGCCCAGTTTGACTCCTAATAAAAAATGCAAGTGTGCCATTTTGTTTCAGACAGACACATGAGGTTGCTATTTAGAAGGAGGGTTTTTATTGATATTAAAAGACTGCCTTGAACATATCAAGTTAATTTATTCCCATTTCATTTTTCAGCCATCTGTTTGTTTCTAAAGGAATAAAGATTTGGTAGAAGCAGTAATAAATACTCAGATTAAAAAAATCTATGTAATAAAATTTCTATGTAACCTTTAGCACTTACTATGAACAAATAAGAAGAGTATTGCAGAATAAAAGTAAAATATTTTTGGCTTGATATTTAGAGTGTTGTTTTGGCATCTGTGACTTGTATTAATGACCTCAGGTTTAAGTTTGGTTTTTATTGTCTGAAGATAGCTGGATTTGGGAGAGTAAGTCAACAACATTTTAAAGCAAAACCCTAAATGTCTGGATGATCTGATAGATGCAATTCACTATTTGAGTCAAATGTTGAATATGTATTACAATTTAGGCTGTTCTTGAAGCTTTATTAACTTGAGCACCAAATCTTCTGAAGCTAATAGAGGTATAATCATAATCAAAGGCCCTTTTAACTCAAAAGAACTGTGCCCCCAACTATTTCTCTTTCTCAAACTGTTGCTTCTCTCAGGCTAGGATATTTGGGATATTAAAGGATTCTTTTCACTCAAAATAGCAAACCATAGCCCTCATCTTCTTATTTAGGAAGATGGTCTTTGACATTTAATTCTTAGCACCTACCTTTTCTGTAAATGAAATTCTGTTTCTTATTTGGATATTGGCAGAGAGCCAAGATAAGGTGAACATTGAGCAGGATAAACTTGAGGATTCCTTAATTCAGCAAATATATTTTGATTTCAATTATGTACCAGAAATTCTTCTGGTACTGGGAATTTGTCAGTGAACAAATAACATTTCTATCCTCACAGAGCTTACATTTTGAAAGATAGGTAATAAATAATCATCTATCTAATTGAATCCCTCTTCTCTCTCTCTCTCCACGCCCCCGGCCACCACCACCTTGGGTCTTTCAAAGACATTTCTGCAGGAGTACAGCTATGAGATGTTTAGCAGTCAGTATAACATCTGGAAGATGGGTGTACCTGCCCAACAAAGGAGATCTGAGAAGAGTGTCAGTAGCATCTACTATAGAAAACAAATGCAGTATTCCAGGCAGAGATGATGATGATTTGGACTAGGGTGGTAGCTGTGTTTATGGTGAGAAAGATAAGATCTGGATATATTTCTAAGGTGGATTTCACAAGTTTGTTGCTTGATTGATATCAGTTGCAAGGAAAAGGAAAGTAAAAAATGACTATATAAATTCTGGTCTGAGAAACTGTGCAAATAGTGTTATGGTTTACTGAAATGGAAAGGGAGAGATCAAGATTTTCACGTTAAATTTGGTATATTAATTCAGATATATCAGTGGAAAGATAGGCAGTTGGTTATGACATTCTTGAGTTCAGGTTGGGTTTACAAATCTAATTTGGGTATTGATGATTTTAAAACTGAGGAGTTACCATAGATAAATAGGAAAAGCCAATCTAATGTTCTGAAGTTGGAAATATCAAAAGGAAATGGAGCTTTTTGAGAAGGAGCAGCTGGCGAGGCAGAAATACAACCTAGAGTGAGGAGAGGCTTGGAAGTCAATGAAGATAGTATTTTACAAAGGAATGCATGATTAATTGTGAATGCTGCTGATTACTTAAGTCAGAATTGAGAATTGACTAATGAATTTAGCACGGAGAAGACCTTGGATGATCTTGAGAAGAGCTGTTTCAGTGGAGTACTAAAAACAAAAACATAGGAGTACATTCAAAAAGAAATGGTGGGAGGGCAAGAACTGAATATCATGAGTTTGGAAAACTCTTTGAGGAGTTTTGTTTTAAATAATTTAGGCAGAGAAATAAGATATATAGTAGTTAAGACTTAAATTGGACATATTATGGCAGGTTGTTATGTAAATGGGAAGAATCCAGAGAAGAGGGGGAAATTAGTGATGCAACAGAGATAGTAATAACTGGAGTGATATACTTGAAGAGGAGAAAAGAGATGAGATCAGGCACATAAGTGGAGTATTTGATAAATGTGATGGGGGCTGCAGAGAAAAATTGTTTTCTAATTTGCTATTAATTTTTCAAAGAAATAGGCTATCAACTGAGTGTGAGGATAGAGCAGAAGCTGTTAAAAATTTAAAGACAGTTGTGAAATAATTATCTGTAAGCAGGAGTGTGAATGAATTAGGAAGATGTAGTAATATTTCTGGACAGCCCTGAGAGCTGAAATATTGTAAGAAATAATCTGAGGAAGTTCTGAGTACTCAGACAGTTGAGGTTAGGGGGAGCGTTTTATTAAAACAATCACAAAGAACATGGAAAAAACAGATACCAACTTGGCAATTGTCATAGTATTAAATAAAACTAATTTTGGAAAATTAAACTAAAAAGATACTATATGCATTATGATGTTTCAAAACAGACTGGGGCCAATCAGACCCAATAGTTTCTTTATATGAGACTCAATAGTTTAATTATATAATTAAGTGTTATGTTCAAATTTTGTTAAATATATTGTACCACCATGGGAATTTGAAAATGTGACCATTTGTACTGGTATATTACATGATGATATTTTAGTTTTACCTCTTAATTATCAAAGTAAAAGATTTCCATGCAGTATTATTTGGCTGTAGGGTAATTGTTTAATTTATTTGGAATGTTATAGTGCTTTTCCTTAGCCAAATTTTATTTTGTGGTCAAATTCAAATGCTGATCTAATGGCTTCAGAGTAAAATCAGAAACGGTCAAATGGGACTGAAAATTAGGGTTTTCTTCCTGTCATTAGGTATATTTATTTATAAAATAACTGGAAAATTCCTCATGTATTTAACATCTGTTCCTTCTTTCCCTGGTCACTGTATATCAAGAAGACTTTGACATTGAGGTTTGATATGGTTTGGCTCTGTTTCCCCACCCAAATCTCATCTTGAATTGTACTCCCATAATTCCCACATGTTGTGCGAGGGACCTGGTGGGAGATAATTTGAATCATAGGGTAAGTTTCCCCCATACTGTTCTCTTGGTAGTGAATAAATGTCACATGATCTGATGGTTTTATCAGGGGTTTCTGCTTTTGCATCTTCCTCATTTTCTTTTGCCACTGACATGTAAGAAGTGCCTTTTGCCTCCTGCCACGACTCTGAGGCCTCCCCAGCCATGTGGAACTGTAAGTCCAATTAAACCTCTTTTTCTTCCCAGTCTCAGGTATGTCTTTATAAGCAATGTGAAAACAGACTAATACAGTAAATTGGTACCAATAGAGTGGAGCGTTGCTGAAAAGGTACCTGAAATGTGGAAGCGACTTTTGAATTGCCTAACAGGCAGAGCTTGAAACAGTTTGGGGAGCTCAGAAGAAGGCAGAAGAATGTGGGAAAGTATGGAACTTCCTAGAGATTTGTTGAATGGCTTTGACCAAAAGCCTGATAGCAATATGGACAATAAGGTCCAAGCTGAGGTGGTCACAGATGGAGATAAGGAACTTGTTGGGAACTGTATCTAAGGTGACTCTTACTATGTTTTAGCAAAGAGACTCATAGCACTTTGCCATGCCCTAGGAATTTGTGGAACTTTGAACTTGAGAGATGATTTAGGGTATCTGGCGCAAGAAATTTCTAAGCAGCAAAGTATTCAAGAGGTGACTTGAGTGCTGTTAAAGGCACTCAGTTTTATAAGGGAAGCAGAGCAGAAAAGTTTAAAAAATTTGCAGCCTGACAATGTGATAGAAAAGAAAAACCCATTTTCTGAGGAGAAATTGAAGCTGGCTGCAGAAATTTACATAAGTAACGAGAGGCCGAATGTTAAACCCCCAAGACAATGAGGAAAATGTCTCCAGATTATCTCAGAGGTCTTCATGGCAGCCCCTCCCATCGCAGGCCTGGAGGCCTAGGAGAAAATGGTTTTGTGGGCCAGGCCCAGGGTCCCCGTGCTGTGTGCAGTCTAGGGACCAGGTGCCCTGCGTCCCAGCTGCTCCAGCTGTGACTAAAGGGGGCCAAGGTACAGCCTGTGCTATGGCTTCAGAGGGTGGAAACCCTAAGCCTTGGCATCTTCCATGTGGTGTTCAGCCTGCGAATGCACAGAAGTCAAGAACTGCGGTTTGGGAACCTTTGCCTAGATTTCAGAAGATGTATGGAAATGCCTGGATGCCCAGGCAGAAGTTTGCTGCAGGGGCAGGGCCCTCATGGAGAACCTCTGCTAGGGAAGTGTGGAAGGGAAATGTGGGGTCGGAGCCCCCACACAGAGTCCCTACTGGGGCACTGCCTAGTGGAGCTATGAGAATAGGGCCACCGCCTTCAGACCCCAGAATGGTAGATCCAATGACAGCTTGCGCTATGCACCTGGAAAAGCCACAGACACTCAATGACAGCCTGTGAAAGCAGCCAGGCGGAGGCTGTATCCTGCAAAGCCACAGGAGCAGAGCTGCCCAAGACTATGGGAACCCACCTCTTGCATCAGTGTGATCTGGATATGAGACACGGACTCAAAGGAGATCATTTTGGGGCTCTAAAATTTGACTGCCCTGCTGGATTTTGAGCTTGCATGAGCCCTGTAACCTCTTTGTTTTGGCCAATTTCTCCCATTTGGAATGGCTGTATTTACCCATTACCTGTACCCACATTGTATCTAGGAAGTAACTAGCTTGTTTTGATTTTTACAGGCTCTTAGGTGGAAGGAACTTGCCTTGTCTTAGATGAGACGTTGGACTATTGACTTTTGGGTTAATGCCGAAATGAGTTAAGACTTTCGGGGACTGTTGGGAAGGCGTGATTGGTTTTAAAATGTGAGGACATGAGATTTGGAGGGCCCAGGGTGGAATAATATGGTTTGGTTCTGTGTACCCACCCAAATCTCATCTTGAATTGTACTCGCATAATTTCCACATGTTGTGGGAGGGACTTGGAGGGAGATAATTTGAATCATTGGGCAGTTTCCTCCATACTGTTCTCGTGGTCATGAATAAGTCTCACAAGATCTGATGGTTTTATCAGGGGTTTCCATTTTTGCATCTTCCTCATTTTCTCTTGCCGCCAACGTGTAAGAAGTGCCTTTTGCCTTCTGCCATGATTGTGAGGCCTCCCCAGCCATGTGGAACTGTAAGTCCAATTAAACCTCTTTTTCTTCTCAGTCTTGGGTATGTATTTATCACAATAAGAAAACAGACTAATACAAGGTTATTCTATAAGTTAGAAATAATTCCTCTCAAAGTAACACTTGCTGAGCATTTCCCTACCTTTTCTGGGCTTTTAAAAATGCATTGTATTCCTTATCCCCTAAAGTGGGTATGTTAGTCAGGGTTCTCTAGAGGGACAAAACTAATAGGATATACATATACATAAAGGGAAGTTTATTAATATTAACTCACGTGATCACCAGGTCCCACAATAGGCCTTCTGCAAGCTGAGGAGCAAGGAGAGCCAGTCTGAGTCCCAAAACTGAAGAACTTGGAGTCTGATTTTCAAGGGCAGGAAGCATCCAGCATGGGAGAAAGATGTAGGCTGGGAGTCTAGGCCAGTCTCATGTTTTCACATTCTTCTGCCTGTTTTATATTCTAGCTGCCCTGGTAGCTGATTAGATAGTGTCCACCCTGACTAAGGGTGGGTCTGCCTTTCCCAGCCCACTGACTCAAATGTTAATCTCCTTTGGCAACACCCTCACAGACACACCCAGGATCAATACTTCGCATCCTTCCATCCAATCAAGTTGACACTCAGTGTTAACTGTCACAGTGGGCAAAAGCCATTACTAGGCAACCAACCGTTGCTGCAGGTTGGTGCAGCAATGGGTAGGAAGATGTGGTGGGAAGATGTGACAGTATAATTTTTGCCAGGCAGAAATATAGGTATATAATACATGGGCAGGGCTACAATACTCTCTTAGGAACTGGACAGCATTCTGGGACAAACCAGACCTCAAAACCCAGCTGCCCACCTGACACAAGACTGTCCATGTGAGTGAAGTTCATCAGGGTTCTTCCCCATCATTATCCCGGGGAAAGAGTGACTCCAGAGAATGCCCACTTAAAAGGCATGTGAGTCTGACTCTGCAGGTCACCCACTGTCTACACAGCTCTTGTTTCTGAAGAACTGTTCTTGCATTGTCAACACTTTGGTGCAACATATGTGGCTTCCTGCCCTTCTGCCAAGTGGATCTCCTCACTTTGAGCACATGGTAAGCATCCTCCACAGGTACATGAAGTTTGTAGCAACTAACTCCTATCTGGAGTTACTCAGACCCACTACCTCTCCTGTTAGTGCATCTGTGCTCTTCACAAAGTACAGTAAGCTCTGCTTCTTGAAAACATGAATTTGTTCTAATGCAGTGGACATATTGGAGAAGAATTTTATGAATAGCTAAAAAAAGCAATAGTATAAATAATTTTAATGGCTCTACATGTAACCTCTGGAATGCATAACAATGTTACTTTCTATAAGAAGATGTTTTTCTGTGCTTGTAGATTGTTTTAGACCTGTAAAGAATGCTTGAAAATAATTGGTGAAATACCAAGTCCACTAAGGTTCTCTTTTTAACTTCTATCCCGGAGTTTCTCATATTCTTTACCTTTACATCTCTCTGTGTGAGCTCATACGAATCTGTGGCTTCAGGTCCCGTGTATATACTGATGACAGCCAAATCTCTTCTTGAATGACCAAAGACCAAACTTTCTGAGTCATAGATTTTGATTTACATCTGAAGGTACCCCTAGTATTTTAAATTTATTAAATATAAAAGTTTAATATTCTCATACCCACTTACATATATGCATGTGTGAGTGTGAGTATATCATATATACTTACTATATGTGTTAGGCACTGTGCTATATGTTTCATATCTATTAACTCATTAATTCCCCCAAACAGCCTTATGAAGTAAGTCTTCTCATTATGTCCCTATAATAAATGAAGAAACCAAAGCCAAAGGATTAAGTAACTTCTCCAAAGTCAGTTAAGGAGCTGAGATTTAAATCCAGAAAATCTAGTTCCAGGGGACAACCATTTTCCAAATGTCATGCAGTCCAACAAGGTGAAAGCCTGTGAGGACTATTTCAATTTGTTATTTGAATCTCTGCTTCAACAAGCACATTCACTTGAGGAAAGAAGTCCAGCCTTTGGTTACAGAGAAGGCATGCTCTCAGAAGGCTTGTATTTGGTTTACAGTTACTTACTCATTGATTTTTGTGGGTTCCTGAAACTTACAGAACTTTCTTAGTGTTCAGTCAAATTGTAAACTATTATATGAATAGTGTCCATCCTAGTTTTCATAGGAACGTTAACCAAGGCCTCTCAATCACAGATGGAACATGTGAGCATAAGGTTAATGTCATCAAGTAACTGGCGATAAGGCTAAAATGATGGATGAAAGTCAGATTGTGGAATACCTTAAAGGACAGACTAATAAGGTTTAAGGACTTTATCTTGCTGTTGGTAGTAATAACAATTTTTTGTACCAGGAGTTTGCCATGAGCTTCAGCCCATGTTTCAGGAAGAATCAGTTGGGGCTGTGCATGCACATCCTGGATAGTAGAGCATGCACAGACCTTGAGTGCACTCCCTTTTGGGGTCTTACAGTCTTGTGCTGTGGTTCTCCAACTTTAGTGTGTATCAGAATCTCTTGGGGAAACATGCTGTAATATCCTGGGAGGGCTTCATACTAGGACTCTATCTTCAGATATTCTGTTTCAGTGGAAAGGAATTTAAAATGCAGTGAGCTGCATTTTCATAAACACCACTCTTGAAGGTGATAATGCAGGTTGTTGGAGAAACACTGATCTAGTGGCTGTGGAATTGATATAAGTGTCAGGCAAAAATGGTCCAAAGTAGGATATTTGGAAAGTAAGAGGTGGAATTTCAATTCTGAATGACCATTTGAGCCCACGTGTTTTATTTATTTATTTATTTTGCATATTCTCAGTAAACACGCACACACACACACGCACACACACACACACAGTCTACATCCATCCTGAAAAACAGGAAAGGTTTCTATGCAGAGGTCAAAAATTGTGATGTATATCTGCCATATATAGTGCCTGGAGGACCAAGCTGAGGAAAGAAACCATCAGCTTAAAAACCCAGGCACAAATGGAAAAGCCTTCAAGAAAAGCGAGTGCATGGGATTCCCGAGAAAAACTTCATCAAACCCTCAAGTGTGAAGTAGAGTAACTGGCACAAAAGCAGAAACATGACAATCAGCATAAATAAACCTGAACCTAAACAGTCTCAAGGGGTCAGAGGTCACCAGAGAAGCCTCCTAGGGAGATGGGTCAACTGAGTCTCTTGCAGTTCAGGATAGGATCGCTTAAAGTAAGAAACTATGAGAGTTAATGACAGAAACTTGTTTGGGTAATGCTCACTTTTAGACAATAGAGAAAAGACAGTCAAGAGAGCTGATAGGAAACTTGAAATCTATGCAGTGGCCTAGAAACAACAACAACAAAAGGAATGATTTTTCAGGAGAATGTGGTTAAATTGCCAAAAGATATACAAGTATCAGACAGCATGAAGATAAAGAATAATCAATTGTTTGGCATGTTGGTGTTCATGGTCATCTTTTTGAGAGATTTCAGCAGAGTGGTATGAACAGAAGTTAGATTGAGGGGGTTGAAGAAATGATTAAGGGATGAAGAAATGAAGTCATCAAAGGTTCAACAGTCTCTCCGTTGAACTAGAAACTTAAAGAACTCTGTGTGTGTGTGTGTGTGTGTGTGTGTGTGTTTGTGTTTAGCGGCAAAAAGGAAGGAGGGTTGGTAGCTGTAGGGGTAATCAGAGTAGAATATTTTTATGAGTCAGAGGTCCTCTCTTTATGTGTGGTGAGAAAAGGAAAGGAACCAGAAAGAATAGTAACTATTCAAGATGGCGAGGAGCAAGGTGATGATTGATGATGGATCATGTGTTGTGGGATCAGGGTCTCTTTAGAGTTAATATAAATCAAATTTCAGGGCCATGAAGTAAGACAGTACATTCCTATTTTCTTGTAATTAATTAATTCTCTTAAAAAGGGAATATAAAGAGAAGGTAATAGTTCCATATTTATAGATTGTAGTCTAATATGGGCTGATTTATAAAATATTGGCATTATGTTTTTGAGGTGGTAGGATAAAGATAAGAAAGTGAGAACTTTAAGTGTAGGGTTGAGTTTATCGGGAATGTGTTTGGTATAGACTTGTGAGTGATAATCTGGAATATATCTAGTATCTAAAGTTACTAAGGAAAAACAAAGGGCCAGTAGGCCTTATAGGAGAAAATGGATTTATAGCTCTTAAGGGATAAAAATGAAAAAATGACAGATCAATATTGCTGTTCTTACTAGAACCATTCCTTTGGAAAAAGTGTTAGTTACTCTTAAATAATTTAATACCAAAACAAAATACAACATTAACTGAAAAGGAGAATATGAAATTATATCAACACTATAATTATAATTATTTAAAATTACTTACGCATGTGGATAAGAGTTGGAAGGAAATACTTTTTTTTTTTCTAGAAATATGCAATTTGGGGTAATGTCAAATTATTTTTCTTCTTCATAATAATTTTTGTGGAAAAAATCTTAAAAGTACAGCTAACATTAGCTTATGAAAGTAAGGTGTTTTATTCAGATCTCATAGTCTCAGATCTTTTGAGTGGGTTGTTGCAAAGGGATTAACAAAAATGTTGCTTGCTTTATACCGTTCTGCATAGGTAGCTATACTTATTAACATGATAGATGCAAACTGGTGTTCAGTTGATTACAATATATTAAGTTATTTTTGCATTCCAGATGTCATTTCCTATGGGCAATGAGGTTGCAATTTCCCAAATGTAAGAATTTAATTTTTTCCTGCTCTCATTTCTGATGTCTTTAAGATCTTTGATTTTTTTTCTATTTAGCAGCACCAACAGAATTTTCCCGTAAAGAAATATCTCATTAACCCAATTATTTTCCCATAAATAATTAACCTAATTATAGACTGTCAGTTTCTGCATTATGAGGTATTTATAAAGCTGACAGAATTAAGAATGTACATTTTCTTCTCTGCTCCTTATCTGGGACAACACGTTGATGTTGAGTCTGTATGAGTGGCTTTAGAATGGGAGACTTCCAAAGGATAATGTTGTACTGGTGGCACTCTATGGCAATGGGGGGTGTCAGGTCAGTAGGCATAAGGGAGTTACCCTTATTAACATTTTTGGAAGCTCATAATTAAATGTTTGTAATTTTTATATGCTATTGCTGCTCCTATAGAACTCTGGGTCTCAACCTTTTGTCTATGGGCAAAAGTTCACATGCACAACACCATCTAGGTTGGGCTGTGTTGCACATGGCTGCTGAAGATGTCAGAGAGGCTGTGGATTCTGTGCTGTTTCTCAGGCCATCACTATAATCCATTGTGTGCCCTCCCATAGAATTGAATTATGACAACCAGGCTTGAAATCGTGCTATGTAGAAGACCTTTCTGGAGATGAGTTAAAGATACATAGACCAAGCATTGTGGCAGGAGCCATTCTGTAATAGTTTCATGTCTTATCCGTAAATAATGTTGTTTACTACAAAGCATAACCTCCAACTTAAATCTTCTGTACTAAATTGTGAGCATAGAATTGAGCATAGATCTAGGTTATTCCTTTCCCCTCCATTCACATAAAATCTTATGTGAATGAATATGTGATTCAGTTACTGAATCAGTAAACTGGTCAATAATTCACTTATTTCACCTAAGAAGAAACTTATTTTTTTTAAAAGTACTGAATATTTTATTGATGTTGGTATTATAATACAATGGAATTGTGTCTGTCTAGTACCCCTATTTCTAGATCTCAAATGACTAAACAGCCTGAATCTGGAAATACAGAGACAAAATACACAAAGAGTCGTGAGTTTAAATACCAGTTCTGTCACTAACTGGCTGTTTAATTTGAGTGTTTTGTTTAAGCTGTGTAAGTCCAGGCTTCTCACTGAAAAATAGAGGTAATACATGGATTATAGCATTATATTGTGAAAGACACAAGATAATGAACATACAGTTCTTTGCTCAGTGTCTGGTACATAGTAGGTGCTCAAAATTACTAGTTTTAAAAAAATAATTATCCTCATTATTTGGTGTCTCCAATGACTTTCTTACATAGTCCCTTATAATTAAATGTAATTAATTTTTTGTTCATGAATGACACCCCTGAAGGTGGCTCTGTGTCAGATTCACTCAAAGACCTCATGATGAGGAAGGAACATAGTGGCAAATCTTACCCTGGTGATGCCAGACACAGCAGTGACTCATAACCATTCCAGCACTGCCTATGAAATGGATCAATTAAAGGATGGTGACACACAAAGATGGCTACTTCCAGAGGGAGACCTTGGAAATTCTTTTATGTTAACAAGTGTACCCCACATAAGAATAAGAGGACCACATTCTGTCAGTACACTGGGGAAGTTTCTTCAAAATATATCTGGACTGTGTAGATTTCTGGTAATAGAAAATATGATCTGCCACTTCAGTCTAGTGAATACTCTCTGTTTTTTCTATATAATGGCTTTTAGGAACTGTTGTGAGGCATGCCAAGTATTATCTATCTGTCTGTCTGTCTATCTATCTATCTATCTATCTATCTATCTATCTATCTATCCATCCATCCATCCATGTATCTACCTAATCTAATTATATGTGTAGAGCTTATTTATATATATATATATACACACACACACCCATGTAGATATATGTATGTCTACACACATATACATATAATGTCGTTATCAGCCTTAAATATGGATTTTAAAAGTGGTAATAATATTGCCTTACTTATTGTTTCTCATCCACTGTGACATTCTATGTTATATCAGTTAGATTTAACAAGCAAAGTGATGATAGATGAGAGTTCCTTTGCAGCCTGGTGAGATTTTAACTTCATGTAAAGCAAAGCATTCTGGGGCAACATCAGGGATAAACTTGTGGAATTAATCATTTGGTTTTTCTTCAGTATATCCTGTCCACCATTGGGAACCAGATTCAGTAATTATGTTCTCTGGTTTGTACTCATCATAATGTCTTGACCTCCAGCTCTGAAACAACATATTTCCTGAGAGATGCTGATTGTATTTTGTGAGGTTCTGCAGGGTCAAGTAAATTGAGGATGTCTTTATTCTGCATTTGACTAATCTGAATTAGATAGTCTTAGCCATTAAAACATTAAAAAGCACATAATGACCAATAAGTCAGAGAATTTTTTTCAATAATGCTTTATATTTTCTAAGTACCGATACAGATGTTTTATTACATTTAAAACACATCACTACCACATCACTTGTATTTTATTGCCCTACCACATCACTAATATTTTAAAAACTAAGTTGCCATCTTGTAAAAATAAATACATGGATATCATTTACAAGTAATATCAGTTAATACCTAATGTGAACATCCATTGTGTACTGAGTCTGTGATATACTGCTAGTCACTATGAAAATGTGAGATTCAGTGAATCGGGTGGAGCGTCAACTTTGTTATCCACATAGGTTACCCATTTCTTATATCACAGCTTTGGTTGTATAATTTATTTCAACAGACTGTTGTTAAACATTTTCCACATGTAATACACTGTTGATAGGTACTGCCACTTTACATTCCAGTAAGTTGCCACCATGTTGCAGAACAATTTTTGGACAACCAGGCATATCTTCGGAGTTGAACTATTTGGAGGTACTATTGGTGCTATGAGGGATCACCTGTAAACCTGGCAGTTTTAGGTGGCCTCTAGAGGTTATAGGGTCAAGGGAGAAATTTTTGTTTTGTTCTTATTGTTGTTTAATACTGTGAGTATGTTTAAATGCCTATGTAAAAGAGCCAACTTAGAGGGAGTGGTTGAAAACACAAGAGAGATAAGAGCTGATTGTTATGGCAAGGTCTCTGGGTAGGCAGAAGTGAATGAGTCCCAGAGAACAGATTTAGAAACTGACCTTCTATCAGGGGAACAATATTTCTTCCAATGTCATGGGGGAACATAGAGACTCAGGGGGTCCATATGGTCCCCAAAGAACTGGACACATGATGAGCAACTATGGTAGGATGAAGGGAGGCATGTTAGGAAATGTCCAGCTCTGAGGCCTCCACATGACCCGTAGGTGAGAAGCTGCCATGATTCCTTAACAGGAAGCAACACAAAGACTAAAATGATGGCAATGTAAGGCTTAAGGAAAAGGTAATTTTAAAACCTTCTTGAGGGTAAAGTCCATCTGTGTTCATTTCTGTGATCTTTGTTGCATCCTTTTTAATCTTTCATATTGTTGGTCTCAAATAAGTTTATGGTATTTATTGTGTTCAAAAAAGTTAGAGTTTCTTGAGTTTCTTATATTTTCTTAAGGAGGGAGGTGAGAGGATGGAGGGGGCGTGATGCCAACTTGACTCTCCTGCTTAGGACTCGCCCTTCTTTTAAGTGGTGACACACAGTTACATTATTTAATGCATAATTTGAAAGTAACAGAGGCCCTGATTATTGGAGTATTAAATTTTATATTATTATGGAGGCTAAAAAGCACATGACTGGACTTTTTCGTACAACAATTCAAAGTAAGCCCATAGGACATCCTCTTCAAATGAAGTTGACATATGTCTCATCTCCCTGGATTGGATGCCCAACCCTCACTCTTGAAAGCAGTTTGTGGATAAGTCAGGGCAAACAGAAGCAGAACCCTCATGGACCTGCTCTCTTCTGGAAATTTTGGATGGCGTTACAGAATGAGGCAAAAATAAAGTTACTTTCTTCCATTTTCTTGGATTAAAGATCCCAGAGCCATTCTCCTCTGTATTCTCTACTTGGACCTTGTATAGTGTAGGATATAGTGTAGGAACTAAGGATCCTTGGTTGACTCACACACAGCAGGGAGTGTTATGGCCCTCCTGAGAGAGTGATCTTGAGGAGAGAATCTATTCAGATGGTTTTATGACAAGACCAAAGTAACATTTGTTAGTTACCTCTTAGCCATGAGTTTAGTGTTAAGTTTGCCCTGAAGTATAGTTTTCAAAATAATTAGATCAGGCATATGCTACTTTGACTAAGTAGAATACCCAATAAGGTAAGTCACTCAAGTTGTGACTGAAAGTTCGGATGGTCCTTATGGAATCAAGGTGACCAAATAACATAATACTAAGCCAGAAGTGAGTCATGTTGTTTATCATACTGTTTTTATAAATTTTGTGTAACACAACCCCATACAACCCCACACAGTTCAAAACAGTAGTGGTTACTCACTCCATGCGGAAGATGTCAAAAGTAAAAGGAATAATACATTGGTTATGATGTCTGAAATTGGGCACATAAGCATTTATTTTTGTTGGTGAGTAATGCTCAGAATGAAACTTGACACACTCTTTGGATTATCAAGCTTTTTAAAAAGTATAATCAATCAGTTTTTTTAAAATGAAATATACAAAAATATAATGGCAGCTCTTCTATTAGTGAAGTTTCCTGAGGCAGCTGGATTGATTGAAGGCTTTACCTGGTTCATTTGGATTCTGCTTGTAAAGCATGAAGAAACCAACTTTGGAGTCAGGAATTTCCCATAAGTCAGATTTTTTTTTTAAAAGCCATGTAATCGATGCAGATATCAAAACACTAAGATGAGATGAGAATATTTTTTAATCAAGCAAGTTAAATTAACTGTTAAGATTGAAATCATGAATTAAATCTAGATGTTTGGCAAAGAAAAAGTCTTTATAAAAGGATAAAATAGTCTGGGAATAAAGTATCATTTCCATATCAAATGAGAACAAAACTAGTAATTTTATTAACTTTAGATTTTTATTGTGTTAAATAACATCATTTTATTTACTTTATCACAAGGTATATTTTTCTTTATTATATGTCTTTGTAGAAAACCTAGTAACATCCCTGTGTGACTGAATAGATTAATCATAGATATGCCCATTTGGAAAAATTCCAAATGGAATAAGAGATGAGTGAAATATATAAAAATATTATAACTCTTATGCTAATTAGTTAAATGGGGGAAGATGTGTGTCTAGAATATTTGCTCCTAAACATAGTGAAAACCATTCCAATAATGATGACTAATAAATATTTATCTTCAAAATTGTATAATGCCCCAGGAATATTTCCAAATACAAGAATTTCTAGGTAAGATGTTTAACAAATATATGTTACTTTTGTTTTCTGGGTGAATGCTCAAACTAATTTCCTGGGGATCATTGTGCTCAATACTTACAGTATCATTAATATTATTGTTGACATATAAAAATAACCAGAAATATACTGGTCAGATAGGTTTTTTCTTTATCTTTTTAGCTGATTCATAATCACTGTACATATTTATGGGGTACAGAATATTTCAATATGCATATACAATGTGTAATGATCAAATCAGGGTAATTAGTTCATAAGTCACCTCAAACATTTGTCATTTCTTTGTGTTGTGAACATTCAAAATCCTCTTCTCTAGTTTTTGAAAATACACAATGAATTATAGCTAACCATGTTTACCCAACAGAGCTGCAGAATACCAGAGCTCATTCCTCTCATCTAGCTATAATTTTATATCTGTTAACCAACTCCTTCCCATCCTCCTCTTCCCCCATCTTTCCCAGTCTCTAATACCCAAAATTCTACTTTACTACCATGAGCTCAATTATTTATTTATTTATTTATTTATTTATTTATTCTCTCTTTTATTATTATTATTATTATACTTTAAGTTCTAGGGTACATGTGCATAACGTGCAGGTTTGTTACATATGTATACTTGTGCCATGTTGGTGTGCTGCACCCAACAACTCATCAGCACCCATCAAGTCATCATTTACATCAGGTATAACCCCCAATGCAATCCTTCCCCCTTCCCCCCTCCCCATGATAGGCCCCGGTGTGTGATATTCCCCTTCCCAAGTCCAAGTGATCTCATTGTTCAGTTCCCACCTATGAGTGAGAACATGCGGTGTTTGGTTTTGTGTTCTTGTGATAGTTTGCTGAGAATGATGGTTTCCAGCTGCATCCATGTCCCTACAAAGGACACAAACTCATCCTTTTTGATGGCTGCATAGTATTCCATGGTGTATATGTGCCACATTTTCTTAATCCAGTCTGTCACTGATGGACATTTGGGTTGATTCCAAGTCTTTGCTATTGTGAATAGTGCCGCAATAAACATACGTGTGCATGTGTCTTTATAGCAGCATGATTTATAATCCTTTGGGTATATACCCAGTAACGGGATGGCTGGGTCATATGGTACATCTAGTTCTAGATCCTTGAGGAATCGCCATACTGTTTTCCATAATGGTTGAACTAGTTTACAATCCCACCAACAGTGTAAAAATGTTCCTATTTCTCCACATCCTCTCCAGCACCTGTTGTTTCCTGACTTTTTAATGATCGCCATTCTAACTGGCGTAAGATGGTATCTCATTGTGGTTTTGATTTGCATTTCTCTGATGGCCAGTGATGATGAGCATTTTTTCATGTGTCTGTTGGCTGTATGAATGTCTTCTTTTAACTCCTTCTTATGAGTGAGAATGTGCGGTTTATCTTTCTGTGCCTGACTTATTTTACTTAACGTAGTATCCTCCAGGTTCATCCACATTGCTGAGAATGACAGGATTTCATTATTTTTTATGGCCGAATAGTATTTGATTGTGTGTATATACCACATTTTCTTTATCCATTTGTCTGTTTGTAGACATTTAGGTTGATTCCATATCTTAGCTGTTATAAATAGTGCCGCAAGAAACATGCTGATACAGGTATCCCTCTGATATGTTGATTTCCTTTCGTTTGGATAGATACCCAGTAATGGGACTGCTACATCATATGGTAGTTCTATTTTTAGTTTTTAAAGAAATTTCCACATTGTTTTCTGTAGGTTCCAGCCCCACAGCGTCAGTGGGGTTTTTCTCCCCGTGTGCGGAGACGAGAGATTGTAGGAATAAAGACACAAGACAAAGAGATAAAAGACAGTTGGGGACCCCTACGACTAAGACACAGAGACCGGTAGTGGCCCCGAATGCCAGGTTGCACTGATATTTATTGGATACAAGACAAAGGGACAAAGTAAGGAGTATAAGTCATCTCCAATGATTGACAAGGTTACGTGAGTCATGTGTCCACTGGACAGGTGGCCCTTCCCTGTTTGGCAGCGGAGGCAGAAAGAAAGAGAGGAGAGAGACAGAGAGACAGCTTACGCCATTATTTCTACATATTAAAGACTTTTAGTACTTTTACTAATTTGCTACTGCTATCTAAAAGGCAGAGCCCGGTGTACAGAATAAAACATAAAGGCGGACTAGACGTGTGACCACTAAAGCACAGTATCACAGGAAAATTGTTAGGCCTCTGAATAACTGCCCTCCACAATAGGTGGAGAAGTAGAGTCTTCTCTACTCCTCCAGTAAAAGGGAAACTCCCTTTCCCGGTCTGCTAAGTAGTGGGTGTTTTTCCTTGACACTGACGCTACTGCTAGACCACGATCCACTTGACAACGGGTGTCTTCCCAGACGCTGGCATTACCACTAGACCAAGGAGCCCTCTGATGGCCCTTTCCTGGGCATAGCAAAAGGCTCACACTCTTGTCTTTTGGTCACTTCTCACTATATCCCCTCAACTCCTATCTCTGTATGGCCTGGTTTTTCCTAAATTATAATTGTAAAGCAAAAGTTATTGTAATATTGAAATAAAGAGTAATTACTACAAACTAATAATATTTATACATGATCATATCTATTATCTATATCTAGTATGACTTCTTATTTTATATATTTTATTATACTGAAACAGCTCGTGCCCTCAATCTCTTGACTCGGCAACTGGGTGGCTTGCTGCCTGCAGTTTTCCATAATGACTGTACTAATTTACATTAGCACCAGCAATGTATAAAAGTTGCCTTTTCTCTGCATCTTTGCCATCATTTTTTTTTTCTTTTCTTTTTGATAATGGGGTGAGATGTGTTTTTGTGGTTTTGATGATTAGTGATGTTCAGCATTTTTTCATATACCTGTTGGTCATTTGCAAGTCTTTTGAAAAATGTCTATTCAGATCTTTTGCCCACTTTTAAATCAGCTTATTTGTTTTTTTCTGTTGAATTGTTTGAGTTCCTTGTATATTCTGGATATCAGTCCCTTGCCAGGTGAATAGTTTGCAAATATTTTCTCCCATTCTACAGGTTGTCTCTTTACACTGTTGATTGTTTTCTTTGCTGTACAGAAACTTTTTAGTTTAATATAGTTCCATTTGACTATTTTCATTTTTGTTAACTGTGCCTCTGAAGTCTTAGCCAAATAGTTTTTATTCCTTCAAATAGCTTTGACATTTGATTCCCACTTCACTCTTTCCAGAAAAGTAATCACCCAACGAAAAGAATAGGTTTTTAAGTTTTTAATTCATATTTTGATATTCATCTTAATGCTAGATGTAAGTAAATTAGATTTTTCCCATTAATATTTTATAAACCATTTTTTTCTTTTAATTTAGTGAGAATGACAGATACAATGATTTACTCTGAATTACTCTTCCCCTTGAAAGATTAAAGCTTGCTCTTAAGTCAAGTTTGTTACACCTGTCTGTTTTGTCTTAGGTTTATTTTTTTCCATGCAGCTGCTTCTTCCTTCTTACAAAGTGAAGTTCTGGAGGACCAACAGGTTGCTACATGTATTCATAGTTATATAAATTCTAGCAATGGTAACAGTTTGGCTCAAGTTGGGGCCTGGCTACAGTTCTTCATTCCTGTTTAATAAATCTCATCTTTCTACCATATGCTAGTAATATATGGCTGGAATGCTGGTATGGAAATTACTCTCCTCTTTTCTGAAATAGTTCATCTTTTGTATCCTTTTCCCCTTTTTATTCTTCTTTTCTTCTTAGCCTAAGTGATGGTTGTGATTGATTGAGAAGTTTGATATTCCTACTCAGTTCATGTCCACCCAAAGCAGAGAGGAGCCCATCATTATCAGTTGTTTTGAATCTGAATCCCCAGCAGGAAAAATAATTCCAAGGCTCTGACTTAGGCTGTCATGTCTGTTCTGTCATGCAGTGAGTCAGCAACACTGACTGCATTTATTCTTCTGGGAATTGTTCTTCTAGGAGCTGTAGTAGTCATGGTACCTCCCTGCAGGAGTTCATGAATTAATGGGACTCATAGTGCAAAGTTTCTCTGAGAATTTCCTATAACACAAACTCCTTTACTTCCTGGTGGGTAATGTTTTCTGGGTTTTTTTTGGTCACTTCTTCTTTAGTAAAATGAAAATTGCAAGTAGAAAAGAAACTGAAAATGGAATTAGTGTGAGGACAGGTTCCTTTTCCTTGCAGGATTGTAGAACACTGGTATTCAGCTGGCTGTTTACAATGAATATATCTTCTGGTTGGTTATGGCCAGAAGAGAAAATGTCATTGGTTTGTGCCCAAGCATACTGATTATTAAAATATGTTGAATATGACCCCATGGTTGCAAACATCCCTGTTCTTAGTAATTCTTAGGGATGAAGAAAGTCTTCCATCTGTTTTCTATTTCAACTTTCTGGGTCATCTCTATCCTTTCTTTTTTGATAAGTCTCTGTCTTCCCTCTATCGGTGTGAATAAGGTAACTATTGAAAAACTGGTTCCCTAGCTACTTCAGTCCTGGGATCTTAAAGTTTCTTCAAAACATGGCATTCATGTTAAAATGAAATTCTATGAATTTATTTAGAGCATTGTTTGTAAAAGTGTAAGTGTTATTATGCAGCCTTGCTTTCCTACCTACTTGAATTCTCTCCCCTACTCTCCCCAACTCATATTGTCAGCAGTGGGTAGCTGGCAGGCTGTTTGAAAGATTTCTTCTTCACAATTCAAATTCATATTCCAAACCTCAACATCACACAATACTCCCGTGTTACAAATCTGCACATGTACCCACTGTATTGAAAATAAAATTAAAAAACTAAAAAAAAGCAAAAAAAAAAGAAAACAAAACAAAACAATATCCCTGGTATATATTAAGACTTCCAGTGAGCTACTTCACTGGTAAATTAATGGCCATCTAGAGTGTAGAGTTTGGTTGAATCATTTATACCGTATTGTGATTCTAAAAATTACTTAATTTCTTTGATACTCTATATTTAGATCAGTTTTTTAAGGTAAATGTGAAGTACATCAGTGACTCCAAACTCAATTGAGATCTCCCAGTTTTCTTGGACTGACTATGTATATTTTAAAGAATTATTTACTTTCATACTTTGCCAAGGCCAAGACAGAAAGAAGCTTTCAGTATTGGTGGCAGCAGAAAAGAATACTAATAAGTGTTAGTCATCCACAGTAAATTAAAAATATAATAATAAAGGAAAATTAAACTGCTGTGTGTTTGGGTGTTTGCTCTATCACCATAAATTCACAACCTCATCTTCTATTCTCTGAAAAGGAGTGGGCGTGGCAGGAAGCATTTGTGAAATTCCATTAGCATTTTTAGAGACAATTACTCCACTAAATGATTCAGGATTCAGCTCCTAGCTTCTAAGATTCTACTTAGGCTTATGAAGCATTTTATTCTGCAACAGAGTGTACATATAATGTAGAATTCTTAGGAATGAAAAACTTGTTAGCTTCCAACCCCAATCCTCTTACTTTTAGATGAGAAAATGCTGATGATTGGCCTAAAGTCTTATATCTACTGGTGGAGGAGTGGAAATTTCGCCAGTTTACCTTTGCACGGGAGGTAGATTCAAAATACTTCAGAAACAATGTTAGACTAGAGCCCAATGCTTGGCCATTGATAAATAAATAAATGAATATAAGATGTTGTGCCCTGGGATTCAGAATTGGCAGCAAGAATGTGGATATTATAAAGGTATATTTTTCTTCTTGCTTTATTATTGAATAAGAGTACTTGAAAATGTATGAAGGCAGAAATGCAACAGGATGTTGAGTCAGATTTCCTGAGCTTTGAATTTTGGACCTGCATTCATTTCATTTCTTCAGGAAGGTTGCCCCCCTCTTTATTTGTTGAGTGCTTATACCAGATTTTATTACACTAGAGATTTCTAAAGCCTCCAACCAAGGAAGATTCCCTGACTTCTGCCTTGCTGCTGCACCACACAAATAGCTATATAAATTTATGTCACACTATTCTCAATCCCACATACTCCATTTAGACCTAACAGCTTTGGACAGTGACCCTACTTTCCTAGGAACATGATCATTTTGTTCTTGTTTGGTGTCTATGCCAACCTCCAAATCACAAAAAGCTGTTAATTCCAATTACCTTTTGTAAAATCCATTTTGAAGTCTTCTCACAGATGGATGTATTTAAAACACCTAGAAGGTTAACATCTTTCATGTTTTTGAGGCCTCAGCTTTGACTTAGAAAGAGCTCATGCCACAGTGTGTATGTGTGAACATATTTCCTAAGAGCTGATGTATGCCCATGGTGTCTCACTGCAGGACTGGTGATAAATGATGAAACCATTTAGTGCATAAACTCATATAACCTTTCAGCAGAATCAATAATTTAGTTGCAATTTAGTTGCATACCTAAAAGAATGCAAGGTTGAAGAACCCTGAGAAGAGTGGTAGTTCCTGAAGACAGAAACAGGAGTCTCAGATACTCTTCTGTTGTTTCCCAAGTGGTATCAAGCATGTGTCTGACTCATTGGTGCTATTTTATATTGTGAAGGAAGTATGGATGAGGGAAGGCAAAGTCAGTGCAAATGTTCTAGATCCACTTGTTTCCTTCCCTCTTTCCCTTCCTCTCTTCCCCTCCTTCCTTCCTTCTTCCCTTTTGTCTCTTCCTTCCTAAATTAATATTTTTCAGAGTAGGTAAAATAGTTATATTACTTAAAAGTCAAATTTATATAAAGGTAAAGCAGAGAAGTCTGTCTCTCCCATCTATTCCTCCTTCACCCTGTTCCCCATCTATGAGAAATTATATTTATTAGTGTCATGTTTACTTTTTTCAGTGTTTCTATATGTAATACTCATTATATGTTATACAAACACAAATATACATATACTTAATTTCCTTCCATTTTTATCAGTTTCCTTCCTTTCTCACTGTCCTGCTCCTAGCTTTATTTTTACCAACTAATAAAATATACTAAAGATTTTTTTCATATCAGTAGATGAGGCTTTTCCTGTTTTTTCTTTCAACTGCATAATATTCCACTATGTGGAAATATCATGGTTTATTTAAATAAATTCTTATCAGGGAATATTTGAGTTGTTCCAGGGTTTTCTTTCTCTTTCTTTCTTCTTTCTTTTCTCTCTTTCTTTTCTTTCTCTCTTTCTTTCTCTTTCTTTTTCTTTCTTTCTTTCTTGCTTGCTTGCTTGCTTGCTTGCTTGCTGTGAAAAACAATGTTACAATGAATAACTAGCATGATTTCCTATGTGTACAAAGTATCTGTGGGACAGAGTTCTAGAACAGAAATTGCTGCTTGAAAGGGTAAATTGTTTCTGTGGACTTGTAGAAATTTCCAGATTTCCCTTCAAAGTAGTTATACCATTTTGCAATCCTACAACAAAGTCTGAAAGTGTATTTTTCACACATCTTTTCAAAAACATTCAAACTTTTGGATTTTTGTACATCTAATTGGTAAGAAATTATATACTTGTTTTCATTTTCAATCTATTCTTATAGATGAACCTAGATATCTTTTTCATAACTTTAATAACCATTTGTTTTTCTTTCTCAGTAAACCATATTTCCTTTGCTGATTTTTCACTGGGCATTTGGTCTTGTTGATTTCTATCAAATCTTTACAAAGTAGAGAGGTTTGTACTTTGTTTATGATCTGAGTTGCAAATAATTTTTTCCTTCCTTGACATTTATCGTTTGCCTTACTTATGGTGAATTTTTACCATGCAAATGTTTTTGATTTTCATGTTGTTCAGTATGTCAATATATTCTATATTCATTACATTCAATAGTGGCTTAAAATTCCCAAGTGTTGGGAGGAATATGTATGTCTAGATTAGTGAAGCTCAAAGGCTCCAGGCAATATCAACACAAAAAATACTTTTCCTAGACACATTAAAATCAAATTGTCAAAATCAAAGACAAAGTGAGAATTTTGAAAGCAGCAAGAAAAAAGCTAGCTACTCATCACATGGAAGGGTACTCACAAAGGCTACAAGCAGATTTCTCAGCAGAAACTTTGCTGGGCAGGAGGGAGTAGAATGATGTATTCAGAGTACTGAAAAGAAAAACAAAACTGCCATATAAGAATAACGAACCTGTAAAAGCTGTACTTTAGAAATGAAAGAGACACAAAGTCATTCCCAGAAAAAAGAAAGCTAAGAGAGTTTATTTCCACTAGACCTGCCTTCAGAGAAATGCCAAAGGGAGTTCTTCAAGTTGAAATGAAAGGACCCGAAGTAACATCATGAAAGCGCATGAAATCCCACAGCTAACATGTTGTAAAGCCAAAAGCTTTTCCTTTAAGATCAGCAAGAAGACAAGGGAGTTCACTCTCACTGCTTCTATTCAACACAGTACTGGGAGTCTTAGCCATGCCCACTAGGCGAGAAATAGAAATAAAAAATATCCAAATTGTAAAGGAAGAAGTTGAATTGTCTCTTTTTGCATAAGGCATGTTTTTTTTAAATATAGGAATCTCTAAAAACTTCATCAAAAAACTGTTAAAATTAATACATTCGGTAACGTTGCAGGATACGAAATTAACATACAAAACCCAATTGCATTTCTGTACATTAACAACGAACTATTTGAGAGAGAAATTACAAAAACAGTCCTTTTACAAAAGCATTAAAAAGAATAAAATACAGAAGAACAAATACAACCAGGGAGGTGAAAAATCTGTACACTGAAAACTATAAGACATAGATGAAACAAATTTTAAAAGACACAAATGAAAACATATTTTATGTCTATGTATTAGAAGAATTAATATTGTTAAAATGTCTTTACTATCCATGTAATCTACAGATTCAATCCCTATCAAAATTCCAGTTGCATTTTTATAGAAAATGTGTTGGGAACATTATAATTCTATTCTAGCTATTTGAGATATATAATAAATTATTGTTAATGATAGTTTTCCTACTGTCCTATCTAATACTAGAACTTATTCCTTCTATTTAACCATATTTCTGTATCCATTAACCAACTTCTATGCTGTGTGTTGACAGTTTTCCTAAGGCAAGGAGTAAGTGGAAGTCAGTCTTAAATCACTGTGTCTGGCTGTGACTTGTGATAAAAGATGTAATGGAAAATTTCAGTTTAGATGAGAGTAACAGACATTCATCAGATACTAGGTGCTGGAGATAGATTCAGAGCTAAGTAAGAAATCCTATTTTTGAGATTAAGTAATCTCACTTCACACCCAGTGACACTGCAACTGTTGACTAAGAGTTTTCTACTCTCTTTTTATCCTCGTTAGCCTACGTGAACAGATAAATATCTAGTTCCTTTTGGGTCTGAAGATTCTGTAAACTTAAAAGGAGAGATCCTTTCTGATTTGTGTGTTATTGGATTTTCTAATGTCCATCACAGCACCTGATTTAACACTCACACACATGCACATACACACAGGATATATTGAATGAATAAATAAATAACAGACAGGAGAGTTGTTGCTAACTCATCTCTAACTTCACCTTATTGTTCTAATAACTGCGGATTTTATATAACTTTGGGAGCAAGCAAGGTATCAATCTTAAAGTATAGACAAATTTACTATGTCACCTCAGATACTCAAATAGAGAATATCCTATGCCCAAATGGCAAGGCTGAATTGACCCAAGTGATTAAGTCATACTCTGAAAACTATGTAATCTAATAACTTTTTATTGAGAATAAGTTCAGAAAAACAGTTCACAATTTCTTTTTACTTAAGTTGTATATATTATATATGCAGTTTTCAGATGTGAGTGGGATTTGGGATCTGAAAGGCAGGGCTTCATACTGCAGTTCTCCAACTTGCTCTCTATTTGTCCTTTAGCAAAAGACAATCTTTCCTTCTTTACTTTCTTGTTTGTTACACACACACACACACACACACACACACACACACACACACACAACCTCATAGCATCCAATGAGCAGTATCTAGGTACACGGCCAACGCAAAGCACTCATTTTCTTATTTCTCCTACACATGTTTTTCATTCCCATTTTCCATCTTTGCCATGGACAAGACTTCATTCTCTAGCTATGGCTTTAGAATAAGAGTATGACTAGATCATATTCATTTTTAGCTTAGCACATTACCTCCCATTTAGTTGAAATGAGTATCAACAAGAATTCACACTTCTAAATCCTTGAAAGCACAATGTCCATCCAAGATCCAAGTGACTTAAATAGTAAGAGCCTTGTTGTATGAAGAGATACCCATTTTAATGATGTTTTTTGAGGCATTAACCATTACTGTGAAAAGAAAGAAGAGTGTTGGGTATGAGATAAAAGAATTAGATATTTCCTTATAAATTGGAATGGCCTTATAAATGGCCCAGCAGCCATGTAATTAAATATCATAAAAGCTCAGAATTCCATTGTGTCCCCTGGAAACATCATAATTGCCTCAGTCATTAGCTTTCAGGGTTTCAGCCTTAAACCAGCATATTTCTAGTCTCATCAAAACTATACATTAGCATTCAGTGACTTGTGAAAGTAAAGTTCCTTCTAGATAGTCCTGTGTGCTTATAAAGTACATCCAAATGAATATATGACATGAGGTGGAGTACAACTTAAAATTACCTTCTTTCATCCTATATATTCTTGTTTATTCTTAATGTATGCTGAACTTCAGTAGAGAGCAAATAAGTTGTCTTTATAATTTGAAGTTTTGCTTTCACTTTTTGAAATAAAATGCATAGTTTGGAGATTCCATCTGTGAAAACAAAACTGAATTAAACAATATTAATTTTTAAAAATTCTATTATGTATAAGGTGTAAAGAAGGAGTCCAGTTTCAGTTTTCTTCATATGGCTAGCCAGTTTTCCCAACACCATTTAATAAATAGGGAATCCTTTCCTCATTGCTTGTTTTTGTCAGGTTTGTCAAAGATCAGAGGGTTGTAGATGTGTGGTGTTATTTCTGAAGCCTTTATTTTCCATTGGTCATAAAAATCCTAGAAGAAAACCTAGGCAATACCATTTAGGACACAGACATGGGCAAAGACTTCATGACTAAAACACCAAAAGCAATGGAAACAAAAGCCAAAATTGACAAATCGGATCAAATTAAAGAACTTCTGTGCAGCAAAATAAACTATCATCAGAGTGAACAGCAACCTACAGAATGGGAGACAATGTTTGCAATCTATCCATCTGACAAAGGGCTAATATCTAGAATCTATAAGGAACTTAAACAAATTTACAAGAAAAAACAACCCCATCAAAAAGTGGGCAAAGGATGTGAACAGACACTTCTCTGAAGAAGACATTTATGCCCCCAACAAACATATGAAAAAATGGTCATCATCACTGGTCATTAGAGAAATGCAAATCAAAACCACAGTGATATACCATCTCAGCCAGTTGGAATGGCGATCATTAAAAAGTCAGGAAACAACAGATGCTGGAGAGGACGTGGAGAAATAGGAACACTTTTACACTGCTGGTGAGACTGTAAATTAGTTCAACCATTGTGGAAGACAATGTGGCAATTACTCAAGGATCTAGAACTAGAAATACCATTTGACCCAGCAATCCCATTACTGGGTATACACCCAAAGGATTATAAATCATTCTACTATAAAGACACATCCATACATATGTTTATTGTGGCACCATTCACAATAGCAAAGACTTGGAACCAACATAAATGTCTATCAATGATAGACTGGATTAAGAAAATGTGGCACATATATACCATGGAATACTATGCAGCCATAAAAAAGGATGAGTTCTTGTTTTTTGCAGGGATATGGATGAAGCAGGAAACCATCATTCTCAGCAAACTAACACGAGAACAGAAAATCAAACACTGCGTGTTCTCACTTATAAGTGGGAGTTGAACAATGAGAACACATAGACACAGGGAGGGGAACATCACATACTGGAGCCTGTCAGGGGTTGAGAGCTAGGGAAGGGATAACATTAGGAGAAATACCTAATGTAAGTGACGGGTTGATGGGTGCAGCAAACCACAATGGCACGTGTATACCTAAGTAACAAAACTGCAGGTTCTGTACATGTACCCCAGAACTTAAAGTATAATAAAGAAACAAATAGAAACCCTCAATAAATTCGGTATTGATGGAACGTACCTCAAAATAATAAGAGCTATTTATGACAAACCCACAGCCAATATCATACTAAATGGGCAAAAACTGGAAAAATTCCCTTTGACAACTGGCACAAGACAGGGTTGCCCTCTTTCACCACTCCTATTCAACATAGTGTTGGAAGTTCTGGCTAGGGCAATCAGGCAAGAGAAAGAAATCAAGGGTATTCAGTTAGGAAAAGAAGTCAAATTGTCCCTGCAGATGACATGATTGTATATTTAGAAACCCCATTTATCTCAGCCAAAATCTCCTTAAGCTGATAGAAAAGCAACTTCAGCAAAGATCTCAGGATACAAAATTAGTAATGCAAAATGCAGCATTCATTATACAGTAACAGACAAACAGAGCCGATAGCCAGATGAACTGGTGTGCTTCAAAGGGCAAATACCTAGAGTCCAACTTACAAGGGATGTAAGGACCTCTTCAAGGAGAACTGAAACCACTCAGTGAAATAAAAAGAGGACACAAACAGGTAGGAAGACACTAACATGCTCATGGATAGGAAGAATCAATAGTGAAAATGGCCATACCACCCCAAAATTAATTTATAAGTTCCAATGCCATATCCATCAGAAGCTACCAATGGTTTCTTCACAGAATTGGAAAATGCTTTAAAGTTCATATGGAACCAAAAGAGCCACATCTCCAAGACAATCCCTAAGTCAAAAGAAGAACAAAGCTGGAGGCATCCACGCTACCTGACCCAAACTATACTACAAGGCTACAGTAACAAAACAGCATGGTACTGGTACCAGAAACAGAGATATAGACCAATGGGGCAGGGCAGGTCTCAGAAATAATACCACACTTCACAGCCATCTGATCTTTGACGACTGGGAAACAAGAAATGGAGAAAGGATTCCCTATTTAATAAATGGTGCTTGGAAAATTGGCTATCATAAGTAGAAAGCTGAAACTGGATGCTTTCCTTGCTCTCCTTATCTGAAAATTAATTAAGATAGTTGAGACTTAAAATGTAGACCTAATACTACTTTCAAAACCCTAGAGGAAAACCTAGGTAGTACCACATTCAGGACATGAAGCAGGGCAAAGACTTCATGTCTAAAACACCACAAAAGCTGCTTGGCAGCAAAGAAGCCAAGGAAAGAATGACAAATGGGATCTCATTAGAAACTAAAGAGCTGCTGGCAAAAGAAACTACCATCAAGTGAACGAGGCAGCCTACAGAATGAGGAGAAAATTTTTGCAATCTACTCATCGACAATATCAGAACCTACAAAAGAACTCCAACAAATTTGCAAAGAAAAAACAAACAACCCCACCATCAAAAAGTGGGCCAAAGGATATGTAGACAGACTGTTCCTCAAAAGAGAAGACATTCATACAGCCAACAGACACATGAAAAAAGTACTCATCATGCAGCATCAGAAATGCAAATCAAAACCACAATGAGATACCATCTGCCAGTTAGAATGGTGATCATTAAAAATCAGAAGCCAACAGGTGCTGGAAGGATGTGAGAAATAGGGCTTGCTTTTACACTGTTGGTAGAGGTTAGCAAACTAGTTCAACCATTATAGAGAAACAGTATGGCAATTCTCAGGATCTAGACTAGATGTACCATACTTATTATGCATCCCGTTACTGGGTATATACCCCGAGGATTATAAATCATGCTGCTATAAAAAGACACATGCACCGCGTATGTTTATTGCGGCACTATTCACAATAACAAAGACTTAGAATCAACCCAAATGTCCATCAGTGACAGACTGGATTAAAGAAAATGTGGCACACTATACCATGGAATACCTACTGCAGCCATCAAAAAGGATGAGTTTGAACTGTCCTTTGTAGGGACATGGATGCAGCTGGAAACCATCATTCTCAGCAGCTATCCACAAGAACAGAAAACCAAACACCACATGTTCTCTCCACTCCTTGGGGTGGGAACTGAACAATGAGATCACTTGGACTTGGGAAGGGAACATCCACAGGGCCTTTCTATCATGGGGAGGGGAGGGGAGGGGATTGGGAGTTATACCTGATGTAAATGACGACTTGATGGGTGCTGATGAGTTGTTGGGTGCAGCAGACCAACATGGCACAAGTATACATATGTAACAAACCTGCACGTTATGCACATGTACCCTAGAACTTAAAGTATAATAATAATAAAAAATAAATTAAAAAAAGAAACAAATAGATAAATAAATAAAATCAATATGATAATAAAAGGAAAATTTTCCCTCAGCTAGTTCACATAATGAATACATAAACCTCAGAGATACCTAAATATTCACATATTTTCAAATAAATGCTTTTCTTCCAGCCTCTTCAGTCTGAAAAAAAAAAATCACCGTTTTTTAAATCCTTTTCACTTCTTTCAAAACCTTTCATTTTATTTATATAGATGTTGTTAACTCAGGTTTTTCACAAAATAAGGATACATCATGGATTTCTTAATTAGCAAAGAAAATGTATATTACCAAGCTTATGGGAACAGGTCCTAAATCTTGGCTAGTAATTTCATGGCTTTTCTCAAGCTAACTCACTTCCCTAGTCACAACAACTACCATGTTTCAGACAGCCTCACCCCCACCAGCAACAGGCCCCCACTATACCACTGCCTGAACATGCAAAGGAATGCCACTGCCCCATTCCCACCAGTGCCCCCACCTCACCAAACAAGCATGCAACTCATTGCGCTGCTGTGGCTGCTGACATGCACAAGCAAGCATGGATCCTGTTGCCACCACTCCAGTGACATACTTTGGCCAGCACGCCCCATTGAAATATTGTGACCAGCAGATCAGGAACTTCTTTACCCCTCAACCACAGCAGGTTGCTAACCTTGAGGGACGGGAAAACAAAGCCAGAGGCCTGATACTGTCCCCCAGAGTTAGAGCATGCAGCCAAAAGTGCTGAGCTGAACCTTGGCCCCCTAAAATCTTCCAAAAATGAAGCAAGTGAACTGAACCCAGCTTATACCACAATCGAACCACCAAGTCATCAAAGATGATCAAACCAAAAAGTCCCATCTAAAGCACAGCAACTTCAAAGACAGAGGAAATATCAACTCACACAGATGAGAAAGAACCAGCACAAGAACTCTGGCAACTCAAAAACCCAGAGTGTCTTCTTACCTCCAAATGATTGCACTAGTTCCCCAGCAATGATTCTTAACCAGGCTGAGATGGCTGAAATGACAGATACAGAATTCAGAATATGGATAGGAACAAAGATCATAGAGATTCAGGAGAAAGTTGAAATCCAATTCAATTAATTTAAGAAATAAAATAAAACAATATAGGGGCTGAAAGATGAAATGACCATTTTAAGAAAGAAATAACCTGATGTGATAGAGAAAAAAAAAAACTCCTTTCGTGAATTTCATAATATATGACCACAAGTATTAACAGCAGAATAGACCAAGCTGGGGAAAGAATCTGAGTTCAAATACCAGTTCTCTGAATTAACTCAGTCAGATAAAAATGAAGAAAAAAAAAAGACTAAAAAAGAAAGAACAAAACCTCCAAGAAATATGGAATTATGTAAAGAGAACAAATATACAGCTCATTAATATCTCTGAAAGACAGGGAGTGAAATCAGACAACTTGGAAAACATAGAATGGCAATGTTAAAAAGTCAGGAAACAACAGATACTGGAGAGGATGTGGAGAAATAGGAATGCTTTTGCACTGTTGGTGGGAGTGTAAATCAGTTCACCCATTGAACTGATAGACAGATTCCATTGTGGAAGACAGTGTGGTGATTCCTCAAGGATCTCAAACCAGAAATACCATTTGACCCAGCAATTCCATTACTGGGTATATATCCAAAGGATTATAAACAATTCTCCCAAAAAGACACATGCACATGTATGTTTATTGCGGCACTGTTCACAATAGCAAAGACTTGGAACCAACCCAAATGTCCATCAGTGATAGACTGGATAATGGAAATGTGGCACATATACACCGTGGAATACTATGCAGCCATAAAAATGATGAGTTCATGTCCTTTGCAGGGACACGGATGAAGCTGGAAATCATTATTCCCAGCAAACTAACACAAGAACAGAAAATCAAACACCGCATGTTCTCACTCATAGGTGGGAGTTGAACAATGAGAATACATGGACACGGGGAGAGGAACTTCACACACCGGCGCCTGTCAAGGGGTGAGGGGCTGGGAGAAGGATAACATTAGGAGAAATACCTAACATAGGTGACATGTTGATGGGTGCAGCAAACCACCATGGCACGTGTATACCTATGTAACAAACCTGCACCTTCTGCACATGTATCCCAGAACTTAAAGTATAATAAATATATAAGTAAATAATAAAAAGAAATATGTTAAAAAATTGTATTATGTAGATATTTTTGTTTTCTTGTTTCATGCCAAGTACTTTCATAAATGCTAGACTTCTATTTGTACATTTTGCTTTCCATGAAGGTGAAGACAAATAAAGAATGATCATTCAAAAATACTAATGTACAGCAAAGTAAAGCAACTGTAGGACTTCCATAACAAAAGTACAACAAACTGAATGGCTTAAACAAGAGAAATGTATGTATTGTCTCACAGTTGTGGAGGCTAGGAGTCTCAAATCAAGGTGCCAGTAACGTTGATTCCTTTTGAGCAAGTTGAGAGAAAGATCTGTCCCTGGCCTTTCTTCTTGGCTTGTAGATGGATAACTTCCTTCCCCGTATGTCTCTTCACATCATCTTCCATTTGTGCACCTCTCTGTGTTCAAATACCCTCCAACTTAAAAAAAAAAAAAAAAAAGAATGTCAGTCATATTGGATTAGGGCCTACCCTAATGATTTCATCTTAACCTGATTACCTCTGTAAAGATGTTATCTACAAACAAAATCACATTCTAAAGTACTGGGGGTGGGTGAGGATTTCAACATACGAATTTTGGGGAGACCCAATGCAATCTATAAAAGTAGCCATTTAAATAGAAGTATTTTTAGTCTTTTAAAGTCTCTCTACAGTGTTAAACCATGCCATCTTAATGTGTGTTATTTAGAATAATCTAAAAAATTATATATTTTCATTAACATTTACGTGACCTTCAACTTTGTTTTTGATGTTTTATAAGCTGCCCATAAGTGACTTATTAATGACTCACTGTATACCACTGACAGATCATTTCTCATAAATTCAGTGATGTGCACTTCAAGACTCAGGAAAGATGGAAACTTGGCCTTACTAAAGTCATATAGTTAGTATGTGGCAGAGCTGATATTCAACTCTACATCTTGCTGCCTCCAAACTTAATGATATATGTATGGTCAATATTATTTTAAAATACTCATTTAGTGCTTGCCTTTTTAATAAAAATGCTGATTTCCCTGATTATAAATGTAGCAGGTGATCACTGAAGAAAGTTTAGGAAAAAACTCAAAACTTATGCAGATTAATATTAAAATTATTCATAATTTCACGATCCATAAATAATTGTTGGTATATTATCTTACAGAAATCAGTTATAAACATTTTTATTTTTCAATTTATATATTTATATCTGCAGAACTACATTGTAATTTTACTTATCACAAAAACTCATTGCAAAAAAACATTTTTACATTTGCCCAATTAAAAATCACCCTTAATCTTAGTGGAGAATTATTTTTTAATTATTCAAAATAAGAATATTTTCATTTTCACATTTTTCTAGAGAGAGTATTGCATAAGCCTTGTAAAGTTACTCCTAAAATTTAATTTTCTTTTCTTACTTCCTACTCTCCAGTCCTAAGAGATGAGTGGTTCAAGACAGAGTAGGGGTAGGGCAACAGTCAGCACTTTGTCTTTGCTCCACTCTCTGGTTCATCTCTGAAGCCTGATTTCTCTACCCAGGCGTGAAGATACTTGAATAAGTAGTCTTTTCCATCCTCTTGCACTGATATGAAAACTGGTATATTTCTTGAGAGAAGAGCCTCAAAAAATAATCTGAGATAAGAACAAGTGGAAAGCAGGGATATCTCTTCTTTTTAATTCACCCCCTCCTTTGGTCACCTCCTGAATATAAAAAGGAGAACCCAGAACAACATGGTGTCCATGGCAATCATATCTAGGTTTGCAGAATTTTAGAGAACCCATTAAATCCTTTCAGAGGATAAGCAGGGGATCTAAATTGTGTCAGACATATAGCACCCAGCACAGAACTGAGGGCACAGTATGTGCTTCATGCATCTTTTTTGTTTGATGGCAATATCACTTCAGGGCTTCCTCAGAAAGATTCTATACCTACTTCCCATCTCACTCCTTTTTTAACATGTAACTTACACACTTACCTCACAACTTCTCTGGGACACATTCAATGTATCAGATGTGTAACCACTTATAAGCTATTGGTTTGATTCTGAAAGTTTTGATGTGGTAAGACTGGAATCAGTACAAATGATATGCTTGGATCAGGTAGTTCCTCATGGTGAGTCATGTCTGGGCTTACCCTGATGCAGTCCAGTCATGCTTCCCCTATGACTTGGTTGTTTGTATTGTCCCCAGAGTCAAGAGAGTCCCAGGTCTATGAATCTTGCTCCTGAGCATTGTAATTTGGCCTACAGCCTTGTCTGGCATTAGTTCCAGCTGGCAGTGATATGGGCTTGGTGATTCACTTTTAGGCCTTATTGGAGAGTAGAGTTAAAGAAGCTTCATTGTCAGAAAGAGTGAGATCTCTACTACTATGTGTCTTCTAAGAATGTTCAGAGTTTTCTTTTTTAAGAGTGCAAAAGTCTTAACTTTATTCCTAGTACCCTCCATTCTCTCTCTTTTTTATTGAAACATAAGAATTGTGCATAATTATGGGTTATATGTGATATTTTTATACATGTATAAAATGTGTAATAATAAAATCGGAGTAATTAGGTTATCAGTTACCTCAAACATTTATCCTTTGTTTGTATTGGGAACATTCCAAATCTCTTCTTCTAGCTATTTTGCAATATAAAATAAATTACTATTGCCACCCTATGGTACTATCAAACACTATAACTTATTCCTTTTACCCGTTAACCAAATTCTGTTCATCTCCTCCCTGCTTCCCTTCCCAATGCCTAGCAACCATCATTCTACTTTCTACCTTCATGGGATCCACTTTTTTAGCTTCCATATATGAGTAGGAACATGTAATATTTTTCTTTTTGTGCCATCGCTTAACATAAATATACTCTAGTTCCATCCGTGTTGTTGCAAATAACAGAATTTCATTCCTTTTTTATGGCTGAATAATACTATATAGTGTATATATTTCACATTTTCTTTATCCATTCATCTACTGATAGGTATATAGGTTGCTTCCATATCTTGGCTATTGTGGATAATGCTGTAATAAACATGGGAGTGTAGATATCTTTTTAATACACTGATTTCATTTTTTAAAATGTATGCCCAGCAATGAGATTGCTGGGTCATCTTTAGATCTATTTTTACTTTTTGAGGAACCTCCATAGTGTTTTTCACAGGGTCTGTATTAATTTACATTCTCACTAACAGTGCATTAGCATTTATCTTTCTCTACATCCTCAAAAACATTTGTTACTTTTTGTATTTTTGATAATTACCATTTAAACTGGAGTGGGATGATATATCTTTGTGTTTTTGATTTGTGTTTCTCTGATAATTAAGTGATGTTGAGGTTTTTAAAAATATACTCATTGGCCATTTTTATGGTTTCTTTTGAGAAAATCTATTCATATCCTTCTCTACTTTTCAATGGGATTATGTACTTTTTTACTTTGTATATTCTGGATGTTAGTCTCTTGTCAAATGAATAGTTTCCAAATATTTTCTCTCATTTAACAGGTTGTCTCTTCACTCTGTTGATCATTTACATTGTTGTGCAGAAGTTTTTTACCTTGATGTAATTCCATTGTCTATTTTTGCTTTTGTTGCTTGTGTTTTTGAGGTCTTACCTAAAAAATCTTTGCCCAGACCAATGTTCTTCCAATTCATGAGCATGGGATGGATATCTTTTTATCTTTTGTGTCCTCTTAAATCACTTTCAACAGTGTTTTATATTTTTTATTGTAGAGGTCATTCACTTATTTGGTTAAATTTATTTCCAGATGTGTGTTTTTTTTTTTTATGTGTGTGTGTAAGTATTGTAAATGGGATTGCTTTCTTGATTTCTTTTTCAGATTGTTCACTGTTGGTATGTAGAAATGTTACTGCTTTTCATATGCTTATTTTATATATTGCAACTTTAATGAATTTGTTTTTCAGTTCTAACAGGTTTTGGTTCAGTCTTTAGGTTTTCCTAAATATAGGATCATGTCATCTGTGAACAAGGATAGTTTGAATTTTTATTTTCCAATTTAAATGTCCTTTATATCTTTCTCTTGCCTAACCGCTGTGATAGGACTTCCAGTACTATCTTGAATAACTGTGGTAAAAGTGGGCATCATTGTCTTGTTCAGATCTTGGAGGAAAGAATTTCCATTTTTCCCCATTCAGAATGATGCTAGCCATGGTTTTGTCACGTAAGACCTTTATTGTTTTGAGGTATATTTCTTCTGTATCCAGTTTGTTGACAGTTGTTATCATGAAGGGATGTTAAATTTTATCAAATGCCTTTTCAGCGTCAATTGAAATGAGCATATGGTTTTTGTCCTTCATTCTGTTGATACAGTGTATCACACTGATTGATTTACATATGTTGAATCATCCCTGCAATCCTGGGATAAATCCTACTTGGTCATGATGAATATTTTTAATGTTTTGTTGAATTCAGTTTGCTTGTAGTTTGATGAGGATTTCTGCACCTGTGTTCATCAGTGATACTGACCTGTAGTTTTCCTATTTTGTTGTGTTTTTGTCTAGTTTTGGCATCAGGATAATCCTGGCCTTCTAGGATGAGTTTAGAAGTACAGTTTAGAAGTATTTCCTTCTCTTCAATTTTTTTGAAATAGTTTAAAGAGAATTGGTATAGGTTATTCTTTCTTTGGCAGAATTCAGCAGCAAAGCTGTCAGATCCTGCTTTTTCCTTTAATAGGAGGCTTTATTATTACTGCAGTCTCATGACTCATTATTGGTTTTCAGGTTTTCTCTTTTTTCATGGTTCAATCTTCAGAGTTTGCATGTGTCCACAAATTTATCCATTTCTTTTAGGTTTTCCAATTTATTGGTGTATCAATTTTCATAATCATGTCTGTTGATTTTTCTTGTATTTCTGTAGTATCAGTTGTAATATATTCTTTTTCATCTCTTTTTTAGACTTCTTGTTGAAGTAGCTAAAGGTTTTCTGATTTATTTTTCAAAAAATCAACTTCATTTTGTTGATCTTCTGTATTTTTGTAGTTCAAATTTTATTCACTTATGCTTTGATCTTTATTATTTCTTTCCTTCTACTACTTTTGAGTTTGATTGTTCTTGCTTTTTTAGTTCCTTGAAGTACAATGTTAGGTTGTTTGTTGGAAGTCTACTTTTTGATGTTGGTGTGTATTGCTACCAATTTCCATTCTAGAACTGCTTTTGCTATACCCTCTAGGTTTCTGTATGCTGTGTTTCCATTTTCATCTGTCTTAAGAAATTTTTTAAATCTCCTTTTTAATTTATTCATTTACCAATTTGTTTTTCAGTAGCATGTTGTTTCTTTCCATGGATTTGTACAGTTTCCAATATTCCTTCTCTTATTGCTTTATAGTTTTATTCAATTGCAGTCAGAAGATATACAGGATATGGTTTTGACTTTTTTGAATTTTTAGAACTTGTTTTATTGCCTAATATATGGTCTATCCTAGATAATGTTCCATGTGTTGTTAAGAAAAATGTGCATTCTTCAGCTATGGGGTAAAATGTTCTGAAAATGCCTGTTAGGTCAATTTGATCTTGAGTAAAGTTTTATTCTGATGTTTGTTGATTTTCTTGTCTAGATTACCTGTCCGCTGCCAAAAGTGGGTGTCAAAGTCTCCTACTATTGCCTTTTCCATTGTTTTTAAGTGTCCTTGACTTAAGATCTATTTTATCTGAATATAGCTACTTCTGCTCTTTTTGTTTGTTTTCCATTTGCTTCTAATACCTTTTAAATATTTTCACAGTCTGTGCATGTCTTTATAGATGAAGTGAGTTTCTTGTAGACAGCATATAGTTGGATCCTTTTAAAAATTCATTTAGCCACTCTGTCTTTTAACTGAAGAATGTAATTTATTTATATTCAAGGTTTGAATATTATTGATATGTAAGTATTTACTATTGCTATCTTGTTACTTGTTTTCTGGTTGTTTTGTAGAATCATTTCTTTCTTTCTTTTTCTCTCTCTCTTACTTTCTTTTTTGTGGTAAAATAATTTTCACTAGTAGGACATTTTGATTTCTGGCTACTTATTTTTAGCATATCTATAATAGGTTTTTGTTTTGTCGTTACTACAAGGCTTATAAAAATATATTTATAACAGATTATTTTAAACTGATAATAGTTTAACTTTGATGCAAACAAACAAAAATAAACTCTACATTGTAACACTACCCCCTGCCACATTTTGACTTATTGCTGTTTCAACTTATATATTTTTATATTGCCTCTTAATCAGTTGAGGTTATTCATAGTTCTTTCTTTTAGCTTTCATACTTAAGATATAAATTGTTTACTTACCCTCGTTATAGTATTATAGTATTGTGAATGCTTCTGTTTTTTTAAATAGTGAATTTCACACTTCAGTTTTTTTTAATGATTTTTTTACACATTACCATTCATTTTTTTTCAGATTGAAGAATTCCCTGTAGCATTTTTTTTTTGTAGGAGAAGTGTCGTGTTGTAAATTTCCTCAGCTTTTGTTTGTTTGAGAAAGTGTTTATCTCTTTTTCATGCTGAAAGGATACCTTTCCTGGGTATAGTATTCTTAGTTGGTTTTTTGTATTTGTTTCCTTCAGCACTGTGAATATAGCATCTCACTTCTTTTGCTCTGCTAAATTTCTCTGAGAAATCTGCTGAAAGCCGTATTAGAGCTCAGTTCAATATGATATGTTTATTTTCTCTTGCTGCTTAAAGTATTCATTCTGTGTTTTTGATTTTTACTAATTTCATTATAATATATCTGGGTGGTTTCCTCTTTGAATTGAATTTGATTAATATCGTTGAGCTCCCTGCACCTGGATAGTGTTGGTTTTCTCCAGCTTTCAGAAATTTCTAGCCATTATTTTTTGAAATACGCTTTCTAGACCTTTTCCTCTATAATATGTGGTGTAAATTTCTATTATGTGGAGGTTAGTTTGCTTGATGGTGTCCCCTAGTTCTTCTGTACTCTTTTATTTAAATTCTTTTTCCTTTTGCTTCTCTGATTGCATAATTCCATTTATTCTTTTTTCAAGCTCACTAATTCTTTCCTCTTTTTGATCAAGTCTGCTATTGAAGCTTTCTATGGACTTTTTCAGTTCAGTTATTATATTGTTTGCTTCTAAAATTTGTTCATTTTATTAAAATTGTTTGTATTTCTGTGAAATGTCTTATTTTGTTCCTGGATTGTTTTCCAAGTTTCAACCTGTGTTTTATTGCAATTCTTTTAACTTCTTTAAGAGGATTATTCTGAAGTTTCTGTCTGACATTTTGGAGATCTTGCATTCTTCTGTGTCTATTATTGGAGTTTTGTTGCTTTCTTTGAGTGGTGTTGTGTCTGGAATTGGTGGGTTCTTGGTCTCGTTGACTTCAAGAATGAAGTCGTGGACCCTTATGGTAAGTGTTACAGTTCTTAAAGATGGTAGGTCTGGAGTTTGTTCCTTCAGACGTTCAGATGTATCTGGAGCTTCTTCCTTCTGGTGGGTTCGTGGGCTGACAGGAGTGAAGCTGCAGACCTTTGCAGTGAGTGTTACAGCTCATAAAGGCAGCCCGTGGACCCAAAGAGTGAGCAGCAGCAAGATGTACTGCAAAGAACAAAAGAACAAAGCTTCCAGACTGTGGAACAGCACCTGAGCAGGTTGCCACTGGCTGGCTCCTGCAGCCTGCTTTTATTCCCTTATGGGCCCCACCCACATCCTGCTGATTGGTCCATTTTACAGAGAGCTGATTGGTCCATTTTACAGACAGCTGATTGGACCGTTTTGACAGGGTGTTGATTGGTGTATTTACAATCCTCTAGCTAGACATAAAGCTCTTCAAGTCCCTACTAGGGTAGCTAGATACAGAGTACCCATTGGTGTATTTACAAACCTTGAGCTAGACACAGAGTACTGATTGGTGCGTTTACAATCCTTGAGCTGGACTGAGAGTGCTAGACAGAAAAGTTCTCCAAATCCCCACTAGGCTAGCTAGATACAGAGTACCAATTGGTATATTTACAAACCTTGAGCTAGACACAGAGTACTGATTGGTGTATTTACAAACCCTGAGCTGGACATAGAGTGCTGATTGGTGCGTTTAGGATCCCTTAGTTAGACATAAAAGTTCCCCAAGTCCCCACCAGACTCAGGAGCCCAGCTGGCCTCACCCAGTAGATCGGGCAGCCGGCTGCAGGCAGAGCTGCCTGCCAGTCCTGAGCCGTGCCTGCACTCCTCAGCTCTTGGGTGGTAGATAGGACCGGCCTCGCCAAGCGGGGCTGTCAGGGAGGCTTCCGCGAGTGGGAGCCCACAGTGGAAGGGTGGGGCTTGGGCATGATGGGCTGCAGGTCCCGTGCCCTGCCCTGTGGGGAGGCAGCTGAGGCCTGGCAAGAATTTGAGCACAGCTCCCACAGTGCTGGAGAACCCGGGGCAACCTCGGCAGCTGCGGGCCAGGGTGCTAAGCCCCTCACTGCTCTAGGTTGGCCACCGCGCTATCTGGCCGCCCCAAGTGTGGGGTCCCTGAGCCCCAGCTGGGGCCACTGGAACTCGCACTGGCCCCCAAACCCGGGGCACAGCCCCAGTTCCCGCCCTTGCCTCTCCCTCCACACCTCCCGGCAAGCAGAGGGAGGCCTTGGCCAGCCCAGAGAGGGGCTCCCACAGTGCCCTGGTGGGCTGAAGGACTCCTCAAGCACTACCAGAGTGGACTCCGAGGCCCAGGAGGTGCCCAGAGCGACGGCAGCTAGCACGTTGCCACCTCTCAGTGTCATATTTCCCTGAGTTTCCACAATCCTTGTGTCTTTATGTTGATGCCTGTGTGTTTGCAGAGTCAGCCACCTCTTCCAGTTTTTGTGGGTTTTATTTGGTGGTGTTAGGCCTTTATTCCTTAGTAATGAAACTTCAACATTGGCCTGTTATTTCTTCCCATTCTGGGAGGCTTATAGTGTGCACTGGTACAAAAACACTTTACTGGAACTAACTTGTTGCCCTGCAGTTGTTTCCCACTCTGGGGACAATTTATAGTGAGCACTGAAAGTTAAAAGCTGTCCTGAAATTATATTGCTGCCCTACAGTTTTTTCCAGTCTGGAGAAGACAGGTGAGTACCAGAACTCAATCTCAAATTTTCGTTTCTGGGCCAGGGGAAAGCTCCACCTGGTATTTATTAAAAATTCAGCCACAGATTTGGGCCTTTGCTTGAATGGCGCCCCCCCTCCCCACCCACAGCACTATGGCATCAGCCAGTCTCTTCAACATGGCACCCCCACTGATTGAAGCACAGAGTAGCTGCCTAGATCTGCATGCCAGTCTCTGAGATCAGTGTCCTGTACCTTGTCTTGAAATCAGCCCTCTGGGATATCCAGTGGTTCCCATATGATGGGACTGGAGTGGACTTCCCATGAAGATTCGCAGACTGATGGGAGATTGAACATTTCTCCTGCTCTCTTGAGTTGTCAACCATGTGTTTGCATTTAGGCAGCAGATGGAATTATTGCGAATTATTTACTGTATAACCATTTGTCCACTTATACTACCTTACAATCTACTTTTCATATCATTGTGATGAGTTTTCTGCTGTTATGGAAAATTCCATTTATGGCTAAAGCTTTTGGTAAATGCTATGAAGCTTGATGACTCTCTCTACTGAATGGGAATAATTATGTACTAGTTCATAAAATGTTCTTATGGGTTTGTTTAGTCACTAGAAAGGCTAGAATACTGATTCTTAAATATAAAAAAAATATAGTTTAAAGAGCTATAATATCGAGCAATTCTTTTATTTCTAAAGTTCCCTGGACATTGAGTAACAACTAAGTTAATAAAGCAATAGTTTGTTACTTGATTTTATATGAGAAAGCCTAAATAGTATTTTAAAAATAAAGCTTCATGACTAGGACTTCTTCCCTCCATCACTTTCTTACCTCTTCTTAGCTACATCTACATGAAGGCATTCTCCACTTGGAAAAAAAGACGGAGGCACAACCTCCCATAGAAAAGAGTTTCTTTCTCCCATTATCAATATATCTGCTTGGATTCTGCTTGGCTAATTGCTTGAATTAAATGTTTACTTTTAGATACATTACTGCTACATTACTGCTATTAGGAGAATGAGAAAATAAGACTGGCTATGCCTGGAGGTTAGGAAGTGAGGAACAAGAGAGGGGCTTTGCAAGAATCATGTGAAATGATTGTGTGATGCTTTCTGAAAGGACATGAGTCTAGGCAGTCAAAAATACCTGGCTAACCATCCTAAGGCTATATTTCCTCTATATATTCCCTATTCCCTATATTCCCTCCCTTACCCAAACTACCCAGAATCTGCTATTTCAGAACTCTTTTCCCATCTCATTTTTTGCATTTCTGTTGGAAAATTAACCTGTGAATAATCTTTTCAGGTTTTTACCTTTAAAAATACAGGACAAAGGCAACTGCTTCATCATACTCTAATCTCGGTGGAGTAAAGAAAGAATCTAGTGTTCTTTCTCTTTTTCAAGGTAGATTATTACTGTTAGGAAAAATTAAATGGACAAATCAGAGGTTATATTTAAAATATGTCATAATACCTAAATAAGGCATGGACACTGAACAATCCGAATTGGTCTTTGTGTAGGCACTGCATCCTGGAGGCTCCTATTATATCAATCAGGCCTAAATTTCCTCATTGCTGGATCATTACATGGTCCTAATTATCTGGCTGATGGGGCAAGTTAACAGTTGAGGGCTTGGGGGAGTTCAAAGTAGTAATTATTTATCCACCGGGACAGAAACTGTTCAATATTTTGGTAATAATACATGACTGCTGACTAACCAAGGCGGATCACTATGTAGGTGTGCAGGATTAACAGTTACTTAATAGAATTAGCTCTGTGTAACAAACTTTAAGAGAGTTACATGTTTGGAACATTGATTTAAAATGTTCTTTTAAATAGTTGCTCTGTAGCTTGTTTTGTTTTCTTTTCCCCACATGTACTTCAAGTGGGTCACTGAATATCTTCAAATTGTATGTAAATGTTGGAGGAGAAGTGGTATATGCAGATTTTTTTTTCTGGAAAGAAGACCAATCACTTTTGCCAAATTCTCAAACAGGCCCATATTTCTCTCTCACACACACACATGCGTGTGCATGCACACACACACACACACACATTAAGATGTGAAGAATCACTGACATAAAATGTCATATTTATAATCTCTGTAAATAGGGAGAATTCATCAAGCTTATATAAGAGTGATGTAAATAATTCAGTTACAATTATAAAAGAAATGGTATCACAGCAAATCCCTTTGGCATTCCACTGAAAATTTCTCTCTGATGTATAAAACACAATTTCTGTGCTTACTCTTACAGCTGTATTAATCATCAAATAAGGGGCTTATTTCTTGTCTATTCTGCTTAGCATATTACCAAATCTGGTTCACATGAACTCATGGGTAAAATCTAAAGCTGTTCATGTATTATTCCTCATGAATGTTTCACAAGGCAATAAGGTATGAAAAACTGAACAATATAAAAAATAACTGGGCCTAAAGCTTGATTTCTTGTTTTATAGAACATCAGCCAGAGACGCCTCTGTTTGCAATTTACAATGAAAAAAACTGGCATAGACTTTAGAGAGAATTTCTTTTTTTTTTTTTTTTTTTTTTTTTTGTGTCGGGGGTCTCCCCCTGCCCCCCGGTCTGGAGTGCAGTGGCCGGATCTCAGCTCACTGCAAGCTCCGCCTCCCGGGTTTACGCCATTCTCCTGCCTCAGCCCCCCAAGTAACTGGGACTACAGGCGCCCGCCATCTCGCCCGGCTAGTTTTTTGTATTTTTTAGTAGAGACGGGGTTTCACCGTGTTCGCCAGGATGGTCTCGATCTTCTGACCTCGTGATCCACCCGTCTCGGCCTCCCAAAGTGCTGGGATTACAGGCTTGAGCCACCGCGCCCGGCCTGAGAGAATTTCTAATAAACCAAAAGGTTAAAAGCTAAATGGGGTCAAGAGCTGTCACCTTGACAAATGGTAAAATCTAACCTTTGGCTCCCACCAGGCCAGACCAAAACCGTAGAGTTACTAAAGATAAGCAATTGGCAAGGAACAAGCCCATTATTAAGACTTACTTAAAGTTCTAAGGGAACTTCCTTAAACAGTTCTATGTGTACTTTATTTATCTTGAAACTTTTTGGGAACAGCTGTATAATAGGAAGCAGTATTTCTGAGGCCCAGGAAGTGAGTAAGGGCTACACAAATTGGGGCTAATGACTCTATTTTGAAAAACAAACAAACAAACAGAAAAACTAAAAAACTACTCAGGTGTTATATCTTATTATGAAAGTCTACTTCTCTATCTTCCATATTGTGTGCAGTCTTCCTTGATGATTACATCTGATGACCAAGCTCAGGCTTTCCCGTACAAATTTATTGTGCCAAGTTTGCTTTGAGAGAATATTAGATTTTGTAGAGTTTTACGTTATTAAAATCATGAGTGGCTTCTTTTGCTTTTCACTGTTGAGTGTTTTTGCTATAGCCTAACCTATCTTTTACTTATTGCTTGTTTTCTTTGTATTTGCTACTCAATAAAGCTTGTCAAATGTGTAACTCATGTCATATATGGTGCTGTCTAATATAATTCATGGGTATAAGGTGAAAGAGAAGTGTAATTCTAAAGTTACTTGAGGTGGGCCACTAAAAGGTCCTGGGTTCATTTATTTATTCAGCAAATATATACTGTCCAACTGCAAGCTAGGCATCAAGTATATTCAAGGTGGTAAATAAAATGAGCCTGATCACTTCTTTTAGGGCATTTACAGTGAAGTGGAGGGGACTGACATGACTCAATCAGGTGAACACATCAGCCATATAATTGCAAATGAACATGAGGGCTGCAAAATAAATAGACCAGAGAGCTTTGAAAAACAGTAATAGAGGAGGCTACCTCAGATTGAGGGAGGAGAGGTGTTATAGCAAGCTTCTCTGAGAAGAAAATATTTTAGCTATGACCTGAGAAATCAGAAGGTGTCAGTCAAGGTGGGAGGACGAAAATCTTTGTAGAGAGAGCAGCATGCCCAAAGGTCACATGAGGAACTGAAGAACTGATGGGAGGCCAGCATGGCAAGAATGAGTAGGAGAGAGAATGGCACAAAATAAAGAACAAGAGGGCAGTGTGGCAGCACTAGTGCTGATACCCAGATATGTGACATTCCACCTCATTCCAGACACAAAGTAGAATTGCACTTCCTGGCTCCCTTGTGTTTGGGTGGGGCCATGCTACTAGATCTAGCCAATGAGTTGTGAGCACAAATGATGCCTGTAACTTTCTGGTCAATTTCCGAAACTAAAGCATGTAATGGATCAGATAACCTCTGCACTAGAGTAGTCACTCAGTAAGATAAGGAGGAAAAATTGTGTTGGGCCCTATGTGAGGAGAAACAGTGTCCTAGTCAGTTTGGGCTGCTGTAATAAATTACTATAGATTAGGTGGCTTAAGGAACAAATATTTGTCTTGCAGTTCCGGAGGCTGGGAAATCCAGGATTAATGTGCTGGCAGATTCAATGTCTAGTAAGGGCACCCTTCTTGGTTTGCAGGTGGGTGTCTTCTTGTTATATCCTTACATCGTGGATAACAGAGAGAGGAAGCAGGATTTGTGATTTCTTCTTATAAGGGTATGAATCCCATTTATTAGGACCCTGCCTTCATTACCTAATTACCTCCCAAAGGCCCCACCTCCTAATGTCATCACACTAAAGGTTAGAATTTCAACATATGAATTTTGGGGGGCAGAAAAACATTCATTCCCTAACAGGGAGGGTGAGGAAGATGAGGGGAAACGTCCCTTTCAGAGACTGAATTGTGAAGTAAACCACTTTGTGTAATATTGCAGTAGGTACTGCTTTAGTGAGGAGTGGAGAGTGGATGAGGAGAACTCTCCCTTGGTAAGAAGGAAAAAAAAGATGTAAAGTAGTGCCTATGATCCTGATGAAGTTACTTTACTCAAACTTTCATTAACCTCTACAAACAAAAAAGAACCTGAGAAGACTTTTGTTAGTCACTTTCTTGTGCATTGAGGAATTGTCCACAGGGACAAGAGAAGCCCATCAGACTAACAGCAGGCCTCTCAACAGAAACTGCACAAGCCAGAAGAGATTGAGGACCAACATTCTTAAGGAAAAGAATTTTCAAGCAGAATTTCATATCCTGCCAATCTAAACTTCGTAAGTGAAGGAGAAATAAAATCCTTTCCAGACAAGCAAATGCTGAGGGATTTACTTACTACCTGGCCTGCCCTGCAAGAGCTCCTGAAAGAAGTACTAAATATGGAAAGGAAAAACCAGTACTGGCCACTGCAAAAACACACCAAAATATAAAGACCACTGACACTGTGAAGAAACTGCATCAACTAGTGTGCAAAATAACCAAATAGTATCATAATGACAGGATCAAATTCACAAATAACAATACTTTAAATGTAAATTGGTGAAATGCCCCAATTAAAAGACACAGACTGGCAAATTGGATAAAGATTCAAGACCCATTCATGTTCTGTATTCAGGAGACCCATCTTGCATGCAAAGACACACATGGGCTCAAAATAAATGGGTGGAGAAAAATTTACCAAGCAAATGGAAAGAAAAAAAAAAAAAAGCAAAATGAGCAAGGGTTGCAATCCTAGTCTCTGACAAAACAGACTTTAGACCACCAAAGATCAAAAAAGTCAAAGAAGGGCATTACATAATAGTAAAGGGAAGAATTCAACAAGAAGAGCTAACTATTCTAAATATATATGCACCCAATATAGGAGCACCCAGATTCATAGAACAAGTTCTGAGAGACCTGTAAGAAAACTTGGACTCCCACACAATAATAATGGGAGACTTTAACTCCCCACTGTCAATATTAGATCAACGAGACACAAAATTAACAAGGATATTCAGGACTTGAACTCAGCACTGGATCAAGTGAACCTAGCAGATGTCTACAGAATTCTCTACCCCAAATCAATAGAATATATATTCTTCTCAGTGCCACGTGGAACTTATTCTAAAATTGACCACATAACTTTAAGTAAAACTCTCCTCAGCAAATGCAAAAGAACTGAAATCATAATAGTATCTCAGACAACAGTACAATCAATTAGAACTCAGGATAAAGAAACTCACTCAAAAACCACACAATTTCATGGAAATTGAATAATCTGCTCCTGAATGACTCCTGGTTCAATAATGAAATTGAGGCAGAAATCCAGAAGTTCTTTGAAAACAGTGAGAACAAAGAGACAACATACCAGAATCTCTGTGACACAGTTAAAGCAGTATTAAGAGGGAAATTTATAGCACTGAATGCCCACATAAGAAAGCTAGAAAGATCTCAAATTGACACCCTAATATCACAAATAAAAGAGCTAGAGAGGCAAGAGCAAACTAATCCAAAAGCTAGCCGAAAACAATAAATAACTAAGATCAGAGAAGAATTGAAGGAAGTAAGAGACACAAAAAACTCTCCAAAAAATAAACAGATTCAGGAGCTGGTTTTCTTGGGGGGGGGGGGGAACTAACAAAATAGACCACTAGCTAGACTAATAAAGAAGAAGAGAGAGAAGAATCAAATAGACACAATAAAAAATGATAAAGGGGATGTCAAGACTAATCCCACAGAAACACAGACTACCATCAGAGAATACTATAAACACTTCTTTGCAAATACACTAGAAAATCTAGAAGAAATGGATAAATTTCTGAACACACACACCCTACCAAGACAAAACCAGGAAGAAGTAAAATTCCTGAATAGACCAATAACAAGCTCTAAAATTGAGGCAGTAATTAATGGCCTACCAACCAAGAAAATCTGGACCAGATTGATTCCCTGCTGAATTCTACCAGAAATGCAAAAAGGAACTAGTACCATTCCTTCTGAAACTATTAGAAACAATTGAAAAGGAGGGACTTCTCTCTAACTTGTTTTATGAAGCCAGCATCATCCTGATACCAAAACTGGTAAGAGACACAACAAAAAAGGAAAACTTCAGGCCAATATCCCTGTTGAAAATCCATGCGAAAATCCTCATAAAATACTGGCAAACCAAATCCAGCAGCATATCAAAAAACTTATTCATCACCACCAAGCCAGCTTCATCCCTGAGATGAAAGGCTGGTTCAACGTATGAAAAATCAATAAATGTAATCCATGACATAAACACAACCAAAGACAAAAACCACATGATTATCTCAGTAGATGCAGAAAAGGCCTTTATTAAAATTCAACATCCCTTCATGTTAAAAACTCTCAATAAGCTAGGTGTTGATGGAACATTTCTCAAAATAATGACAGTTAATTATGATAAAACCACAGTCAATGTCATATTGAATGGGCAAAACCTGGAAGCATTCCTTTTGAAAACTGGTACAAGACAAGACTGGTACATTGTATTGGAAATTCTGACCGGGGCAATCAGGCGAGAGAAAGAAAGAAAGGGTGATCAAATAGGAAGAGAGAAAGTCAAATTGTCTCGGTTTGTAGACAACATGATTTTATATTTATCAAACCCCATCATCTCAGCCCCAAAATTTCTTAACTCATGAGCAATTTCAGCAAAGTCTCAAGATACAAAATCAGTGTGCAAAAATCACAAGCATTCTTTTACACCAAAAACAGGAGAGCAACGCAGAGAGTCAAATCATGAATGAACTCCCATTCATAATCACTACAAAGAGAATAAAGCATCTAGGAATATAGCTAACAAGGGATGTGAAGGACCTCTTCAAGGAGAACTACAAGCCACTGCTCAAGGAAATAAGAGAGGACACAAACAAATGGGAAAACATTTCATCCTCATGGATAGAAAGAATCAATGTCGTGAAAATGACCACACTTCCCAGAGTAATTTATAAATTCAGCGCTATTCCCATCAAACTATCATTGACGTTCTTCACAGAATTGGAAAAAAACTATTTTAATTTTCATATGGATTCAAATAAGACTTCAGATAGCGAAAACAATCCCAAGCAAAAAAAGCAAAGCGGGAGGCAGTACACTACCTGACTTCAAACTATACTACAAGGCTGCAGTAACCAAAACAGCATGGTGCTGGTACTGAAACAGACACATAGGCCAATGGAGCAGAAAAGAGATCTCAGAAATAACACTACATATCTACAACCATTTGATCTTTGACAAACCTGACAAAAACAAGCAATGGGGAAAGGATCTCCTATTCAGTAAATGGTGGTGGGAGAACTGGCTAGCCAAATGCAGAAAACAGAAACTGGACCCCTTCCTTACACCTTATAGAAAATTTAACTCAAGATGGATTAAAGACTTAAATGTACAACCCAAAACCATAAAAAAAGTAGAAGAAAACGTAGGCAATACTATTCAGGACATAGGCTTGGGCAAAGACTTCATGACAAAAACACCAACGGCAATTGCAACAAAAGGCAAATTGACAAATAGGATCTAATTAAACTAAAGAGCTTCGGCATAGCAAAAGAAACTGTCATCAGAGTGAACCTACAGAATGGGAGAAAATTTTTCCAATCTACCTATCTGACAAAGGTCTAATGCCCAGAATTTACAAGGAACTTAAACATATTTACAAGAAATAAACAACCCCATCAAAAAGTGGGCAAAGGATATGAACAGATACTTCTCAAAAGAAGACATTTACATTGCCAACAAACATATGATAAAAGCTCAACGTCTTGGATCATCAGAGAAATGCAAATCAAAACCATTATGAGATACCATCTCATGCCAATCAGAATGACAATTATTAAAAAGTCAGGAAACAACAGATGCTGGCAAGGTTGTGGAGAAATAGGAATGCTTTTACATTTTTGGTGGGAATGTAAATTAGTTCAACCATTGTGGAAGACAGTATGGCAATTCCTCAAGGATCTAGAACCAGAAATACCATTTGACCCAGCAATCCCATTACTTAGTGTATACCCATGGGAATATAAATGATTCCACTACAAAGATACATGCACATGTATGTTTATTGCAGCACTGTTTACAATAGCAAAGACATGGAACCAACCCAAATGCCCATCAATGATAGATTGGTTAAAGAAAATGTAGTATGTATACACAATGGAATACTATGCAGCCATTAAAAGGAATGAGATAATATCCTTTGCAGGAACATTGATGAAGCTGGAAGCCATCATCCTCAAAAACTAACACTGGAACAGAAAACTGAACACCGCTTGTTCTCACTCATAAGTGGGAGTTGAACATTGAGAACACATGGACAGAGAGAGGGAACAACACACACCAGGGCCTGTTCTGGGGAGCAGATTGAGTGGAGGGAACTTAGAGGATGGTCAACAGGTGCAGAAAACCACCATAGCACATGTATACCTATGTAACAAACCTGTATGTTCTGAACATATATCCTGTTTTTGTTTTTGTTTTTTTAGAAGAAATAAAAAAGAAAAAAGAAAATCCCTTGCAACCAATGAAAATGAAAACAAAATATACTAAAACTTATGGGATGCAACTAAAGCATGGCTAAGAGGGAAGTTCATGGTGATAAATGCCTATGTTAAAAAAGAAGAGAGGATTTTAATTTAACAGACTCACCCAGAGAGCACAACTCTGATTTTGTTGAGAAAGGCTATCTATGGAACATAAAACACATAAACTTTCAAGGAAAGGGAGATTGGAATCCAAGAAAAATGCAAAAACATTTTGCAAGCCAGTAAGTCTCTGGACTAGAGAATATCTGGATCAGGAAGGAGGCAAGATGGTCAACTAGATGCAGCCAGAAGGAACATCTTCCACCAAAGGACTGGGATATCAGAGAGATTGGCACACTCCTAGCAGATCTTCACAGGGAAGGTATTGAGGGCAGACAGAGGGAAGACACAGCTGGGCTGCAGAGGGAGGAAGCTGGGAACCCTGCACAATGCTAGTGCACACCAGGACCGGTTCCTGCCGCAGTGACTTCTGGAGAAGGGGTGAGTTGAATAGTCCAGGAGCGATCCACTCTTGCATGGATCTCTGAAATCCTGGCATGGAGAAACCCTTCAACCACCACGGACATTTGAATTGGCAGGGAGAGCTGCTTAGAGAAGTGGAAGAAACAGAAGTCCAGCCAGTGCAGAGCCCAAAGGGTTTGGAGTGGGAGCACCTATAGTGGAGCATGGCCAGAGACGCCCATCTCCCTGAGCTAGACGTGTTTCCATAGGACGACTGTAGCCCTAGGGAAACTGTCACCTGAACTCTGCAGGGTGGTCTTGCCCATGAAACGACAGTCCACCTTGAGTACCCCTTGGTCTGCTGGCCTCTCCAGAGGCCCCAGCCTGGCTGCAGCTGTTTGCAGTGCAGTCCCCAGGTACCTCCTGGGGCCCACATTGTAGCTCCTGAACTAGTGGGTCAGGCCTGACTGGCAGAGTGCTCCAGCATAGCAGTCCCTGCAGACACCAGCATGCTTGTGGCCTCCCACAACTGCGTCCTTCCCCATGCTCCTTGGCTTTCACGTACTCACCAATGGCCACCCCCACATCGCTTTGCCACCATGTATTTGCATTGACAGACTTTGCCTTCCTTACCCCACAAGAATATGTGCATGCATGCATCCTACCATGCCGCTGCTGCCTGCATGAGTGCACCTTGTTGCCAACACCCCACTAAACCACCATTGTTAGAGCACTGGGTGGCACAGAGCCCACCAGCCCCGCCCTTGTCAGCATTCTACTCTGGTGCCAACACTGCCAGCAGTGCGAAACTAGGCACAGAGAACAGCAGAGTCACCTCTGCCTTGAGCAGCCACCACTGCCTGCATGAAAACACACAGAGGGTCCACAATCTTGTGTCCATCAGCACTCCAACCCCATGCTAACAGCACCACCATCACGCATGCACACACAGTCAATGATGGGGGTCCCTGCCCCCACACCATGTGGCCACCACTGCTGCTGTGAATGCCCACACAGAGGCCAGCACCCCAGCACCTGCTAGCACCCTGCCACATCCAACAAGCATGCACCCTGCTGTGTTGCCACTGTCACTGCTGCTGGCACATGCAAATGGGAACAGATTCTGCTGTCTGTGCCCTATGAAGCTCTTTGTCTGGCGCCACCCATCAGACTGTTGTGACCAACAGTCCAGAAGCAACTCGGCCCCTCCAGTGCAGCAGGTTCCTAACCTTGAAGAGCCAGAAAACAAAGTTGGGGACTGATGCCGGTCCCCCAGGGTAACAGCACGCAGTCCACGAGTCCTGAGTTGAGTCCTGACTCCCTAAAATCTTCCAGAAATTGAGCCAGTCAACTGAACCCACCTTATACCATCATCAAACACCCAAGGCCATGAAATAGAACAAAAGAAAAAAATCCAAAGGACAGCAATTTCAAAGATTGGAGGAACATCAGACCACAAAGATGAGGAAAAAACAGTGTAAGAACTCTTAACAACACAAAAAGCCAGAGTGTCTTCTTTCCTCCAAATGATCATACTAGTTCTCCAGCAAGAGTTATCAACTGGGCTGAGGTGGCTGATATGACAGAAATAAAATTCAAAATATATATAGAAATGAAGATCATCAAGATTCAGAGGAATGTTGAAACCAATCTAAGGAAGCTAGGAATCACAATAAAATAGTACAGAAGCTGACAAACAAAATACTCAGTATAGAAAAGAATGTAACCAACTTGATAGAGCTGAAAAAACACAGTACAAAAATTCATAATTTAATCGTAAGTATTAACAGCAGAAGAGACCAACCTGAGGAAAGAACCTCAGAGCTTGAAGACTGGTTTTCTGAAATAAAATAGACAAGAATAAAGAAAAAAGAATAAAAATGAACAAACAAAACCTCCAAGAAATATGGGATTATATAAAGAGACCAAATCTATGACTCATTGACATCCCTGAAAGAGAGAGAATGGAAGAAACTTGGAAAACATGTTTCAGGATATCATCCATGAGAACTTCCTCAACCTAGCTAGCGAGGCCAGCATTTAAACTCAGGAATGCAGATAACCCCCATAAGAGACTTCACAAGAAGATCATTCCCAAGACAGATAATCATCAGATTCTCCAAGTTTGAAATGATAGAAAAAAATGTTAAAGGTAGGTACAGGGAAAGGACAGGCCACCTACAAAGGGACATCCTTCTGACACAGCAGACCTCTCAGCAGAAACTCTACAAGCCAGAGAGATTGGGGGACTATATTAAACATTCTTCAAAAAAAGATATTCCAACCAAGAATTTCATATCTGCCCAAACGAAGTGTCATAAGCAAAAAAGAAATAAGATCCTTTTCAGACAAACAAAGCTGAGAGAATTCCTTACCATCAGACCTTCCTTACAAAAACCCCTGAAGGAAGCACTAAATATGAAAAGGAAAGACCATTATCAGACACTACAAATACACACTTAAATACACAGACCAGGGACACTATAAAGCAACCACACAAACGAGTCTGCATTATAACCACCTAGCAAAATGATGACAGGACCGAACCCACACAAATTAATACTAACCTTCAACGTAAATGGCCTAAATGCCCCCAATTAAAAGGCACAGAGTGGCAAGCTAAATAACGAAGAAAAACCCAATGGTATACTGTCTTTACAAGACCCATCTCACATGAGGTGACACCCAGAGGCTCAAAATAAAGAGATGGAGAAAAATCTACCAAAAAAATGCAAAACAAAAAAAAGCAGGGGTTGCAATCCTAATTTCAGACAAAACAGACTTTAAACTGACAAAGCTCAGAAAAGATAAAGAAGGATATTACATAATGGTAAAGGTTTTAATTCAGCAAGAAAAGCTGACTATCCTAAATATGTATGCACCCAACACAGGAGCAACCAGATTTATAAAGCAAGTTTTTAGAGATCTTCAAAGAGAATTGTACTTCCACACAGTAATAGTGGGAGACTTCAACACCCCACTGACAGTATTAGATCACTGAGGCAGAAAATTCACAAAGATACTCAGGACTTGAACTCAACACTGGACCAAATGGACCTAATAGATATCTACATATCTCTCCACCCAAAAACAGCGGAATATGCATCCTTCTCATCACCAAGTGGCACTCATTCTAGAGTTGATCACATAATCAGACTTAAAACAATCCTAAGCAAAAGAAACAAAGTCATAACCAACCACTGTTTTGAACCACCGTGCAATAAAAGTAGAAATCAAGACTAAGAAAATTGCTCAAAACTATACAATTACATGGAAACTAAACAACCCACTTTTGAATGCCTTTTAGGTAAATAATGAAATTAAAGCAGGAATAAAGAAGTTCCTTGAAACTAATGAGAACAAAGATAAAATATACCAGAATCTCTGGGACACAGCTAAGGCAATGTTAACTGGGAAATTTATATCACTAAATGCTCACATCAAAAAGTTAGAAAGATTTAAAATAAACAGCCTAACATCACAACTAAATGAACTAGAGAAGCAAAAGTAAACCAACCCCAAAACTATCACAAGACAGTAAATAACAAGAATCAGAGTTGAATTGAAGGAGATTGAGACATGAAAATCTATTCGAAAGATCAATGTATCCAGGGGCTGTGTTTTTGAAAAATTAATAAGACAGATGGACTGCTAGCTAGACTAATAAAGAAGAGAGAAATAAACACAATTTAAAAAATAAAGAAGACAGTAATTACCACTGACCCCATAAAAATACAAATAACCATCAGAGATTACTATGATGGTTTGTGTACTATGCACACAAACTAGAAAATCTAGAAAAATTGACAAATTCCTGGACAGATACACTCTCGCAGACTGAACCAGGAAAGAATTGAATCCCTAAACAGACCAATAACAAACTCTGAAATTGGATCAGTAAATTTTTCAGTAAATAGCCTACCAAACAAAAGAAGTCCAGGACCATTCAGATCACAGCCAAATTCTACTAGATGTACAAAGAAGAGCTGGAATCATTCTTATCAAAACTATTCCAAAAAATTAAGGAGGCGGGACTCCTCCCCAGCACATTCTGTGAGGCCAGCATCATCCTGATTAAGAAAAACAAATAACAAGAAACACCCGGCAAAGACACCGGAATAAAAAAAGAAAACTTCAGGCTAGCATTCTTGATGAACATTCATACAATAATCTTCAACAAAATATTAGCAAAATGAAACCAGGAGCACATTGAAAAACTAATCCACTACAATAAATTGGCTTTATCCATGGGATGCAAGGTTATTTCAACATACACAAATCAATAAATGTGATTCATCACATAAACAGGACCAATGCAAAACCCACATGACTATTGTAATAGATGCACAAAGGCTTTTGATAAAATTAATCACTTCTTCATGTTAAAAACCCTCAACCACCTACGTGTTGAAAGAATGTACCTCAGAAAAATAAGAGCCATCTATGACAAACCCACAGCCAGCATCATACTGAATGGGCAAAAGCTTGAAGCATTTCACTTGAAAACCAACACAAGACAAAGATGCCCTTTCTCACCACTCCTATTCAACACAGTATTGTAAGTCCTGGCCAGAGCTATCAGGCAAGAGAAAGAAATGAAGGGCAAGGCAATACCAAACAGCCAAGGCAATACTAAGTGAGGAGAACAAAAAAGAACAAATCTGGAGGCATCACACTACCTGATTTCAAACTATTCTACAGGGCTACAGTAACCAAGAAAACACAGTTCTGGTATAAAAATAGATATGTAGACCAATGAAACAGAATAGAGAGCCCTGAAATAAGGCTGCACACTTACAACCATCTGATCTTAGACAAAGCAAAGAGGAAAGGACTCCCTATTCAATAAATGATGCTTGGAAAACTGGCTAGCGATATGCAGGAGATCGAAACTGGACCCATTCAGTAAACTATACATAAAAATTATCTCAAGATGGATTAGAGACTTAAAGCTCAAAATTATAAAAGCTCTGGAAGACAACCTAAGCAATACCATTCCAGACATAGGAACTGGCAAAGATTCTATGATGTAGATATCTAAAGCAATTGCAACAAAAGCAAAAAAAAAAAAAAAAAAAAAAAAAGATAAATGGGATCTAATTAAATATAGAGCTTCCTCACAGCAAAAGAAAGTACCAACAGAGAAAATAGATGACCTACAGAATGGGAGAAAGTATTTGCAAACTATGCATCTGACAAAGGTCTTATATGAAGCATCTATAAGGAACTTAAATTTATAAGAAACAACCCATTAAAAAGTAGGCAAAGGACATGAACAGACATTTTTCAAAACAAGTACGTGCAGCTAACAAGCATATGAAAACTCAATATCACTGATCATTAGAGGAATGCAAGTCAAAACCACGAGATACCATCTCACATCAGTCGGAATGGCTATTATTAAAAAGTCAGAAAATAGATACTGGTGAGCTTGTGGAGAAAAGGAAATATTTATACACTGTTGGTGGGAGTGTAAATTACTTAAACTATTGTGGAAAGTAGTGTGGCAATTCCTCAAGGAGCTAAAAACAGAACTACCTTTCAACCCAGCAATCCCATTACTGGATGTATACGCAAGGGAATAGAAACTGTTTCATCATAAAGACACATGCACACATATGTTCACTGCGGTACTATTCACAACAGCAAAGACATGGAATCAATCTAAATACCTATCAATGGTAAACTGAGTAAATAAATTGTGGCACATGTACTCCATGGAATACTATGCAGCCATAAAAAGGAATGAGATCATGTCCTTTGCAGGAACATGGATAGAGCTGGAGGCTGTTGTCTTTAGCAAACTAATGCGGGAACAGAAAACTAAATACTACATGTTCTTACTGCATGTTCTCACTTATAAGTGGGAGCTAAATGATGAGAACACATGGACACAAAGATGGAAACTAGGCTTAGCAACTGGGTGACAAAATAATCTGTACAACAAACTCACATAACACAAGCTTACCTATATAACAAACTTGCACGTGTATCTCTGAACCTAAAATAAAAGTTTTTTTTTTTTTTTTTTTTTTTTTTTTTTTAAATATCTGGATCCAAATTGTTTTACTGGCCAATGGAACAAGATTTTCTGCCCAGATGGCTAAATCTTTTGAATAATATTTGTGAAAAAGACTTTTAAGATTTTTGAATAATATTTGTGAAAAAGACTTTTAATAATATTGTGAAAAAGGCTTCCTTACAGACTTAAGTCTTAATTTGTCTTCTGTAAGGCAGCTTTTAATGTGGTAATCTTCGATTCTTTATTCTTTTTAGATGGCTTTGTGTACCAATTGAAGAATGCATCCCATTTGCTAAAGAAATTAAAATTTAAAAGGAAAAAATCTTAAACAATTTAATACTACATCTCAAGGAAGTAGAACAATAATAACAGACTAAGGCCAAATTGATTAACAAAGATTTGAGCAGAAATACATAAAACAGAAAATTCAAAAATAATAGAAAAAAAAATAAGACAACTAGGAATTGGTTTTACTGTTTTTGTTTTTTAAATAAATATAAACTAAATTGGCAAAACCTTAGGTAAACTAACTAGGAAATAAAAAAGAGCCATGCCTCAAATAAAACAATCAGAAATGAAAGAAGAGAAATCACAAATGATGCCACAAAATAAGAAAGAATCATAAGAGATAACTATAAACAATTATATGCCAACAAACTGGATAACCTAGAAGAAATGAATAAATTCCTAGAAACATACAACCAACTGAGACTGGATTATGAGGAAGCAGAAAGTCCGAACAGACCTATAACTAGTATAGATACTGAAATAGTTATTACAAAGCTCCCAAGAAGGAAAAGCCCAGTACCAGATGGCTTCACTGGTGAAATTCTAGCAAACGATTAAAGAAAAATTTATACTAATTCTTCTAAAACTTCTCAAAAAATTGAAGGGGAGAGAACATGTCCAAATTCATTACTCTGATACCAAAGTCAGACAAAAGCACCACAAGAAAACAAAACTATAGGCCAATATCCCTGAAAAATGAACATACAAATTCCTCAACTAAACCCCTGCAAACTGAATCCAAGAGCACATTAAGGGGATTATGCACCATGACCAAATGGGATTTATACTTGGAATGTTAGAATGGTTCAATGTGTAAAAATTAATGTGATATGCCACTTTAACAAAATAAAGCATAAAAACATGTGATCATCTCAAGATACAGAAAAAGGGTTTGACAAAATTCAACATCTTTTAATTAAAAACTCAAGCTAGTAATAGATTATGTCAAATACAAATACAAATATTATATACCTCATCATAATAAAAGTCATATATTAAATACCCATCACTAACATCATACTCAGTGGTGAAAAACCGAATGAAGGCTTTTCCTCTAAGATTAGAAACAAGACAAGGATGCCCACTTTCACTGCTTCTATTCAACAGGGTACTTGAAGCCCTAACCAGAGCAATTGGGTAAGAAAAAAAGTAAAACGGCATTTAAATTGGGAAAGAAGAAATAAAATTTTCCCTGTTTGTGGACAACATGATCCTATATATATAGAAAACTCTAAAGATTCAATTAAGAAACTGTTAGAACTAACAAATGAATTTAATGAAATCACAGAGTACAAAATCAACATACCAGAATCAGTTGCATTTCTATACACTAACAACAAACTATCTGAAAGGAAATTAAGAAAACAATGCCATCTAAACTAGTGCCAAAAAGAATAAAATAATTTAGTAATACACCTAAACCTAACTAAGGAGGTGAAAGATTTGTGTATTAAAAACTACAAAACACTGATGAAAGATACTAAGCAAATCAAAAGACATTGTATGTTCATGGATTAGAAGACTTAATATTGTTAAAATGTCCATACTACTAGAAGAAATCTACAGATTCAATGCAATCCCTATCCAAATCTCAATGCCATTTTTTACAGAAAGAGAAAAAAAAACCTCTAAAATTTACATGGAGCCGCAAGTCAAGAAATAGCCAAATCAATCTTGAAAAAAAGAATAAAGCTAGAGACATCACATTTCCTGATTTCCAGATATATTACAAGACCACAGAGATCAAAACAGTATAATACTGCCATTAAAACAGACATATAGACCAATGGAACATAAGAGAATCCAGAAATAAATCTATGCATACTTGGTTGTTTTATTCTATTTGGGCTACTATAACAAAATACCATAAACTGGGTAGCTTGTAACAACAGAAATAAATTTCTCACAGTTCCAGAAGTTTGGAAGTTCAAAATTGAGGCACAGGTACTGAGGGACTGCTTCCTCATAGTTAGTGCCTTCTCACTGTGTCTTACGTGGTGGAAAGGTGAAGCATTCCTCTCGCATGTCTTTTATTCACGAAGTCTCCACTTTTATGACCTAATCATCTCCGGAAGTCCCCGTCTCCTAATGACATTCAACATGTAGATTTAGGGAGACAAAGATTCAACATATGGATTTGGGGTGACACGACACCAACATCCAGTCTATAGCAACAGTCAACTGATGTTTGATAAGGGTGTCAAGAATACACAATAGAGATTGGAGAGTCTCTTCAACAAATGGTACTGGGAAAACTGGATATTCATATTAAAGAATGAAACTGGATGCTAATCTTACATTATATGCAAAAATCAACTTGAAATGTCTTAAAGATTAAAGACCAAAACTATAAAACTACTAGAAGAAAACCTTCATGACATAGGTCTTGGCAATGGTTTCATGGATGTGACATCAAAAGCACAGGCAACAAAAACAAAAATAAACAAATAAGACTATATCAAACTAAAAATCTCATGGGTGAATTGCTTGAGCTCAGGAGTTCGAGACCAGCCTGGGCAACATAGTGAAACTTCGTCTCTACAAAAAAATTAAAGAAAAAATTAGCCAGGTTTGGTAGGCTCACACCTGTAGTACCAGCCACTTGGGAGGCTGAAGTGGGAGGATTACTTCCACCTGGGAGGTGGCAGAGGTTGCAGTGAGCTGAAATCAAGCCACTGCGCTCCAGCTTGGGTGACAGATCCAGACCCTGTTGCAAATAATAGTAATAATTAATAAAATAATGATATGAATCAACAGAGTGAAAAGGACATTTACAGAATGGGGGGAATATTTGCAAACCATATATCTGATAAAGGGTTAGTATCCAAAATATCTAAAATAAACCCCTTTGGGTTATTAGTTAAAATAAAAGAGAGAGAAAAATAAAATAAATAACCTGATTTAAACGTGGGCTACAGAGTTGCATAGACGTTTCTCCAAAGAAGACATACAAATGGGCGACAGATATGTTAAGAAATGCTCAGTGTCACTAATCATCCAGGAAATGTGAATTAAAACTATAATGAAATATCACTTAACACATGCTATAGTAGAATGGCTACTGTTTAAAAAAAAACAGAAAATAGCAAGTGTTGACAAGGATGTACAGAAGTTGGACCCTTGCACACTGTTGGTGGGAATGCAATATGGCACAGCTTTTGTGGGCAACAAATGAAGTTCCTCCAAACGTTTAGAAATAGAATTACATGATCAGCAATCCCACTCTGGGGTATTTATTCAAAATAATTGAAATCAGGATTTCAAAGATGTATTAGCAATCCTATATTCATTGTAGGATTATTCACAGTAGTTAAGATTTAGAAACCACTTAAGTATCCATTGACCAATGAATAGATGAGAAAATATGGTATATAAACAGTGGACTATTATTCAGCCTTAAAAAAAAAGCAGGAACTATTGCCATATGTGACAATAACATAGATGAAACTTAACGACATTGTGCCAAGTGAAATACATGAGTTACAAAAAGACACATAGCATGTTTCCACTTATATGAGTTATCTAAAATAGTCAAATTCATGGAATCGAAGAGTTGGGTTGTGGTTACCAGTGGGTGGAGGGAGGGAGAAATGGGGAGTTACTAAACAATGGGCATAAAGTTTCAGTCAAGCAAGATGAATAAGTTCTAGGGATCTGTTATAAAACATTGTACCTATAGTCAACAACAATGTATTGTACACATATACATTTGTTTTTTAAAATTATACTTTAAGTTCTAGGATACATGTGCACAACGTGTAGGTTTGTTACATATGTATACATGTGCCATGTTGGTGTGCTGCACCCATTAACTCGTCATTTACATTAGGTATATCTCCTAATGCTATCCGTCCCCCCTTCCCCCACCCCACGACAGGCAATATGGCACAGCTTTTGTGTCCAAGTGTGCTCATTGTTCAATTCCCATCTATGAGTGAGAACATGCAGTGTTTGGTTTTCTGTTCTTGTGATAGTTTGCTGAGAATGATGGTTTCCAGCTGCATCCATGTCCCTACAAAGGACATGAACTCATCCTTTTTTTTTTTTTTTTTTTTTGAGACGGAGTCTCGCTCTGCGGCCCAGGCTGGAGTGCAGTGGCTAGATCTCGGCTCACTGCAAGCTCCGCCTCCCGGGTTTACGCCATTCTCCTGCCTCAGCCTCCCGAGTAGCGGGGACTACAGGCGCCCGCCACCTCGCCCGGCTAGTTTTTTGTATTTTTTAGTAGAGACGGGGTTTCACCGTGTCAGCCAGGATGGTCTCGATCTCCTGACCTCGTGATCTGCCCGTCTCGGCCTCCCAAAGTGCTGGGATTACAGGCTTGAGCCACCGCGCCGGGCCAAACTCATCCTTTTTTATGGCTGCATAGTATTCCATGGTACACATATACATTTGTTAAGAAAGTAGTTTTGTGTTTAATGTTTTCAACACAATTTTTAAAAAAGACACAGTGGTATTCTAATTTTTCTTTCTTAAACTCAATTAGAATTTCTAAATTTGGGGCATGTTCTTACATTTATAGGTAACAGTAATTTATTATTTTGAGACATAGAAAAATTTATAAGGACATTAAAGGGAAACTCCCTTTAATTCATCTTCCTTCCTGATGTTCAAGAAAATAGACTGAGCTTTCCTCTCTCTCTTTCAGTTCTAGTTTATATTTGCAAAGGTGTGTCTGGGCCAATCCAATCTTTCTTCCTACTGTTCTCATCTATCACATCATCACATCAATTTACCTTACAGATCACATGCTGAACTTTAGGGGAGAGGACAAATTACTGGGATTAACAATGAAAGATACAGAACTGCTCAGGATATTTTCTAGGTTTAGGAGACTTGAGGAAAATGAATAAGTAAAATGTAGACATATATGAATGAATATATTAAACATCAGAGGAGAAAATTTAGCTGTGTCCAGAGAGGACAGCAATGCTATCTTTCTATTGCTTGTTTTCGAACTTTCTTTCCTATTTTATTATTTTGTTGTTCATAACCATTGAAGTAGTGTCAGAAATTTCAGAGAAGTAGAAGTAGAGCAGTTTCTCTGAAAACTTACAGGTGGTGACAGATGACCACATAATTGTGTGACAGTAAAATGCTGTATTGAGCTTCCTGCTGGATTATAGAAAGAACATATGAATCGATAAAAGCACAACAAGGTTCCTTTTCACTGTGTCTCAGGATAAAACAATGCACATCAGCATATATGGAAGGAAATGAAATTAGCTAAAAGAAGGAATTTAAATTATGCAGACTAAGCCAGGGTAATGCTTACGAATGAGATCCCTCACCTAATAAAAGCATCAAAGAGAAAAACTGTTATTTCAGTTCAGATTTTCTTGGTCATTTTCCTGAGATGATGATGATGATGATGATGATGATGATGATGATGATTTACTTTACAAAGAAGCTGCACACTACAAAATGCAACAGAGTTGATAATGATAAGATTAGTTGAATTAAGTAATTCTAGACCCCAAATTGAGTATTTCATTTCTTTTTCTAGGTCAACAGTGTAACTTGTTGCAATGAATGGAGTTGGTTATAAAAGGTCTACTATCTTATCAAAAGATTGTTCAAAAATGTCTCCATGTACTAAATACAACTATCAAGCAAAAATATATTGTGTATAGGGAAATACAGTATTTAAAAAAATTGGTAACTAGTTTAAAGTGATGTAAACTACTCACACAAATAATCACCATAAGATGTAATATAGAATGTGCATGTAAAACATGCACACATACACACACACACATATGACACACACACTTGCACTATATTTACAATAGCCTAGCTACTAAGGAATCTGGATTAAACATAGATTCTATCTTACATATCCAATTTCTTAATAGCAGAATTAAAAGCTTCTTGGAAGAAAAAGGCTTACACTTAAAATCTGCTTTTCTGAATCCTTTTGAGTTAAGCACAAAAGGAAACCAAAAAGACCCAAGAATCGCAATGCAATGTGTGTGTTGAAGGTTTGTTAGGCATTATTCACTATTGTATTTCTTTTCTCTGCTACATTACAGCATAGGCTGTGCCTAGAGGCAAAAGAATTAAGAATTACCTGCAACTCCTACTCTTTTGCAGTCAAGGCAGTAATAGGGTGATGGATAAGGTGTATAGAACAGCAGTCTCACCAAATGCCCTTGAAAACTCAAGCAAATAGATGGCATCACATTTCATTATCTAACCCCGATATGGCCTGACATTTATACTGGGAGCAGAGATGCCAATATAACTGAAGCGTTTTGAAATGGCCCTTTGAGGAAAGGTGACGAGTTATCCATTGATTTAATCTAAGAGGAGATGGAGAAATAATACAAGAGGGACTTGATTTCACATGCAACTTGTTTAGGAGACTGCATCTCAACAGTTTTTGAATGTTCATATTTCTAGCTGTTCATGCAGCTTTATGCTGATAGTGACAGTCAAATGAACAAGCTTGAAGTTTTTCATCACAAAATATTACATTTTATAAGTGGAAGGGTGGAAAATAAGAAGATTGCAAAGTAGAGGCTGCCTGTGCCTATCATTAATGCTGTGTGGATTTTTTCTAATTGAAAACAGTACAACGAGAGCTCTGAGTATGAGATGTAGTTATACAAAGAGGCATAAGATGCTAGACACTTTCAAGTACTAGTTCTTCTCCTTACTAGCTGTATGACCTTAAGCAATGTGTTTAACCTATTATTTGTTCTCATTTTCCTTATTCATAAAATATGCACAATAAAACTTACCTTATAGTTTTGTTTCAAATATAAAATGAATAAATATTGTTAAATTATTTAGAGCATCCTTCAGTACACAGTAAACCCTCCATAAGTATTGACTTTTGTGGATAAAAACTTTTAAAAAATGGAAATAGCTTTATTACTTTTATCTGACTATGAAAATTATATGTGATTATTATTTAAAAGATTTTAGATAAATATACAAAGAGAAAAAATTACTTAAAATCAATTTGTCCTCAGATAACTATAGTGAACATTTAGGTATCGTAGTTCCAGGCAGATTTTTGTGTTCAAAAGATGCATAATGTGTACAATTGTATCATGGGCACATCTCCTCAGGCCAATCTATGGCTGACCTCTACTCCATCCTACCCCTAAAGTAAACATGCATTTTGACCTGTATCACTGTCATCTGTCAAAATCCATGCTCCTCAAAGGCAGTATCTTCTGTAAACCCTCAAACTTATTATCACTATGTAGATTCTCAGGCTTAATTATTCCAAATTATGCCAGCCATCACCTCCATGAAACTCTCACTTACCTACCTCTTTATCCATCAAAAATAATCTATTAAAAATCAGTTATACTTACTGATTTAGCACTTACAATATTTTAGACTTTGTGCTAAGCACCTCACATACAGCATTTTTACTCTTCCAGACAACTTTCAAGGGAGCTTTCATAACAACCATTTTAGCATTGTTTCAATCTCATTCTCAATCTCAATCTCTTTCAAAGTTAAACTATAAACTGAATTCCTCCCTTGGCAAGCTTGACCTACATCCAGGAACAAGCAAGGAAAGCCACCCTGTGAAGCTAGAAGCAAGATGGAGTCAGCCATGCTAGTCTTCTCTCATTGTTATAACCTTTGCAAAGTTGGTTTCATATTTTACTAATCTTTCTCTGTTAAATGGGCAAACATCCTTCTTGATGCTACTTCCCACACCTTTTCCAACTTCTCTGTACTTGACATAATTAGACAAAGCATTTGCTCAATAAATATTTATAAAGTAAAGTATCACTTTATAGATAAGAGTGGATCCTAATGTTTACATAAATATATTACTGTATTGAGGTTCTTCCTTTCTCCCCAATTACCAAATTCTTTTTTTTTTTTTTTTTTTACTTTAAGTTTTGGGATACATGTGCAGAACGTGCAGGTTTCTTACACAGGTATGTGTGTGTCATGGTGGTTTGCTGCACCTAGGTTTTAAGCCCTGCATGCATTTGCTATTTATCCTGATGCTCTCCCTCCCCTCACGCCCCCATGACCCAACAGGCCCTGGTGTGTGGTGTTCTCCTCCCTGTGTCCACGTGTTCTTGTTGTTCAACTTCCACTTATGAATGAGATGGATCTCTGTTTGCTTTTCTGATCCTGTGTTAGTTTGCTGAGGATGATGACTTCCAGCTTCATCCATGCCCCTGCAAAGGACATGAACTCATTCCTATTTGTGACTGTATAGTATTCTATGGTTTATGTGTATCATATTTTCTTTATCCAGTCTATCACTGATGGGCATTTGGGTGGTTCTATGTCTTTGCTGTTGTACATAGTGCTGCAATAAACAGACGTATGCACTTATCTTTATAATATAATTATTTCTATTCCTTTGGGTATATACCCAGTAATGGGATTGCTGGGTCAAATGGTATTTCTGGTTCTAGATCCTTGAGAAGTCGCCACACTATCTTCCACAATGGTTAAACTAAATTACATTCCCACCAGCAATGAAAAAGTGTTCCTGTTTCTCCACAGCCTCTCCGGCGTCTGTTGTTTCATGACTTCTTTTTATTAATCACCATTCTGACTGGTATGAGATGGTATCTTATTGTGGTTTTGATTTGCGTTTCTCTAATGATCCGTGATGTTCACTTTTTTTCATATGTTTGTTGTCCACATGAATGTCTTCTTTTGAGAAGTGTCTGTTCATGTTTTTGCCCACTTTTTAATGGATTTTCTTGTTTTTTTCTTGTAAACGTGTTTAAGTTCCTTGTAAATTATGGATAGTAGACCTTTGTCAGATGGGTAGATTGCAGAAATGTTCTCCCATTCTGTAGGTTGCTTGTTCACTCTGATGACAGTTTCTTTTGCTGTGCAGAAGCTCTTTAATTAGATCCCATTTGTCAATTTTAGCTTTTGTTGTGATTGCTTTTGGTGATTCCCTCATAAAATCTTTGCCCATGCCTATGTCCTGAATGGGATTGCCTAGATTTTCTTCTAGGGTTTTTATGGTTTTGGGTTTTACATTTAAGTCGTTAATCCATCTTGGGTTGATTCTTGTATAAGGTGTAAGGAAGGGGTCCAGTTTTAGTCTTCTGCATATAGCTAGCCAGTTCTCCCAGCATCATTTATTAAACAGGGAATCCTTTCCCCATTGCTTGTTTTTGTCAAGTTTGTAGAAGATCAGATGGTTGTACATGTGTGGTCTTATATCTGAAGTCTCTATTCTGTTCCATTGGTATATGTGTCTGTTTTGATACCTGTACCATACTGTTTTGGTTACTGTAGGCTTGTAGTATAGTTTGAAGTCAGGTAGTGTGATGTCTCCATTTTTGTTCTTTTTGCTTAGGATTGTCTTGGCTATATGGGCTCTTTTTTGGTTCCATATGAATTTTAGAGTAGTTTTTTTCTAATTCTGCAAAGAATGTCAATGGTAGTTTGATGAGAATAGCACTTAATCTATAAATTATTTTGGGCTGTATGGCCATTTTCATGATATTAATTCTTCCTATCCATGAGCATGGAATAATTTTCCATTTGTTTGTGTCCTCTCTTATTTCCTTGAGCAGTGGTTTGTAGTTCTCCTTGAAGAGGTCCTTCATGTCCCTTGTTAGCTACATTTTATTCTCTTTGTAACAATTGTGAATGGGAGTCCATTCACGATTTGGCTCTCTACTTGTCTATTGTTGGTGTAAAGAAATGCTTGTGATTTTCGCACACTGATTTTGTATCCTGAGACTTTGCTGAAGTTGCTTATCAGCTTAAGGAGATTTGGGGCTAAGACAATGGAGTTTTCTAAATATAGGATCAAGTTGTCTGCAAACAGAGACAATTTGACTTACTCTCTTCCTGTTTGAATATGCTTTATGTCTTTCTCTTGCCTGATTGCCCTGGCCAGAACATCCAATACTATGTTGAATAGGAGTGGCGAGAGAGGGCATCCTTGTCTTGGGCCGGTTTTCAAAGGGAATGCTTCTAGCTTCTGGCCATTCAGTGTGATATTGGCTGTGGGTTTGTCAGAAATAGCTCTTATTATTTTGAGACATGTTCCATCAATAGCTAGTTTACTCAGAGTTTTTAGTATGAAGGGTTGTTGAATTTTGTCGAAGGCCTTTTCTGCATCTATTGAGATACCAATTACCAAATTCTAAGATTACATGGTGTTCTGCAGTGAATAGATCTATGCAAACCTACCCGCAAAGTTCAAGGAAGCTGAGAGGCCAAAGAGGCTGACATATCTAGCTTCTCAGGAAAAATGAAAAAACAAAAAACATTTAATAGCCAGGTCCCAGGTGGCTGCAAGAGGAGATGGTGGTTCACTGCAGTGTTAGCCCCAGACCTAGGAATTATTTACTGTAGTGAAGGAACATGTAGGACAGTTGAAATCAACTCCTCAGGGAAAGGCAAGCATGCTATGTAAATCTGCCTAAGGGCAGGATTTATGGTCAAGGCTGTTTTGACCAAAGGGTAGAATTTATGGTAACAGTAGGTAAAGTACAAATATTAGAGGCATTTCTGGAACTGGGGTAAATCAGATGTCGATATGGTTGATTGACAACCAAGATGGAGTTGCTTTAGTCTCCACACATGGGAATAGATAGAAAAAGGTGTCTTTACAACCAAAATGTTGGTTTTTACAAAGCTCTGTTGTAATTCTAAATAGATGGAAGAGGATAAATCAAATAACTGAATTAACTTAAAAATTCCCCTTTTAGAGTAACTTCTTCAAATTTAAAAGAATTTTATCAAAGTAGTGTGGGCATATCTACTGCGGGATGGAGAAAGATAGAGCAAGAGAGAGAGAGAGAACTTTGTGGTGGAAATCAAGATTTTCTTAAATCTCTCATAGAATAATTATTAAAGGTATTTACAAATTTTCTTCTGTTCTCCAAATTATCTCTGCTTCACGTGGGGTTATTTTATCTTTAGTTGTGTATCTGGGAGTGTCTTTTTTCAAAGCAAGCTTTCTTCAGATGCCTGATGAACCACGATGTTAATTTTATTCAAGTTTAAGGAATGAAAAGCTGATTGGGCTCTGACTTGCACTTTGCTTTGGAGTCATGGGGCTATGAATTAAGTTTTCCTTGGGGGGGGGGTGGGGGATCAGAACATGCCAGATGATGGAAGTCTTTTGTCTGGAGCTATTATTTTTATTTAGAAAGGTTTTATTTTAGTGAAGTTATAAAGAATCCTCAAATATTTCTCTAAGCTGGAGAGGTCTGTCTCCTGTGTGTCCTCTTTCCTGCAGGGTTGGATAGTGGCTATTTCTACCCGTAGATACTTGTAATTGTAACCCCTATTGTCAGTTCCCCATGTCACTCCTGTACTCTTTCCTGGCTTCATTATATGTCGTGTTTTGGAATTCTTAGCCTTTCTGGGAAGGCAATTTCTCTCTCTCAGTCTGCCATATTTATATACCTTCTAGATATTGCAACCTGTGGTTGACTCTATTTCATGTGTTATCACTTCTTTATCTGCTTTGTCATCTATACATCTATTGACATCTTTTGTATTCTCATGACTGTCTTTCAATTCCTTACTACCATTAGGGTTTTGTACTTTTCTCCCCTTTAGTGACATCTAAGATGGGAAAGACAGTAAATACATATGACCAGATTCATCAGGGAAATAGATGCTATTCTAGGTAGTTCACACAGGATATTATATAATACAGGTAATTAAAAGGTTACATGGTCATTCTGAGAACTTGGAGTTAGGTAATTAGAGAAGTTGCTACTAGAATGCAAGCAACTGGGAAGTGGAAAGATCACAGATGATTGCCAACAGTGTTCTCCGGTGCCAACAGCATAAAATTTAGTTCTCAGGAAAATCTCCAGTGTATTTTGGGTTTTGCCAATTACATTATATCATGTATCCACAATTACTGTATCATACAGAATGGATAAATAACATGTTTATTGAATACACATACACACACACACACACACACGTACATATATGACAATGCCAAAAAAGATAGAACTTCTAATTTCATTGATGTTTCTAGTTTCCTGAAGAAGCTAGAAAGAATGGTATGGATATCATCGTTCTGAAAATATATATAAAGGTTGAAATTAATATAACTATTCAGAATTTTAAAACAATGAATAACTGTGATTTGGGCTTTATTTTATTTTTTTAAAAATGAGGAAGATTTTCATATTATGATGCTTTCATATGGTATCTCTCGTATGGGTGACAATATTGCCTTTTAATTTTTTCTCAAAATGTTATAGGGCAACAATAGATTGGCAATATGAGCTGCCTTTTAATTGTATTTTAATGGTAAACTTGTACATAATTATGGGATATTCTAACTTTTATGATTTTTTAAACAGCTCTCAGTTCCATCCCATAAAAGAGCTTCATGTAGAAATACTTTTTAGCAGCTTTTAAGTTTATTTCATCTTCTCTTCCCCAGGAGACGAGGTAAAATTATAGATTACATTTTCTGGAGATACTACTTCCATTGATATCTTCAAACATTTGGATAGACAATTTTATAATAACAGTGCTAACACTGAAAAGAAAAAGAGTAAGATTTTGTAATTTATAAATAATCCTTATGGGGATGTTATCATTTAACTCTGAAGATGTTATTTCTTACACTTTTCATTATTTTGGTTTCAGTCACTGCTTGCAGAATAGTAATCTCTTAGCATAATATGAAGTCAGCAGATCAAATGCAAGAAACAAAGCAAAACAAAAAGTCCAGAACAAAATCAAGGAGGCCTAAAGTTTAGCACACTATTTCACTCTTTTTAATCATACTCAGAAAGGGTTTTAGTGATCCCAAGAAACAGGAGTGAGATTAATCAAAATAGCTCAAAATGCTCAAAACTTAAGTTAGATATTCAGGAGACTTTAAATTCCCACCATTTTAAAAAGTGTTCTTTAAACATCAGTTTTGGGTACCTTGCTGTTCCTTGGGTTTGACTGAGGGTCAGTAGTACTGTATTTTCTTGCCATTTATCACACTTAAACATAGAGCATCCAGAATCAATAAACTACAAAGCAGAAGATTTAGAGAATCTGTCTTTCCAGAATAATAGTCATACTTTCCCAAACATGTTGTGTACAATTTTAGGGGACCTTTGGTATATATAACAGATGTTAAGCTTTTTGTTCCATTAAATTGTAGTCAGTTGTAATACTGGGTTCTTACTCCAGAGACAGGAATATGTAACTTCTATTTTCTTCAAATGAAAAATGGCTTTGGTCCTAAGTACCTATATCCAAATCTTATTTCAATATACTCTACATTAACAGCATGTTAGAGATAGGAATCCAGTATTATATTTACATCAATTAGTTATTTATCTCAATATTTACAGAGTGCTAGGCATTGTGCAAGTCAAATAATACATATTCACTTTCCTCAAAAAACTCAACACTAGCTAATGGGCGACCAGCATTGAAATAAAAAAATAAGAGCAATACAATTTTCTATGTGCAAGACAGACACAGTTCTACAGGGCTTGGGACAGAGGGCCTCTGAAGAAGAATGGAGAAAGTGAATGAGGAAAGTCTTTGGAGAGGAGGTGTGGCTGGAACTGAGTATTGAAGTAGGAGAAAGATTTGTTCAGATATGACTCTTCTTTGTTTTTTCATGACTGAATTCCAAGCATACATGCCTTCAAATACCTTATTGCAGATGACCTAGAAGGCTACATGTAAAGATAAGTACATTCTAACATTTGTATATTGTTGTTTCTCAAATTTTACAACTGTCATTACTTGCTGGGTAGGTTACTGATCTTTATTTTCATTTGCCTAGCATCTTCATTGATAATCCTGATCGATGTAGCTTTTACTTTTATCATCTCTAGTTTCTTATATATATATGTATATATAATGTATTTTTCTCTAATATTTAGCTCTAATATGAATATCTCTAGATTCTAATTTATTCTGTTTAGAGACTTTAGTTTCATCAAATATAAGCTGGCATAAAATTATATACCTGAGCCAATAGAAGAACTCAAGACTTTTATTTGCCTTAATATAAGATTTAAAAACCAATTCAAAAACAATTGTTTATATATGTGGGAAAATTCCTTTAAGTTTCTGTTGATAGGTGTTGGAATAGGTTTCCTAGTAAGATATTAAATGTGTCATCCAAATCTTTAGGTTAAACACTGATCTTGAATAAAATAGCAATAGTTCTACCTGGAGGTAGAGAGTCATGATAATATCAACTGAGAGCTTATGTTTGTGTGTGTATGTGTTGGTGTACTTGTGCACATGCTGGCTTTTATGTATAAAACGGTGATCATCAAAGGTAGTTGTCATCAAAAAGTCATAGATTATAAAAGCTAAAAGGGACACTTTATTTTAAAGATATGGAAACCTAGTCCGAGAAAAATAAGACAAGTTGCTTCAGACTGAGAGCAGAGCCCAGAACTTGGGCCTCTTGACTTCTCTTTGCAAATATATCGTTGTGCTTTCAAATTATAGATATACGGAATCATAGAACAGGAAGAAACTGTATGATCATCCACAGCTCATTGACAACCCCTCCTTCCCCTCCACACATATGCTGTCTCTCTTCCACTTACATTTGCGGGGAAATCTAGTTAGCATAAAAACACTGATCACTGTGGCTGGCTATGCTTTTTTTTGACAGATTGTGTCCTGTTACTGCTGCTTCCCCTCTTCCTTCATCATTCACATTATGACAGACATTTGAGCAGAGTCTCAGTAAAAACTTGTTTGGGAGTTGGTGCTTCTGATTCTCAGTGCAGCCTGCCAGCCTCATTGGGAAAAGGTGTTTAATATAGGCAGCGATTTTTTGTATTATGAACTGAAATAGAAAATGCTGCGATGGGTTCATTCAAGGGAGACCCAATATCTTATTTACAATGAAGAAATCAGGCAATTTTGGGGGGTAGAAGTGGAAGTATGACTCATACATATATTGGTATTTTCTTTTTATGAGATTTTGGTATGGCACTTAATGTTTTATGCTGAGAGGAGATGAAGGGTTTCTCATTTTCCTACAATTTCACTGAGAAAATCATACAGCAAGGACACAGAAGTTCATGCAACTGCCTTCCTTTATTAGTACCTATATCTTGTGTTTCTTTCCTTTCTTCCCTTCCTTGCTTCTCCTTTCCCTTTTGGTTTCTTTGTTAAGCCTTTTCTTCCTTCCCTTTATCCCTCCTTATAATTGATTTTCCTTCTTTGTGTTACTACTTTCTTTCCATGGTTCCTCCACCCTGTAGTGTGAAAGACAGAGTGGATATGGTAGTGGTTAAGAGCACAGGCTCTAAAGTCAGACTGCCTGGCTTTGAATCCTGTCTCTACTACTTACTGACTGAGTGACCTTGGATTGAATCACTGAACTTCAAGTTTCAATTTTTTATGTCTTATTGGATAATTTTCAATGAGAGTTGGGGAATAAGTGGGATATATGAAAGTGCTTAGTACAAAGCACATGTGTTGCTATCTTATAATATGCAGTCATGACTTTCATATGTGTGTGTGTGTGTATATATATGTATATGTATATAGAGTACATTTATGCCTATTCCGATATGTACATTTTCTGTAGAGAGCTTAGTCTTTCAATTACAATAAGCTATTGATATAGTGTAGCCATCTAATGCTAATGGAAAGGAGAATGGACTTGATTGTTCTAAACAAATTTTATAACTTATTTATCTTGGACTTTGAAGAAAGGTATGAGGAAATCAACCACAGAGATGTGTGCACACCGAAGAGATATTGACCACGCTGATTTTCTTTCCATGCTCCTTGGCTAAGACTCCTACGTAAGTGCCATTGTTGCTAGAAGTTTGAAGCTTTTGTGAGGTTTTAGTTTTTGTGATTTTATTTTATATCTTTTTTCAGATATTTAATTAAATTTAATATATATTTGCAATTTATAACACAATATAAATCATCATGATAAATCAAAAGATATATTGTCTGGTCCGTGGTCTCTTGGAGCTGCCAAGGCTCCTAGCTGCTGGGAAAGTTGACGTATATGCAATTTGGAACATAAGGCAGTGTTTATTGATGCCATTGATCTTTGTAATGGGCTACATGATTGAACCTTTTTTATTTCTTCATCTTAGTCTTTGATAATGACTTCACATCTGTAGTTATCTCTTTATATTGGTTGAGCTGCTTTTTGCTGCCTGCAGTATTCTAGACATTTTATAATTAGAGATAAAGCTTGGAATTTCCTATGCAACATGTTTTGTATTCAGCCTGCTTTCTTCTTCCCACAGTTTTGGTCTGTTTTTGTTTGTTTGTTTTCTGTAGGTAAAAATACATAGGAAACACAATATCATTTGATAAAGTATAAAATATGCATATTTAGGAGAGAATACATAAAAAGGCTTATGAACTCTTGATTACTGTCCTTTAGTTTATAATTCACTTATTTTCTTTTTTTATTATACTTAATTTCTGGGATACATGTGTAGAATGTGCAGGTTTGCTACATAGGTATAAACATGCCATGGTGGTTTGCTGCACCCATCAACCCATCATCTACATTAGGTATTTCTCCTAATGCTATCCCTCCCCTAGTCCCCCACCCACCAACAGGCCCTGGTGTGTGATGTTCCCCTCCCTGTGTCCATGTTTTCTCATTGTTCAACTCCCACTTATGAGTGAGAGAACATGCGGTGTTTGGTTTTCTGTTCCTGTGTTAGTTTGCTGAGAATGATGGTTTCCAGCTTCTTTCATGTCCCCGCAAAGGACATGAACTCATCCTTTTTATGGCTGCATAGTATTCCATGATGTATATGCTGCATTTTCTTTATCCAGTCTATCATTGATGGGCATTTGGGTTGGTTCCAAGGCTTTGCTACTGTAAACAGTTCTGCAATAAACATACCTGTGCATGTGTCTTTACAGTAGAATGATTTATAATTCTTTGGGTATATAAATCCCAGTAATGGGATTGCTGGGTCAAATGGGATATCCGGTTCTAGATCCTTGAGGAATCGCCACACTGTCTTCCACAATGGTTGAATTAATTTACACTCCCATTAACAGTGTAAAAGCATTCCTATTTCTCCACATCCTCTCCAGCATCTGTTGTCTCCAGACATTTTAATGATTGCCATTCTAACTGGCATGAGGTGGTATCTCATTGTGGTTTTGATTTGCATTTGTCTTATGACCAGTGATGATGAGCTTTTTTTATATGTTTGTTGGCCGCATAAATGTCTCCTTTTGAGAAGTGTCTCTTCATATCCTTTGCCCACTTTTTAATGGGGTTCTTTGTTTTTTACTTGTAAATATGTTTAAGTTCCTTGTAGATTCTGGATATTAGACCTTTGTCAGATGGATAGATGGCAAAAATGTTCTCCCATTCTGTAGGTTGTCTGTTCACTCTGATGATAATTTCTTTGGCTGTGCAGGAGCTCTTTAATTTGATTAGATCCCATTTGTCAATTTTGGCTTTTGTGGCCATTGCTTTTGGTGTTTTAGTCATTAAGTATTTGGCCAGGCCTATGTCCAGAATGGTATTGCCTAGGTTTTCTTCTAGGGGTTTTGTGGTTTTAGGTGTTATATTTAAGTCTTTAATCCATCTTAAGTTAATTTTTGTATAAGGTTTAAGGAGAAGGGGTCCAGTTTCAGTTTCCTGCATATGGTTAGCCAGTTTCCCCAACACCATTTATTAAATAGGGAATCCTTTCCCCATTGCTTGTTTTTGTCAGGTTTGTCAAAGATCAGATGTTTGTAGATGTGTGGTATTATTTCTGAGGTCTACATTCTGTTCCATTGGTCTATATCTCTGTTTTGGTACCAGTACCATGCTGTTTTGGTTACAGTAGCCTTGTAGAATAGTTTGAAGTCAGGTACCGTGATGCCTCCAGCTTTGTTCTTTTTGCTTAGGATTGTCTTGGCTATATGGGCTCTCTTTTGGTTCCATATGAAATTTAAAGTAGTTTTTTTCTAATTCTGTGAAGAAAGTCAATGGTAGCTTGATGGGGATAGCGTTGAATCCATAAATTGCTTTGGGTAGTACGGGCATTTTCATGATACTTTTAATCCATGAACATGGAATGTTTTTCCATTTGTTTGTGTCCTCTCTTATTTCCTTGAGCAGTGGTTTGTAATTCTCCTTGAAGAGGTACTTCACATGCTTTGTAATTTGTATTCCTAGGTATTTTATTCTCTTTGTAGCAATTGTGAATGGGAGTTTGCTCATGATTTGGCTCTCTGTTTGTCTATTACTGGTGTATAGGAATGCTTGTGATTTTTGCACATTGATTTTGTATCCTGAGACTTTGCTGAAGTTGCTTATCAGCTTAAGGAGATTTGGGGCTGAGATGATGGGGTTTTCTAAATATACAATCATGTCATCTGCAAACAGAGACAATTTGACTTCCTCTCTTTCTATCTGATTGCTCTGGCCAGAACTTCCAATACTGTGTTGAATAGGAGTGGTGAGAGAGGGCATCCTTGTCTTGTACCTGTTTTCAAAGAGAAAGCTTCCAGCTTTTGCCCATTGAGTATGATATTGGCTGTGGGTTTGTCATAAATAGTTCTTACTATTTTGAGATATGTTTCATCAATACCTAGTTATTGAGAGTTTTTAGCATGAAGGGCTATTGAACTTTATCAAAAGCCTTTTCTGCATAACTATTGAGATAATCATGTGGTTTTTGTCATTGGTTCTGTTTATGTGATGGATTATGTGTAATGATTTGCGTATGTTGAACCAGCCTTGCATCCCAGAGATGAAGCCAACCTGATTGTGGTGTACCAGCTTTTTGATGTGCTGCTGGATTCTGTTTGCTAGTATTTTATTCAGGATTTTTGCATATATATTTATCAGGGATATTGACCTGAAATTTTTTTGTTGTCGTGTCTCTGCCAGGATTTGGTTTCAAGATGATACTGGCTTCATATAATGAGTTAGGGAGGACTCCCTCTTTTTATTGATTGGAGTAGTTTCAGAAGGAAGGGTACCAGCTCCTCTTTGTACCTCTGGTAGAATTCGGTTGTCTGTCTGGTCATGGGCCTTTTTTGGTTGGTAAGCTATTAATTACTGCCTCAATTTCAGAACTTGTTACTGGTCTATTTAGGGATTCAATTTCTTTCTGGTTTAGTCTTGAAAGGGTGTATGTGTCCAGGAATTTATCCATTTCTTCTAGATTTTCTAGTTTATTTGCATAGAGCTGTTCATAGTATACTCTGATAGTAATTTGTATTTCTGTGACATCAGTGGTGATATCCTCTTTATCATTTTTTATTGCGTCTATTTGATTCTTCTCTCTTTTCTTCTTTATTAGTCTGGCTAGTGGTCTTTTTTGTTAATCTTTTCAAAAAACCAGCTCCTGGATTCCTTGATTTTTGAAGGGTTTTTGTGTCTCTGTCTCCTTCAGTTCTGCTCTGGTCTTAGTTGTTTCTTGTCTTCTGTTAGCTTTTGAATTTGTTTGCTTTTGCTTCTTTAGTTCTTTTAATTGTGATGTTAAGGTGTCAATTTTAGATCATTCCTGCTTTCTCCTATGGGCATTTGGTCCTATAAATTTCCCTGTAAACACTACTTATCTTTGTCCCAGGGATTCTGGTACATTGTGTCTTTGTTCTCACTGGTTTCAAAGAACTTATTTATTTCTGCCTTAATTTCATTATTTACCCAGTAGTCATTCAGGAGCAGGTTGTTCAGTTTCCATGTAGTTGTGCGGTTTTGAGTGAGTTTCTTGATCCTGAGTTCTAATTTGCAATGTGGTCTGAGAGACTATTTGTTATGATTTCTGTTCTTTTGCATTTGCTGAGGAGTGTTTTACTTCCAATTATGTGGTCAATTTTAGAATTAGTGCGACGAGATGTGGAGAAGAATGTATGTTCTGTTGATTTAGGGTGGAGAGTTCTGTAGATGTCTATTAAGTCTACTTAGTCCGGAGCTGAGATCAAGTCCTGAATATCCTTGATAATTTTCTGTCTCGATTATCTGTCTAATATTGACAGTGGGGTGTTAAAGTCTCCCAATATTATTGTGTGGGAGTCTAAGTCTCTTTGTAGTTCTCTACAAACTTGCTTTATGAATCTGGGTGTTTCTGTATTGGGTATATATATATATAGGATAGTTAGTTCTTCGTGTTGCATTGATCCCTTTACCATTATGTAATGCCCTTCTTTGTCTTTTTTTTTTCTTTGTCTTTGTTGGTTTAAAGTCTGTTTTATCAGAGACTAGGATGGCAACCTCTGCTTTTTTTTTTTTTTTTTTTGGCTTTCCATTTGCTTGGTAAATATTCCTCCATCCCTTTGTTTTGAGCCTATGTGTGTCTTTGCACATGAGATTGGTCTCCTGAATACAGCACACCAGTGGGTCTTACCTCTTTATCCAGTTTGCCAGTCTGTGTCTTTTAATTGGGGCATTTAGCCCATTTACATTGAAGGTTAATAATGTTATGTGTAAATTTGATCCTGTCATTATGATGCTAGCTGGTTATTTTGACCGTTAGTTGATGCGGTTTCTTCATAGTGTTGATGGTCTTTACAGTTTGGTATGTTTTTGCAGTGGCTAGTATCGGCTGTTCCTTTCCAAATTTAGTGTTTCTTTCAGGAGCTCTTGTAAGGCAGGCCTGGTGGTAACAGAATCTCTCAGGATTGGGTTGTCTGTAAAGGATTTTATTTCTCCTTCACCTTTGAAGCTTAGTTTGGCTGGATATGAAATTCTGGGTTGAAAATTCTTTTCTTTAAGAGTGGCCCCCTCTCTCTTCAGTCTTGTAGGGTTTCTGCAGAGAGATCTGCTGTTAGTCTGATGTGCTTCCCTTTGCGAATAACCCGAGCTTTCTCTCTGGCTGCCCTTAACATTTTTTCCTTCATTTCAACCTTGGTCTGATGATTATGTGTGTTGGGGTTGCTCTTCTCAAGGAGTATCTTTGTGGTGTTCTCTGTATTTCCTGAATTTGAATGTTGGCCTATTTTGCTAGGTTGGGGATGTTCTGCTGGATAATATCCTGAAGAGTGTTTTCCAACTTGGTTCCATTCTCCCATCACTTTCAGGTATACCAATCAAACAAAAGTTTGGTCTTTTCACATAGTCCCATATTTCTTGGAGACTTTGTTCATTCCCTTTCATTCTTTTTTCTCTAATCTTGTCTTCACCCTTTATTTCACTAAATTGATCTTCAATCTCTGATATCCTTTCTTACACTTGATTGATTTGGCTATTGATACTTGTGTATGCTTCATGAAGTTCTTGTGCTGGGTTTTTCAGCTCCCTTAGGTCGTTTGTGTTCTTCTCTAAACTGGTTATTCTAGTTAGCAGACTAGAACCTTTTTTCAATGTTCTTACCTTCTCTGCATTGGGTTAGAACATGCTCCTTTAGCTCGGAGGCATTTGCTGTTACCCACATTCTGAAGTCTACTTCTGTCAATTTGTCAAATTCATTCTCCATCCAGTTTTGTTCCCTTGCTGGTGAGGAGTTGTGATCTTTTGAAGGAGAAGAGGCATTCTGATTTTTGTAATTTTAAGCCTTTTTGCACTGGTTTCTCCCCATCTTCATGGATTTATCTACCTTTGGCCTTTGATGATGGTGACCCTTGGACGGGGTGTCTGACTGGACGTCCTTTTTGTTGATGTTGATGCTACGCCTTTCTGTTTGTTAGTTTTCCTTCTAACAGGCCCTTCCGCTGCAGGTCTGCTGGAGTTTGCTGGATGTCCACTCCAGACCCTGTTTGCCTTGGTATCACCAACAGAGGCTGTAGAACAGCAAAGATTGCTGCCTGTTCTTTCCTCTGGAAACTGTCCCAGAGGGGCACCTGCCAGATGCCAGCTGGGTCTCTCCTGTATGAGGTGTCTGTCAACCCCTGCTAGAAAGTGTCTCCCAGTTAGGAGGCACTGGAGTCAGGGACCCATTTGAGAAGGCAGTCTGTCCCTTAGCAGAGCTCAAGCACTGTTCTGGGAGATCCACTGCTCTCTTCAGAGCCAGCAGGCGGGAATATTTAAGTCTGCTAAAGCAGCACCCACAGCCACCTCTTCCTCCAGGTGCTCTGTCCCACGGAGATGGGAATTTTGTCTATAAGCCCCTAACTCGGGCTGCTGCCTTTCTTTCAGAAATGCCCTGCCCAGAGAGGAGGATTCTAGAGAGGCAGTCTGACTACAGTGGCTTTGTGGAGCTGCGGTGGGCTCTGCCCAGTTTGAACTTCTTGGTGGCTTTATTTACACTGTGAGGAGAAAACTACCTACTCAAGCCTCAGTAATGGCAGACGCCTCTCCCCTCACCACGCTCAAGTGTCCCAGGTCCACTTCAGACTGCTGTGCTGGCAGCAAGAAATTTAAGCCAGTGTATCTTATCTTGCTGGGTTCCGTAGGGGTGGGATCCGCTGAGCTAGACCACTTGACTCCTTGGTTTCAACCCCTTTTCCACAGTTGTGAACGATTCTGTCTCACTGGCCTTCCAGGTGCCACTGTGGTATGTAAAAAAGAAAATCCTGCAGCTAGCTCGGTGTCTGCCCAAACAGCCACTCACTTTTGTGTTTGAAACCCAGGACCCTGGTGGTGCAGGAACCCAAGGGAATCTCCTGGTCTGCAGGTTGCAAAGACTGTGGGCAAAGTGTAGTATCTGGACTAGAATGCACCATTCCTCACAGCACAGTCCCTCACGGCTTCCTTTGGCTAAAGGAGGGAGTTCCCCAACCCCTTGAACTTCCTGGGTAAGGTGATGCCCAACCGTGCTTCAGCTCGCACTCTGTGGGCTGCACCCACTGTCTAACCAGTCCTAATGAGAATGAGATGAGCTGGGTATCTCAGTTAGAAATGCAGAAATCACCTGCCTTCTGCATTGGTCTTGCTGGGAGCTGCAAACCGGAGCTGTTCCTATTCAGCCATCTTGCCAACCACTATAATTCACTTATTTTCAAATGTTGCCATTAGAATTGTATACCATATTACAAGTTTCAAACACTATCCTGCCAGGGCACAAAAGAGTTCCTAGTTGTCTAAAAGAATTAGCTATTGTTTCATCTGTGTATGGCTTGGTCTCAGAGGGTGATTGAGACATGACAAGAAATGATTTTTTTTTTTCTCAAGAGAAACGGAGGCTCTGGACAATAGAGTCATAACAATGACATGTAGAACATACATAGAGAATTCTATGAAGAAATCTGCCAAGCCATGACTATCAACCACAATTTTCAACTTTCAACAGTGAGATGAATATACTGTCCGTATATCTAATAATCCAAAGCCTTATTTATGAACATATTACTTCTCAAAATAAAAATTTGGAGTAGTGATTTAATGATGGATATTTTTTATAAGAACTATAATAGCAGTTAAATTATAAAACTGAAGTTACTAATATTACTCAGTGAGCCTTTCTTAAGCTTTTATTTTAATCAGCTAAAATACTAAAACACTTACTTTAATCAGGTAAAGTATTCAACTTAGAGTGAGAAGAGTTTTGTTTTCAACACAGTTATGAAAGAATTCAGGCTCACTTAATCATAAATAAAAATCTTAAAGAATAAATCATTGTTTAAAATATTACCTCATTGAGTTTTCCAGTAAATGGAGCAAGAATTAACATTTAGGGTAATAATGTCTGTTTTTAATTATCTGACAGAATACTTAGGGAATGGACATAGGCAGTGAAGAAAAGTAGTTCATTGTATTTGTAACATTAGTTTTGACTGTGCGTACACCTAATATTAACTATATGTATAGTACACAATTGGTCATTTTATTTTTAAAATATTACCTCATATCAATAATCCCAATTTAAATGGTTAAGAACATGGAAATAATTTCCATGAAGTATGCATTTCTGAGTAATGGTTGTATATAACCAAAATGAAAGCTAATTAATTCATTTGGTCAAACTTACGGTGCAATAAAGCACAGACTGTAGACATATACAACTTTAACTAGGACAATGTTATTCTACATCTACAAGTGGAATTTCCACCCAACCTGGAGGCTCATTAGCATTTACCTTTTATTCAAAAGGAAGACTGGTGAGAGAGTAGAGGCAGATAATCACAGCATCACACTCTGCTAGAAAAGCAAGCTACAGCTCCCAGCTGGTGATGTGTCAACACTCTGGTCTTTCTACACAACAGCACACTTGTAACAAAAAAGAGGCTTTGCTTTTTCTGTCTGATGAGCTGTAAATCTTCACATTAGAAAAACTCAGAAAAGAATTTTGCTTAGACTCTAATAAAATATGAAAATTGTGGGTGATGGGAGCTACACATAGATAAATTAGTCCAGTATTCTTCTACTTGTGAAATTTAAAGAACTTCATTGTAAGAAATAAAGATAATTGGGAAAATTGAAAAGGAAGTGTTTCCAGTTTGATAGAGTGAATATGGCATTCAAAATATATTTCTAAATGAATGATAAAAATAAAATACTTGCAATATTATCAGAATTTATTTCCACAATAAATATGTTCAGGAATGTTAAGTGGGGAAGCCTGGGCAGCCATTGTGCTGTAACTGGGTCTGTTTATTTTTTGCTGTTCCAAAGAGAAAGAAAGGAAACTTAGCACAATAGCAGAATTTCCTAATGGTGGCTATTACCATTTTACCACTGAGGAAAGGACATCTATGGGTCTTTGAAAAGCTAGAAAACATCTTGAATATCAGAAATTATAAAGAACACTACCTGGTATAGATTAAACTAAAGACATGGCATTATATGGTGTCAAGGCCACAGACGTCGTTGGGTCCTAAGAAGCTTGTCATATATATCTATATTCTTTAATGAATTTAACCAGCAAGCAATACAATGGAGCCACCTAAATTTTTCCCAAATCTTCAAAATTATGGTGACATAAATATATAACTTAGACAATATTTCATTTTTGATATAAAATTTTATTTTTTATCAGTTTGATAATATACATGGGGCTAAAAAATGTAGTTGTGTTAAAATCTTTTAGGGTTGCTTAGGAAATCACTTTAAAAATAAAAAGTGTCAGAATAAAAGTTGTCTGCTTATGTTCCATATTTCAGAACTACTGTTGATTTCTTTAGCTAAGCAATATTGCACATAAATAGGTTAGGAATTATAAACTTTCAGATGTGCTACCTGTCTGCTTTCAAAACACTCCTTTAGGTAATGTATTAATTATTTTTGGAATCAGCTGTCTTCTCTGCTTCAGCAAAAACTCTACCAGGGCAGACAGCACAGCACTTTCCCTCTTGTTTGTTTTGAATTTGTATGACTTAGCACAGTGACTGACACATAAATATTAATAAAACCAATGAATGAGGAAAGCAATGAATATGTAAACAAATGGGCCCAGACTAAAAAGTAAGTTATATGTATCAGTGAGAGTCAATAATAAATTAATGAAATAATCTTTTATTTGAAACTGAAACAAATTAAGGGAAATTTATGAACCTTAAATCTTTTTGTAAAGATCTAGTACCAATAAGATAAAAAAAGCAATGCTTATCCTTTTTTCCATTGAAATGTTATGTTCAAATGAGTTTTGTTTCTGTACTTTACACATCAGTTAAAGCTGAATTCATAGGTTCTGAGCATTTTAACATATTGTATTGCATATATTCTTCCCTAATGCCCCAAACTTCAAGATTATATAATGGCTTACTCTCGTCCTGTCCCTACCCACCAGATAGTATTATCCACATACATTCTCACATAGTTTTGTGCTGTGATGAAAAACCATATGTGTATCCTATTCCTAAGTGAATTAACCTGGCATGCAGGTAACTGAAGTGCATGTGATCTGGTCTCTGCTGACATATCACAATGCCCTCCCCCCTCCTTGCAACCACGGATGATGGTAACGTTTGTTATAAGATAACATGTTTTAAAATAGTACACACTTCAGATTTCAGATTTTATATGTATTTTGTGTTTTTCCTCCCTCTACCCCTTTCCAAAGTTATGAATGAAATTCTAGGACCATTTATAAACAAAGCACAATTTAGTCCGAGTAAACCAATGGACCCTGAAGTGTCCAAGTCAGAGTTTATTTGCTGAATTTAATTCATTCTCACAGAGGTAGGCAACCCAGGCCTGTGAGGACACGAGGATAACCAGGCAACAAAGTGCCTTAGTCAGGCCTGTGTTTACCTTTTGGTAACAGGACAACATTGACTTCAGTGTCAGGGCATAAAGGAGACTCAGGACTTGTTAATTTTTTTTCCCATAATTCTGTGAACTTTGTGAATCCCCTAATGTTCTTTTAACAAGAGTTTGGAGACATGAGTTTATGTGCCTTCTTGGATATATTCATGGGAGTTTGCAGAGAAAGTTGAATAAATTATTATATTAATGGCCTGTGTAAATTCACCAACACCTTTTCACTATCTCATCAATCATCCTGTTTGAGTTATTGTGATTCACTCTGCTAATGAGATCACATCCTTTTTTCCTGATACAGGAATTATTGTATACCAGGGGACTGGATTTTAAACAAAGCGTTCTCCTTAGAATAACTTGAACAATGGATTGGTGGGTCCTAACACTATTATGTGTGTGTAGTTGTACGAGTGTGTCTGCATGAGCTTTAGGACATTATTTGAGATATTTTAAGCCATGTGTACCTCATGAACTTGTAGCTGATTTCTCACAGTTGTTTTAAAAGATTTTCTCAGAAAACCTACAGTAAAATCCATCAGGTTCACATGAATATACTAATTTGTGTCATATCAACCCAAAATGAATATGATCTTCCAAGTAGTGATGAAGGATGATAACTATAATATTTCCAGCCAAATTTATTTTGAAACATCACTCAGTGTTTTACATGTTTAGTGGCTGTTAAATTCTATATGTCTAAGAAAACTGTGAAGAGCATAATTAACTTATTTAGTTGTTGTGTATCGTTTAAAACCACAGTTTGAATCTGCTGGGAATGTTATAGTGGCACTAGTAATAAAGGAATGGCAAGGATGTTAAGACTTTCTCATGCTAAGACCCGAGCTTGGTATTGAGTTTTTAGGAGGGGCCCGCATGACATCTCTAATTGCTTTGGCAATCCAATTGTTGAGAAAAGTAAGTGAGCCCATAGGGTGCCTTCCAAACAATTAACTTGGTCATTTGATATAATGTTGCACTCTCCCTATTTGGAAGGAGGGGCGGCCAGCCTCACCTCTACCATTGAAGATTAACCCACTGCAAATTTTCAAAAATCTAATATCTAATTTATTACGCAGACTATCATTTGGGTTTCATAATCCTTAAGTATCTCGAAGTTTTATTATTATTTTAGATTTTTAAATAAGACTCAGCCTAACTTGATGGAAGGAAAAGGGGGTCTAGAAGCACGCAGAGTTTGGCCCTTGGTTCTCAAAGTGACTCGCCATATGAACATGGGCAAGTTATTTAACTTCTTTGAGCCTTTTGAATTTTCATCTGTAAAACAGAGATAAAAATGCCTTCCTCAGAGGGTGAAAATAAGGATTAAGTACAATAATGAATGCAAAATACCTGGCAGAGGACCTACCTTGATGTTCTATTCTCAACATTGATATTTAATCAGTATACACAAGTATGCACTTTTTTCTTTTTTTTTTTTTTTTGAGACAGAGTCTCACTCTGTTGCCCAAGCTGGAGTGTAGTGGTGCCATCTCAGCTCACTGCAACCTCCACCTCCTGGGTTCAAGCAAGTCTCCTGCCTCAGCCTCCCGAGTAGCTGGGACTACAGGCATACGCCACCATGCCCAGCTAATTTTTGTATTTTTAGTAGAGATGGGGTTTTGCCATGTTGGCCAGGCTGGTCTCGAACTCCTGACTTCAGGTGATCCTCCTGCCTCAGCCTCCCAAAGTGCTGGGATTTTTGTATTTTTAGTAGAGACGGGGTTTTGCCATGTTGGCCAGGCTGGTCTCGAACTCCTGACTTCAGGTGATCCTCCTGCCTCAGCCTCCCAAAGTGCTGGGATTACAGGTGTGAGTCACTGCACCCGGCTGTATGCACCTTTTGCCTGGATAGTCTTCCAGGCTACCATGTGGATCTCTCTCACACAGTAGAGGGAGAGTTGTGCAGCATTGAGGGCTTCAGAACTGTGTCTGGTCTATTCTGATTGCTCAGTGCGCCTGAGCACAAGTTTTTAAACATTTTGAATCTCACCCATAGTAATTCTCATCTTGCAGAGAGCATTGTGGCTATATAATGTGGGTAAAGTACCTAGTGTAATGAATAACGTATGGAAATGATAAACATCATAAGTTGTATTACTGTCTGTGGTAGTCTGAATAATGGTCCTGAAAAGATGTCTGAGTCCTAATTTCTGGAACCTGTGAATATGTAACCTTATATGTCAAAAGGAACTTTGCAGATGTGGTTAATTTAAGGATTTTGAGATGGGGGGATTTTCCTTGATGATCCAGGCAGGCCCGAAATGTAATTATAAAGAGACCTTTTAAGAGAGAGGCATGAAGGTCAAAGGCAGAAGAAGGCAATGTGACAATGGAAGTAGAAATTGGTGTGAAGCCGCAAGCCAAGGCATGCAATGCTGAAAGCCTCTAGAAGCTGGAAGAAGAAAGGGATGAATACACCACTGGCATCTCCAGAAGCAATTAATCCCACTGACATCCTGATTTTAGCTTAGCTCTGTAAGACTAATTCAGGGCTTCTGACTTATTTGTGGTGTTTTAAACCACTCAGTTTGTGTTAATTTGTTGTAAGGGCAATGGGAAATGAATACACTTCCCATCCATAACCCCTGTCTCTAGCTATGTTGAAGTCTTTACCATCCCCCAAATCTGACTTTTACTTGCATGCTTCTTGCCTTTACACATATGCTTTTCCTCCCTGTTTCTTCCTATCTCCCACATCACTGCCTTTCTCACATCTTCTCTACTCAGGAAATCCCTACTTATCCTCTGAGAGGGAGGACCAGATCATCTCAGATATACTTTGCTAGCTAAGAAAAGAGTCCTGAGACTGCTTTGAAATCTTGTGGTCCTTTATCCATAGCTCATGAAAATAACTCTGAGCTAGCAGTGTATATTATTTTTATTTCATCCTGGAACTATGTCTTAGCAATATTTTTATTGGAGAAAAAACTGAGAGCAAACTCTCTGTTTCCCACATTCCTATTGCCAAATTTCTCTGTGTGATTTACTTTCACTGCACTGATTCTAGAAATTGTATTGACAACTGTGTTCTAAGATGACCCTTTGATTCATCCAGATGGTGTGAAAATGTTCCTCTTCAAAAACCCCACACTGCTTTTCAACATCCTAATGGGTAGAATCTCTAAATCTTTAGGGTGTCAAGAAAAGCAAAGGGCATATTTACACTTCAGTTGGGTGAAATTAATTAACATGGAAGTTAATATTTACAATTAATGGCGATTACCTGACTTCAATAGTGAGATTGTGTAGCTACTTTGTATCATTCACTCTTTTTTTTGTTGTTGTTTTTGAAATTGTGGCAAAAAATGGATAAAATAAAATTCACCCTTTTAAAACATTTTTTGAATTCCTGGAGTATAAAAGCAGTAGGATAACCAGTGGTAGGATCCTTCTTGCTGAACAATCAATATTATCTTTTGAAAAGAGGTTTGAATATCTTTTCTTTGAAAATCCTGGTGCAAAACTTCACACCCTGATCATTTAGGAGGTAGTTATCAGACACTGGAGATGAAATACTGGGGATTTTGGGTTCTGGTTCTCAGTATACAACCAAAGGTAGAATTTTGACATTGAGAATAAATGCCACTCGTTTCTTATGGAAAATTTGTAGTTTACTGAACAACAGCACAAATGAAAGGTGAGATACTTTACCGGTAATATTGTAGGTCTCCGTGAGTAAAAACTCAGTTAAAAGTATATTGAGGGGGGACACTGTGTGTAGATAGACTTGGACATGATCTCTAATCACAAATGGTACTTTTAGAAGGGCCAGATTCTTGATACAGAGACATTTTATTTGGTGGCAATAACCATGGCTTGTCCATAGAATGATGCCATATTATTCTTCTGACCTAACTGCAAAGAGATAAAGATTCTGCAAGAACTGCAGTTCTTCAAAGTATGCAATATGGATTTCCAAGATGAATGTAGTTTCTCTCTCTGAGGAATTCTGAACAGTGATAAAGTTTCACAAGTTTATGCATATCTTTTGTTTTACATCCTTCCCTAAAAGAACTTGTGGTAATGAACAAAGGGGAAGAAATAACATTTTTTAATAACTGTGGAAAGCTCTATAGTAAGTGCTTCACATGTTATCTCATTTAATTCTTACAACTACCTTATCTAGTAAATTATCTCCCATTTGACACTTTAAGGAAGCAGCTAAGAGATGTTTCATAACTTGCCTAGAAAAAGTAGGATTTGAATGCAGGATTGTATTATTCCAAAGCTCACAATGTGCTTTACACAACATCAAAGTAACATATTGTAGGAATGAGTACCTTTCCCGTTTGAAACAAATGAGTCCTGGAAACTCTTACCCTGTTTAGTTATGGGATGGCTGAGAAAATAGAAGGTGTTGAGATCATGAAAGAGAGAAGTTAACAAAGAGCATTGTAATCCAGAAATAATAACACAATAGACAAGTAGAAATTGTATGGCTAATTTTACCAAACTGAATAGCTTGAACTATTCAGTGTGACTATACACATTGATCAAATTAAATGAGTATACCATAGTCTAAAGAGGACTAGATTTATATTCTATCCAAGAAGTCATTAATTATCTTGGTTACTATCTTCATCATGGTTATCATTTTTCTTAGACATAGCCTAATCTATAAGATTTTACTGTATTTCCCTGAATTACTAAATTCTTCTATTTTTGCAGTTTTACTAAATACTTCAGAAGCTTTACTAATTAAAAAGGTAATTTATAATATTTATCACTAACCAGTTGATAGCAAAACGCTTCCTTATAGCTTCTCAAGATAATAGCTAGAAAACAAAGCTTTTAATTATTCTTATAATTTGCTTCAACTTCACTGATAGTCTGTTGTATATTTTCTGCATATGTAATTACAGCAGGTTTTGACCATTTTCTCTGAGTTAAATAATTCCAGTTACTTTAACCTGCCATTGTTTCTCTTTCTCTCTTATTTCTTTCTCCCTCCCTCCGTCTCTCTTTCTCTTGTTATAAGATATATTATTTGTCTAATTTTAATGGATATTCCAGCAGTTAAATATTCTTATTGTAAATTTCTGGCAATTTTTAAATGTGGAATTCCAGTAAAAAGCTTTTGGTTTGGCAGTAGGTAGAAAGATAGATTGAAATTTATGTAAACATATTGTTCTTCATCAGGCAGGGCTAGCTGACTGACATCTGCCTTGGTTTGGATTCAAATACAGATTTAAAGGGAGGCTATACATGGAAATTATCCCCGGGCTCCTCCCTGCTGCTTTTCCCAATTTCTGCAGCAGCCTGCATGCTTGTATTTAGGATTCACCAATTGTTTTGGCTCTTATATGTGCTTGGCTTTTGTTTTGATTTACTCTACAATGGCAGGATGTGCTGGGAACTGATGTGATGAAGTAAAGGAAAGCAAATAGCCTTTGTCATGTTTAATTTCCTTTAAAATCTATTTGCCAGTGAAAGGCCTTTAAATTTTTTCTTTATAATTAAATGTTTGTTAAAGCAAAAGGCCTCTTCTTGTATCTATAGAATAAATCAGAGTTTCTTTAATCATAGGTGGTTAATCCTCACTACTCCTTTACCCAAATAAATTTCATAAGATGCTAAAGATGTGAAGGAAAATTCTTATCTCTGACTAGAAGAAAATATTTTTTTCACAGATAAGATGTGAAGGGTTCTGAGTTGTCCACCACTCTTTTGGGTTCTACATTATTCTATATCCATTTTCAACAAAAGCATAAGTTATGGGAACGTTGTATTAAAATAACATTAAAGTCCATACCATGTCCCTGGATCAGAAGTCTCCAAATCATAAAAATTGCAGTGCTCCATCAATTGATCTGTAGATTTGATATAATTTAAGTCAAAATACTGACTTGTTTATTTTTGGGGGACTTGCCAGTCTGGGTCTAAAACTTCCATAGAAAGGCAAAAATTAATAGTCCACTCATTCGTGAAGAACAAGGGAGGTAGATTTTCCTTACCAGGTAGCGTGAGTTTTAAAATTCATTTATTTATTTATTTTTAAACATTTATTTTAGGTTTGGGGTATATGTGCAGTTTTGTTATAAAGGTAAACTAGTGTCACAAAAGCATTGAATTTTATGCCATATTATCTATGGTTGAAATATAATGGAGAGCGAGTTTATTTTAAAACCATGTGTCTGTTTAAGGTTTGATTTATGCTGACTTCAGGATGTGACGAGTTTTAGAAATTTGAGTATAGGAATGAATGTTCTATTGAAAGTATCGAGTTTATAGCTTTCAGCTCTACTGATCATGGATATTAACCAACTCTTTAAGCAGTGTTTGACTCATGGCCATCAGGGTAAAGTCTGTGTAATTAGGGCTTTAGGACATTGGAATTAGTGAAACCAATTGCTTCTAAATTCTATCCACTGCTTTAACCCAGCACTTTAGGCATCAACGGGTGATGATGGGAATGATTCTGTAACTTGCATTTATGGTCTAAGAGTTCACTGGTGTATATACCTGAGTTAATTGGGGATTTTAGGTAGCCAAAATTAGAAAATAGAATGCACAGTATGAGAAATGCGCACATCTCTCAGGATGGGGGATGCTGGGGCCTCCATACCATCAACTAGCACTTACACAACTCACTCCATTTGCCACATCATCACCATCACCAACTAGCACTTGACCTCCATCCTAACTTCAACAATCACCTTCTGTCTGCCTAATTGATGCTATAGAAGAACAACAGAGACCCAGAAGGGCAAGAGGGTGGTGGTGACAAGTGGTGGATGATGAAAGATTACTTACTGGTGTAAACCTTGTAAACCTTGAAAATTTGAGACAAGTCTTAGTTAATTTGGAAAGCTTATTTTGCCAAGACAGCGTTGAGGATGCGCACCCCTAACACAGCCTCAGGAAGTCCTGACAACATATACCCAAGGTGGCCAGGGTACAGCTTAGTTTTATACATTTTGGGGAGACATGAGACATCAATCAATGTAGGTAAGAAGTACATTGATTCAGTCTGGAAAGGCGGGACAACTTGAAGCAAAGGCAGGAAGACTGGAAGCGGGAAGTGGGCTTCCAAGTCACAGGTAAGAGAGATGAACAGTTGCATTATTTTGAGTTTCTGATTAGCGTTTTTAAAGGAGGCAATCAGATATGCATCTATCTCAGTGAGCAGAGGGGTGACTTTGAATAGAATGGGAGGCAAGTTGGCCCTAAACAGTTCCCAGCTTGGCTTTTCCCTTTAGCTTAGTGATTTGGGGGCCCCAATATTTATTTTCTTTTCACACTGAGTACAATGTACATGATTTGAGTGATGGATACCCTAAAAGCTCTGATGTCTCCACTGTGCAATCTATGCATGTAACAAAATTATACTTGTACCCCATAAATTTGTACAAATAAAAATAAGTAACAAAAACAAAACAAAAATAACAATGGTCCTAGCCATAAAGCAATTTTTATTTTAGCGGGGAGGACAGAAATGTATCTAACCAATTATACTGGAAAGTGGAATGAGCTCAATATACTAAAGCAGAATTATTGTGCATCATAAATGCTTAAGAGGAGGGAAAGGGTAATCTGACTGGAGGGATTGAGGAAGATTAGAGAAGTTGCCATTGACTTGGCCTTGAAGCAAAAACAGGGGTTTATTTATTTAGCAAATCAACATGTATTCAGTGCCTAGAATTTAGGAATCATTGGAAGGGCATACTGAGAAGAAATCATATTGAGATCAAAGATCAAAAGAGAAAAAAATGCAAGGAAGTTTTTAGAATGTTGAGTCACAGAAGGGTCTTAAAGCAAAGAACTGTAGGAGGAAAGAGGCAGCTGAGGAATGTAAATTAGAAATATGGATCAGGGGCATTTCATGGATTTTACTCATTTTTATGCAAGTAATTGGGATACTTTCTTCAGTCAGCAGCAACCATGGAAGGTTTTGAGTTGAGTGAAATGAACAGAGCATGATTTATTGGTGGATGTATTGGAGGGAAGGAAAAATTATACTGAGGAAGACCAATTAGAAAAATTTAACAATAGTTTAGGCAAACAATGAGGGCAGTCAGACCCTGGGTGACAGGTTCAACAGAAGAGCAAACCTCAGCATCATGCAACATATCCATGTAACAAACCTACACATGTGCCTCCTGAATCTAAAATTAAAAAGAAAAAAAGAGAGAAGGAAAAAAATGTTAGGGGAATGAGAAGGTATGATTAAAGAAACTTCTCTGAAGAGGTAACCTTTGAAGTGAGCCCTGAATAACAAGGAGGATACAGTAATACTTTGGGGCAAGTCTCCTGGACAGAAAAAAAATTGCATGTGTAAAGGCCTTTAGGTGTGAGAAGCTCATTAGTATGGAGAAAAAATAAGTCTAGAGAAACATGAAGCAGAATGAAATTGAAAGAGTGAGCAGGGTTCTGGGATAGCATGCTGAGAAGTAGATTTTATTTTAAATGTCACAGCAAATCATTGAGGGTTTTCAGCAAGAAGATTAAACGATTTGATTTAAGTTTGTAAATGATTTCTCTGCCTAGGGTGTGGAAAATGGGTTGCTTGGGGCTAGAAGCGAAAACTGGGAAAACAGCTGAGGGGATGGCTAATGGACTCATCATGGTGTTGAAAGTGATGAACAAAAGATAACCCCTAAATATTCATCAAGTTTAGCATTTTCCTATATAATTGGACTGAGTTAAAGACAGCTAATCACATATATTCGGTTCAGTATCACTACACTTTTTCTTGTCTTGGTGTTTCCTCATTCTCAGGACCTAAATTAATTAAGTACATGTGAGCACTTTGAAGATTTTATGATCCGTGCATGAGAAATGATGTATGAAGAGAAGCCCAGAATTATAAATAGAAGGATGATGCCATGTTGTCAGGCTGCTCTTGCCAAAAATGTGAATGTGTCTATCTTACTGCTGAGTCATTGGTGCACTTGTCTACTTGTCTGGGTGGACTAAAAGAGTCTCTAGTCCACTGTTTTTGTTTGTTTGTTTTAAACATTTCCATGGAAATATTTAGCAAGGACATTTTCAATGAAGAAATATGAATAGTGATCTTTGTTTTGTGACTAATGCTGTAATTTTTGTCACATGTAAATGAACTGAGCCTCAAATTATTCACATTCTGATATACCTCTATTCAACTCTCAAACTATCATTTCATGTTATAATTTTGCTACCATTTATAAAAACCATCACCACATTACCTATTTAATAGTTGAATGAGAGTGTTCTGACTTTGAGGGAAAAATCTGCTAACTAGACAATCCCACATGACCCACAATTTATTATAAGTATAAAAAATGAATTAACTCATAATATTTAGGGTTGGTTGGTTTGCTTGTTTTTGAGACAGGGTCTTACTGTATTGCCCAGGCTGGAGTGTGTTGTACAAGCTTTCTAAGTCTCTTCTCATTATATTAGAGTTTTACCTAAAATAATAAATATTAAACATACTGCATATTGTAAAATTTTCTAGTTTTACTAAATCATTTTACATGCTGAGAAAAATCAAGAAAAAAAGTTGTTTTGAGTGGTATCTTGGTAAATGTAAAACACTTTAAAGTTAAGACTATGTCTGCTTCATTTGGAGTTGAATCCCCAGGATCTAGCATAGTGGTATAGAAGAAGCTGAAAACTTTGGGATGAATAAATAAAATCATTAATTGCTGGAGTAGTCGGGGGCATAATGTCTTTGATGCAAACTATTGCTTCCAAAGGTTTGCTTAACATAGATGTGAGTCTAACATTTTTATTCTAGTTAACATCATGCTAACTAAAACGCTCATATCTTGCTGCAAACTTTTTCATAAGTTCTACTTTCAAGTTCTTTGGCAAATAAAACATCTTGACAGACTACTTTATAAGTGAGGCCAACTAATAAAGTAGTTACATCATTTACATCTGTGTCTTCAGTCTAATAATTGGTATAAATCTAATTTATCTTCATATTCTTGATTATTCAACAATGCTTTCCCTGTAAAAATACACTTGATCATCTCAAGTGCCTCTTTTTGAATCAGAAGAAATCTAATCTAACTTGCCCATCCTGGGCTGCACCAAACTATCCCTTGCCAGGAGTTCTGCCTTCCTTGGTGCTTCTGAAACAAACCGTGATGATACTTCAAGCAGTTTTTTTTTTCTCTGCTTGTTTGTGCGTTTGAAACATTGCTCATAACCAAGATTTTGCCCTCTTACCTTTTAACTTCAAACTGTTTTTCCAAATTGATTTAAATGTTATGTATTCAATGGATGTTTTCCGTGGATCTATTTTTCAGAGTTTTTCACTGAATGGCTAAGTCAGGCTCATTTTGTATCTCCACAGTGATTAAACAACCTCTGTTTTAAATGAACATAAAAATATGACTTCAAATTTGTGGCCAAGTGCAGTGCTCACTTGGAGTTCTTTACTTGTGCTTGGGGACTGTTTTATGATGCTTTGAATCACCAAATGCCCTGTGATGTACCCCATGCTTCAAGGTTGTTCTGAATTCATCTTAGTATCTTTTCCATTTTCACCACTTACAAGCTTTTGCTCCAAACATAACTGCTTGTGATCACCTCTGGAAATTTCTAATTGAAACTATAATTTTAAATAAATACATCTTTGAAACAATAAATAGAATGACACTTAGTTCTCTAAAGTTAGAATCTCTAGACTTGTTGCTATTTTCAGACTAGCTTCAACAGGAAATGTAACTAAACATAGTTTCATGTCTGTACACAGAACTTTTGTTTAAGTACCTTTGTGGTACTTGAACTACATGTGGTTGAACCAATGGTTATGAGTGTGCATGTTCAATCAAAAATAAACAATTATGGTTTGTAAGAAGACACTGTTTTGTAAATTCTCTTTCTCTTTCTCTCTCTCTCCCTCCCACTTATAGTTGAACTAGAAAATTCTAACCATGAATACTATTTATTTTTTAAGGAAAAATCCATCTAGGTAGTAGTATAAGTTTTCCTAGTCTTTTCTCGTTATATTACAGTTTTAGCTAAAATAATGAATATTAAAAATATTGTATTTTGTAAAATTTTCTAGTTTTACTAAGTCATTGTACATGTTGAGGAAAATCAAGAGAAAAATTCTTTGACCCATTTTTTAGAGAAATACTAGCCCTAAGATTGGGAGTTATTAGTGGTATCTGTGGTCACAGTCGTGCTTACGTTCACTTTGATTTGATTACAGTGTTAATGACACTTGCTTCCCCAACAACTCTGATGTACCATATTTTCTAGTCTCTCAATATATGTGAATATTTTCTACTTAGAGGATTTAAAACATGAATTTACTGACTTGGAATAGTATGAATTATTCTGCTTCTAAGGGTGTTTCAGTCAGCCTTATAATGCACCTAGTGTGAGAAGCAGTGACACAAAAAAGAATAGAGCCAAACCTCAGGTAACACCCCTTTTAGGTGTGGAGAGAAGGGGACCTGTAGAAGTAGAGAAAGAAATCTGGAAAGAGGAAACTTAGGAGCATCAGGGTGATTGATGCATGTGAAGCAGGAAGAAAGGCTTAAAAGCAGTTGTTAGTGGAGAAATGAAGACAGATAAGAAAATAAACAGGCCTTTGAAGCTGAGGTCTAGGAAATTGTTGGTGTGGGGAATGCAACTGAAATTGTCAGTTGAGTCAGGCAGCTATGAGCAAGTTCTATGGTAGATATAAACCATGCTTTCAAACAAAGAAGTTGAAGTGAGAAAAAAAGAGCCCAGATGCTAAGGACATGGAGGAATTAAGAAAGCGGTTGAGGTAGAGAAAGAGTTTAAGGAGGGCTGAATGTTATAACAGCTGCCATTATTTGACTGCTTATTATGCACTGTGGAGAGTTCTAAATGCTTTAGTTAATTTAATCTTCATGAGACACCTAACAGATAAATCCTGCTATTATTATTTATATTTTGGATAGGAGTTTAAGGCACAGAGAGGTCATACAAACAAGCAAGTGTCAGGATTCAAAGAAGGAGGTTTTGCTCCAGAGGCCTCCTGAATTTAACCACTGTGCTAGAGAGACAGGGACATTCAATGGAGCATTAATGTCCTGAGCTGGTGACAGGTCGAGCTGAGCCTGTTGAGGAATCAGCATCAGTGGAGGAGGAAAGAGATGAGGATGCAGGGAGGCTTGGTGTCTTTGAAATAGATAAGAGAGGCTATCACAATGTAATGGTTTCCACTTGACACAGAAAAAAAAAATGCCTTACTAATTAGAGGGCCAGGGAGACACAAGAGGAGCCTAAAAAAATGGAATGAATTAGAATCATCACTGTGGAGTCTGTGATAGGGAGTCAACTAAGGTGGAAATAAGTAATTACCAAATAACAATGAGGGGTCAGCATCGACAAAGGAATATGTTTGTAATAGAGGATGTTAGCTTCACAGCTGTATCTGAAGCCTGGGAGCGCAGGTTGAGAGGGACATTGAGATGTAATGAGGGATATGACATCTTAGACAGAGAGCTGGGATGCTCTCAGGAACGTCATTGATATCCCTATCTGTAATAGAAAGAGGTAAGTATAGCAAAAAGTAAGAGCCGTAATTGGTTTGCACATTTTAAAAATTGGATTATGATTAAAGGAAAACATTTAAAGACCTTGTCTAAAGGATTATAAAATTCTTGAGTCTAGGCACTCTCCATAACTTAAATTAACTTCCTCATTTCTTCTACAGGAATATTCCTCTGTTATAAGGATTCAATAAATATGGTGACTTTATTGTTATTCAAAAGATTATAGGGAACTTTAGGAGGTGGTATGCGTGCAGAGGAGTCCATCTACAAAACCTTTATAGCCCATCTTTTAAGCTAAGCTGATTTTGGAAAAAGAGCTCTTTAAAGGAGAATCCAGCTACAGAAGTGACCTTTAAAACTGTCCTATCCAGACTCTGGCTCTCTAAATTGGAATCTTTGACAAAACCACAGCTGGAAGACAGCAGCCAGTAATACAGCAGCCATTAATACAGCTCCATGACCAAAGAGGAGAGATTTTTGTTTCTACTAATTACACAAAAATATGCAATATTCAGCCAGGTGTGGTGGCTCACACCTGCAATCCTTGCACTTTGGGAGACCAAGTCAGAAGAATCACTTGGACCTGGGAATTTGAGATTAGCCTACACAGTGTAGCAAGACTCCATCTCTATTAAAAAATAAAGTCAAGTTAAAAATAAAATTAAAATGCAACATTTATTGCTAAGATGTGCTTCTTGAGGATGGACTTGAAATGGCCCACCACCAGGACATTAAAGACAAGGTCTGCTCCTGTTTTCTCTTGAGAGAGGAAGAATACTAGCTAGATTTACAGAAGCATCAATACCAATATGCTTAGTGTATTTAGTATTCTTGCACTTATAACAGAGCATTGGATAATTGGCTTGAAATCTGACCTCAGCTTTTCATTCAGTATGCTAATGATGGTATAAAATTTGCACTCCTTACATAAATAAACGTACCCTCAAATGTGTCATTTTCCTGCATTGACAGATGGATCGCATGCTTGAAATTACCACAAATTCTTATTCTGAGCAGCTTTGCACAGCACTCTGCATCCACTTTTGTTGTTTGCCGCATGTTATAGCACTGCTTATGCCCTGAGCCTGCGTCTCAAGGTAGCTACAGCATGACATTTTCCTTGAACAGTGATAGGCAGAATTTAATTGACTTCATTTTGCTTGGATTCTCAAAGGCTTCTGTGGTTATGCCTATTACCTAACACTGCTCTCAGGAGGTATAAAACGGTGTCCAATTATTCTTGTTGCATGTCATTGAGTGACTTGGTGCCACTTGCAGCAGCCCTTCTTGCATTCCGAAGACTCCATTCCTGAATCTGTTGTGACATAGAGACTCTAGGGACCAATGAGGTTTTGTGTAGGAGGGCTAACTTTTCTTTTCCCCTTAGAGTACCTTTGTCTGGATTTCGCCCCTTTCCTATCTTTATAAAGAGACCTTAAATGAAGGCTACAGCTATAAGATGAACAAATAGCTGGCTATTAAAAATCCCTAAATTGTCATACAAATGCAAACATGATCCCAAATGATTGGTTTGAACAAACTTCAGACTTTACTGATTGGAGGTAGGCAAATTCCCAGTTATAGGCTGACCTTCCACTGCCCTCAGAGCTAACCCTCTAAACAAGATTAAGCTTATGTCTAGGATGGGAGAGAGATAGGAGGGAGGATGGCTGGAAGAAAGGAAGATGTTTCACTTCCTTATGTTGTGGCTTAATGTAATGGCTTAAGAAAAATAACTAATTTTTTCCTCATAATTTGTTAGGCCAGATCAGATATGGGCTTGGTGATTCCTCTCTTCATGTGACATCAACCTGGCTGCATTCAACTGGTGACTGGGCTGGGCTGGGCTGGGCTGGTCTGGGCTGGAAATTCCAGGAAGTCTTCACTCCCATCTGTGGTGCCTCAGGGCTCCTCTGTATATTTTCTTTGTTTCTTTCACTGTCGTAGTGTTCTCTAGAGAAATAGAATCAATAGGCTGTGTGTGTGTATATGTATACATAAAAGCCTGTATGTTTGTGTGTGTATGTGTGTATACATAAACATACAAATGAGGCATGCCTCATTTTATTGTGTTTTGCTTTATGGTGCTTGACAGATATTTTATTTTTTGCCAATTGAAGGTTTGTGACAACTCTGCATCTAACAAGTGTATTGATGCCATTTTTCCACAGCATGTTCTCACTTTGTGTCTCATTTTGGTAATTCTCACAATATTTCAAACTTTTTCATTATCACTAATTTGTTACGGTGTTATATGTGACCAATGATCTTTGTTGTTACTATTATAATTGTTTTAGGGTGTCAAAAACCATGCCCATATAAGATTGTGAACTTAAGTGATAGATTGTGTGTTTTCTGACTGCTCCACTGATCACCCATTTATTATCTCTCTCACTCTCCCCTCAAACCCCCCTATTCTCTGAGACACAACAATAGTAAAATTAGGTCAATTAATAATCCTACAGTGGCCTCTGCATGTTCAAGAGTTTTCGGTCTTTTACTTTAAATTAAAAGCTAGAAATGATTAATCTTAGTGAGGAAGGCATGTTGAAAGCTGAAATAGGTTGAAAGCTAAGCCTCTTGTGCCAAACAGCTATCCAAGTTGTGAATGAAAAAAAAAAAAAATTCTCGAAGTTGTGAATGCAAAGAAGTTCTTGAAGGACATTAAAAATACTACTCCAGTGAATATATGAATGGTAAGAAAGCGAATAACCAGATTTTTTTGCTCATATGAAGTTTTAGTGGTCTGGACAGAAGGTTCAAACCAGCCACAACATTCCCTTAAACCAAAGCCTAATCTCAAGCAAGGTCCAAACTCTATTTCTGTGAAGGCTGAGAGAGATGAGGAAGCTGAAGAAGAAAAGTTGGATGCTAGGAGAGGTTGGTGCATGAGGTTTAAAGGAGAGAAGCCATCTCCATAACATAAAAGTAAAAGGTGAAGTAGCAAATGATGTAGAAGCTGCATCAAGTTATCCAGACCTAGCTAATATCGTTGATCACAGTGGCTACACTAAATAACAGATTTCAGTGTAGAGGAAACAGTCTTACATTGGAAGAGATGTCACCTAGGACTTTCATAGTTAGAGTGGAGAAGTCAGTGCCTAGCTTCAAAGGACAGGTTGACTCTACTCTTAGGGCTAATGCAGCTGGCGACTTTAAATTAAAGCCAGTGTTCATTTAGCATTTCAAAAATCCTAGGGCTCTTAAGAATTATGCACACTGGTTTCAAAGAACTTGACTACTGCCTTAATTTCATTATTTGCCCAGGAGTTATTCAGGAGCAGATTGTTCAATTTACATGTAGTTGTGTGGTTTTGAATGAGTTTCTTAATCTTGAGTTTCAATTTGACTGTAATGTGATCTAAGAGACTGTTATGATTTCAGTTCATTTCCATTTGTCAAAGAGTGTTTTACTTCCAATTATGTGATTAATTTTAGAGTAAGTTGCATGTGGCACCAAGAAGAATGTATATGCTATTCTTTTTGGATGGAGAGTTCTGCAGATACCTAGCAGGTTCACTTGACCTAGAGCTGAGTTCAGGTCCTGAATATCCTTGTTAATTTTCTGTCTTGATTATCTGCCTAATATTGACAGTGGGGTGTTTAAGTCTACCACTGTTATTGTGTCTAAATCTCTTGGTAGGTCTCTAAGAACTTATTCTATGAATCTGACTGCTCATGTATTGGGTGCATATAAATTTAGGATAATTAGCTCATCTTGTTGAATTAATCCCTTTACCATTATGTAATGTCCTTCTTTGTCTCTTTTGATCTTTGTTGGTTTAAAGTCTGTTTTGTCAGATACTAGAATTGCAACCCCAGCTTTTTTTCCGCTTTCTATTTGCTTGGTAAATTATCCTCCATCCCTTTATTTTGAGCCTATGTGTATCTTAGCACATTAGATGAGTCCCTTGAATACAGCACACTGATGTGTCTTGATCCTTTATCCAGCTTGCCATTCTGTGTCTTTTAATTGGGGCATTTAACCCATTTACAGTTAAAGTTATATTGTTATGTGTAAATTTGATCCTGTCATCATGATGCTAGCTGGTTATTTTGCAGACTTGTTGATGCAGTTACTACATAGTGTCCGTGGTCTTTATATTTTGGTATGGTTTTGCAGCGGTTTGTAATGGTTTCTCCTTTATATATATAGTGCTACCTTCAGGAGTTCTTGCAAGGCAGGCCTGGTGGTGACTAATTCCCTCATCATTTGCTTGTTTAAAAAGGATTTTATTTCTCCTTTGCTTATGAAGCTTAGTTTGGCTGGTTTGAAATTCTGGGTTTGAAATTCTTTTTTTTTTTTTTTTTTTTTAAGAATGTTGAATCTTGGCCTCCAATCTCTTCTAGATTGCAGGATTTCTTCTGAAAGGCCTGCTGTTAATCTGATGGACATGAACAGACACTTCTCAAAAGAAGACATATACGTCACATGAGAAAAAGCTCAACATCATTGATCATTAGAGAAATGCAAATCAGAACCACAATGAGATACCATCTCATGTTGGTCAGAATTGCGATTATTAAAAGGTCAAGAAACAACAGATACTGGTGAGGATGTGGAGAAATAGGAGCTACACTGTTGGTGGGAATGTAAATTAGTTCAACCATTGTGGAAGACAGTGTGGCAAGTCCTCAAATACCTCGAACCAGAAATACCATTTGACCCAGCAATCCCAAGGAATATAAATCATTCTGTTATAAAGACACATGCACACGTATGTTCATTGCAGCACTGTTCACAATAGCAAAGACATGGAATCAACCCAAATGCCCACCAATGATAGACTGGATAAAGAAAATATGGTACATATACACCATGGAACACTATGCAGTCATAAAAAAGAATAAGATTATGTTATTTGCAGGGAAATGGACAGAGCTGGAAGCCATTATTCTCAGCAAACTAACACAGGAACAGAAAACCAAACACCACATGTTCTTCCTTATAAGTGGAAGCTGAACAATGAGAACACATGGACACAGGGAGGGGAACAACACACACTGGGGCCTGTTTGGGGGTTGCTGGGGGAGGGAGAGCATCAGGATAAATAGCTAATGCATGTGGGGCTTAAGATCTAGGTAATGGGTTGATAGGTGCAACAAACCACCATGACACACATTTATCTATGTGACAAACCTGCATGTCCTGCACGTGTATCCCACAACTTAAATTAAATTAAATTAAAGTAATTATGCTAAATCTACTCTCTTTGTGCTCTATAAATGGAACAACAAAGCCTGGATGACAGTATTTCTGTCTGCAGCATGATATACTGAATATTTTAAGCCCACTATTAAGTCCTACTGCTTAGGAAAAAGATATTTCTTTCAAAATATTACTGCTCATTGACAAGGCACCTGATCACTCGAGAACTCTGATCAAGGTGTACAAGAAGATTAATGTTTCTTTCATGCCTGCAAAAACAACATTCATTCTGCAATCCATGGATCTAGGAGTCATTTTTATTTTCAAGTCTTACTATTTAAGAAACACATTGCATACAGTTTTAGCTGCTATAGATAGTGATTTCTGTAAAGGATCTGGGCAAAGTAAATTTTAAAACTTCTGGAAAGGATTTACTACTCTAGATACAATTAAGAACATTTGTGACTCACAGGAGAAGGTCAAGATACCAACATTTACTGGCATTTGGAAGAAGTTGATGCTAACCCTCATGATGACTTTGAAAGTTTCAAGGTTTCAGTAGAAGAAGTAACTGCAGATGTTGCTGAATTGCTGCAATTCATGATAAAACTTGAAGGGATGAGGAGCTACTTCTTATGGGAGTCAAGAAATTGATTTCTTGAGATGGATTCTACATCTGATGAAGACGCTGTGAACATTGTTGAAATAACAGCAAAGGTTTTAGAATATAACATAAACTTACTTGATAAAGCAGTGGCAGTATTTGAGGGAATTGACCTCAATTTTGAAAGAAGATATACTTTGGGGAAAATGTTATCGAACAGCATCACATGCTACAGAGAAATCTTTCATTAAACGAAGAGTCAATGAATGTGGCAAACTTCATTGTGGTATTATTTTAAGAAATTGGCATAGCCACCCAAAACTTCACAACCACCACCCTGATTAGTCATCAGTTACCACCATTTAGGCAAGACCCTCTGTCAGCAAAAAGAGTACAAGTTGCTGAAGACTCAGGTGATTGTTAGCATTTTCTAGTATAAAGTATTTTTAATTAAGGTATGTACACTTTTTAGACACAATGCCATTACACACTTAATAGACTACAGGACAGTGCAATGTAGACATAACTTTTATATTCACTGGGAAACAAAAAAACTCGTGAGTTATTATATTATGATATTTGCTTTATTGCAGTGATCTGAAACTGCACCTGCAATATCTTTGAGGTATGCCTGTGTGTACGTGTACATATATGTATGTATACACATACATACACACAGAGAGAGAGAGAGAGACAGAGAGAGACAGAGAGAGAGAGAGAACAGAGGTTATTTTAAGAATTGGTTCATTTGGTCATGGAGGTTGGTGAGTCGAAAACATGCAGGATGGTCCAGCAGACTGAGGACCCAAGGAGTGGATTTTGCAACTCAAATCTGAAGGCTGTCAAGGGAGATTTCCCTCTTCCTTTGAGAACATCAGTTGTTGTTATTGTTGTTGTTTTTGTTTCTTAAGGCCTTAAATTCTTTGAATGAGGCCCATCCACATTATGGAGGGTACTCTATTTTACTCATCTACTGATTAATCTCATCTAAAAAATAGTTTCACAGCAACATAGATGTGTTTGACCCAATATCCAAGTACCATGGACTAGCCAAGCTGGCATATAAGGTTAATCATCATACTCTCTGTGTGGTGTCTCATCATTTAGCCCAAAGAAGCTTGGGTTTCTTTACAGCATAGCATCTGGCTTCCCATGGAGAGCAAGTGGATCTGTTAGACCTGGGCTCAGGAGTCCCAGGATATCATTACTGTTGCATTCTACTGGTGAAAGAAAGTCACAGGTCTAGCTCATAGCTAAGGGGAAGAAAACTACAACCTACTTCATGGTGTGAGGAATAGCATGTGTGGGCAGGGATGAGAGGAATAGTTGGAGACTAGCTATCACAATCTTCCCTCTGGCCACAGCACTTCTTGTCCCTTTTCGGAAAGTCTCATCACATTACAGTGCTGGATCCAGTTCAAGGTCCAAAATCACATCGACTAAATCACGTATATTTAAAGTTGATGTTCCCGGCCGGGCGCGGTGGCTCAAGCCTGTAATCCCAGCACTTTGGGAGGCCAAGGCGGGCGGATCACAAAGTCAGGAGTTCAAGACAAGCCTGGCCAATATGGTGAAACCCCATCTCTACTAAAAATACAAAAATTAGCCGGGAGTGGTGGCAGACACCTGTAGACCCAGCTACTCGGGAGGCTGAGGCAGGAGAATCACTTGAACTCGGAAGGTGGAGGTTGTAGTGAGCCGAGATCGGGCCACTGCACTCCAGCCTGAGAGACAGAGTGAGACTCCGTCTCAAAAAAAAAAAAAAAAAAGAAAAGAAAGTAGATGTTCCCTGTTTATCTAGAGACTTGTACCTAAAATGATACCTTCTGTATGATCTCCCTTCCCTGCAACATACTTTGATGAGACAGGGATTGTTTTATCTCTTGCAATAAAGTCAGCCATTCAAAGGAAGGGAAATGAGAGGCACATAGCAATCGGTGCTTCATAAAAATTCTGAGATCCAGCTGGGAACATGTTACCAATTCCCTCAAATCTAGGTTTCCTGAAAAGGATCCTGTTCTCTGGATGTGGATTTCTATTCCATTGTTTTCAGTGGCTCTTGACTCTCTCCTCTAAGTTAACCTTCCTTTTCTGTAAGAAATGTCTCTCATTTGCAAACGGAGTCACTTTCTGAGCCTATTTATTCCATTAAAGGTTTGGAGGCCTAAAATCTTCTTTTCATTTTGTCCTGTCACTCTCCCTTTTCTTCCAAGGTGGTACAGCTTCTTTTAAAACTTTGTAATTTTCTAATATATCCAATTATATTTCATTCCATTGGGCGAAAGCTATTTCCCCAAGTCTCTTTAAGACAGACACTTTTCTACTTTAGACTGAGAGTCAGAATCCTGTGCAGTAACATTTTTAAGAGTTTAATCACGCTTGTCTCCTAGCAGAGTGGAAATTACAAGGGTTTTAAGAGGTATCTTACTACCACATTCTTGACTTAATATTTACCCTGAGGCCACATTGTACTAGCAGTACTTGATTTGATCAGAGACCATTTTTTACTCTGAAAACCTTCTGCCATCTGGAGGGGCTGAGAATGAGAAATAATATCATTTTCTAAGCCAGCAAGTCCTGAGTTGGACTTTGTGGATTAAAATAACAGTTTCCTATTTCTGATGGGTAGGATTTTCCTGAATATGTCTTCTACTACATGTGGTATTGATTAGGTAGGTCACTTACTTGGCTGCATTTAGTCAGTAGCTGGTCTGGGCTGGATGGTCTAAGAAAGGTTCAGTCACATACCTGGCACCTCTGAGCTTTTCCATATGGCCTCTGTGTGGAATCATCCTGGGCTTGCTAATAGGATGACTGATTCAGACTGGCCAGACTTTTTCTTTTTCTTTTTTTCTTTTTTTTTTTTTTTAAAGACGGATTCTTGCTCTGTCTCCAGGCTGGAGTGCAGTGGCGTGATCTCAGCTCACTGCAACCTCCGCCTCCTGAGTTCAAGCGATTCTCCTGCCTCAGCCTCCCGAGTAGCTTGGACTACAGGTGCCCACCACCACGCCCGGCTAATTTTTGTATTTTTTAGCGGAAATGAGGTTTCACCATGTTGGCCAGGATGGTGTCGGTCTCTTGCAGACTGGTCAGACTTTTTATGTGGAGGCTGACTCCAAGGGTAGGTGTTTTAAAGGAACAGGCCTGCCCAATGTGTAAGCACTTATCTAGCATTTGCTTGCATCATTTTTCTACTGTGCCAAAGCAAGTCATATGGCAAGGCCAGGATCAACATGGAAGAAACTGTGTCTGGAATTGGTGCGTTCTTGGTCTCACTGACTTCAAGAATGAAGCCACGGACCCTCATGATGAGTGTTACAATTCTTAAAGATGGTGTCTCCGGAGTTTGGTCCTTCTGATGTTTGGACGTGTTCGGAGTTTATTCCTTCTGGTGGATTCATGGTCTCGCTGGCTTCAGGAGTGAAGCTGCAGACCTTGGCAGTGAATGTTACAGTTCTTAAGGCGGCGCGTCTGGAGTTGTTTGTTCCTCCCGTTAGGAGTTGTCCGTTCCTCCCAGTGGGTTCACAGCTTCATTCTTGAAGTCAGTGAGACCAAGAACCCACCAATGCCAGACACAAAACTACATGAAGTGGGAGTGCCAAGAGGTAGCATTTATTATGGGTCGCCCATATAACAATCTCTCACAGAGAATAGTTTGGTAGCCGTAGAGAAATAAATTTGTCATCTTCTTCTACCTTTTATTAGTAGTATGACTTAGGGCAAATTGCTGTGCTTCTGGGATTCTTATTTGCTGCTTGTAAAATAGAAAACATGACACAGATGTTCCTAGATCTTTGTGACAACTGTACACACATATGCATGCACACACACGAGGTACTCACAGTGGTACTTAACAATGGCTACCGTGTTTTCATGGTGTACTTGGCAGACCGGCAGTTAGATATTGAATGGACTAACTGTGATTTTATCATATCAGGACCAGGTTTTAATCAGAAATCAGTGAGGAATAGCTCAAGGTGATTAAAGGTAAAAAGGTTAAAAGTTGAAAAGAAAGGTCAGTGTTGGAGACCATTAGTTCTTGGCCAAAAGCTGTTGGCCTTGGGAGAGGTGGAAGTTTGAGATCAGGGATCACAGTTATAGGAGAATACACAGTGATGGTGAAGATTGGAACCAGAAAATAAGTCAGGATTATGTGGGGTCCAAAAAAGCAGAGTCAGGGCACTCATGAATCCAAACCAGATACAGAAGCTTCGGGAGTCAGAGAGCAGAAATCGGACATAGGCAAGAAATCCAGGGAAACAAGAATTAGATATGCCCAATATGTTGAAACAAATAGCTATGGGGTGCAAAAGCAAGAGAAAAATTTGATAGTTTGGAGCCAGTGGCTCCAAACATAATCATAGCCAAAAGTAAAACCTGGTCACAGTGTGTGGGCAGATCTTGAGCCACAGGTGGAAAAAGACATCTGATTAGAATAGGATGGGAGCAAATTGGTAGCTCCTGACACGCATCAGAACCCCTTTAAATCTTCATAGGATTCAGGTTGTTCCTTCAATTATTTCAATGATCTAATCTTTAACTGCTTGAGAATATGATGTTTTCCTAAAAAGGGACTCCCACACAGAAACTGTCAGGCTATGAAGTTGTTGATGGCATTTGTAGTACTCACACAGTTCAAAAAAATGATGCTATCTCTACCATCTTTTGTTCCATCTGTAGAACAGTCAGTTTTTTTGGTTATAGCAGTTGTCTTCCTTGAATGTGTTCCTACTCAGAGGGAAATCAGAATTGCCAGTGCTCCTCTCTAAGTCTCAGTTGCAGAAATCAGGATTTTTTTCTGAATCATTCTGAGCATCTTATCTTTCCTCATGCTGATTATTATTTCAGTCTGAAAGCTTATGCTATCTTATAAAGTCACATTGTACTTTCGTTTTTCCATTGAAAATTCTGAATAGAATAAAATGAAATCATTTAAAGTCATGTTTAAGAAAAGTAGAGTTTCTTGATTAAAAAGGAGAAATTTAGAGCGGCATTCAAAAGAAATACATTAAAAGGAAAAAGAAGTATGCATTCATGCAGTTCTTGTTGGGGAGGATAGCTTCTTTTCTTTATCATTAGAACCATTAAGAAGTTCATTTAATTTCTTTTAAAGATTTCAATTATGAATGTATCTTAGGCATTGATAGGTAGTAATTTTTAGGTCTGACTTTTTTTATATAGTATTGTTCATTTTTATAGCTTTTCTGAGATTCTTGGCAGTGAGTCAGCACACAGCATTTCTACCTGTAGTCCAGTTTATATGAGTCCTACTTTCATGCACCACTGTCATGGTGATGTCTCGGTTGGTAGCAATCACGGTCAGTAGCCTGAAGATCTATAGCATCTAAATATGTAGAATGAATTTTTAATGTCTATGAGAGCCTTTGTTTCTCCAGTACCAGGTTTCTTTGTGGACCCTGAATCTGAGGAGAACATAACTGTCAATTAGAACCACTTTTTAAGAATTGCCGTAATTAAGATTTTTGATGATCAAGTTATTAATTGGGAAACAGAGTCTCTATATTTTGTTCTGATGCTTTTTTATGTCCTAGAGCAAGGGTCAGCATACTTTTACTGTGAATGGCTTGGTAGTAAATATTTTCAGCTTTGTGGGCCACATCATCTCTGCTACAAATACTAAACTGCCATGTGGCACAACAGCAGAAAAGGACCTATGCATAGACTGCTGTCTTTAATGTCAATATAGTATCAGTGGAAAAGACAGGGCTTAATAAAAACTTTGTGTAATATGATCTCTTTGGCATAAAATTAAGAAATACGTAGAAGTAAACATTGTTACAAAAACTTTTGCAAATGTGTGTCCCTTTTCCCAGCACTCATGAATAACAGTCATTTCTAAACAGACTTCTCTGTTTTTGCCAAGTATTATTTATTCTCATATAGTAACAGTTTAGGACAGGTGTCAGCAAACTACTGCCACAGGCTAAATCCTGCACCTTGTCTTCTCCTCTCATGCCACATAGATATTCAAATGAGGAATCTATGCATAGGTGTTTGACCCACCCATCAGCAGAACGTGCCCTTTCTGGAGCTCCGTTTCTCACTCTCAATAGTGCTGACCGCTTAGGAGGAGCTGTCCGTGTTCTTTTATTTGAAATTCCCTATGAAAAAGTGACATCTTTTGCGAAGTGACTGCTGGAACTAATGGGGCCTGTTTGTGTTTGCAGACCTGTTTTCCTCAGTGAAGCTAGCAGGGACTGGTAAGGAATCAGAATTACAATCTCGTCTTTATTAGCAGTGTGTTTGCATCAGTCCTCTCTTGAGAAACAGTGCAAGTTGAGATAAATTTCTCCTGTGAAGTGATACAATTCATTTTCATCTCACATACGCATGGCCTTGGTGCCATCCAGAACACACTTTTTGCTGTTGTTGATGTAACTGAGATGTTATTAAGAGGTTTTAGTTTGAGTTTATTTTAGATAATACCAATAATTGAATGATTTACTAGTGTTTACTACAGAGGTTTAAAAAATCATTACTACCTATAAAATTGAATAAAGTAAAAATGATTTAGAACTAAAGATAATCTCAAAATTGCACATTAGATAACTATCCTATAGTAGAAGATATTCAGTCTGCATCACAATATTTGAAACAAATACAACATTTCACCATGACAAGAGCAAAATGCACAAAGAATCGAGTGATCCATGCAATAGACTTTATGAACACAAAGCCCGTGGCCAAAATGAGGCAAGAGGAAGTATCAGGGGTACAGAGACGTCATGTGCAGTACCACATACCACCCCTGGGGAGTGATAAACTTTTTTGTGTATTTGCATTTGACTGAGTTTACTTTGTAAAAACATAATATGGTGGGGAAAATCACATCGGAATCCACAAAGTGTCCATGGTATATTGATATGTACCCCTAATTTATCAATTTTGTATGAACTTCTTTGCATTAGAGAAACATGTTTCAGAATACACTGTGCTTTGCAAGTGTTTGCACTGTTGCAAACTATGTGCTTTATCTCATTGAATCTTCACAATTACTGCATGCAGTGGGCACTATTTTCATACCTGTTCTACAGATGAGTAGACATATAAAAGTTAAATAACTTGCCAGAGGCTTTGAGGAAATACATAACAGTATATTAGAGATGGGATTGAATGATTCTAATTTTCAGGAAGAAGAGGAAAGTGAATTCTCCCCAGTTATATCCTTAGGGAGTAGAACATTAATCGTATTTCTTTAGTTCTTTTTGCAAATGTTACTTTCACAGAGGCTTCTCATGGATCCCTGTCTAAAATTACTCCCCATTCTATAGACTTTTGTTTAAAAAAAATAGAGGCCACAATGTACATACTCCAAGGCCAACTGCCATTAACCATGTAGCCAAAATTTAAATTATCCCTTTTCCCCAAAATACTAGCTCTAACCATAAACAAAATGGGAAATGTGAACTTTTCATCCTTGTCAAAATGACTCAGTAAAATTAAACCAATCAGCTGCAGACAAATCAGCTTAAACAGTTTTACTTGTCCTAAAAGGAATATAAGTTTATAATAGCCAACCACAGTGAAGACAGATATAGTTCCTTAATTATGCTTTATAAGCTGCATTTTAAATGCTGTGAACAGAGCTTTTTACCACTTTTGATTTGAGGTCCCTGGTTTGCAAACTGTCCTTTTGTATGCTCAATAAACTTTAAAAAAAATTTCTAACTTGATCTGATGTTAATTTTAACACATTCTCTTTACTTTAGCACTTTTTATATCCTAAACACATGACACTAACATTCTATATAGCTCACTTGTTTATATTGTTTATTTTCTCTTCCCCTACACTGAAATTCTATGAAGGCAGGAATTTTTGTCATTGTCACACTACTGTATTTCCAATGCCTAATATAGGCGCTTGATAAATAATTATTGAATGGATGAATGAATCAATTGATTAATCTTGGGAAAAGTTCTTACTGCATCTTTAAAAAAAAAAAAAATCTTGTGAGCCTTTCGAAAGGAAAGCGGTGATCACCTGGAGTTTGTATTAGGTCACTAATAGTAAAGCATATAATTAAATAACTTACTTTTCCCATAAGACCAGTGTATCCAAGGAGTGCTGTTCCCACTGTCTGTCTGAATTTCAACAACGCTTGATAAAACTTTCCATGATGAACTTATGCTTAAGATGTAGGAAGGCAGTTGACAATACTGTTAGGCGAGTCACAGCTGAATGCCTCTATTCATGAATCAATGTTTAGAGAGAGACCTCTAGTAACTGGCTGGAGGATTTGGTTTTCACATTTCCTGTTCACCATTTTCATTGTTAATTTTGAGGGTGGTATTAATGGCATAAGGAGCTAATCCACAAATGAAACAAAAATGGCAGGAACCATTAATACGGCTGTTAACAAAATCAGCATACAAAAATTACTTGACCAACTAAAGGGGAGAGGTAAATATAATAAGACAAAACACTAAAATGAAAATATAAAAGTCTAAAACACTAGAGAGAAGTAGTAACTAATGTTGTTTGAGGAGCAATAGGAGCTAAGGTGAGACCTAGTTTAATAACAACTGTAGGTTTAGGTGGTAGTTACATAAGCATAAATCAATAATATGACGTTATTCCCCCCCAAATATTCATTCATTCTTGGGTTTCATGAATTGAACTGGGTTTAGAATAGAAAAGGTAATGATTTGGCTGTAAATTTATGTTGCTTCTCCCATACCTAGAACTATGACCCCAATCCAGGGCAATTCACTTTAAGAACATTGAGAAGTAGTATACACCTAAAACTTGTAATCCTCATTGAAAGATGAGTCAAAACTGTATCACATGAAGAATATCTAAAGCCGTGGTTCCAAACTTATGGCCTTCAGATGTGTTCTAAATAGACCATATGGGGTTTTCAGAAATTTAAATTTGTGGCAGATGTTTCAAAATTAGTAGATGTCTCATTAAATATGGATTTCTGGGATTTACTCTTACTACTGTGAAGGTGTATGATCCTGTGTTTGCGCTCCTCTCAGACCGCTTTACTCATTTACTTTAAATGTCTGGTGCCTATGGCAATCGGGGTGCTAACAACTGGGGAGATAAAAAAAAAGGACTGGGAAATTCATGGCCTGTAAAACAAGGTTGGGGTGGGAGAGATACAAATATATCTGGAGGGCTTTAATAGGGCAGAGAAATTAGACCCAATCTTTGTGTCCCCAAAACGTTAAACACTGGTGTTAATAATAAGAAAACTTATTCCCATTAACTATATAGAATAACTATCTTATAGTGACTTGAGACTTGCTGTTTTATTCATCTTTTGTTCATCAATAAATGGTAGAAGTATTTCTGACAATGGTTGTACTCAGCAACTTTTTTTTTTTTTTTTTTTTGAGACGGAGTCTCGCTGTGTCCCAGTGGCTGAGAGAGCAGGACATCTCTCGCCTACTGTAAGCTCAAATTCCGGGTTCAATGCTTTCTGCATTCTCCTGCCTCAGCCTCCCGAAAGTAGCTGGACTACAGGGCTCACCAGCCTCACCGGCTAATTTTGCATTTTCAGTAGAGACGGGTTTCACCGCGGTTAACAGGGATGGTCTCGATCTCCCAACTGCGGATCCCGCCCCAGCCTCCCAAAGTGCTGGGATTACAGAGCAACTCTTAACTGAATAAATGTGGCAAAACAGGTTGTGAGTGGTGAATTCCATTCCAGGAGCGGCTAGAATGTATGCTCTTTGAGAGCAGAGATCTTTGTCAATTTTGTTTACAGCTATATCAGAGCACCTAAATCAGTGCCTGCCATGTAGTAGGAGCTCATTAAATATTTGTAGATTTCATAATTGGAGATATTCAAACATAGAATCATGGTCTACTTGCCAGTGCTGTAGGAAAAATTAATGAACAATACAAGCAGAGGGTCATGAAACAAGGGAAATACTGAAGTAGATGACATTTAAAGTCACTGCCAACTCTGAAAGTCTATCAGACAGTGACATAGAATGGGATTACGTAGTTTACATTAACTATTAAACATAGTAAAGTTAAAGTAGAGTAGGTATGTGTGATAACAAAACTGAGAAAGCAGTTTGCCAGTTATTTATTTATGGTATGGACAGGAAATTACTGGCTAGATTTTTAAATGAAAATATCCAACAGTTCAAGATTTTTCTGATATTTAACTATATCTTACCTCTTACATCCATAGTGATGACAGTGATTATTCCATTTTCAATCGTTTTGTGCCATCTAAGCAGCAGTTAATCATTCCTGTGTGATGAAAATATACTTTTATTCCCTGATATTTGTAATTTAACTTACAAAACACATGTTGCCTTGAGGTTTGGCATGCTTTGCTATTCTATCCTTCAAGGAGACCCATGATGACAAATCAAACCATTGAGAACTGATTTCAGTTTTCATTGCTTCCGGTGGTAACTGAAGGTGACGTTTTGAAAAATCATACTATAACCTAGAAAATAATGTTCAGAGGCCAACATGTGGCAAAGGAACACATAGCTAAGTCTATAGTTTTTAAATGCTTGTGAAAATTCTATGCACCTTTTATTGTGAAGGTCTAGCATTTTAATATTTTTAAAATCAAGAAAGATGAAAAATTTCTTTATAAATTTGAAGGGAAAATAAAAAGTCTAAAGCTCTGAATTTGAGTTCTAGAAATGAATGTATTTAAAATGCAGTCCTGAGGTGCTGTATGCTAACTATGTAAAGCATTAGCTTATTAAATTCTGGGAAACTTACGTTTATTTGAAGCTGGATATGGTAATAGATTTTTGTTAAATGTTATTTTATGAGGGATAACATTTTCTTCTGCATAGATTCAGGAAAAAAGAAAAGAAGCACTTAATTGTTAAAAGGTTAGTGGATACTTAATGGTTGGATTAGACCTATGCATCATCATGTTTACAGCACAGAACAATGGGAGAAATTTCTTTTATAGAGTGGTGCCACATAAGCTTAACATCCTGTATCATCATTGTCATCATTATTATGTTTTGAGTAGACAAGCATCTATCTCTGAGGAATACTTAGCAATTTATGAATTTGTTTTAATTAGTTTTCCCAGCCTTCTCATAGGGCATGGGGGACATATTGCTTAACCCTAGTTTTAGAGCAAGCCTTAGGTAAAATGGTGATGCAAGCACTGTTTTATTTTGGTGACTCTTCTGTTTGCAGGGATACCTCCTCTTTGCACAGCACCTTATTTCTCTTTCTGTGAGCTAAAGGAGAAAATTATTATACATTTTTGTACTTAAAAATACATAGTTGAAAATTTCAAATATATGCAAAAGTACAGAGAATAGTATTGGTTAGTGCGAAAGCAATTGTGTTTTTTGCCATTATTTTTAAATTTAAAAATTTGCCATTTAAAAATAATGGCAAAAAACACAATTGCTTTTGCACCAACCTAATATAATGCATCTTGAATACTCATCACACAGTTTTAACAATTCTCGATATACAACTAGTTCTTGTTTCATCTGTACCCCTACTCATATTTCCTTTCTCTACAATTATTTTCAAACAAATTCAATACACAATATTTCTTCATCTGTAAGTCCTTTAGTGTGTACCTAAAACTAGTCTTTTAAAAATTACCTCAAAAACATTAAGATGCTTGTAAATTTTCCTAACAAATTTCCTAATAATTTCTTATTATCAAATTTAGCTAATTTTAAAAATAATTTTATTAAATAATTTAGTTTTTTGGTATGAAATGGTAGCAAGTAAGGTTAACAGATCGAAATCATTATGTGTTTGAATTCTCTTTTAGACTATAAATTTCCTCTTTCTATCCTTTCTCTTGTGCCCTTTAAAAAAAAAAAAACTGGGTCATACATCTTACAGAGTTTCTCATAAGTTCAATTTTGCTAATTGTGTCTCTATCATGTTGTTCAACCTGTCCCTTGAATTTTCTATAATTATTAAAGGCTTGATAAATGAATAATGTTTTATTATTTTGAGAGGATAAGCATATTTTGTTTCCCCAGCTTTATTAAATAATAAATAAAAATTGTATATATTTGAAGTAGACGTGTTATGATTTGATATATGTATACATTGTATAATGATTACCACAATCAAATTAATCAATGCATCCATCCCTATAAATGGTTACCTTATTCTATGTATATGTATGTGTATGTGTGTGTGTATGTGTGTGTGTGTGTGGTAAGGATACTTAATATTTACTCTCTTAGCAAACTTAAACAATACAGTATTATTATCTATAGTCACCAAGCTGCAATATTAAGTCCCCATAATGTATTTGTTTTACAACTGAAAGTTAGTATGCTGTGTCCAACATTACCCCATTTCCACCATGTCCCAGATTCTGGCAACCACCTATGAGTTCAACTATTTTAGATTACACATATAAGCAAGATCATACAGCATTTGTCTGTCTGTGTCTGGTTTATTTCAGTTAGCTTAATGTTCTCCAGGTTTATCCATGTTTTCTCAAATGGCAGGATTATTTTTCTTTTTACTGTTGAATAATATTCGATTGTATATATACCACATTTTCTCTATTAATTCATTTGTCAGTGGACACTTACGTTGGTTCCATACCTTGGCTGTTGTCAATAATGCTGCAAGAAACATGACAATGTAGACATCTCTTCAGCATGCTTCTTTCAATTCCTTTGGATATGTACCCAAACATTAGAGTTCTGGACCATATGGTATCTCTATTTTTAATTTTTCGAGGAACCTTCATACTGTTTTCCATACTGGAGGTACCAATTTACGTTTTCACCAACAGTGCTACAGGTGTTCCCTATTCTCCACATCATCACCAACACTTTTTATAACCATCCTAACGGGTGTGAGAAGATACCTCATTGTGGTTTTGATGTGCATTTCCCTGGTGATTAATGATGGTGAAGACCATTTTATATACCTTTTGGTCATTTGTATGTCATCTTTGGAGAAATGTCTATTCAAGTCCTTTGCCTATTTTTAAAATGGGTTATTGGAGTGTTTACTATTGAGTTGTAGGGTTTTATTGTGTATTTTGAACATATCAGGTACACTCAGGCCTTTGTATCTGTGAGTTATGCATACGGGGATTCAATTATCTGAGAATCAAAAATATTTGAAAAAAAATAAAATAAGAAAACAATAAAAATAATAAGATTAAAAAGTAATATAGTATAATTATTTACATAGTATTTACATGGTATTAGTATTATAAATAATCTAGAGATGATTTAAAGCATACAGGAGGATGCATGTAGGTTATATGCAAATACTATGCTATTTTATATGCAGGACTTGAGCATCTGAAGATTTTGGTTTCTGCAGAGGGTAGGAAAGGTTGAACCAATCCCCCATGGATACCAAGGTAAAACTATGTATGGTTTCCAAATATTTTCTTTCATCCATACGTAGAAAATATTTCATTTTGTTGATTGTTTCCTTTGCTGTGCAAAAGATTTTAAGTCTGATGTAGTCCCATTTATTTTTTATTTTGTTGCCTACACTTTTGGTATCATATTCAAATAATCATCACCAAGACCGGTGTCAAGAAGCTTTCCCACGTTTTCTTCCAGTTTTATGGTTTAATGTTTTAATTTCTTTTAAGTGAGTTTCTGTATTTTATGTAATAAAATATGGATACAGTTTCATTCTTTTGCATATGAACATCCAGTTTCCGCAGCAACATTTATTGAAGAGACTGTTATGTCCCCATTGCATATTATTCATGCCCTTGTCAAAGACTAATTGATTATATACCCAGGGTTTATTTCTGGGATATCTATTCTGTTCCATTGTTCTGTTTGTCTGTTTTGATGCCAGTAACACACTGTTTTGATTACTATAGCTTTGTAATATAGTTTGGAATCAGGGAGTATGACGTTTCCAACTTTGTTCTCTTTTTTTTTTTTTTTTTGAGACAGAGTCTCACTCTGTTGCCCCAGGCTGGAGTGCAGTGGCACAATCTTGGCTCACTGCAACCTCTGCCTCCCAGGTTCAAGCAATTCTCTGCCTCACCCTCCCTAGTAAGTAGCTGGGATTATAGGCACCTGTCACCACGTTCGGCTAATTTTTTGAATTTTTAGTAGAGATAGGGTTTCACCAACTTGGCCAGGCTGGTCTTGAACTCCTGACCTCGTGATCCACCCACCTAGGCCTCCCAAAGTGCTGGGATTACAGGCATGAGCCACCATGCCCAGCCATTCTTCTTCCTTAAGACTGCATTGACTCTGCAGGGTCTTTTGTGGTTTCATATGAATTTTAGGATGGTTTTCTCTATTTCTGTGAAAAATTTCTTTGAAATTTTGATAAGGATTGCTTTTAATATGTAGATCCCATGTGGACATTTTAACAATATTAAATCTTCCAATCCATAAATATGGGATATATTTTCATTTTCATTAATGTCTTATAGCTTTAAGTGCAGAGATCTTTCACCTCCTTGGGTAAATTCATTCCTAAGTATTTTATCCTTTTAGATATTATTGTAAATGGGATTTTTAAAATTTTATGGATAGTTTATTATTAGTATATAGAAATGCAACTAGTTGTTGTATGTTGATTTTGTATCCTATAAATTTGCTGAGTTATTTTCTTAATTATGACAGTTTTTTGGTGAAGTCTTTAGAGTTATTTTTTTTTAATATGGAAGATGTCATTTGGATTCCTTTTATTTCTTTTTCTTGCCTAATTGCTCTGGCTAGGGCTTTCATTACTGTGTTGAACACAAGTGGCAAGAGTAAGCATTCTTGTTTTGTTTCAGATTTTAGAGAAGATGGTTTCAGTTTTCTACCATTTAGTGTGATGTTAGCGGTGGACTTCTCAAATGTGGCATTTTTTGTCATGAGGTCCATTCCTTCTGTTCCTAATTTGTTGAGAGTTTTTGTCATGAAAGGATGTTGGATTTTGTCAAATACTGTTTCTGCCTCTATGGAGATGATTATAGATCATATGATCTTTATCCTTCATTCTGTTCATTTGGTATATTACATTTATTGATTTATATAATAACTGTATATTGGATCATACTTGCAAATCTAGGATAAATTCCACTTAATCATGGTGAATGATAGTTTTAATGTGTTGTTGAATTCAGTTTGCTAGTATTTTGTTTAGGACTTTTGCATTTATGTTCACCAGGGATACTGCCCGGTAATTTTTTTTTTCTTACAGTGTCCTTATCTGATTTTGGTCTGAGAGTAATGCTGACCTCATAAAATCCCTTCGCTTTCAGCCTATGTGTATCCTTAAGGCTTAAGTGAGTCTCTTATTGTCTCAATATAAGAGCATTTTGTTGGATTTTTTTTTAATTCATTCAGCCACTTTGTGTCTTTTGATTGAATAATTTAATCCATTTATATCCAAGATTAGTTATTATTTATAGGTAAGGAGTTATTACTACCATTTAAAAAATTGCCTTCTGATGGGTTTGTAGTTCTTGTGCTTTCTTTTTGGTTGTTGCTCTCTTTTGTGATTTGTTGATATTTTGTAGTGGTATGCTTTGATTCCTTTTTGTCTTTTCTGGATCTAGTAGAGTTTTTTTTTTTTTTTTTTTCCTCTATGATCACTATGGGACTTTCAAAAAACATCTTATAGCATCTTATAATTATAATATTTTATTTTAAACTGATGACAAGTTAATGTCAATCACATACAAAAACTCTACACTTTTACTTTCTCCCATCATTTTGTGCTACTGATGTCACACTTTGCATCTTTTTGTATTGCGTATCCATTAACAAATTATGGTAACTATAGTTTGTTTATTTATTTATTTATTTAATTTATTTTGAGACGGAGTCTTGCTGTCTCTCCCAGGCTGGAGTGCGATGGCGCGATCTCGGCTCGCTGCAAGCTCCGCCTCCCGGGTTCACACCATTCTCCTGCCTCAGCCTCCCAAGTAGCTGAGGCTGCAGGCGCCCGCCGCCCCTCCCAGCTAATTTTTTGAATTTTTAATAGAGACGGGGTTTCATTGTGTTAGCCATGATGGTCTAGATTTCCTGACCTCGTTATCCGCCTGCCTCGGCCTCCCAAAGTGCTGGGATTACAGGGATGAGCCACCGCACCCAGCTTATTTTTAATTATTTTACCTTTTAACTTTTATTCTAAATTTAGAAATAATTTCTATATCATCATTACTACATTCGAGTATACAGAATTCAATTATGTATTTACCTTTTCCAGTGAGTTTTATAGTTATATATGTATTTATGTTGTTATTTAGCAGCTTCTCATTTCAACTTGAAGAATCACTTTAGTATTTCTTATAAGGCAGATCTTATGGTAATGAACATCCTCAGCTTTTGTTTGGGAATGTCTTTACCTTTCCATTTCTGAAGGCTAACTTTGCAGGGTACAGTAATCTTATTTGGCAGGTTTTTTTTTTTTTTAACGTTTTGAATATATTATTCCATATTATTTATTTGTTATCCATGTAGGCTTGCATTGGTGTCTGTGAATTTGAAGAAGCAAACAGTCTTTCATTCTTTACAGGCTCATTTTAACAACCTTCTCTTTTTGGGTCTCTAGGCTGATGGAATTCCCTCTACCATCACAAACAATTATAGTTGGAGCTAGGTCATGTGTCTGCTACTGATTTTGTACTGGAGGCTAGTTAGCAAGCCTATTACCAGGGGCTTTAGCAGGCATAAATCTTGTCTAGTCCCTAGGCAAACTGCATTGTCTCCAAGACATTGTTCAGTAGGACTGTTTTATAACAAGAGTTCACTTCAGGCTTCACAGTTGTTTCCACCAATGGCACACCTGTTATTAGGTATGCAGATAGGTGTGGTTCCCTCTGGATTTCTGAAGGACTCCCCCTGGCTCACTGAGTATGTCCATGGGTAGGGAGAACCGTCCCCAGATCAACATGAGAGATCCTGGAACTAAGTCACTGCTGCTTCAGGGTCCACATCTGAGAGGACTTTGCTCCAGGGAGTTGGATGGGCATACATCTCTGGGGACAAGATTGACCTTGAGCCAACTCTAAGTGGGAATGGAGCAAAGTTATTGGGCCATTCTCAGAATCTGCTGTGGACCAAGTTTGGCAAGCCTGTCTCCGAGAACATGGATGGGAATGAGTCCTGACAGGTTGCTAAGTGAACAGGACTGCTCTCAGGCCACAGTTTCAGTTTTAGGATATCATAGTTAGCAGACAGCTCTATGCAAAACTCTACTCCTTTATATCTCTGCCCATTTATGTTATCAATGTCACATATTACAGCTTTTTATATTTTGTATTCGTTAACATAGTTTTATACTTATAGTTTATAATTAAGTTCTATACCAGAGTTAAAAGTAATTTATGCACCACCATTTCAATATTATAAGATTTTTATTTGTCTAAATGTTTACCTTTTCCTTTGTGTTGCTGTCTAGCATACTTTGTCTCAACTCAAAGGACTGCCTTTAGCAATTCTTGTAAGTCAGGTCTAGCGCTCACGAAGCACCTTAGCCATTGTTTATCTTTATTTCTCCTCCATTTTCAAAAGACAGTTTTGCCAGAAAGAGTATGCTTGGTTGACAGATTTTTTCTTTCAGTACTTTGAATATGTTGTCCCACTCCCTTCTGTCCTATAATGTTTCTCTTGAGAAATCTGCTAATGTCATTGAAGGTCCCGTGTACATGATAAGCCATTTTTTCTTCCTGCTTTCAAGATTCCCTGTTTGTCTTTGATGTTTGACAGTTTGATTATAATTTATGTTGGTATGTTGGTTTTTCCAAGTCTGAGTTTTATGAGTGCCTTGAATTTGATTGTTCATTTCCTTCTTCAGATTTGGCAAGTATCTAGCCATTATTTTTTTCAAATAAGCTTTCTGTCCCTCTCTCTTTCTATCTCCTTCTCAGATTTGCATTATGTGTATGTTGGAACATTTGATGGTGTTCCATAAGTTTCTTAGTCTTTCTTCACTTTTCTTCATTCATTTTTTTTTTCTCTTTATATCTCTGGCTTCATAGTTTTAAGTGGCCTCTCTTTGAATTCATTTATTCTTTCTTCTGCTTGATCAGGTCATCTGTTGAAATGCTCTAGTGAACTTTTCAACTGAGTTACTGTATTCTTCATCTCCACGAATGTTTGTTTTCTTTTTAAAGTTTGTTGATATTCTCATTTTGGCATCATTTTCCTAATTTCATTTAGTTTTCCATCTGTGTTCTCTTGTAGCACATTGAGCTTCTTTAAGATGATCATTTTTAATTATTTGCCAAGTAACATAAATTCTTATTTCTTTCTGGTTGGTACCTGGAGATGTATTTTGTTTCTTTGATTGTGTCATGTTTCCCTGTTTATTCATGTGCCTAGTTATTTTTTCTGTGATTTGTGCATTTGAAAAAGCAGCTACCTCTTCAGTCCTTATAAATTGGCTTCATACAAGGGAAGACTTTTACCAATTAGCCCACATAGAGATTTTGGGGGCCTCTCCAGTTTTTTACCAAGGGATACATCTTCTTTGAATCTGTCTGTGTTCTTTCCCAGTTAGACAAATTTGCTTCTTTTTCTTCCAAGAGCTTTTATTATCTTTCTCCATCCAGTGTCTGTCTGTACCACTGCAAGTTCTGTGGCATTGCAATAAGCCACTGAGTTATCTTTTGCTCTCTGCAGACCCCAGGCATCCAAAGTATGTGGATTCCATTAGTGCTCTGAATCAGGCAAGACAGAAACCAGTCTCTCAGACAACACTCTGAAAAACCAGGACATTGGACATAGATTCCACTCTTCTCTTTCTCTCCTAAGGGAGAAGTCATAAGGTGGGATTTTTTTTTCCTGATGACATCAAGCTGTGCTGGCTTGGGGGAAGGGCTGTCATGGTTGATATGAAATGCCTTTTCTCATCTATTTCAATGAGATTGTTATTTTCTTTAAGTTTGCCTCAGGCACTGCAACTTCTTAACTGGTTTCTAGAATTTTCATAAAACTTTTTGGATCATGTATTATTACTACATTGGCGTCTCTGGTGAAGAATTAGATCTCTTGCTGATGAAACTCTATAGACTGCTTTTACAGTATTTAATATTGCTCTTATTTCATCTCACATGTACATAGTCACCTTCCTAACACTTATATAATTGTTCTCTCTGCAATAGCTAATAGTGTTTCCTGTAACACATATTGACATATACTAAGTTCTTATATAAGAAAATATTTAATGGGATTTTGTATTTTTCCACTAAACATTCTGTTGATTATTTGAAGGTACTACACTTTTTGTTGTTATTGTGGCTTCATGGTAAAATTTTTTTGTATAGGGCAAGACCATCCCCATGTTATATTTTATAACAAGCCTAATTCCTCCAAAAAGTAAAATTAAAAAAGAGATGATTTTCTTGCAATAACATTAAACTTAGAAAATTATTGCAAGAACATCAGTCTTGATGTAAGTCTTGGAAAAGTTATATAGATTTCTTCACGTAAGTTCTACTTATTTCTTTTTGAGCTTATTTTTAAACATTTTTGTTTTGTTTGTTTTTATAAATGAGATGTTGGTGTGATAGTTTTAACAACTGGTCTTTGATTTTTATAAATAAAAGGCTTTTACATATTTTACTTTAAAACTGGACAAATTTACCTATTCTTTCTTTCAATTATTTTTCAGTTGATTTATTTGGGTTTCCTACATTTAACTAAGTTGTAATCAAATAAGGATAAAGTTGCCTTCACTTTTCTCACAGTTTTATGCCTCCTATTTCTATTCCTCACATTGGGTTACTGGATTTGTTAGAGGTTTTTGAAAAATGGGGGCAATGTTACATGTGAGCTAAAACTATGAACGTTGATATCAACTAAACCTGGTCTCAAAACTCTGAAGGATCCTCAGTTCAGTTAGAACTTAGAGGTCTTAAAAGACGAGGTGGCTAGAGAGAGGTCTGCACACACATTGCCATGAGTCCTCAGACCACATAAGACACTCTGTTTTGTCTGAAACAAGGCTGGAGCCATGCCTAGATGGCCTGTGGAAAGCTCCCATGGAACCAGCCTGCTGTTCTCATTCCAGGCAAACTAACCTCTCTATGGTTGATAGTGTCACTATGGACAAACTAACCTGTTTAAGCTTCATTTTCCAAATCCGTATCATGGGAATAGTAACAGTTTTTTGTACAGTTTTTATAAAATCAATTAACTGCCTATACAATATATGTAATACAACAAATATCACTAATTTTCTATGATTATCCTGATCTTAAGCATGAACCTATGCTTCACCAGTAGCTATAATGTTAAATATAAATTTAATATAAACTTTCTTTTGATTCATAGTTTGTTTATCAAGGAAATATTTTGTAGTTATCTGAATGTCAAAGCCAAAAGCAAAGCAACATTTCTGACTCTCTGCATGCGGAGAGGGAACTTAGCTTTACTTTGTCTCCTCTTTCCTCCCCACAGCCCAATATTTGTTAGTTTATTCTAGATTTACATATCCAGTTTATCACTGTAAATATATCATCACTTAAATGATGATTTTAGATTTTGCTTTCATGTTTATACACATAGTTTTGATTGATATTGGTATTTAAGTAAAACTTGAGAATGAAGACAATAGATTCTTTGTATTTCTTTTAAGGTTGTGATTTGACCACTGATTCCTCAAGTGAGAAACTTTTCAAAACACTTGAAAGAGTAAACTGACTGAGTTTTAACCTATACTTACTGTAAGACAGAATTTTTAGCTGCTAAAAAATCAATGTTAGTTTCTTTTCTACACTTGGGATTCTATTACTGTATGTAACTGTGAAGGAAATAATTGACAGAACTCATGTTTCTCCTTAATTTTTTTCCTTCCTCTACTAACAAAATAGAATTGACTTTATTTTTTAAAGTCACCCAGGAAATGTACAATGCTATTTACAAAAGGTTAATTGAATCCTAGAGTTGCAGATTGAGTTTCTTGTTGATGAGAATGCACTAATATTACTGAATGAGAGATTTTTCTGTTCCTTTTTGGAAACTTTTTGGAAGTTTTGATGACTGAGTTATAGGGAATGGCTTTAGAAAGACTTCAGTGATTTCTGTCTCTTCTAATCAGTATGAAATCACAGCCTATATTTGGATTATGCTCTGTGAATATTTGAAACCTATCTGTTATCTTTGTGTTAACCTGAGGTATCTCATTTTTTTACAGAATTAACTTTGCAGAGTATCTTTTCTGTATCAGTATACAAATATCCATTTGAAAATTGATTGTGTTAAGTCGATACAGTGCCCTTTTCTGTATTAAAAGACATTAGGATGTTTATTGCCTTGACTTGTGAGTTTCCTGTAAGGTTATTTGGGCAATAATAGCATTCAGTTTTAAGATACAACATATATAATAAGTAATGAGACAAGAGGAAAAACATTTTGCATAAGGCTTAGAGAATCTTAAGGCTTATTTTCCATTATTGCTTTAGTGCATTATTAACAATTTCATGGAGACATGATTGACTAATATATGAAGGAAATGTCTACTATTGGCATATAATATGTTAAAATTGCAAATATGACTTTTAATCAACTGTGATAATAGTCTATTAAATTGTATCCTAGTCCTTGAAGAGTCACTAATATTATCTTGTTTATACTACAAACTTAGATACAGGGAAATTTTACTTTTACAGAACTTAATGTTGCACCAAACTAATTGGACAGGTAAAAAAGGAACGTGACATTGGAAGTGATAAAACAAAACCCATCCTCTGCCTACAACTGTCTTCTTCCTGGACTTATCTGACTATTTAACATGCTAACCTTTACAATGCTCTGCATAGTGTAGGCCCTCTGAAAGCACTTGAGTGCCTGAAATCTTTCATTCTTATTTAAAACAAAATAGGTGAAAATACTTAATCATGATGTCTATATATTTGAGAGTATTTGAACATGGGGAGAGACCCAACCAGTTTGAGTGGCTGAAGTTTTGGAATTTTTATAGAAATTCCCTATTATGTGTTTCAACTTCATGTCTGACTTAAAATAATAGTTACAATACAACATTGCTAGTAACACCAACGTCTAATACCATTTCCTCTTTCCCAATTTCTTGCAGTTGAAGACATGGAGATGAGTATGTCTATATGCTTCACTCTTTCCTCAGCAAGGTTTATTTAGCATATGGTTTGTTCCAGGCACTGGCTAAGTACTAGGGGTACAAAAGTTGTTTTGGCTCCCTTCCTTCCAGATGTGTCCATGTGTACAGGCTAACAGTGAATAGTCACATAGGCAGATCACTCTCCTACATTTTTCAGGCTGAAGGCTGACTTGGTGTCATAAATAAAAAGGGAGAAGATATTTGTATTCATTGTCTTGGATGATATTTTTAACCTGAGTGGGCAGATTGAAAAGAAAAATGAGGCCGGGCTCAGTGGCTCACACCTGTAATCCCATCACTTTGGGAGGCCGAGGCGGGTGGATCACCTGAGGTCAGAAGTCTGAGACCAGCCTGGCCAACATGATGAAATCCCATCTCTACTAAAAATACAAAAAAATTAGCTGGGCGTGGTGGCGGGTGCCTGTAATCCCAGCTACTTGGGAGGCTGAGGCAGGAGAATCGCTTGAACCTGGAAGGCGGGGTTGCAGTGAGCTGAGATCGTGCCATTGCACTCCAGCCTGGGCAACAAGAGTAAAACTCCATTAAAAAAAAAAAAAAAAAAAAAAGAAGAAGAAGAAGGAAAGAAAGGAAAGAAAGAAAAGAAAAGAGAAATGGTTGAAGGATAGCAGCTTGGACAACGCCTAGGTTTTAAAGACAGCTAATTGAGGAACCAGCAATGAGACTAAATGAAAATGACTGGAGAAGTAGATAGACAGAAAGCAAAAATAAATGACCAATTTATGGGGTGATCTACATCTTTTTTAAATTTTTTTGTCTGTGACAGTCCAGATGTTCTCTTTTTGTCGATGTCACAACTGGCTGGCACTTTCTTTCAACTTGCAAAAGTGTTATGTACTCCAGTAAACCCTAAGTTCTCTGTTACAGCTCTGATCATATACTGGTGATTATCTGTCTATTATATTTTATCTCAAATGAACTGTAAGTGCCTAAGCAAAAGGAGGTGCCTAATTCATCTCTGCATTTTCAGTACCCGACACAAACATGAAAGGTAGTAGGTGCTCAATAAATGATTAATTGAGAAATTAATAGGAATGGAAACACAACTAAGATAGGTTGAACTCCTTTAAAGATATATGTATAAAATATAGCACTACCTGTAACAAGGAAATGCCAAATGTTTGTGGATTACCCCAACAGAAGATTATCTGTGGCTCATGTACTCCAAAATAAGTGTTTCTGATTGGCAAGTGTCTCTTTTGTAAATAGTGATTAAGAAACCATAGCTTCTATCTTGTGGCTCTACCATCTTCAACACATGGTGAGGGGCTACAGAGGGGAAGAGAAATAGGGGGTTGTACTCACAAAGTTTTTATGTGGCAGGCCTGAAAGTGGCACATATACAGACACATACACATTTCCTTAACTTATAATCAATGAACATGTAATGTAACACTCACTGACATCTCTATAGCTACCTGTAAGGGAGTCTGGAGATGTGGTCTCACTGCATGCCCAGAAAGAAACATTCTTTCCTGCAATGCCCATATATGTACATATATATATGTATATACATGTTTACATATGTATTTATATGTGTATATATATGTGTATACATATAGTGTGTGTCTATATATATACACACACACACATTTTAAGGGGATTTTCTTATAGAAATTTTATTTCTACCCTCTCTCTCTCTATATATGAAATAAGTGCCAGAGACCGTGAGATTATTAAGAACCACAGAAATTTATTTAACCCTAGTGATGTGCATGTCTGTGTTTTAAAGGCCATTAAGTAGTTTGCTATCTACTTTTGAAAGAAAAAAATTAAACAAAGAAATTAATTAAATACCTTGGATAGAAACTGAAACAAACAAAAAAGGAAAATAATGATAATAAATTTAACATTCATCCATTGTAAGCGTCAATTATTATGGAATTACTTACTTTAGGCATGTATTTCAGAAAGATATTTGTCCTAACAGTAAAAAGCATAACATTAAAGTTATTTGGTTGTCAATTATTCCATATAAGTTGGCTAATTATTGAATATAATTTTATTTTACTACAAGGTAGCAGGTTCATATTAAATTTATTTCAATATGTTAGCATTTCTTTTATTTTGATACTGCGTATCTTGAAGCTGAATATGAGATATTTCTAAGTCCCATCAATAGCAAGGTGAATGTTGTATCATTTTATTATTATGACTTTTATTAGACTTTTAAAATAGAAAAACAAGACATTTTTATTATAGGGAATATAGAAGGTAATAATTAATAAAGATACTAAAAGAGAATTATTACCAGTACTACTCAGGAGAGCCATTTTAGAGAATTAGGATACATCTTTAAAGAATTGTTTTATGAATATAATATGTGACTTTTTTGTTTTGTTTTGATATTATTGTTTTATAAAAATGAATCACTCTATAATCTGTTCTTCCCACTCAACATTGTATCATTACATGATTATGTATTCTTCTACATTATTTTAACAGTCTCATAGTATTTCATCATATGATGTATCAACATTTACTAAGTCAATCCTTCAGTGCAGCAATTAGATTACATCCAGTTATTTGTTATTATAAATGAGCTGCAGTGAACATCTTTGTGCCTGGATATTTACCAAACAATTTTATTAAACTGTGTCTAAAATGTCAAAAACATTAGTTCTCAAACTTTAATATGCACTAGAATGATACTGGTGACTTATTCAGATTCATAAGCCCTACTCATAGAGATTCTGTTTAGGAAGATCTGGAATAAGACCCAGGAGTCTGAATTTTAGCAGACACCATCTATGATTCTAATGCAGAGGGTTTCAATGTCACATTTTGAGAAATAATGACTTGGAGACATTAGAAATACTATCTTTTTCCATCATCTCCTTGCCATAATGCCATTTTCTAACAATAACATAAAATACTTATTGCTCTGGCAATTAGTTTTACATCTCTCTCCAAAATAAGGACATTTAACCTCTTGCCTTGTACTTGATAAGGTTGTTCTTTTTATTTCTGAACCATAACTGATACACATTGATCTAGAGTGTGAAAAAGCCTCTTATACTGTTTTGGAATGGAAAATGTTAGAATATAGCCCTCTAGTGCTTTATCATTTTTGTTATAAAGGTAAAAGTATTAATAGAAAGTGGGTTTAAACTAACAGAGTGTAAGCATGGGTGTAAACGTCGTTTTTAGTAGAGATAATTATCTCAGAAAAGTTACCTCTTGAGGCAGTTTTATCTAAAAGAGAATGTCACAAACATTAAGTCATTCAACAGATAACCTCAGTTACATAAAGCATTTTTGCAATTGCAATGCTAACACCCAGAGTAGGCAGCTAAATGCTTATAAAAAGATGTTAACTTTGGCCAGCTATATTTAGTGCTACTGAAGCTTTGCTAGATTCATCCTTTGTTCTTCTTTTCTATGTTCATCCAGAAGAATAGTATTTATACATGTGTTAGTCAGGGTTCTCTAGAGGGACAGAACTAATAGGATGGATGTATATGTGAAAGGGAGTTTATTAAGGAGTATTGACTCACATGATCACAAGGTGAAATCCCACAATAGGTGGTCTGTAAGCTGAGGAGCCAGGAAGCCCGTTCAAGTCCCTAAACCTCAAAAGTAAGTAAAGTGGCAGTGCAAGGATCCAAAAACCCAGCACTCTATAGAAGCATGTTACAATATTTGATGATTCTATAATTCTCATCACACTCAAAAGTAGGAAAGCTGATTTCAGTCTGTGGCCCAAGGCCCGAGAGCCCCTGGCAAACCACTTGGGTAGGTCCAAGAGTCCAACTGTTTGAAAACAGGAGTCTGATGATCAAGAGCAGGAAACATCCAGCACAGAAGAAAGATGGAGGCCAAAAGTCTCAGGCATTCCAGTCCTTCCATGTTTTTCTGCCTGCTTTTAACCCAACTGTGCTTGCAGCTGATTAGATGGTGCCTACCCACATGGAGGGTGGGTCTGCCTCTCCCTGTACACTGACTGAAATGGTCATCTCCTTTGGTAACTCCCTCACAGACACACCCAGGAACAATACTTTGTATCCTTCAATCCAATCAAGTTGCCATTCAGTATTAACCATCACAACACATAAGTCATTAACTTAATCAAGACCTGTTTCCAATCCAGGAATGAAGTTCTGTTCTTAGAGGAACTTCCTAGGTACATAAGTACACAGATGCTCACTTTCCCAATCTAAAAGCTAAGACTGTTCCAAGTGCATATGCTTTCTCTTTTTTTCTATATTTGTTATCTGACAGAAACATTGATTTGCCATTGGTTGTTGCAAAATCAGCATTTTATAGCTGGAAGTGTTGCTAAGGTTTATTTTGTATAACCTCTTGATTTTATCCCTATGGAGACTAAAGACCAGCAAGGTTAAGACCAGCAGATCTGGAATGAGTTATTTGTATATAGCAATAGCAATATACAAATAGCAATTTGTACATTGTGTTGTTGCCAGAAAATGGCATTATTGCAAGAAGATGATGGGGAAAATATAGTGTTTCTAATGTCTCCAAGCCATTATTTTTCAAAATGTGATGTTCAAACCCTCTGCATTGGGATCGTAGGTGGTGCATGCTAAAATTCAGACTCCCAGGTCCTGTTCCAGATCTGCTGGTCTTAACCTTGCTTTTCTTTAGTCTCTGCAGACAAAAAATCAAGACATTATACAAAATAAACCTTAAGACCCCTTCCAGTTATGAAGTGCTCTGATTTTTTAACAACCAATGGCACCTCTTAAGACCACCTGAGTAGTTACTGGCAGAACAGGGGATAAAATTTCTATCCTCTCATTTAATGACAGATTGTCATTCATTTCTAATGTTTATGTAGGGCTGCTGTCATCTCAGTTCTGTTTAATTTTTCAAATGAAAATGTGAAGCTTATTGAGTTATGATCAATTAGTGTGTGTTCTGTTCTTTTCTAGTAATACTCACTCTGCCGGTGACTATACTTGTTAAGGTAGTGCAGCATAGTGGCTTTTAGCTCCAGTTTTAACTAGAAGAGATTTGGGTTTGGATCCTGACATGTAGGGTGATCAATCATCCTGGTTTCCTTGGGACTCTGGGGTTTCCCTGGACATAGGACTTTGAGTGCTGAAATCAAAAGGTCCCAGGTGAAGTAAGATGATTAATCACCTCACTAGCCATGTGGCTGTGTGGCCAATGCATGATATTTGATAGGTCTCTGGGGTTTTTAATGGGTAAAATGGGAAAAGTAAGAAGAACTAACTCATAGGATTTTAGTAAAAATTAAATGAGACAGTATATGTAAAACACAGCACTACTTAATAAGGACTCAGTAAATATTAGTCATTATTATTGATGTTTTATAAAACATCTCAGAATTTAGGATTTGAAATAAATGAACTTCCTTTTTAGCTTTCACCTCTTTTTTTTAAACCTTCTCAGTGCCCTTCTATTGTCTTGTTTGTCTATACAACTGGACAATACAACCCAAGGTTGGATAGAGTCCACCATCTCACGTCCTTTCACCTTTTTCAAGATATAAATCAGGAAGACAAAAATTTTCTAGTTGGGAGCCAATATGAAGAATGATCTTCAAAGACAGCATAGTGCTATGAAGAAAGGGGAAATTACCCTGGATTATAATAATAGCTGCCATTTTGTTGAGTGCAAACTCTTTGCCAGATATTGGTGCTTCAAATACTTTACATATTTGGTCCACACAGTGACTCTGAGAGGTAAATATTATTATCTCAGTCTTCAGATGGAGAAACAACCTCAATGAGCCTAAGTTACTTGCCCAAAGATAGCTGTATACTAAGGAGTGTAATAAACAAGGCTGGATATTCCAAGCTTGATGAATTTCTAACTTTCAGCCAATGGGTTAATTTTGGGAAATATAAACTTCCCTCCCTGGGCTAGTTTCTTCACCTGTAAAACTCAGAAGGGAAGGAAATTGCCATATATGAGTGCTAATCACAATGCAGGTAATGAACTATGCACATCAGGTACATGGTCTCATTTAATTCTTGTATGTAAATATTAGTCACATTTTTATAATAAAGAAACATAAGCCTTAGAGAGACTAAGCAACACTCTAGCAATACAAATAGTAAAGTGGCAGTGCAAAGATTCAAAAACCCAGCACTCTATAGAAGCATGTTATAACATTTGGTGATTCTATAATTCTCAATATGTGGATATAATAAGTCAAAAGAACAAAGCTGGAGGCATCATGCTACCTGACTTCAAACTATACTACAAAGCTACAGTAGCAAACAGCATGGTACTGGTACCAAAACAGAGATATGGACAGTGGAACAGAGACAGAGTCACTCGATAATACCACACATCTACAGCCATCTGATCTTTGACAAACCTAAGAGGAAACGAGAAATGGGGAAAGGATTCCCTATTTAATAAGTAGTGCTAGGAGAAAATTATTTAGCCATAAGTAGAAAGCTGAAACTGGATCCTTCCTTACTCCTTATCTGAAAATTAATTCAAGATGGATTAGAGACTTAAATGTTAGACCTAATACCATAAAATCCTAAGAGGAAAACCTAGGTAGTACCATTCAGGACATAGGCATGGGCAAAGACTTCATGTCTAAACACAAAAGCAACGGCAGCAAAGCCAAAATTGACAAATGGGATCTCATTAAACTAAGAGCTTCTGCACAGCAAAAGAAACTACCATCAGAGTGAACAGGCAACCTACAGAATGGGAGAAAATTTTTTCCAATCTACTCATCTGACAAAGGGCTAATATCCGAACCTACAAGAACAAACAAATTTACAAGAAAAAAACCCCATCAAAAAAGTGGGCAAAGGATATGAACAGACATTTCTCAAAGAGACATTCCATACAGCCAACAAACACGCTTGAAAAATGCTCATCATCACTGTACCATCAAATGCAAATCAAAACCACAATGAGATACCATCTCACACCAGTTAGAATGGCGACCATTAAAAGTCAGGAAACAACAGGTGCTGGAGGATGTGGAGAAATAGGAACACTTTACACTGTTGGTGGGATTGTAAACTAGTTCAACCATTATGGAAAACGGTATGATTCCTCAAGGATCTAGAACTAGATGTACCATATGACCCAACCATCCCATTACTGGGTATATACCAAAGTTATAAATTATGCTGCTATAAAGACACATGCACCAGTATGTTTATTGCAGCACTATTCTAATAGCAAAGACTGGAATCAACCCAAATGTCCATCAGTGACGAATTGGATTAGAAAATGTGGCACATATACACCATGGAATGCCATGCAGCCATCAAAAGGGTGAGTTTGTGTCCTTTGTAGGGACATGGATGCAGCTGAAACCATCATTCTTAGCAAACTATCACAAGAACAGAAAACCAAACACCGCATGTTCTCACTCTTAGGTAGGAACTGAACAATGAGATCAGTTGGACTCAGGAAGGGAACATCACACACCGGGAGACTATCATGGGGGAGGGGAGGGAGGATTGCATTGGGAGTTATACCTGATGTAAAATGATATTAGGTTGATGGGTGCAACACACCAACAAAGGCACAAGTATACATATGTAACAAACCTACACGTTATGCACATGTACCCTACAACTTACAGTATAATAATAATAATAAATAAATTAAAAAAATATTGCTAGAGTAGACTTTCCAGCCATTTGGAAATAATTATTGCTCATGTGATAGTATATTTTTCTCAACTAGAATCAAAATATTACATTTTGACCTGGGTTTACCTTTGCATGTGGATAACATGGATCAAATTTGCAAAGTTCTGCTGAGTTGTAACTTAAATACAGATCTGCTGCATCCTCAAGTTTCTTGTAAAGCCTTTTTTTTCTTACTACCCTCTCAGTCTTATAATAATTGTCAAGAGTATATCTGAGTAAGATGTGACATATGAAAACATATGTTTCAAATATGGCCTTAAATATGCAGGAAAAAACAGGACTTTTTTTCTTCCTCTCTTTTCATGGGCATGCATGTAAGAAAAATATATATAAATATAGTCATGTGCTATATAACATTCTAGTCAACTATGGGCCACACATACCATGGTGACCATAAGATTATAATACTGTATTTTTACTGTATCTTTCCTATGTTTAGATATGCTTAAATACACAAATATTTCCCATTGTGTTATAATTGCCTACAGTATTTAGTACAGTTACAATGTACCATCTATGTTTGTGTAAATACACTGTGATGTTCACAAAACAAGGCAATTTCCTAATGATGCATTTCTCAGAATGGATCATTATCAAGTGATGCATAACTGTATATATATGACACATGCATATGTCAAGATATGTATTTAATGATGTTTGCAATTCATTTCATAGGAGTTATAAAAACATTTTGATTTATCCTTGATTTTATAGAATCCACGCACAAAGCTAATAAAGTCTAAGATTACTAAAGATGTTAGGTAACTGTCTTAACCAAGCCACACCTGGTAAACAAATTTACTATGTTAAATATAAATTTAGATTTTAGTGAATCAAATATCATTCACTTAATGTCACTGTTTTCCAGATAGCATTTTTTCATGTATAAATTTTACTTAATTTCTTTCCCAGGAAAGTATTAAGCATTATGTAATGATAAACACTGTGACTTTTGTTGATTATATGTACTTTCTTGAACTATTACTTCAGGCCTCTGAGGAAACACTACATTCCAGTAATGAAGAGGAAGACCCTTTCCACGGAATGGAACCCTATCTTGTCCGGAGACTTTCATGTCGCAATATTCAGCTTCCCCCTCTCGCCTTCAGACAGTTGGAACAAGCTGACTTGAAAAGTGAATCAGAGAACATTCAACGACCAACCAGCCTCCCCCTGAAGATTCTGCCACTGATTGCTATCACTTCTGCAGACTCCAGTGGGTGAGTGCCCTCAAGATGTCACTTCCCCATTTTATATTTTAGATGTGATTGTTATCTGTGGTCTTTTGAGTTTTTGTGGCTCATTGCTTGATTTGAGTGGGAGAACAGTGGGGTTTCTAGAGTAAAAAAAAAGGGATGAATTTCTCAGGTGACATATCTATATCTGCAGGAGAAGATATTTTAGTGAAATTGTTTTACAAAGAAGAGCTGAAAATGTATTGGTGAATGCTAATAAACATTTGCAAAAGGGCAGTTGTACTTGGAAAATTAATATTGGCCATATGTGACTTGATAGAAAAAATTTTAACAAATGAGAACTAATGGACAAATTACCGTGTAGTGATACATGTCTAGAAACAATAGGAAATGTTCACTGATGCAAAATGAATTTGGCATCAAGAATAGATTGTATTGTAATTAGAATCAAAAGAAATATGCAATGGTATTCATGAGTCTAAAAATTTTGCCTTTGACATTTCGAAGTATTGCTTACCAGAATGCCATTTCAGCTCCCAGTATAAGGTAAATTTATTTAGTATTAGTACTTACAGAGGAGTCAGCCACAGCCACATCTCCGTCATGTAACATTTTTATTTCCTACTTTGCAGGGTATGGTTTTTGTTTTTATTCTTTTTCGTATTGTTTATCAATGGGGTTTTACACTTTGAAGCAATGTCACTAGGTTAAAAATTGTGAAAGAAAGTAAGGATATTGGGCACATCCATTATTTGTTCTTGTGACCAGCTGCATTTTTAAGAAGCCTGGATAGAAAGGAAAGAGGATGAAGCCAGTGGGCCATGCATATATAGACTCTTGAACATTTGCTAAAACTACAACAACAAAACAATTACTATGCTACAAATGTGATGCTCCCACATTGTCTGCCAAGTTAAAGGCATTTCTAGGGAAAATGCCTTTTTGGATCTTGTTAAAGTTAGGAAGGTTATGCTCAGAGGAAATTTGACTAGTAACTCAACTCAAAGATACTGAATTTAGCTGTTTTACTTGTTATTGACCAGTCTAAGGGAACTGTGTTAGGAAAAGGTATGAGGAAAATACTACTAGATAAATAATAAGACAACAAATATTCACTCTGAAGCAATGAAAAGAGGAAATATATTTTGTTTCTGTTGTTGTAATTGAGCTATGTGTTTAAAGAAGAATGCATGCACTTTGATCAAACTCATACTAAAGCAGATGGGAATTTTATAACAGCTTGACCAGAACATTTTTTGAAAAATGCTGTTCCCCTGAAACTATTTCTCCTTTCTTTGGAATTAACATTGCTGCTGTTCTGTCTGTGTAGAAAATTCACAGATATCAGGTGTATCCAGGGTTCCCAAGACCACCCTTGGGTTCAACGATTTGCTAGGAGAGCTCTCATAATTCAGAAAATAGTCATATTCATGGCTCTGATGTGTCACAGCAAAAGGATTCAATGCAGAATAAGCAAAGGGAAAGGTAGATGGGACAAAATCTGGAGGAAACCAAACGTAAGCTTCCAAGAGTCCTCAAGTGAAGTAAGACAAGATACACTTAATTCCTCTGGTAATGAGTTGAGACAATACATGTGAAATGTGTTCACCAGGGATGCCTTTACCAGGGAAGCCTATTAAAGACTCAGTACCTAGAGTTTTTACCGGAGGCCAGTCACTTAGGTACCCTCTGCCTAGGATATACAAAGTTCCAGATTTCCAGAAGGAAAGTGGATATTCAGCATAAACCACATTATTTGCACAGACAATTTAGGCAAATTGAGCCACTCTTACCATTTACAGAATGGTGGATAACTCCTGAAATTAAAGTCCACTAAAGACCCGTGTTTCAAACAGACCTTTCTATATTTAATTGACACAGTCCTGATTAACTGTTTACTATACAGCAGGTTATCTTAGAATAGTTATCTTACTTTCTTCACACTTGTGGAAGATGAGATTATAATTAAAATTAAAATGTACTAATTTAAAGCCCTGATGTATTCAATTAGCTTTGGTATCTCAAAAATTTTGGTTGCAAACCATGATTTCTCATTTTGAGTTGGTGTTATATCATGTGCCTTTAAAATAAAATGATGCAATATACCTAATATATCTCTATGTAGTTGGACATTGTGTGTAATCTAAAATCTTGAGCTGGGTGCAGTGGCTCATGCCCATAATCCCAGCACTTTGGGAGGCTGAGGCAGGGATTTATTGAGCTCAGGAGTTTGAGACAAGCCTGGGCAACATGGCAAGACCCCATCTCTATCAAAAATACAAAAAAAAATAGCTGGGTGTGGTCCCAACTACTCAGGAGGCTGATGCAGAAGGATCGCTTCAGCCTGGGAAGGCAGAGGTTGCAGTGAGTCAAGATCCTGCTACTGCACCCCAGCCTGGGTGGCAGAGGGAGAATGTATTGCTAAAAACAGTCTCCAAGTGCCAAGGAACTTCAGGGTTCAGAATTATCTGTATCACAGCATCTCTGTTGATTCAAATTTATTTCCGTCTTCATTAAAAGTCTAAGAATCAAGTACAATTGACCTTTGAACAATACAGGTTTGAACTGCACAGGTTCCCTTATATGAGGATTCTTTTCAACCAAACACAAATGGAAAATATAGTATTCTTGGGATGTGAAACTCATGTATACAGATGGATTGAATTTTCATATGTGTGGGTTCCAGAGGGCAAATTGCAGGACTTGAGTATGCATGAATTTTGGTACATGTGATAGTCCTGAAACCAATCCCCTACATATACCAAGGAATGACTATATAAGCAATATCATGCTTACTATTTACAAATTTATCCAATATTATGAAGAAAATAATTTTTCTTTTTGAGAGATGGAACAAGGGTTTCTTTTCAAAAGAAATAATAGACAATAATGGCCAATCAACAAAAACCAAACTGAGTACATATTAAAGGTATTGTTACTACATTTGGAAACCAGAACAATTTGTGAATTGAATATTGAGGAAAGAAAAATCAGGAGTATAATTTTCTGGAATGTCGAAGCTTTGAAGGAGAAATAGAAGGTAAAGTTCGGGCTTTTATTCTGTAGCCATTTCAGTAAACTAGGAGCCCGATTCCTTCACAGCTGTCAGAAAGAACTAATGGGAAATTTACCCTATTTTAACTGAGTTGTCTCCAGCCCAGTTCCCCATTATTAAAGGTTAGTATGCCTTTAAGTCCCATTGTCAACCTGTGCTGAGACAAGACCTTAGCAATTGCAAATCTTTGATGGTAAAGGTGACTTTTCATGCCCTCCAGATTCATTTTCCTTTCTTTCTTAACATCATAGCCTTTTGATCTTTCTTCTGGTGTATCAGTATGCCAGATACTTGGTTTGTCAAGTGTCAGGCAGTGGGTCTAGAGACTTGTTCCACCACTTTAGAAAGCCACGGTATGGCCCTGAGAATCATTAGTTTCTGAAACAGAACTTTGGCCTGCAAAAATAAGTGTTGTAGATGACAGCTATTAGCTTCCTCATGAAGTACTTGGGTCAAGAGACTGAGTTCAAAAGAACTTTTAGTTATTCACACTTCCGTATTTCTACTTTGAGTTTTTTTCCCAAGCAATGCGAATGTGTTCAAATGTACAGTTTTTAACAATTTCTTTTGAGTGTGCCCAAACTGTTAGATTGTGTATGTTGTGATTTAGCAAACTTTAGAAACCGTAAATGAACCCAAAACAGAATTATTAAGACCTGGGATGCCTATAACCCTGAATTCTTCTGCCAGTTAACTTTCCATACAGGGTAGACTCATTCAGGCTTCACCGTTGTTTACTGACCTTCCTCGAAGTAAGAGAGACAGCTCTTAGTGACTTGAAATGTTATGAACATGGCATAGAAGTAATTTGGAAAGTCAGTTTTTCATATTTTCTTCCTAAATAATTTTCTATCTGTTACCTTTTATAAAATCCTTTTATTAAGGTATAATTTATATGCATTATGCATCTTGAATTATTATGTATTTATACACTCACATAGTCACCATCCTATTTCTCAACTTATCACTAAAGGTTACTTTGCCTCCCCTTGGACCTCACATAAATGGAATTGTACCGTATGTACTTGTGTCTGGCTTCTATTAGTTGAAATGTTCTTTAAAAAAAAAAAAAGAAAAAGAAAAAGAAAAGAAATGCATGTTTGTGTATATCTCAGCAGCTTGTTCTTTTTATTGCATAAATATACCATAATTTATTTATTTTTACTCTCTTACTAATGAACATTTAGGTTGTTTCTAGTTTGAGGGGATTATGAATGAAGCTGCTGTGTACACTTATACCAGTCTTTTTGTGAACATATGCACTCATTTCTTTTGGGTATATTCCCAGAAGTAGCATTTCTGAGTCATAAGGAGGCAAATATTTATTTTCTAAAGTGTTGTACTCTTTTGCCTTCCCACCAGCAATACGTACAAGGTACAGTTGTTCTATATTCTCACCAACACTTAGTATTTTCAGTCTTTTTCATTTTGGTCATTCTGGTGAATGTGTACTGGTATCTGACTGTGGTTTTAATTTACATTTCCCTGATGAGTAGGAATATCGCTTACTTTTTGATGTGTTTATTGAACATTTGGATATCTTCTTTGTCTTATGCTCATTCAGACATTTGTTCAGTTTTTCTTTTATTTATTGATTTCTGAGGGCTCTTTGTATATTCTAGACATGAGTCTTTTGTTAGACATGTGTATTATAAAGTGAATATTTTGTTCTAAACAGTGTCTTGAATTTTTACTTTCTCTTTACTTTGAATATGTTGGTAACCCTAAGGACCTATGAAATAATGATGGAAGTGTGCAGCAGGGAGAAGAAACTGTAAGGCAAGAAGTGGGCCCAACTTAATAAGGGGAAAACAAGAATGACATTTAACCTACAGAGCAATTTCACTTGGAGACAAGGATAGCTGGTCCCTTGAATATTGGATGGTGGCAAATAAAACATCCAAGCACTAAGAGAGCAGGCAGAGAAGAGTTGAGAATGAAGCAATAGCATGCTTATGGTGGCTGATAGCCGAGTAGTGAGTGGACAAGAGTTGGGGCTCTGGACATAGATGGTCTGAACTTGAGTCCTGCCTCCCATCTACTAGCTGTACCACCTTGTGAAGGTACTTAACCACTCCAAGTTCCTAATTTTACAAAAGCAAAAGTAGGAAAAATGGGAGCACCTACCTCATGGGTTTGTTCTAATGATATAATACTTATCCCCATTTTTCACATATTGTAAATACTTAATATATAACATCAAAAACTACTACTCCTATACTGGGAAAATACTAGAACAAATAATGTTTGTTGTTGTTAATGTTTGTTTACTTATTGGAATTGGCTTCAGAGATCCTCTACAAATAACTCTTGGGGTAGAGATGGATGTTCTAGCAGATTTGGGAGTCAACCAGAAATTGGCTCCTGTTTCAGAAAGTTACAGTTATTATGGACTTGTGACATTTGTGTTCAGAAGTCTGTATCTGGCATCTTCCCACAGACATGTCTTGCTTTCAAGTGCTGTTCAGTTATGTTTGGAACAAGAATGGTGGTTTCCCTACTTCTGCTTCACATCTTCTACAACCTTGCTGACTTCTAAATAGTTTCCTGCTCAGAATCCTCAGAATTAGGATCTCCTTTCAGTCCTATCTTGGGCACTGGCTTACATTCCCCCATGTGGTCCATGTGCCCCTAGACAATCTAAGGAGAGTCTAGCTTGCCACACATGTGGAAATAATTCCCAGTGCACAGGTGGGAAGTTATGGGAACAAAGAAAGGGTGGGAGAGGTAGCAATAAAACTCTCTACTTATGTTTCATTGCTGCATCTGCTATAATAAAATGAGAGCCAAGAAGCGACTTATCACCTTGTGACATGATGACACCCCTCTGGATAGATGTATATTCAGGGATATGGGTGGGTGGAGAATGTTACAAACATTTTCTCATCCCTAGTATCCTATTACCTCTCTGAAGAAGTACACTGTGTACCATCGTATCACTATGTCCTATAAAAAAAAGAAAATGAAAAGAATGTAAAAGAACACATGGTCACTTTTGGGGATAAATTTTACTACCCAACAGAGAGAGAAGAATTACTTTAGTCATACAAGGGTTCATTTTACAAGGATCTTCCAGAACTATTTCCTTGATTTGTGTGCTATTCACAGAGGGACTGGTCCCAGATGCCAGTTAGACATTGGATTCTTTGACTAACCACTCTTCATCTTGTGTTCTTGAGTACAAACAGTACGTTAGAGTGAACATTAAAAAAAGATTATTTTCAGCAATTTGTTACTGAATCAAAATCCAAACAGAAAATGAAAAAAGAAAAACAGAAGTCTGGATCAGACACATCTGATCTTTCAAATTTGGTCTTTTAAACTTAAGAAGGTATTAATGGGCATTTCATATTTTAAATATTTTGGATATAAGGGTTTATAAAGTTAAAGATTGTATTTCACAGTCTACCATGAAGCCTGTACCTTCATATTTGATATGTGTTCAAGCTTCAAGAGATTTATCTAAGTTCTGATTGAATGTTATATGGAAGATCTATAACTCGCTAGGCAAAGTTTCCCAAATTGAAAATAAAACACATAATTGTGATTGTGAAACATTCTCTAGAAATATAGTATTCTTGAACTAGATGAAATTTTAAAAGAAAATTGGGAAACAATACTTCCAATAATCTTGAAGATACATACTAAGCAGACAAAACTGGATTATTTTGGTTTTGATTGATTTAAATACAATTTATTATTGTGGTGTTTATCTAAACTTCTCGGGATACTCACAAAATATCACAATCCCTTCATTTTAAAGCATTGTTCTGATTTAACTATATCTGTCTTTGCTTTACAATTTGTAAATTTGTGATTATTTTTGTTTTGTTTTGTTTTTGAAAGGGAGTCTTGCTGTGTCACCCAGGCTGGAGTGCAGTGGCGCGATCTCGGCTCACTGCAACCTCTGCCCCCTGGGCTCAAACGATTCTCCTGCCTCAGCCTCCCAAGTAGCTGGGACTACAGGCATGTCCCACCACACCAGGCTATTTTTGTTGCATTTTTAGTAGAGACGGGGTTTCTCCATGTTGGCCAGGCTGGTCTCGAACTCCTGGCCTTATGTAATCTGCCCGCCTCAGCCTCCCAAAGTGCTGGGACTACAGGCGTGAGCCATCATGCCTGGCCCCAAATTTGTGATTTTCAAGATTAAAATTAGAATCTAAGACTGATGGAGCACTTTAAAATATCTGGATAAAAATCATCGTATTTCCAGAATCAGGGCAATTCTTGAATCTAATCTAAAATAAGCAGTGAAAAACTGCTGACTTTCTTCTCACCTATCGTAGAATCTCTAAAAGGTTTATGCTATATCTGCCATGCCTTCAGTTTACAAAATAATAAGATCATGATTAAACTCCAATGTCTTTTTCAGGCTATCACAGTACCTTTTCATTCTTGTAGTACTTTCTGGTGTCCTCATTAAGGATATGCTGAATGGACTGATACTATACCACAGTATTTTACTTTATATCTGTGTGTCAGTAAAGCAGCATGTATCAGGGGAAGATTTACCTTTGTATATCAAAGGCTTCTATTTCACCAGGCTCCCACATTCTTAAAAACACTGAAGAGGGTGGCAACTTTTGTGTTCACCAACATCAGAGGAACTGGTTCCTATTTTCAAAACTTTCTTGTGCCAATGTGACTTGTTTTAGTAACATAGATTGGCTGGGGAATCCCATATTTTTTAAAGCGAACCCAGGGAAGCATTTATTTTACCGTGAAAAGTGCTAGGGAACAATACTATATTAAGCACAAGGCAGAACTCAACAAAGCCCTTTCCTTTGATTGTTTCCATCACTGAATAATAATGGTTCCATTCCACAGATAGTTTCTTTGCTACAACACTGCTCTGCCTGACCCTCCTTACATAATGCAGAATTGTGAATCACTGAAGTGTTTAAGGAGAGCTTATAATTCTTTAAAAGCATTTTCATTCTGTTTTACAGTATTTGTGTTTATGGAAAAAAGTAGGTAAAAACATTCTGACCAAATTATATTTGTTTAATTATTATGTACTGCATAATGTATAATACTGATTCAAACTTAATATGACCAGAGGGCATCGCTTGGAGAAATCCAAAACAAAAAATATATTTTCAGTTGAAATTCATTAAAGAATGAAGTAATCAAACTGTTTTTCTGTATAAATGAGAACTGCAAAATGACAAAAGGTTTCTTAAAAAAAACTGTATATAGAAAACAAACTATAGAAAAAATATATCACTTCTTGGGTTAAACACACATGCCCCCCACCAAAAAGAAAAAAAAATTCTAGCTACTTAGAATTCTTTCTGGAACTGAGAATTTAAATATTATTTATCATCCCATTTCTCTCATTCATTTAGAATCTGCCCTCCAGTTGAAAGGAAGTAGATGGAGCCAGGCATTTTTAGATTATTTCAAATCTGAGGAATTGAACAAAAATAAATGCTATTTGGTCATGTTGTTTGAAGTCATCTATGCAACATCTCTGGATGATGAATTAACTTTATTTAATAGGTTAGCATTATTTACACTGAAGTTTGTGGCTCTGAGCTTCGTTAAGGTGAGACCTTTGTCCACATTCCCAGAAGGGCTTTTTCTCACGGGGTTCTGAATTTTTACCGTGATGTAATTCCTAAACAATTGTGATTAGTGCTAAATGTTATCATAAACACACATACACACACACACACGCACACACATATCCCTTGCTGTGTGAAAGCTATATGTAGAAATTTAAAACTTTAGAGTGCTTAAACTTTTTAAATATGTAATTTATAATATATAAATAATATTTATGATATAAAGTTTATAATACATAAATACTGTACTTCTTTACCATTCACTTTCTAGAACTTTCCCAGCTTTTGATCACATATTTCAAAGGTGGTGTCCCTCTTTACTCCTCTACTAACTGTTCTGTGTTTCAGTTAACATGTGATTTTGGCTTTCTTATTTCTCCAACATTATTTAATTCAGACTAACTTTATTTATTGAAGGTATATACCAGACATACCTTGGAGATATTGTGGGTTCAGATCCAGGCCCCTGTAATAAAGCAAATATCACAATAAGGCAAGTCACACATACTTTTTGGCTTTCCAGTGCATATAAAAGTTATGTTTACACTATATTGTAGTGTGCAATAGCATTGTCTCTAAGAAAACAATGTATATACCTTAAGTAAGAAGTACTTTGTTGCTAAAAAAAAATATGCTAACCACCATCTGAGCCTTCAGCAAGTCAGAAACATTTTGCTGGTGGAGAGTCTTGCCTCAATGTTCATGACTGCCAACTGATCAAGGTGGTGGATGCTGAAGATTGGGGTGGCTGTGACAATTTCTTAGAATAACACAACAATGAAAATTGTCACAACCATTGATTCTTCCTTTAATCAATGATTTCTCTGTAGCATGCAGTGCTGTCTGATAGCATTTTACCCGCAGTAGAACTTCTTTCAAAATTGGAGTCAATCCTCTTAAACCCTGCTACTAGTTTGTCTACTAAGTTTATATAATATTTTAAATCCTTTGTTGCCATTTCAACAATGTTCACAGAATCTTTACCAGAAGTAGATTCTGTCTCAAGAAACCACTTTCTTTGCTTCATCCATAAGAAACAACTCCTCATTCATTCAAGTTTTATCATAAGATTGCAGTAATTTCTTTATATCTTCAGGTTCCATTTCTAATTCTAGTTTTCTTGCAATTTCCACCACATCTGCAGTTACTTTCTCCTCTTGAACTCCTCAGAGTCATCCATGAGGGTTGGAATCAATGTCTTCCAAACTGTTGTTAATGTTGATATTTTGACCTATGCCTATGGATCACAAATATTCTTAATGGCATCTAGAATGGTGAATCCTGTGCGGGAGGTTTTCAATTTACTTTGCCCTGATCCATCAGAGAAATAAGTATCTGACGTAGCTATAGCCTTATGAAATGTGTTTCTTAAATAATAAGACTTAAAAATTTAAATTAGTCCTTGATACATGGACTTCAGAATGAATGTTGTGGTAGCAGCATGATAACATTAACCTCCTTGTACGTCTCCAGCAAAGCTCTTGAGTGACTAGGTGCATTGTCAATGAGCAGTCATATTTTGAAAGGAATCTTTTTTCTGAGCAATATGTCTCAACAGTGTGCTTAAATATTTAGTAAACCATGCTATAAACAGGTATACTGTCATCCAGTCCTTACTTTTTATTTATAAAGCACAGAGAGAGTAGAGTTAGCACAATTCTCAAGGGCCCTAGAATTATTGGAATATTAAATGAACATTGACTTCAACTTAAAGTTACCAGGTGCATTAGCTCCTACCAGGATAGTCAGGTTTTCCTTTGAAACTTTGAAGCCAGGCATTGACTTTTCCTCTCTAGCTATGAAAGTTGTAGATGGTATCTTCTCCCAGTAGAAGGCTATTTTGTCTCCACTGAAAATCTGTTGTTTAGCGTAGCTGCCTTCATCAATTATCTTAACTAGACCTTCTGTATAAATTGACACAGTTTATACATCAGCACTTGCTGCTTCACTTCACACTCTTTTTTTTCCAGCTGTTATTTTAGGTTCAGAGGGTATTTATGCAGTTTTGTTAAATAGGTAATTTGTGCACCCTGTACTTTTATGTATTGGAGATGGTTTCTTTCCTTTAAACATCATGAACCACCCTCTGCTGCCATCCAACTTTTCTTCTGCAGTCCTTACCTCTCTCAGACTTCATTGAATTAAAGAGAGTTATGGCCTTGCTTGGGATTAGGCTTTGGCTTAAGGGAATGTTGCAGCTGATTTCATCTTCTATCCAGACCACTAAAACTTTCTGCAGATTATCAATAAGGCTGTTTGGCTTTCTTGTCATTTCTGTGTTCACTGGAGTAGTACTTTTAATTTCCTTCAAAAGCTTTTTCTTTGCATTCACAACTTGGCTAACTGGTGCGAAAGACCTGGCTTTAAGCCTATCTTGGCTTTTGACATGTTTTCCTCACTAAGCCTTATTATGTCTAGCTTTTGACTTAATGCGAGAGACCTGTAACTCTTCCTTTCACTTGAACACTTACAGGCCATTGTAAGGTTATTAATTGGTCTAATTTCAATATTATTATGTGTCAGGGAATAGGAAGATCTGAGGAAAAGGGAGAAATTGGGGAATGGCCAGTTGGTGAAGCAGTGAGAATACATGCAACATTAATCCATTAGGTTTACTGTCTTACATGGGCATGGTTTGTGGCATCCCAAAAATTACAATAGTAACATCCAAGACGACTCATCACAGATCACCATGACAGATATAATAATAATGAAAAAGTTCAAAATATTGTGAGGATACCAAAATATGACTTAGAAACACAAAGTGAGTACATGTTGTTGGAAAAAATGGTGCCAATAGACTTGCTTGATGCAGGGTTGCCACAATATTCAATTTTTAAAAACACAATATTGTGAAGTGTAATGAAGCAATGTGTTAGTCTGTTTTGGATGGCTATAAAGGAATACCTGTGACTGGCTAATTTACAAAGGAAAGAGATTTATTTGGCTCATGGTTTAGCAGGGTGTCTGGGCATGGCACCATCATCTGCTTGGCTTTTGGTGAGGCTTCAGGAAGCTTTTATTCATGGCAGAAGGTGAAGGGGGAGAAGCTGTGTCACATGACAAGAGAGGGAGTAAGAGAGGAGGGCAGGTACGACATTCTTTTAAACAATCAGATCTCACAGTAACTCATGACCACAGGGAGGGCACCAAGCCATTCATGAGGGCTCTGCCCCCATGACCCAAGCATCTCCCACTAGGCCCACCACCAACATTGGGAATCAAATCTCAATATTAGATTTAGAGGGTATAAATACCCAAACCATATCAAGCAAAGCACAATAAAACAAGTATGCCTGTATTTATATACATATTATAAAACAGAATTAAAAACAATAAAATCATACATGCAAGGGATCCTGGTAAATATACTTATCCCCTCAATCATGCATTAGTCATGTATTAATGTATTCACTTTATATTCATCCAACAAATAGTGAGAATCTGATATTTGCTGTATACTGAAATATGCACTGATGACCCAAGGCTCAACAAGACAAAACACAGCCTTTTGTTTCACAGAGGATTGAATCAAGTAGGGCACGTACAAGAAAGTAGACCACTATAATCTTGTTTGTTTTATATAATGTACAAATATGACTGCAGACAAATGGAGAAATATGAAATCTCACTGGGGAGAAAACTCACCTTGGCTTGTCAGGAACTGACACCTAACCTGAGACCAAAGGAAGATGGTACCAGGAAGACAGAACAGCAGGTCAAAGTCCAGGGACGAGATTAAAGTAGAGTGTCTGCACTTAGATAAATAAAAACTGCTAAAACATGGCTAGACCAGAATGCTAATTGAAGGTACAGTTGATAAAACTTACCATTAACTTTTCATGTAACCAATGTGTGAGATTTTGTAATATTTTCCAGTAGTGCTAAGAAGCTATGATATAAGCGCTGAAAAGGCAAACAGTTGGACTAATCTAAAATTGGAAAGCAGGTGTAATATAAGAAAAATAAGGCAAGGGATTTGAAGGTATTTGAAAAAGAGTGAAAGAAATGATGAATTGTGGCAACTTAGCTGGTTATGGAAATGAGTGAATATAAGAAGATACTGATATAGAAAGTGTTCATGGTCTCTAGAAATCTCTATGATATCAAACAGGTGAAATTAGAATAACTGAGCAAACAAAAGATAGATCATATCTAGAGGATAAAATGAACTTTAAGATGTAAGTGCTAGAGGTAATTTAAGGTATGTTCAAGACGTAGAAGGTTGCCAGGGAAGAGGGTGACTGCTGTGGAAAAGATGTAGCTGAGGAATTGAGAGATTGGGGCATAAGGTGATGCCTCCACATCAACATCAAAGTCACCCAGGACTGCAGCAGGATTCAAGCTGTCAAGATGATTAAAAAGGTGGGCAGTTTTCAATGAATGAGAAACTAACCAAAGAGACTGGCAGAAATTAGAGATGAGGAAGTAGAGTTGATTGGCATAGATGTCAAATGAGAAGTTTTTACAAGAAGGTGGAGGAGTAAGTAAATGTGAGTAACCAGGAGAGCACCCATTTCATCTTGGGACCCAGAGAGGGCATTGAGAACCAGAGTACCCTACCCTGAATCCACCACAGGGAAGTGGCATCTTTAGTGAAGAGCCAAATTTGAGGGAAGTTGGGATCTGGGGTGACTTTTTGCTGGCAAGGCTGAGGATGAAGTGAAGTCTGTTTGCCATGGAATAAGGGCTCCAGAGAAACTGACTGAATAATATGGAAAGAATGAGAGTGGAAGGATAGACAGGGAAGAGAAATCACAGTGCAACATGGGGATAAGAAGTTGAAAGAACACAGGGAGAGGAAGAAGCTCTGTATCAGGTGGTTGTCTGACATATGATTATGAAACAGCACTCCAAAATATTTTCAATAATTGGTCCACCTGTCCTCTGACTGACAGGTGTTAAACCAGGGAACAGGAAGTTGAGCATTGAGCATAGCTAGTAGGTCTTTTGGAAAGACCGTAGGGGTTGTCCTAGTCCCAGTAAGTAGGTCTTCAATGGTGTCCTTGGGTTCCTAGTACCTTTCAGCATCTGTTGGAGAATAGCAGCTTCTGGTGTTTTGGGACTTCTGCATCTTCCAGATTACTCAGCTGTTTCCCAGATTTATTACAGGTTGTGGAGTATGGAGAAGGATCTGATTTTTTAAAAAATATGCATTATCATTTTCAAAGTATTAGTTTATTTTAAACAATTTGTATATCTAATATTTTGCCAGCAGTAATAACATCTTAGGTAATTTGAATTAGCATTTGAGTTTGCTTTTGAGAATTTTAGTTCTTAGAAATAGTAATTGAATTAAACAGTATTGCTTTCCTATATATTCTTAAATACTATTTCTGGCATTCAAGCATTATTCCAGTTCATCATGCTGCAAATTTTAGCAATAAAATAAAGAATAAAATTGAATTCAGTGTGGAAAAATTGTACTTGTAGAAAACATTCTTTTGTAAATGGGGTTTCTGTTGTGACTTTAGTGAAACAACAGAAAGGCACGTGCATATGGTTTTGCCCTTAGCTTGGCTGTAACATATTATTTGCAACTTTAACTCATAGCAACCTATGATCATGCTACTTTTATTTAAGGCTATTTGATAGAGTTGTATGATTGAGACCTGGAACCAAGAACCTTGATATAATACATATGTGCACACAATTTTTTTATTCTCTTCTCTTTGGTGACCTTGTCTGGGTCATTTTGTTTGTTTGTTTGTTTAATTTACACTGTTTGAAACAGTATCTATGACTAGGATTTGGCAACTGTAGAGTATATCATATGCACACAGTGCCTTAGCACAGGGTCTTAATTATACTCAATGGAGGAGACCCAAGCAGAGAAGCCTTCATTTGTCTTAAGAAGAAATGTCAAGGTTAATTGATTTTCAGAGGATTAACTGCAACAAATAACCAGTACTCACATCTTCTTATTTTGACTTATAAATTCTGGTATGTTCTGTTCAATCCACTGAAAAAACTAAGAAGAGAGTGTTTCTATAAAACTTCTCTATATGTCAAAGCATCCTTTGCAGTTGGCAAAACAGTGAATGAATGATAGTGAAAATGTATATTTATGGATTTTGATATAGTCATTAAGATGATTATTATGATAAGTATATGGTAACATGGAAGTATTTAGAATGTTTTGAAGAGAAAAGCAAAATACACAACTATATCCAGGTTAAAGTTAATACACTGCAAAATATATGCCTGCATGTGGCTGAGAACTGGAAAACAATGTGAAAATAATTTGAATTTCTGGATTTACAAAATTGTGGTTATTTCTCTCACGTTGGTTTCTATTAACAAAAATAAATATTTATCCAATCAATAAAATTACATTAAAGTTTACTATTTATTTATAATTTCATTCATCCAAATTCATCTATTGAGTCTTAGTCAGATACAGTTTGAGGTACTGGGAATATTTTACACATAAATTTTAAAAATTCATGAACTTTTGTTTCTCACAGGCAATCCAATAGGAAGTTTTGGCAAGTATGGTGGGAGGTGGGGATACTTGGGCCTTTCAGAATCTCCAGATCACTTTGTATAACCATTCCTCTATTGGCAACCCACTCCCCAAAAGAGATCACCGGCAGAACCAAGTGAAACTAAGTATTCGTCTCAGTGAAATAAGAGCGGATATCACCTTTAAACTTAGTAGTATTTCGGAAAGGGGACGTAAAGGGAAGATATTTGTAGAGTTTTATAGCCAGGTCTGGGAGCCTGATCTTGCTAGGTGGAAAAATAGTTGGCATTAGGTAGAATTTAGAGCCTAGCAGTTTTGGATTAGTGGCGTCTCTAAGAGCAGTGAGGTTCTCAAAGTGAGCCTTGATAAGTGAACTGTTACTCTTATTGAATAAGCTGGATCAGGCCATGTACAGCCTTTTTTTCTAAAAGCAAACATTTCCTGGAGCAAGTACGTAAGTTAGTTTTGCTTGGTCTCCGTGTGCTCAGCATTAAAGCAGGCACTTAAACTTTGACCCCAAATTATTTAGCACTGGGACAGAAAAGTATTTTGGTTTCAGTTCTTATCTTCTTTGTGAGCGACCATAGTTTTGATCAATTCATTTGGCCAACAAGGCTGATCCTTTGTCCCTTATTTTATTTTATGTTTTAGATTTATATTATTGTCACCCATGTTGTTTGGAAATTTAGGAAACACAGTCCTTGGGATAGTTGGGGGGATGAGAAGTCAAGAGAGGTGAGGTCTTAGGGTAGATGACTGGGTAGATACTGGGCTACTCAGTATCTAATCCTCTTCTTTTTTTATCTCTACTCAGAATAGGTGAGAGAGAGGAGCTAGCCTTCCACTACAGGAGCAGGAATATGCATTCCCTCTGCATGCCCCTCTGGCAGACAGAGGGAGGGTCTATAACCTCAATGTAGTCAATCTGATGTTCCTACCCAGGACTTTGAATCTTGAGGGAATGGCTCAGACCTACAGTCTCACATGTGCCACTATCGAGTGGAAGGGCCATTGGCATGGCAGTAGTAGCTGCTGACAGTGTGATGAAGAGCAGTGTGTGCCCAGCAGGTGAGGAACAGGGTCCCAGGCAGACTGATCCAGCCTCCAAGTTGCTTATTATCTTCACTGGATTCTGCTCAAGTCTACTTCTTCAAGCTCCCTGTTTATTCTGAGTTCTATCCTATATTCTTTTGATGGATTCCTTTTCCTGCTTATGTCAATCCATCATTTCTATTGTTTGCAACTCAGAACTCTGACAAGTACACAACCTTTGATCACTCTAGACCTAAAGTACAGAAAGTGCCCTGACTTTTCTAGAAGTTTAGGTGTAAAATTAGTAGTAAAGTTAGTATGGAAAAACCAAAGGGGAAGATTGAATTTTATTTTAATGCAGTCTTTTTTTACATACAAAGATAACAAAAGGAGGGTAGTGAAGAGAGGAGTCTCTTGAGATGTCCGTGGCAAAGTTTTTAAAGCTCTCAATAAGGAGACAAGGACTGGGCTTCATTGTAATTACTCCCTTTTCACTGTTGAAGCTGGTAGGTTTACAATGGACTCCTAATGAGAATGGTTTGAACTGCAATTAATTAAGTGCATGACATTATAAACTGTATGTCTCTTCCCTCTGGAGAATATTCTTCCTATATAAGTGCTATTTTGTTTTAATTTCTCTCTCTCTCTCTTCCTCTCTGTTTCCCTCTCTTTGTCTCTCTTTGTTAAAAAAGGTGTCCCTGAAGGAAAATTAACTCTGCTGTTAGTCCACTGAGAAAGCTTCTCTTTGAATACTGGAGTATATATTTGTCTAACTCTCCCTCACACCTAGTGCTACATTTATCAGCGTCATTCCTGATACAAACATTTTGAAGACAATTGTGAGGAAAAAGATGAAAAAAGTTGCATTTAACTTTTGTCAGAGGTGTCCTTGTTCCCCAGAAGTTACTCTCTTTGTTATAGTGTGCATGCACGGACAGGAGTGTGCATACATGTGTGTGAAGTACTTGAGAAGTATATTTGTCCGTTCTCACACTGCTGTAAAGAATTGCCCTAGACTGGGTAATTTACAAAAGATAGAGGTTTAATAGACTCACAGTTCAGCATGGCTGGGGAGGCATCAGTAAACTTACAATCATGGCAGAAGGGGAAGCAAACACTTCCTTCTTCACATGGTGGCAGCAAGGAGAAGTGCAGAGCAAAGTGGGGAAAAGCCTCTATAAAACCATCAGCTCTCATGAGAACTCACTGTCATGAGAACAGCATGGAGGTCACTTACCCCATGGTTCAGTTACCTTCCACCAGGTCCCTCCTGTGACATATGGGGATTATGAGAACTACAATTCAAGATTAGATATGGGTGGGGACACAGTCAAACCATGTCAAGAAGTATTTCAGAGACAGATCATTCCCCAAAACTTATCATCAGGGTCAAGACCTGGCAAGTGAGACATTAGCAGGTGAGCACAACATTCTCAGAAACCCTTGAGAGTACTCCTTTCCCTCCAGGCATCTCCTTTCAACCTTAATATATTCTATTTTAATTACATTCACAGCTTTTAACCTCAATTATAATTCCATGCTTCCAAATTTGTTTTCTTCTCCCATCTTTCCTCCTAATAAAATATCTATTTTTCAGATAGTCTTCCTTAGTAAAATAGAAAGGATCTACAAAGGCCATTCTCTGTGAGATGTGAATCATTTCAAATAACTTAATGCCTTGTTCTAATGTGAATGGTGGACTTGTGAAGAGAAATGGGTAGATATTTGAATTTCTAAATGCCTTAGAATATTAGTTGCACATACAGTAATATTTCTTGTAGCTTAGAAGAAATTGGTTGGCTTAACAGAAAATGCAATTGAAATAGTTTACAAACAGGTTCTGGCATCAATAATAGAAATGTTAAAGAAACTACATATTATATCAAGATGCTTCTCTTTTTGGGGGGGGTAGGTGCTTTTTCTTCCCTTGATGAACACAGTACTCTTTCTTCTTTGTCTTTTATCTTCCATCTCAAATTGTCAATAATAAATTTGAAGAATGGAGAATAATACACTCTCATGTGCCAGACCTTATGCTAAGCACTGGATATGTTACATTGTGTTTCATACTCAGGATGATCCTAAGGTAGGTACCATTATTATCTTATTTTGCATATAAGAAAACAGAAGCCTGGAGAAGTTAAACAATTTCCTCAGTATCAGAAAGAACCAAGATCAAATATCTAGGTTAAGGTATTTGATCTTAACCTAGATAAGCCAGAATATCAAATCTAGATTTCACTATTAATTTGTATTCTATCCAAATTTCTAAAACTGCTAATGATGGAAGAGGTCTGTTGTATGGTTCTAGTTTTTTTTAAATTTCAACTTTTAGATATAGGGGTATTTGTACAGATTTGTTACATGGGAATATTGCATGATGCTTAGGTTTGGTATATCCCATTACCCTGATAGTGAGCATAGTACAAGATAGGTAATTTTTTAATGCATCCCACCCTCTCTCTACCCTCCAGTAGTCCACTGGGTCTATTGTTTCCATATTTATACATATGCCCACGTGTGCTGAATGCTTAGCTCTTACTTATGAAAATGTGCAATATTTGGTTTTCCATTCCTGTGTTAATTTACTTAAGAATATGGCTCCAAGCTCCATTCATGTTGCTGCAAAAGACATCATTTTATTCTTTTTGGGGGTTGCATAGTATTCTATAGTATATATGTGCCACATTTTCTTTATCCAGTCTACCATTGATGGACACCTGGGTTGATTCCACATCTTTGCTATTGTGAATAGTGATAAGCATATGAGTGCATGTGTCTTTTTAGTAGAATTATTTATTTTTGTGGGAGTATATACCTGGTAATGGGATTGCTGGGTCAAATGTTAACTCTGCTTTAAGTTCTTTGAGAAATCTCCAGACTGCTTTCCAAAATGACTGGACTAATTTACATTCCCACCAATGGTGTATAAGCATTCTCTTTTCAGCCTCACCACTATCTGTCATTTTTTGACTTTTTTATAATAGCCATTCTGACTGGTGTGAGATGGTATCTTACTGTGGTTTTGATATGCATTTCTCTGATGATTAGTGATATAAGCATTTTTCATGTGTTTGTTGGCCACTTGTATGTCTTCTGTTCATGCCCTTTGCCCACTTTTTAATGGGATTATTTGTTTTTTGCTTATTAAGTTCTCCACAGATAGTGAAAATTAGGCCATTGTCATATGCATAGTTTGCAAATATATTCTTCCATTTTGTAGGTTTCCTGTTTACTCTGTTGATGGTTTCTTTGCTGTGCAGAAGCTATCTAGTTGGCCATCTTGGCATCTAATCTTTAATTTTCCTTCTAAAATATTTGAACATTTTGTGATTTCTGACTGAAGTTACTTCCCTCTTTCTAAAGAAGGCCCTGCTGACATAAATAATTATCTGAGAGTGACATAAGCTGACTGTGATTATGCCAAAGTAACCCTTATGTGGTATGAAAAGAAAATGAAGGTGATTATGATTCCTGGGGCATTTGAGATTCTGATAAAACTCCAGGTCAACTATCCACAGAAATTCCCCATACCTGTAGTTTAATTTACCAATTAGGGTATTACATATTTGGGGCTAAATTGTCTCTGATTTGTTGGTCTGGAAGAAATAATGTGCTTTTAACAACTATAAAAGATCTCTGCTAGGAATATCTTAAATACAGTGAAAATCTGCCTTGACAGTGGACAGTAAGTTAGATTTCATTGTTATAAATTAGCACCATTAACTAAAACCCTTGTCCATTCAAAATAATATGTATTGTCACATAACACTAAGCTCTGTTATTAAACTGTCACAGATTATTGCTTTAACAGTTTGAAAATGATTATTTTTAGAAAATTGACTTTGTACAATGCCATATGAGAGTCTGTTAATTGATGAGAAAACCAAAAATCAGATGACATTTGCAAAAATAAAATTGGTATCAGTTGAAACATCTGTACTATTTATCTTATTTAAAGAACATTTGTCATCTGGAAAATGACTGACTACTTCAATTAGCCTCATATCACAACCACAAAATAAAGTTGTCTATGGGTGGCTTCTTATTTGCATTTAAATTATTATGTTGCAGCATTTTGTAAGCACAAGCAAACAGAAGATTGCTTTGAATGACAGAGGCTTATACACCTGAGAGAGAAATATGTCATCTACAAAATGTAAAAATATAGGTTTTTGTAAATGCCTCTGAAAGGATTATAAGGATCTACAATTTTCCCTCCCTCCTAGAGTTCATCTTTCTAATAATGCTCTAGAAGAAGAAAAGTTCTAATATATTTTCCTTGGAGGGGTCATGAGACAATAAAGCATATTAGGATTTGAAGTATATTGGAGATAAAACTCATATGATATCCTCAAGTAAAGAGTTGTTCTTTTACTGTTCTTTAATCTTTACTGTTGGCTCTAATTGCCTTTGTAAACTAACTTTATGTTGTAAAATAGTAGTGAACCAGAGAATGAGTTGAGAGGTGGAGGTAACAGATGAGATCCTCACTTGTGAGGGCTCCAAGGGCCTGTGAGACAATGGAAAGGGCTGACCTAGCTACCTGGATGGGAACAATGCTGTTGTCATTTTCATGTGCTCCTGTTTAAAAGATGAGTTAACATCCATAAAACAACTTAGACTAAAGGTTGTACACTACAGCCTGTGGGCCAAATGATGCCTGCCACCTGTTTTATAAATGAAGGTTTCTTGGAACTTGCACTACTACTGCAGAGTAGAGTAGTGGAGATGGAGCCCATTTGGCCTACAGAGTCAACAATGTTTACTATTTGGTGCTTTACAGAAAAACTTTGCCAAGCCTTGATTTAGACTTAGTAACTTTAGTAAGAAGTTGCTGACTGCACAAATTACCAGGATATTTAAGCTTGTAAAGTATTAAAATACCATAACTATCTGCTTCTCATGGCAGGGAGGGGGCCAAGGAGAGGTGAAGTGGTTACAATGCTCGTGCATTCATTCCTTCATTCACCAGAGTGATTGTGTGCCCTCTCTGAAACAGGGATAATGCCAGGTACTCAAGATACAGCAGTGACCAAAAACAGGCATAGTGCCTGCTTTCATGGAGATAGGCATTGGAGTCAAATAGTGTATAATGTTGACAAATATCCCTGCTCTCATGGATCGAGAGGTTAGAGTTTTAGAGTAACCGTGGAAGATCTCACTGAGAATGTAACTTTGAATAAAGGATTGCAAGACTTGAAGAAGCTAACCATGCTGCTAGAGTTTCTCTCAGAGGAAAGGGGAGTGATGAGATATAGCTGAAGGACAATGTGAGCCAAGATTGTTTTTTTTAAGTTGAGGAATTAACAGCATGGTTGTATGCTGAGGGGGACAATTAAGTGGAGAGGAAAAAATTGATGTTGCAGGAAATTCCTGGGATAATGTCTTTGAGCAGATAAAAGGGGATTGATCCAGTGTAAACAGAAGGGGCTAGTCTTGGTTTTAGATCCAGGACAGTTTATCTGTAGTAATATAAGAGAACATAGAGTATATGGGCACAGATGCAGGTCACTGTGTAGTCATGATGGTTGAAAATTGTAGAAGTTCTTTGTTTTTAAACTTTAATTTTTCTTAGTATGTGCAAAGGCCTTGAAGCAAAATAGAGCATGGTATAATCAAAGAATCGAGAAAAGGAAAACATAATCTAACTGTAAAGTAAGCAATACCATGGAGCCAGATGAGGCTAAAGAGGTACACAGGATACAGAGATCAGCAAGACTAAGAATATGGCAATGCTAAACCAGTTAAGAATGGGGTTAAATCAAATTTGCCTTTTAAAAAAAAGATGACTGTGGCTACTGATAGAGATTGGATAGGAGAGTGGGACAAGTCTCCGTGGAGAGACCAATCAGGAAGCTACTGCAGTAATTCAGGTGGGAAATGATGGCATCATGGTCTAGAGTAGAGGGAGTGGGTGGAAGAGAAATGATCAGATTTTGAGAGATATTTAGAGGCAGAGTAGATAGACTTACCTCACTTATATTTGGGTATAGAAGACCTTGCCTATGTAAAGATTGAATAGAGAAGAGAGCCTAGGAGTAGATGTGGACACTCTGGAGAAAGGACTGAGATCCTGGTTTAGAACACTGAGTGAAGAAGCTGTGCATTGTTGAAGAAGAGAGTCAAACTTCACAACTGCCTAGCAATGAAGAAGCAGATCAACAAAAATCATATGGTGTGGAAGGGACACTTGCCATTAGATCAGTCCAGCTGAGGCCAAACACTGGTTGCTTCTGATTTTTTTTAATCCTATAATTATATTGGTTAATTTTATTTTAAAAAGTTTGAACTTTTCATTCTCATAATGAGACCAAAGTAAAGATCAAAATCTTAAGAAGAGAATGGGTCAGAATATAGCAGGCAGATTGTTGTTTGACATGATGTCAATGGACACTTCAGTTGTCATGTTCTAGGCCTACTGCATTGGCCTTTCCTCTTTTGAAGCTTCTCTCATGGAACCAAGTGCATTTTATATCTGCATCTGTCCTAAATATGGGTATAACACAGACTCTGTGAGTAGCCTGCAATGTGTTTCCATTCCACATATTGCTAGATAACTCTGCCTATAAAAATCACAAAGATCTTCTTATAAAAGTCATAGTACTTGCAGACCCTGTCAAAATAATTACTATTAGATGAAGTTAAGAAATGACTATAGAAGTACAAGAACAAGAGCTGGTCTTAAGAGTTCCATCCCTTCATCAGTCTAGGAGGGTTGGGATATTAGAGGCGTTTTTGAGCTGAACTCAAGGTAAAGAACAAGCCATCCCACTCTGAAAAGGGCTGTGTTTCTCACCTGAACAGTGAGAAAAGGGTGTTATATTTTCTAATAAAATCCCACATTAAGTTAGATAAAAACTCTGTCTAACTGTGGAATAGACTTTACTAATGGAAAGATTAATGTGAAAAACTAAATAGGAAAATTTTAGGCACATATTTTCACAATAGAGCTTGCTGTACTTGGGGGAGACTTGTCTTCTTGATTCTAAGGTTAACTTAGGATAAGGAATCTGTGCTTCGGAAACCAGCCCGTTTTTATGTTCTGCCATTTTCCTGATTTTGGTGTGTCTTAATGCCACTGTGTTCTAGTAAAAATTTGTCAATAGACTACCAGGAGAGCAGACCAGGGAATGTGAGTGTTTTGTGCATGGGCGAGCACATACAGATGTCAGGGGACAGTGGTTTTTCAGTCATGCTTTCAGACCTGGAGAACAGTTCAGGTTAAAATCTCCAAGTCTGTGGAATGAAGCTTTGGTGGAATTAATCAGAATGTTATTGAAGGAAAAGGGAGATGAAATCTAACTTCCACCGCACTGAGATTTTTGTTGAAGACAGAGAATGAGAGCATAACCTTCGAGTCCAGAGTGGAATACAGAGAGATCTTCCACTGACTATACTAACAACGAAAGCAAGGTAGAGAGGAAACGTTGAGCCTCAGCAACCTGTAAGTCAAGACCCTCTCCTTCATCCCTAGATGCTTTTGCTTTGTCGTTGGGATTGTGTCCCTTTCTATAACACTGTGACTTCCTTGGATCTCCACAGCCTGATTGTGTTCACATTCTATTCTCCGGTCTTTTAGTTTCCCCTACAGAGCTGGTGCATTTCTGTGGTGAGAGAGCAGCTGGAACGTGGGCCTGAAGCTGGTTCAGATATGGCATTCCTTTTAAGAGCAAAAATAACAATTACTCATATAATACAAACCCAGTACAAAGTGAATAGTTAAAAGGAGAAAAGATATCACTATGAATTAAAATTTTAAGTTGACATATATCCCAACTACCGCAAAATATTATAAATCATAACATTTTATTAACTGCCCAACCCAATTTTATAATACATTTTCCCCTACACTTGGCTGAATTTTGATTGTCTCTTTAAATGACACTGAAATTGTAATATTTTCTATGTAGAGATTGGGAAGATATTTTAAACTTTTCTTCAGGATTGTTGATGTTTAAAAAATTATTAATAATTTAGAAAAGTTTGGTAATGTCATATACATTCTTAACATCGTTATCAAATTTTGAGAAATATTTAAAAAAATTTTTCATGTAGGAGCAGTAAGATTTCAGGACATTTGATATGGTGTGTGTGTGTGTGTATGTGGGTGTAGGTGTGTATGTTGACTAATCTTACATACTCTTATTCTTTTACCAGTTTGTCATTGAAGTGTCACTGCATTTGTCATAACATGAGATTTATATCCTCTTCATCAATGTCAACATTTTATATCAAATCAGAAGAAAATTAAAAATTTTTTCAATGTGTGTTAGTTTGATTAACTCCTTTTCATTAATTTACTTGTCAAGCAACCCAAGAGCCAATATTTCATATCTATTTGAAATTTAGCTCTTTTTCTTATTGAATTACCACTTTTGAGATGATCTGAAAAAAAAAAAGATTGTTACAATGTCCTGTCTGATATCTGAATAATTTCTATTGATTTAATCACTTGGCTTTACTGCATTTTTTTCATACTCCAATAATTGTATTTGAAATTTTCTTATTCATTTAAATTTTTAGTCATTTAATCTAAAAAATTAAGGATAAAAAAGTGTCCTTCATGTATATTGAAATCAGAAGTCAGTAATTTTTCACTTGTTGAAACATTCAAAATATGTTTCTAACTCATTCCTTCATATTGGGATAATTTTAATTTTACTTTTGCAAATTTTGCCAAAGCATCTGGCTGAATAAACACACTTGCCAGGGCCCCACCCTAGAGCCTTGGCAGGTACTTTGCAAACAAAGAGTGCTGCAGCTTTGGCTTTATCATCTTCACCATGAACCCATCTATGATTCTCCCCTTTCCCTCCAGCACTTTCCACTAACAACACACATACACACCCATAACACAACCATACTATTTCTTTTTCTTTATGCCTCTTTTCTGTAGTATTTATCTCCATGGCAATTATCACCATCTAACACACTATATATTTTGCCTATTTATTTATTTATTTATTTATTTATTTATTTATTTATTTATTTATTGTTTCTCTATCCACACTAGAATTTAAGCTTTGTAAAGGCAGATGTGTTCCTTTCCTGGGGCTACCATATAAATGACCACAAATGGGTGGCTTGAAACAACAGAAATTTATTCTGAGTTGCAGAGGCCAGAAGTTCAAAATCCAGGTGCTGTAGGGCTGATTCCCTCTGGAGGTTCTGAGGGATGCTTCCATGTTTTTCATGCCAGTGGCTGCTTCCAACCCTTAGCACTCCTTGGTATAGGGCTTCATGAGGTTCAATCTCTGCCTTTGTCCTCACATGGCCTTTTTAAAAAAAATCTGAGTCTCTGTGACTTCTCTTTTTCTGATCTTAAAAAGAATTTCTTAAGGAAATTATAAATTATCGGACTTATAGCTCACCCTAATATGGGGTGATCTCATCTCAAGATCTTTACCTTAATTACATCTGCAAAGACCCTTTTTACAAGTAAGTTTACATTCTTATTCCGGGCGAACTTATCTTTTGTGGACCACAGTTCAACTCACTACAGAAGTTATAATTTTTCTGTTATGCTCACTGATGTGTTTCCAGCGCATAGACTAGATCCTGGAATGTAGTAAGTGCTAAATAACTATTTGTTGAAGGAATGCATTGAGAGCCTATAGTGCCAGATGCTGAAGTAGGTACTTAGAGCACTGCAATTTAAATATTCCCTAACTATAATTTATCTTCTCTTCTCAATTCACATATACATTTTTTTTTCATTTTTTTAAAATTTTTATTTTAGATTCAGGTGGTACATGTGCAGGTTTGTTACATGGATATATTGCATGATGCTGAGGTTTGGGTTTCTATTGATCTTGTCACCACGATAATGAATATAATACCCAGTTGGAAGTTTTTCAGCCCTTGCCCCCTCTCTCCCTCCCCCTTCTTTGAGTTCCTCGTGTCTACTGTTCCCATTGTTATATATGTGTGTATGCAGGTTTTAGCTTTCACTTATAAGTGAAAACATGCAACATTTGGTTTGCTCTTTCTGCATTCATTCATTCATTCAACAGCTTATGGCTGCATCCATGTTGCTTCAAAGGATGTGATTTTGTTCTTTCTTGTGGCTGTGTAATATTCCACAGTATATATGTACCATATTTTCTTTATTCAATCCACTGTTGATGGACACCTAGGTTGGTTCCATGTCTTTGCTATTGTAAATAGTGCTGTGATAAACATACAAGCGCAGGTATCTCTTTGGTAGGATGGTTTATTTTCCTTTGGTATATACCCAGTAATGGGATTGCTGGGTCAAATAGTAGGTCTAACTTTAATTCTTTTGGAAATCTCCAAACTGTTTTCCACTGGGTCTGAACTAATTTTCATTCTTGCCAACAGTGTATAACCATTCCCTTTTCTCTACCGTCTCGCCAACATCTGTTATTTTTTTACTTTTCAATATAGTAGCCATTCTGATTGGTGTGAGATGGTGTCTCCTTGTGCTTTTGATTTGCATTTCTCTGATGATTAGTGATATTGAGTATTTTTTCATGTTTATTGGTTGCTTGTATGTCTTCTTGTGAAAAGTGCCTGTTCATGACATTTTCCCACATTTTAATGGGGTTATTTGTTTTTTTTTCTTATTGATTTAAGTTTCTTACAGATTCTGGATATTAGGCTTTTGCTGAATGCATAGTTTGCAAATATTTTCTCCCATTCTGTAGGTTGTCTGTTTACTTGGTTGATAGTTTCTTTTACTGTTCAGAAGCTCTTCAGTTTAATTAGATCCCAATTTTCAATTTTTGTTTTTGTATGCAGTTGCTTTTGGGGACTTAGTCATAAAATCTTTGCCTAGGCCAATGTCCAGAAGAGTATTTCCTAGGTTTTATTCTAGGATTTTTATAGTTTGAGGTCCCACATTTAAGTCTTTAATCCATCCTGGTTAATTTTTGTATGTTGTGAGAGGTATGGGTCCAGTTTCATTCTTCCGCAATTTTTCTCAGCACTGTTTATTGAATAAGGAGTCCCTTCCCCCATTGCTTATTTTTGTTGACATTGTCAAAGATCAGATGGCTGTAGGTGTGCAGCTTTATTTTGGGGTTCTCTATTCTGTTTCATTGGTCTTTTGTCTATTTTTGTACCAGTATCATTCTGTTTTGGTTACTGTAGCTTTGCAGTATAATTTGAAATCAGGTGATGCCTCTGGTTTTTTCCTTTGTCTTTAGGATTGCTTTGGCTATTCTGGTCTTTTTTGGGCTCCATTTTACATTTTATAGTAGGTTTTTCTAATTCTGTGAAAAATGACATTGGTAATTTGATGGAAACACTGTTGAATCTGTACATTGCTTTGGGCAGTATGGACATTTTAATGCTATTCGTTATTCAAAGCTATGAGCATGAAATGTTTTTCCATTTGTTTGTGTTGTCTATCATCTGTCATTTATTTCAGCAGTGTTTTGTAGTTCTCCTTGTAGAGGTCTTTCACCTTCTTGATAGTCCTAGGTATTGTGTGTGTGCGTGTGTGTGTGTGTGTGTTTGTGTGCATGCATGCATGTGTGTGTCTATTGTTAAGTGAGATTGTGTTCTTGATGTAGCGTTCAGGTTGAATGTCACTGGTATATAGAAATGCTACTGATTTTTGTACATTCATTTTGTATCCTGAAACTTTACTGAAGTCATTATCAGGTCTAGGAGCCTTTTGGTAGAGTCTTTAGGTTTTTCTAGGTAAAGGATCAGATTGTCAGCAAAGATAAGTAATTTTACTTCCTCCTTTCCTATTTGGGTGCCTTCATTTCTTTCTCTTGCCTAATTGCTCTGACTAGGACTTCCATTACTATGTTGAATAGGAATGGTAAGAATGGGCATCCTTGTCTTGTTCCCATTCTTAAGGCGAATGTTTCCAGCTTTTGCCTGTTCAGCATGATGTTGGCTTGGGGTTTTTCATAGATGACCCTCATTATTTTGGGATATATTCCTTTGATGCCTAGTTTGTTGAGGGTTTTTATGGTGAAGGGATGTTGGATTTTGCCCAATGCTTTTTCTGTATCTATTAAGATGATAATATGGTTTTTGTTTATAATTCTGCTTATCAATTCACTATCAGTTCTTTGAAGATGAAAACTCTGTCTTTTATGGTGTTTGTACATTTTGAATTTCTTAATACTGTGTATGTAGCTGACAACACATAAATAGATATGCAGATGAGTAAGAGAGTCATTTGGGATGACTGCTGATTTAACTTATCTTGCTATGAAAGCATTTTGTTCCTCTTTCCCATGCTTGGTAATATATCCTTTTGGAAGAAACACTCTTGCCAAAAGAGGATGGCATTTTTACATCCAAGAGAAATATTCTTTGCTCAAGAGTGTAAAAATGTATGAAAGAAATATGTAAATAAAATCCTATATATAAAATCTAATATCAAAGTTTAATGATGAAATTTGTCAAAATGATTATAAAATATCACAGTTACTTAAACTGCATATTTTATTCATGTTTCTTGCCATTTGTATGCTAAAAACTTACAATGATTTGAATGTGCAAAATCAAAAATCGGGAGAAAAGATAGATCAGAGTCTATTAGTGATAATTTATCCTTTTACCTCCATAAATGTTTGCTAGAAATGCCAAAGGCTCTAATTTTTCTATTTAAATTTACTTCAAAAAAGCATTCCCCAAGTTGCCTATTTACTCTGTTATCTCTATAAATCAGGACACTCTCCAGACTTTCTACTGTGAATGTTGTATGGAATTGATAGAACAATTTCTTTTTTATGTTGTACTCATTCACCATTTAGTTACTTAGACAATAAAGTCAGAATGACAAATTCTAAGTCCCAAAATATGAATGAAAATTCACTCATTTTCAGAACAAAACTTAGCATCACACTCTCTTGAGTAAAATCTCACTAGAAAAAAAGATATAGAAAATACATTATAGCATTTGAAGTCTGCTACCTCATGTTCATTTATCTGCTTTCTAATTTATTACAAAATAAATGTGCAATTAAAATATGACTTTCCTTAACCTTTTCATAATTATAATTATTATGAAAAATATGTGTAAAATATACATGTTATATTCCTTTTTTCTATACTACCAGCAGCCACTCCCACTCATGTACTCATATTAGAAGCGAAGAGCTTTGAGTATCATATAGAACATTTTCAGATAAAAGAACTTAGGTCCAGAAAAGCTAACTCTTTTGCTGGTGACTAAACATACACATATATGCACTGACACACACACATTAAGCTACTGAGTTGATAGCAAAAAAAAAAAAAAAAAAATGCAACTTTATATGGAAGCAAAATTATGTAAAAATGTCTAATTCTGTACTGGAAAATATGAAATGGCTCCTTCATATAACATCACTCAGTATTCAAAAGCAAAGCACAACAACTAAGAAAGTTACTTCCCCCAAAACCCCCCCAAAAAATGAAAAAAAGAAATGTACCTATTGTGGACTAGCTGATTGGATACCATGGCCACAGCCCTGATTTTCAGTAAAGACATAGTTTCAAGAATGTCATTCAGATGCTTTCTTAAGTATGGATGTTGTTATTTTTAGCAAAATAAGCCTTTTGTCCTTGTCACATCAAAACACAAAGAATTCCATAAGTCAGTGCCAGTCTTTGTTTTTAATGCCTAAATATCTGGCCACATATATATTTATGTTATGTAAATGTTATTGCCTTGTTTTTCAGAATAAGAATTTAGAACATTAGAAATTGACTTTTATAATGCAATTTTTTTCAAACTCTTTTTGGCTTTTCTCTACATCTCAAAATTTGTTTCAATTTAGGAAATGGAATTGGACTAGTCAGTTTAATTTATCTTTGCTAGCCAATTTCACCTCTCAGATTCCAGGGAACAAAGCCAAACTGTAAGATATCTACTGAAAACATTTGTAAGAAATGATTAAAAGCAGACTGTCAACAAGCATATAAAATGAAACATTTTTATCACAAGCTTTATAAATTTTTTAAAAACTTTGTTCATTTAATTCTGAAAGCATGCCTCTTTTGTAATTATGAAATATAGAAATATTTGAAATTCCCCAGTCATCTTGGCTCACAAATAGAAACATTTGGTTGCGTTTGGTTCACAAGCACACAGGGGCCTGTCTGCTTTTGGTTCTGTGTAATGCCCATACTATTTCTTGCTTTTTTTTTCCACAATAAGTATGTGGGTGCTAGAATGTTATTGAAATATTTTACAACACATGAATCTAAAATGAGCACTCTGCTATGGTTGCAGTTACAGTGCAAACCCCATCAAGTTGCTAGCATTGGACCGATAGACAAGGTAGGAGCAGCCAGAGTTTTAGTTCTTGTTAGGAATTGCAAGGGGGAAGGGGCTGTGTTCAGGGGCCAGAAAACTATCCTGCAGGCTGAAGGTTGTTATTAATTTAACCAAAGGACACAGTGGTTTCTAGGCTCACACAAAACTCCACCTTCTCCCATTAGAAGTCAGCGTCCTGTTGATGTGAACACCTGCTTTATTATTTGGGGTTTTCTGCCATCTAAGACCTGGGCTACTCACCTGGATTTTTGAACCCTTGCTTTTGCACTGATATCTGATTCAGAATCAGATCAACTGCCTTTCCATCTTTGTCTGTGGGGGCCGGAAGTACAGAGGTCTTATAGGTGAGCTTTTATTCTTTCTTCCAGAAAGAGTATCCTATAACTGTGTCAGTGAGGAAGTGAAACACAACCTCCTCTGTTTGAAACACAAAAGGAATTTAGAGAGGAGTAAAATACAAGGCCATTTAATTATTCCCTTTAATAAGTAGCAGCAGGCCCACCAAAGAACATGTTGATCTTACTTGGTGATAAATTTCCCTAAGGAGAAGAGAGATCTGATTGAAAGAAGACCCAAGGGCAGGAGGTAGGGAGGATTGTAAAGGAAGGATGTGGCTCTGTGTAACCAGAATAAAAGCAGGCTGCCTTAGGGAGATGTGACAAATACCCCAGCACCCTCCTGCTACAAGAGACAATCCTTATAGCTGACTCTTGCCATGGTTAAAATAATTGGACAAAAATATTAAAAAGGAAAACGCTCCTAGCTGTACTGGTTGGAATCCTCAGGCTTGGAGGAGGAGCTGAGTAATCCCTGCAGTGTCCCGAAAGCAGGAATCCTGAGCAGATTCAGGCCAATTTGTGTGATATTCCCAGGGATTCCCTCCCTATTTTGAGCAGAGGAATGGACTTGGATAGGGCAGCATGTTCCTGTGAGTTGGCAGGCACCCACTGAACAGAATAACTGATTTGGTACCCAGACTGCAGATGCCAGCTGAATTGCCAAGCAGATACTGCCTGAGGGAAATACCTGCTAAAGTTGAAGTGATCACTACTTGGGTGGGTTAAACATTTACCAGTATCAACTAGTATTATACATAGTGTTTTAGTTTTTCTGAAAATGTACGTGCACATGAGAACAATAAGTATTAAAATGAAACTCCCAGTCCCTCTCCAGAGGCACAACCATGGTTACCAATTTCTTTCTTTCTTTTTTTTTTTTTTTCTTGAGACGGAGTCTCTCTGTGTCGCCCAGGCTGGAGTGCGGTGGCCGGATCTCGGCTCACTGCAAGCTCCGCCTCCCGGGTTTGCGCCACTGCCTCGGCCTCCTGAGTAGCTGGGACTACAGGTCCCCGCCACCTCGCCCAGCTAGTTTTTTGTATTTTTTTAGTAGAGACGGGGTTTCACCGGGTTAGCCAGGATGGTCTGCATCTCCCGACCTTGTGATCCGCCCGTCTCGGCCTCCCAAAGTGCTGGGATTATAGGCTTGAGCCACCGCGCCCAGCCCAATTTCTTATATAAAGTATACATATAAAAGCTTATATAACCTTTTATTTTACTTATTAAATACTTGCATTGATTACTTTAGAATGGGCAAGTAAAAATTAATTGTAATAATTGTAATCACTTTCATACATTTTCTTATTCCTGAATATTTGCTTTGTTTTAAATTTTAGCAAGTATGAACCTTATGCTAGTCAAGAAAAATTAATCTGTAAATATTTCTGTTGGAATCTCAGGTTTATAATTAAAAATTATATAAGGTATGTTACATAATTTGTAATCAAAGATTTAGATTAAACAAATATGTTTGTGCACTTATTACATCGTCAGCATTGTCCTGTGCCTCACTCAATACGTGAACTTATTTGATGTAAGTCCACTAAATTTCACCGTAAAAACCAAAGAGAAAAAGTTCTGGGGCACATATGTGGCGTTCTTGTGAATCTTTCTGAGAGTGCTCTCTTACCTGACATGATAGGGATATCTTGAAAGGTAAGCAGGGAAACCTTCAGGGCAGTGCCATTTGCAGCTAGGTCTCTGAGAATAAGAATGAATTCTTATTCAATACGCTGGTGCCACAGTTAGGGCTAAAATACCTTTAGAGACCTGCCATCTCTAATAATAATAGCCATTTCTGATTTGTTAATCTTCCCTGCTTTTTTCCCTACAATTTTAGGTCTAAATATTCCATGCAAACACACTCTTTCATGCTGAATCCTGCTCAAATAACTGCCAAGATGTTAGTTTAGTAATCCTGAAATAGAAGATTGGCTCCTATGCTAAGATAATTCTTGGGAGAATCTCTTCTTTTAATGAATGCCTGGTTCTTCTCAAACCCATGCCAAGAATAATTGGTCACCATATCATTTCTTGCTATTCATCCCTTTTAAAACTAAGAAACAGGCTGGGTGCGGTGGCTCATGCCTGTAATTCCAGCATTTTGGGAGGCCAAGGCGAGTGGATCACCTGAGGTCAGGAGTTCAAGACCAGCCTGGCCAACATGGTGAAACCCCGTCTCTCCTAAAATACCAAAATTAGCCGGGCATGGTGTCACATGCCTATAGTCCCAGCTACTTGAGAGGCTGAGGCAGGAGAATCGCTTGAACCTGGGAGGCAGAGGTTGCAGTGAGCTGAGATCGCACCATTGCACTCCAGCCTGGGCAACAAGAGCGAAACTCTGTCTCAGAAACAAAACAAAACAACTAGGAAACATTAAAGCTTCCAAGGAATTGAGCATTAAGTGGGGTCTAACATTTAATATGACTGCAGAGTAACTCCTCTTTACCAAGTCTTTATACTAGTTTTTCCCTTACTCTCAAATATGTAGTTTAAATTAGATGGGTAAAGCAAATGGGAGAGTATTGCTACTTTTTCAGTCATATTTATACAAATGAATTATATAATATTAATTGTTCACAATATTCCTTGTAATTTATAGCACTGTGAGCAGTATAAATAATTTGATAAGCACTGAACCTGCTCAGCCTTTGTAATGTCTTGTCAAGAGTGGATTGAGAACTGTGACATGATGTTAGGAAATGGAGATTTACAAGCTTACTGAAGAATATAATTGAGGCATTAGGAGTGCTTTTCTGATCAGATTAATGTTCAGTTTTATTTTCAATTTTATCGAGTGAGTGTTAATGAGAAATTTAGTTGGCTCCAGTAAAATCATTATTTTTTCCTATGAAACATATGAAACCTGAAATAATAGTCTGTTTCATTTTTATGGCTTCAGAATTCTAGACAATGTAAATATTTAACCAATAAATATTTTGGTGCATTAAATCAGCAAAATACCATTTATAATTGCTGCATCTCTCTTCCAAATAACTAGAACCCAATTTCCAGTTTCATTTTTCTCACATAAACATGAAACCATTTCTTATAGTCTTTAAACATTTCTACATAAGTGGCTAGAACATATACTGCCTTATGTTTAATTGTATGAGACCCAAACTTATTTAGTGAATATTTTGAAAAGCAGTTAAAGAAAAAAGATGATGAAGCATTAATGGCTCCCTTCTTCCAAGTAGAAGATAAGAGTTATATGGTCATGGAGTTCCTTTTTAAGGGGATGTATTAGTTTTCAATTTCTGCACATAAAAGTCACCCCAAAACTTTGTGGCTTAAAACAATAATATTTTATTCTCTCATGGTTTCCGTGAGTCAAGAAATTGAACAAGGTAGAGTAGAGATAGCTGGTCTCTGTTATGTAATATCTAAGGCCTTAGCTGGAAGACTCTAAAGGTTAAGGGCTGAAATCATCTGAAAAGTTGTTCATGTCTGGTGGTTGGTGCTGGCTGTGGGCTAGAGACTTCACTTCATCTCCATGAGTTCTCTCCTTGAGGGTTAGGTTGAGCTTCCTTATAGCACAATAGCTGATATCTAAGAGCAAGCATCCCCAGAGAGAGTAAGAACCTATTAGAATCCGTGTCGCTTTTATGCTTTGGCTTGGAAACCACAGAGCATCACTTCAACCACACTTCGTGGGTTGGATCAACAACAAGCCTCCTCCAATATTCAAAGGAAAAGAACATAGATCCAACTCATAGATTCCACCAGTCACAACATAAGATAGCATAGGAAGATCTGTATATTAATTTTTGGAAAATACAATATGTTATAGGAGGAGTGGAGGTAGGTTTAGCTCATGCCAGGTTAGCATTTTATTAAGTGGGACATGAAAGCTTAGAGCTGGAAGTGATGAAGGGAGCAGGGTTGGATGGGGTGAGAATTTTACAGACTGTGGATATAAAGAGGCTGTATTAGTCAGTTTTCACACTGCGATAAAGACATACCTGAGACTGGGTAATTTATAAAGAAAAGAGGGTTAATTGACTCACAGTTCCACAGACCTTGGGAGGTCTCAGGAAACTTACAATCATGGTGGAAGGGGAAGAGGCATGTCTTACATGGTGGCAGGTGAGAAGAAAACGAGTGAACAGTGAAGGGGGAAGAGCCCCTTAGAAAACGATCAGATCTCATGAGAACTCACTCACTATCACAAGAACAGCATGGGGGAACCACCTCCATGATCCCGTTACCTCTACCTGGTCTTTCCCTTGACACAAAGGGGTTGTGGGGATTATAATTTTAAGATGAGATTTGGGTAGGGGCACAAAGCCTAACCATATGTGGGACAGAGAGAGGAGAAGTGAGGAGTCTGACATTATAAGATGGATTTTGAGGGAGTAACAGAGATGTTTAAGGGGGATATTTATGGAGCTTTGCTGTGTGGAATGTGAGGTAAAATTGTTTCTCTGTATTTTTATAATCTTTAGAGAAAACATCCCACTGGGTTGTAGAGTTGGATCTATTTTTGGACAAAATACAGTAAGCTGCTGAATATGGCTTCTATGTAGAGGAAGGGAAAAAGTAGAGGCCTACTAAATCTAGGTTACATCTGTTACATCTGCTTTCAGAAAAACTTAGTAATAAATGTGGCTGTCATGGACTTATGTTTGGTGGTTCCTAAATGTCAGTGCAAAGACTGAAGCCAGTCCATGGTAAAATTTTCATTGGCAAGCTCTGAAATCAGAAATTAGACATCATGAATCTTTCACAAAGCTAAATTCGTTCAATTAAATGAAATGATCTTCATTGTGAGTTTATATCCTTCCAACCTTTTTAGTTTTTAAATGATCTTTTAAAAAATGAAATGATGGTGTTTTGGAGTTTTAACTGTCCATACTTGGAAAACTAAAAAGTTGCTAGCCTGCATACTTTAGTTTCTAAAACCCTGGAGTGCAATCTCTAAATTGCAAGGTGTTTGGGGCCAAAAAAAATTCAATCCCTTTGCATTAGGCATTTTTATTGATATTGGATGTAAGAGGATAGTATAAATTTACCTAAATACACAGAAAAATAGTTTCTTTACTCTTTATAATCCCAAAGGAATGTTCCTTATTTTTTTTTATATTTACTGTCAATATCTATCATAAAAGTTGATGTTACATGAAAATATTAATATAAATGTTACAACATTATCTTTAGGTTTGTTGTGAGGATTAAATAAATTAATATTTATGAAGAACTTCAAATCATGCCTAGCACATAGCATGGACTCAAATATTGCTAATGATATTGACAATTATTTTTTGAAATTGCTCTTCTTCTGTAACACTCAATTTATGCCATTGGCATAAATGTTTTGAGCTAGACAAGATATTGCTCTATTCAGAGTTACCCTGGAATAACTTGTTTCTTTAATCATAACTGGGTACATTGTTTAAACCTATTTAAGCTTTAAATTATCCAGAAATAAAACAAGAGGAAAAAAGAAGAAATTAAAAACAACAATAAAATAAAACCAATTTTTCAGAAAGCCAAAAGATAACAAAATAAACTTTAACTAAAAGGGTCTTTTTAGAGAAGAAATATTCTTATCCACCTCATAGCCTAGATTCAGTCATGGGAAAGGGCAGCCAAGAATATCTTAAGTGATATCCTGGGCTTTGTTTCTTGATTCAAGTAGTGTTCACTTTATTATGGTTATATATTCTTTTAATCTGTATATCTGTCTATTCATCCATTTATTTGTTTGACAAAAATTAAGTATCTGTGTTTGAGAGACACAAAGATAAATAAGATATCTACATCCCTCCAGGAAAATGTAGCATCTATTTTATAATACTTATGAATATTACTGAAGAACTAATTGTAAAATAAATTAAATCATTTATTAAATATAAATTATATTAATATGAGTTTACATGATTACCTATAATGATAGCAATTACAAGTTCCCTCTTACACTTTTATCTGCCCTTCCCCCAAAAGATGGAGCTAACTACCTAGCTACTGGGCTGAAAATATGGAGTTATTAGCCTTGGTGCATAGCAGGTTGGTGATCTTAGGTCTGAGGTGTATGACTTTTGTCCAAGGACATTGTGAGATATGCAGAACAAAAATCAGAAAAGTATAATCTTTTAAATGAATCATGAAGAAAGAACCAAAAATGTCAAGATCTCTTAATAAAAATAACATTTAGGATAGATACCATCAGACCAATTCTGTACTCTGTCTATACTATTTTGAAAATCTTCCTTAAAGAAGCTTTAACTCTGGTGTTTGAAGTGGCTCGTACAATGAAAATATGTTTAAATGCTTATTAATCACATGTAAATTAAACACATAACTTTTGTGTTATAATCATAAAGTGGATTTGCTTTTCTTCATGTTTCTTCTTAAAATAATACAAAGCAAATAAATGAAACAAAAATATGGGTGTCCTCTGCTAGGTCTACATTTATATAAGGAAAACCAGAAAGATAACATAAAAATCCCCCTAAATCAGGTCTATAGAGAAACAGATTTGCTGAATTTAGAGAGTAGATAATGCATGTAATCTCAAATATAAAATATAGCAGGTGACTTTTTATGGGGAAGTTTCTTCTTAATGTTGATAGTAACATATCTGTACTTGACATTAATTAATCCATATCATAAAGATTTGAACCAGAGAATCAGGCCCACTTGGTCATAGAGATAGTCAAGGAATGGGCTCTCCACTACAATTTGATGTGAATCGTCTACTTATCATGTCTCATTGTTAAACCAGATAGCTTGGTAGATTCTTTATCATGTGTGTTTCTAATACAACTGGGAAAACCTGTCATATAGTCTTACATTCTCTCTCACACATGTGTGCATACACACACACAGTCACACACACAGTCACACACACGTATACATCATTCTGACAGTGCCCTAACTTTCAGAATACAAGGTTGAATCCTCTGCCACATACTAGTAGTATAATCCTGGATGAGTTACTTAAACTTACTTTGCTTCAGTTTGAGAATGAAATGAGAGAATATGTATAAGACACCTGGCACACAATAGTGAGCATTCAATAAATGTTAACTATAACTAGGTGACAAATTGGGGCCCAAGAAGATTGTAACTTGCTCAAGGGCATTAAGGTAGTTTGTGGCTACTCAGGATTAGAATCTACATAATGATTCTCAATTCAACCTTCTTTCCTTTATGCTAAGTTATCTCACTAATTGGCAGCTCTTTCCTGTGTTGTTAACTTTCCATATATGAAGGGTTTGCCTTCCCAAGTAAGTTGTAAGCATCTCAAAGGTTAAAAGCATGGGTTAGTGATATCTTCATCAACCATAGGTTCTAATGGAGAGTGCTTGATATTGTAGGGGCTCAGCATTTATTTGTTAACTGTGAGCTTTCAACTTCACAATAGTTAACCTGAAATTGTTTTATTCATCCCATCTTTCTCATTCTCTCTTCGGTAGTTCTGTATATAAGAACAGCAAGCCATTATAATTCTCAGCACAAAATTAGAACTGCACTGTGCACAACTACCATCCTCTCCCTCTGTAACTCCTCAGAGAAAAGCATACAATTTTCTACTATATTTCTGCAGTATGAAGAAAATAATTTAATATACCTATGCTTTGGTTTCTCTCTATATAGAACTTATATACAGCATTACTCAATCACCAAAGAATTCCATTATAATTTAGCTTATTGTTATGTAAATTCAGGCATAACCCAGGCCACAATATGATCCCAAGAATATAACAAGTACCCACAGGGAAAACCTGGTAGAATAATTCAAGAGTGGGAATTATTTTTAGCTTTGGATGACTTTTATATAAAGGAGCTCCACTCACAATACATTAGTGGCACTATTAACTACACTCACTAGTAAGCTAATATTTGAGGTACATTTTTTACATTTCTTTGAGAGTATATCAGTGTATCAATCATTACAAATTACTACCTTGATTATCTTTGGAGCTACTCTTTTTTTTTTGAGATGGAGTCTCGCTCTGTCACCCAGGCTGGAGTGCATTGGCACCATCTTGGCTCAATGCAACCTCTGCCTACTGGGTTCAAGTGATTTTCCTGCCTCAGCCTCCTGAGTAGCTGGGATTACAGGCACGCGCCACCATGCCTGGCTAACTTTTGTATTTTTAGTAGAGACAGGGTGTCACTATGTTGGTCAGGCTGGTCTCGAACTCCTGACCTTGTGATCTGCCTGCATTGGCTTCCCAAAGTGCTAGGATTACAGGCATGAGCCACCACACCTGACCCTGGAGCTACGCTTAAGAGTCAACTTAGCATATCCTTGTAAAGCAGTTGCCTAAACAAGCTTCCTCTTAAATATGCCTTTGAAAAATATAAATTCCTGTCAGTATCTGCATTTCACTTTGAAGATCTTATCAGCTTTCAGGAGCAGGTATGCATATCCTGTAAGTTTCAGTTTTTTCTTGATGCTCAGGATGAACTGAATATCTACACAAGGGAGCCTCTGGGAAGTCTGACTAGCTGGACTACTTGGATTGGTTTGTCCTCATGAAATGTAAGGCTTACAATCCGTAGGCTGTTACCTAGCTCCTGACAGCTATCTCCCTACCATCGCCCACACCAGATTTTTAGTCCTGAGCTGCATACCCAGGAATTCTTCTGTTTCCGTGAATCAGGAAGGATATAGCAAGTTAAGAGAGAAGGAAAGAACTTGCTGAGCCTTGCCTTTCAAGGGATATCAGGAAGTTACTCAACAGATAGCAAAGTGCTCTCTACACAAAAGTGCTAGAAGAACTGCAGTTATATTCCCTTGAGGAAAGGAAACTTTAAGATGATTTGGAAATAGCCAAATGTAATCACATAACAACCAATTTTGAAGTTTGTTGGCATGCGACACTCCTCTAGGAATTCTTGGTTTCCAGCTCATTCTCATTGGCAACAAACAGAATTCCCTAAGCCTTATTAGGAGCCTGACATTTTGTTTGAGAATCAAAACTTTTCTGTTTGAAAACTAGAGCCAAACTCAGTTATATAAAAACAGGCATATAAGAGAAAGAGCAAACAAGAAATGCTATTATATCATATATATGCAGAACATAATAGTTTGAAGAGGGAGACTTCTTGATGGACCAGAATAAATACTAGAATATAATACACAACTCAGTTATACAAGGTAAAAATGAGTTACTGGCCCTTCAGGATGGGTATCATGAGAGTTCATTAATTTAAATAAGAACTCCTAATATGCGTGTAGCAGTTTATCAGTTAGAGAGTGCTTTACATGGGTCGCTTTTCACAATAGATAACTTAGCGCAAGTGAAGGCCTGGGTCTGAAAACATATTCTGCAAAATAAGCCCATCACTGTTAAAACCTGGCAAATGCTAAGGACTCCACAGCTAGAGCAAATGGCTTCTATAGTTGAATAGTCTGTTTCAATCAAGTTAGAAAAATGGGTGTCCTTCTTCAATGCATAGCATGTTGGAAACTCAGGATACTTTAGAAAGTCTCTTGGTCCAGCACTCCGACTTGTGAAAGACAAATATTGTCATATAATGCTTTGGCTGTTCTCTTATTTCTTGCTAACCTAAGGTACAGTGGGTATTAAACTCTTTTAGCTTCTTGAAGATGAACTAATTCCCAACCTCACTGTAATAATTGCTGAACATGGGAAGTTTTGGGGTCTGAGTTTTAACTCCAAGTAATTCATTATGTCTGTCATTGTCTGTGGTAGGTTGCTTGCCCACCACTGTGCCGGTATCATTATCTGTGACTTGAGACAAATGGTAAGGACAGGTTGTCTGAGCCTCAGCACTTGGGTGGCAGATGTGACAGAGATAGATAAATTGGCCAGAATGAGTATTTTAAACCAGAATGCTGCCCCCAAGCCCAGTATGGGACCACCTACAGTGTGGAAGGCAGCTCAGACATAGGTCAGTTTGTTCCGGAGACTACACATTATGATATGCTGAGCTGTTCTTCATCATCTTCACTTGAAAATGAGGGGTGGCTGTTTTTAGGCTGTCAGTCTCAGATTTGAATTCTATAGTGATTAGGTGGTCAAATGGCTGCTCTCTGCAGACTGCTCAGGGGCTGTTAGAGCTACACAATTACCCTAAAGTTAACAGGAGCAAATAGCCTCACCAAACCAGCCTTGAGTCATTCCTTTAAGTGAGGGTGATTAGGAGAGGCAGCTATTTTTAAGAAAGAAATTCAATAATCAGTTGGTTCAGAGACTCAAAATTATTTATCATGGCATTTCCCAATGTCACCTTTCCTCACCATCACTTTATTGGCATTAGGCTTTGAGACATGGTTCTTACCAGCAAGATGGTTATTTTTATGCCTTATCAAGGTCTCTAACAGATCCTATGACACGCACATGTTAGAAAGGAGAATAAAGCAACAATTGTGTAAAGCAGTAGTACAGTGGGAAGAGAAACAGGAAGATTATGTTGCCATGCTCAATTTTAGTTTAATGTAAATTGTTAATATCTTTGTCTCAGTCACTGTATAGAAATAAAATATTTTCAGATCAAAAGATGCTAGATCTTCATTGAATCCTACCTCTCTTAACCTCAGCCTTTTTGGAAAACAGTACAAACTCCAAACTGTAATTCAAGCTCTAAAATAAAAGGCTGGGCTGTGATCCAAAGTGTTTTCAATATTTCTCTGGTAGATTTTTACTGGTTTTTCATGAAAAGCACTTAATTCAAATATTATTCTTCCATCTTTTAATGTTTTAGTCAACAGTAAATGATACTCTCTTCTGATATACTCCTCTCAAAGTGGTAGAAGAGTTTGTGGCAAATTGCCATTTCAACCATTTATTCTGCTCCAATAATGCAGTATTGAATACATTGAAGCTGGGAAAAATTAACTAAACTACTTTTATGCACTTTCAAAAGAAGCAACAGAAAAACTTGGCAAAGTAATAATAGTGAAATTTATTGCTTCTCAATAGACTAATATACTTAATAATATCCTAGAAAATGCTTCACTTTGAAATGTTAACATATAACAGTGTATATCTTAAATTAAAAATAGCTGTATAGTCCACGGTGGTTATTTATACTTTATATAGTCTATATTCTTTGTGAGATTTGGGTTTAAACACATCTGAGTTCAAATCCTGAGAAGACTGCACAGTAAAGAAGGTTAAAATGGAGGGAAGGAGGAAGAGGGGAAGAGGGAAAGTAGGCATAGAGGAAGAAGAAAAAAGGAGATAGGTAGAAAGGGGAAAGGAAGATGTCAGGGAGGAAGGAGAAATACCTCAAGTCCATGAAGGGTTGGTGCTGAAGGATACCTTCATCATTAAGTAAAGGGCGAATTGCATTGTGGTTGTTTAAAAGCATGCCCAGATACGGCCTGGTGCGGTGGCTCACGCTGTAAGCTCACGCCTGTAATCCCAGCACTTTGGGAAGCTGAGGTGGGTGGATCACAAGGTCAGGAGATCGAGACCATCCTGGCTAACACGGTGAAACCCCGTATCTACTAAAAATACAAAAACTTAGCCAGATGTGGTGGGGGGTGGGGAGGAAATGTAATCCCAGCTACTCGGGAGGCTGAGGCAGGAGAATGGTGTGAGCCCTGGAGGCAGAGCTTGCAGTGAGCCGAGATCCCGCCACTGCATTCCAGCCTGGGAGTCAGAGCGAGACTCCATCTCAAAAATACAAAACAAAACAAAACAAAAAAAAACATGCCCAGACACAATCCTAAAGCATGCCCAGATACAATCCTAATGCAAAATTTTATCAGATGGAGAAGTATTAAAAGCTGGAATAAATAGGAAAAGGAGTTCATGAAATGTATTCAAAGAAATTTAAAAAATAGCTCAGGTACAGAATCTGTTAAAGCAACAAAGTAGATACATGACTCTTTTTAATCTTCCACACGTCACTCCATGGCATTAAGTTAACACTGCCTTAGTCTCCTCTGAGTTGAGACAAATTTCCTGAGAGGAAGGTTGACATTCCCTGGACACTTTAAGGATCTGTTTGTGCCTCATGGGTATAGGTTGTAAAAGTTCTTTGCATAGATATGTCAGCATATTAGTGCATTGTTTGGCTCCAAGTGACCTTTCCTCCCTGCATTTCCTCATTTGCCATTCATCCTTTTGCTTCCCTTAGTCTGCCATAATAGTCCCTGAGGTATAGCATAAGTGCTTCTAGGGCACTCCTCTAACTGCACAGTTATTGTTAGTGCACAATTAAAGGACTTGGATATTGAAAAATGGTAATGTTTGGAATCCTGCAATCTCATTCCTTAGGGGCAGGGAACAATTAGAACACCTGAAAAAGGGTTAGAGTCCAGAACCAGATTCAGGAGAGAGTTCAGCTTTCATTTGGGTTGGTCCATTTTTCAGTGCCGCCCACATGAGCTGTCAGTTGCTAGAATTGCAGAGTATTTCAAGGAAAGGGGCGGCTAAGCAGAGATGAAATCTTTAGACAGATGAGTCCCAAAGAGGAAATTATGCAGAAGCCAAATGGCTAGAAATGCTACTGAGGATTGAAACCTAAACTATAAGTAAAGGTCTGTTCCCTAAATGATACACTCAGACTTAACAATAAGCTAATAAGGTGGTTCCATAAAGAAAATGTGGGTCAGATGGAAGAGCAGACAATTTAGAAGGTGGGTAAGAGATATCTATGATATTAGCTTGGGTGGAGTTTTTGGTATTGATGCCATTGTGTTGGGAGTACAGCAGAAGGACAAAGAGCTCCTTTAGCAACTTGGCCTGCAGTCAAATAGGCCACCGTTGAAATCTGAGCTCCGCTGCCTTCCTTACCTGGGACTAATCACTTACCCTCTCAGTCTCCTCATCTGTAAAAAAAAGGATAATAATGATAATTGTTACCTTTGGAAAATTACCTTTCTCTTCTTTACCTTTAACCTCTTTCTCTCAACTAGATACTTTCCATGAGACTGAAAATACATTCAAGTATCTTCTGTATTAAAAACAAACAAAACAAAAACCTCACCCTCAACCACTTACTCCCCTATGTTAGGGTTTCTCTTGACATTTGGGGCTAGATAATTCTTTACTTTGGGGCTGTTCTGTGTGTTGTAGGATATTTAGCAGCATTCTTTACCCATGAAAACATTGTGTCCCTCACCCCACAAGTTGTGGCAATCAAAGTTGTCTCTAGACATTGCCAAATGTCTCCTGGAAAAATGCCCACCTCCACCCAAGTTGGGAACCACTATTCTGATAACTGCCCCATCTCTTGTCTCCCTTGCAAAGCCACACTTTCCCAGTTTTGCCTATTCTCTCTAGCCTTATTCCTTACTTCCCTATCACAGCCAATCCTATTCTAGTCTGTCTTTTGTTCCCATTTTACCAATAAAATCATTTTTAGTAAGATGAACAATAACCTCGGTAGTTCCAAATGTAATGAATATTACAATCCTTCTCTTCCTTGATTTCTCACAATTTGAAATGTGTTCTTCTCCTGGCTCCTCTGACAGTATTCTCTCTCTTGGCTTGATCTGTGAAGCCTAGGTCTCCTGGAATATCTGCAGCCTTTCTCTCCACTTTCTTACCATATTCTCTCACTGTGTCCAGGACACTAGCTCAGACTTGTTCATATGCTGATTAAAGGGCTTCTATGCTGACAGAGGGCAAACATTTCTCAAGCTTTTGCTTATATCTCATTTGCTAGCAATCTCTTGGCCAATGCCCAGAGTCACGTAGGAAGAGCCTACTGAAGGCAGAAATACAGAGAGAGAAGACTTTTGGCATAACATCTTGAGGGCCTCCTTTAATCCACTCCCCAGTAAAACTGGTGAAAACTAGGAACAAACAAACAAAAACTCCAAGCACTTAAATCCTCTGGAAATGATCCTAAGGACAAATAGCAAATGAAGAAACAACTATTCGAGAACATTTATGAAAATTCAATAAGAAAGGCAAGCCTGTGGTATTTAAACCAAGACTGCTCCCTCTCATCCCCTTCCAAGTTCAGGGAGGTGGATCCTCCATTCCAGACTGGTGCAACCAAGAACACAGAGCTCCCTCCCCTCCAGCTGGAAGGTTTCTTCCTGGAAGGAACAGGACTTCAGTGTTTCTCATCCTGGCCATAGTTACCCATTACTAAGGCTAAGCTCTGGTGAATACAGTAGAGAGGTAGGAGGCTTCCTACCCTGCCAAATCCCCCATCATTGAATGGAGGGGATACCTTAGGCACAGCATGATGAGAATACGGAGGCCTCATCATCCTTGCCTGGCCTCCTGAGGTGGTGGTTCCACACCAGGAGAGATAAATCTAGAAGATGTTAGGGTACTGCCACCTCCCAACTAAGCTCAGCTCCTGGAGTGGGAGTTTCATGCAGTCATACAGGGAGAAGCTCTCCATTGTCTCCACCTCCATCTTGAGAACCCTGGCTTAGAGATTTTGCCTGGTGGTGGCAGGGGCAATAATCCATCATAAAATAAATATTCTTAATCTCTTCCCAAAAGCCATGGCTTCATTCGCAACAAAGTATGGAGAAGTTCAAGCCTTAGAGTGCTCTCAAGAACAGTGGAAGCTGTGGTGAAAGGCAATTGGGAGGAGAGTCAAGATACAGGCTAAATTGCAGACTAGTTTGCAGGAGAGAACCAGAGAAATAACACAGCTGGGAGGAGCCCTGACTTCGAACTATTTCTTCAAAGGAGACACAATTCTATTGTATTAGTGTGTGGAGTAATATAAGGTTGTAGAGCACTGTTGAAAATAACACAGCAATTGTTCACCAATTAGTGGAGTTGAACAGCTGAGTGTGGTTAAGGAAAGAGTGAAGGACAACCACACGAACATCACTCTCATGCTGGCTGGGCTGTCTGTGGACGTACCCAAAGATGTGTCTCCCTGATAGCAAATTCAGTGACGTAACTGAGGGAAATTAACTCAACTGACTGTGAGGGAAATAGACTTTATTCAAATAATCCAGCCCCCCACTAAACAATCAAAGAATAATAACAAGTCCTGGGTGGTGGTAGGGGGAGTACCAAGAATTGCTACAATATATTATCTGCAATATGCACTTTCCAACCAAAGATCACAAAGCATGGAAAGAAACAAAAAATATAACCTATACACAGAATAGAAGAACCAGATGGCAGAAATTCTGGGTAAGAGTGACCAAAATGTTGGGTTTAAAAGAGAGAAGGAGAGGAGAATGAATGCAGCCAGACATGACAATGTGTCATGTCCTCTAAATGTTGAAGTCCTTCAAGTCATAGATCCACCTATTTTTTCTCAAGTTGATCTCTCTACACCTAGTTTTAATTCCCTGTCATGTATATAGGACTCACACATTTTATCTTCAACTTAGGCCTTCCCTCTGAGCTCCAGACCTGTGTATCATTCAGCCTTTTTGAAATCTCTATCCATATGTCTCAAAGGCACTTTTGATTAAATACTACCAAAAATTAGCTCCCTCTATCTCCCAGTGTTCCCTATTTCAGTGAACGATACCATCAAACATCTACTTTCAAAATCAAAACTGAGATAAATCTCTAACAGCTCCCTGCTTATCACCCCACCCCATCTTATTGAAAACCAAACCCATTTAAATACCTCTCATTTGTGTCCTCCTCTCTCTACCTCCACCACCAGTACTGTAGTGTAATCTGCCATCATCTCTCACCTGGATTACTGCACAAGTCTCCTATCTGGTGCCCAAATTAGGAGCACCCTCCTAACTGGTATCCAATCTAATCTCTACACTGTAGCCAGAAAAATCCTTTGAAATTCAAATCTAATCATGTTATGTGCCCTCCCGCTGCTTCTATGGAGACCACAGGAAAGAAACCGAACCTCGTGTGGTGCTTGAGTTGATGCTAATAACCTCTAAACCTCATTTCCTGCCTGGATCTGTCACTTCCTGAAGCTCCATGATAAAGCACAGCCTCCTCGCCCTCCAAGTGCGGGGGTTCTGTAGTTGTCTCTTCCAAACTTTGTGACAGACAGGTGCCACCAGAGGGACTTCTCTCATAAAAGGCCTGTGCACCCTCTGCTCTTTCTGTCTCTATTATGGACTTCCTTCCAGAGAGCTGATCCCCATTCCTTGTTATGGGAGTCTCCACTTGTGTGAGTAATAAAAATCCTTCTTTGATCATACCAAAGAATTGGTGTCATACGTTTCTATATTAGAAGCTAAACTTGGGAGGGAACTTCCCCATGTTACAGAGAGGGTGTGATGATACCCTCTTTCTGCTATCTTTAAATTCTTCCATAGCTTCCATTCCATTTTCTCTTAGGATAAAGTTCACAATCCTTCGGTTGGCCTACAAGGTCCTCTACAGTTTGGTGCTCCTGTTTGCTTTCCTTCCTTCCTTCACATTAGTTATGCTCCCCACTGCCTGAAAACATGCAAACCTGCTGCATCCTCTACCTGAAATACTATTCTCCCACCTCACCCCTGCCAGATTTTACCTAGTTTGCCCTTTGTTTGTCTTTGTAACTCAGCTCAGAAATCTCTTTCTCAGAAAGGCCTTCTCTGACACCTCAGCACAGTCCTCCCCATGAGGTCAGATGTACTTTTTCTTCATGGCACTGACTTTGGTCTAAAATTTGTATTTATTCATGTAATTATTTTGTGTGCATTTATCTTCCTCACTAGATATAATCACTAGATATAATCAGCTCAAGGGTTTTATATGTTTTGCTTGCCCTTGTGTCCTTAGTGCCTAAGCTGTTGGCTGACCCACAGTAAGTGCTCTGATAAATATTTGTTGAGTGTAGAATAAACGAAGACCCTTAGAAGCATAAAATGTATAATCTCAAAGCAGAAGATACTGCAGTTAGAATAAGTCAGGTTCTACTATATTAACACTCCTTACTACATATACACATAGCTACACTCATCAATTTTGGTGACTTAAACCAAAAAGACTTATTTCTTGTGCACACTGCATTCTCGTGCTTTAACAGGATACTCTGCCCTACCTCATCTTTATTACAGACCTTGGCTGATAGAGGCTACCACTTGGAATATTGTCTATTTTCAAAGTCCAGCAGAAGAGAGGTAAAAAGGGTTTCACTCTGGCAATTAAATACTCCAGCTAGGAAATGACATACTTTATATACAATCCATTGACCATAACCAGTCTCATGGTCCTGCCCATTTGTAAAGGGGAAAGAAATAGGTAATCATCTCATGCATTGAGAAGGAAAGAAGAATTAGATACATGTGACCAGTAGAAGTCTCCTTATTGACATTTTAATGTAGAGCTGTATGTGATTAAAGTCAAAATTGAATCTGAAGGGCTGATAGAAAAATTCAAGAGGATATGATGTTTAATAATTGAACTAGGCTGAAAGATGAAATTTGGACAGATTGAGTGGGTAGGCCTTCCTAGCAGGAGAGACAAAATAAACATAATCAAGAAGTATGTATGAATGTGTGCCCAGGGCAGTGCGGAGTGATCAGCCTCCTTGAAGTGGACGGTGTGTGTCAAGGAACCGGAGGAGATGATTAGAGTGGCAGACCTGATCATTAGCATATCCATGCTTCTCTCTGAAGCTTGTTTGGCCTATAATGTAGAAATATCCTTGGAGTGAGCAGTTCAGCATATGGTTTTAGACATATTGGTCATCTTAACTGGATTGCATATTCTTCATTTTTAAAATTCCAGGTTATTATCTGCTTTTCTTCTAGGCTGTATTGGTTGATATGCCGTCCACAAAGAGCTGGATCTGACTTAAGAAAATAAAAACTACTTTAATCCCTCTTTTCAGCCCACTGTCTATCCATTAGCAGGTAAACACCAGTGTCCCTGCAAGTGTGTGAACGGAGCTTCCTTAATCTCACCTTTAATTGGCACTTCTAGTGACTTAACTGAGTGAAGAGACCCTTAGCGATGATACAAAGTGAAGGATGGTATGGAATAATAGGTTTTCTGAAAACCTGAATGCAACTGAAGGGCGCTATTCAATAAATCTGTCCCTAGAAGCTAGTAGCACGTAGTCAATACAATTTAGCCTATTTTCTCCCATGTTACATTTGTTAGTTGTACTTGTTTTGGAAAAGGAAAAGTCATGCTGTTACAGTTCCACTAATAGAAAACAGATATTTGGGAGGAACTTAAATTGGAATAAAAGCACGTTGTTAAACAAGAAATCACAATAAAGTATTGAGTAGAGAGAAACCGTTAATGGAGACAGCTATGTCATACCTAATATGTCCTCTTTTCATTGATCCTTAGAGGAAGCATAATATCGCGACTAAGTACGGTCTCTTGAGCCAGCCTGCCATGATTCGAACTCCATCATTCACCACTGTGTGACCTTGAGAAAATTATGTAATCATTCTCGTATAGTGATTTCTTACTGCTCTGGACAGATTTGTGTTCCCCCCAAATTAAAATGTTGAAGCAACTGTGTGAGGAGAGAGGGCCTTCAGGAGGTAATTTAGGTTAAATGAAGTCATAAGTGTAGGGTCTTAATTCAGTAGGATTAGTGGCCTTATAAGAAGGGAAAGACTTTTCTCTCTTTCTTTCTCTACTTGCCTGCACCAGGGAAAGTTCTTGTGAGGACACAGTGAGAAGGTAGCTATCTGCAAACTGGAAAAGAGTCTTCACCAGAACTGACCATGCTGGCACACAGATCTCAGACTTTCATCCTCTAGAACTGTGAGAAAATAAATGTTGTTTAACTACCCATTCTATGGTATTTTGTTATGACAACGTAAGCTGACTAATACACTAACCTATAAAGCAGGGATAATAACAGTGCCTATATGATAGTGTGTTTACAAAGATTTAATACAAGTTAGTTTATATTATTTTATGTCCATATATGTTAGCATATATTATTTTATGTCCATCTCTAATTCCTCATTGAGAATACTTAAGAATTCTTCTTTCCATGTTTGACAGACCTGGTTTGGATTTCAGTTCCACCTCTTGTAAACTCTATTTCCTTGAGCCAGTGACTAATTTATCTAAACCTCCATTTTCCCATCTGTAAATGGGGATAATAGTGCTGCTTGTCTCTTCAGGTTGTTGTGAGGATTAGAGGAGATATGCATGTCAATGCATCCACCAGGTAGTAAGCATTCCAAATATGATATTTACTGCCATCATTAGAGGTTTGCTGAGTTTCCTCTTTTGCATTAAGAGATTATTCTCTCCAGAAAACTTTGAACTACATGATGGAGAAGCAAGTAATAGCAATTTTTCCTCAAACCTGGAACCCTAAAAATGTTTTTCCTAAGCCATTCTTATCTTTATTTTGTCATTAAAAGATACATGCATTGTGCATTTTGCTTTTATTGAATATATGCCATTGAGAGGTGGCAACGTGCGAGCAGCCCTCGCCCTTGGTGCCGCCTCAGCCTCAGCGTCCACTCTGGCAGCACTTGAGTAGCCCTTCAGCCCGCCAGAGCACTGTGGGAGCCCCTCTTTGGGCTGGCCAAGGCCGGAGCCTCCTCCCTCTGCTCGCGGGGAGGTGTGGAGGGAGAGGTGCGAGCGGAACCCGTGCTGCGCCGCATTAGCTGGCCAGCGCGAGGCCACCGGGGCAGCGCAGGCACAGGCTCGGCGGGGCCCCGCACACTGAGCGGACCCGGCCCAGGGCAGTCAGGGGCTTAGCACCCGGGCCAGCAACTGTAGAGGGTGCTGGTGGGCCAGCACTGCACTCGAGTTCTAGCCAGGCCTCAGCTGCCTCCCCGCGGGGCAGGGCTCTGGACCTGCAGCCTGCCATGTCCAAGCCCTCCCACCTCACCCGTGGGCTGCGCAGCTCGAGCCTCCCGGACGGGTGCCGCCCCCTGCTCCGTGGCGCCCAGTCCCGTTAACCGCCCAAGGGCTGAGGAGTGCAGGTGCAGCTTGGGACCAGTGGGCAGCTCCACCTGCAGCCCTAGTGCAGGATCCACTAGGTGAAGCCAGTGGACTCCTGAGTCTAGTGGTGACTTGGAGAACCTTTATGTATTGCTAAGGGATCATAAATATCAATCAGCACTCTGTGTCTAGCTCAGGGTTTGTAAATACACCTATCAGCATTCTGTGTCTAGCTCAGGGTTTGTAAATACACCAATTGGTACTCTGTATCCAACCAACCTAGTGGGGACTTGGAGAACTTTTATGTCTGGCTAGAGGAGTGTAAATGCACCAATCAGCATCCTGTCAAAACGGTCCAATCAGTTCTCTGTAAAGTAGACCAATCAGCAGGAGGTGGGTGGGGCCAGATAAGGGAATAAAAGCAGACTGCCTGAGCCAGCCGGCCCAACCTGCTCGGGTCGCTTTTAGAGTTATATGGAAGGTTTTTTCTTTCACTCTTTACAATAAATTTTGCTGCTGCTCACCCTTTGGATCCACGCTGCGTTTATGGGTTGTAAAACTCGCTGCGAAGGTCTGCAGCTTGACTCCTGAAGCCAGCAAGACCCTGAACCCACTGGGAAGAATGAACAATTCCAGACGGGCTATCTGTAAGACCTGTAACAGTCACCCTGAAGGTCTGCAGCTTCACCCCTGACAAGGAGACCACAAACCCACCAGAAGGAAGAAGCTCCAGACACATCTAAACGTCTGAAGGAACAGAGCTCCAGACACATCTGAACGTCTGAAGGAACAAACTCTGGACACACCATCTTTAAGAACTGTAACACGGCGAGGGTCTGAGGCTTCATTCGTTTTTTTTTGTTGTTGTTGTTTTTGTTGTTGTTTTTTTTTTTTTGAGATGGAGTCTCGCTCTGTCGCCCAGACTGGAGTGCAATGGCACAATCTCGGCTCACTTGCAAGCTCCACCTCCCGGGTTCACACCATTCTCCTGCCTCAGCCTCCGGAGTAGCTGGGACTACAGGTGCCCGCCACCACGCCCGGCTAATTCGAGGCTTCATTCTTGAAGTCAGTGAGACGAAGAACCCACCAGTTCCAGACACACCATGAATGTCTTTCTCCCTATCATGATGTCAGTGTTACATTACAGATTCTAAGAAGCAGGGTCCATATCCGTTAAACATGATTTATTTAAAATAACGATATAGGATTGGATGTGACTACTGCTTTTGCAATGAAACTGAAAGATGGGAGAGTGAGATTTTTCTCACAGCTATTGAATGGCAGACTTGAGCATTAAAATCCAGTCTCAGAGCCCAGTTGTTATCTCACAATGTGAAGGCAGGAATCTGCAGACAGATTTTTGAACATCTCATGTATCATATCATGTATATCACTAAGCTCATATGTAGACAAAATAGTATTTTGTGCAGCAGTGATTCTCAAACATTAATAAATGAATCACCTGAGGATCAAATTAAAATGCATATGCTGATCAGGAAGTCTAGAATGGGACTGAAGTGCTGCATTTCTGACAAGCTCCTAAATGATGCTAAATCTTCTGGTCCTCAGACTGTTATTTAAGTAACAAGGATATAGTTGGTTTTAGCAATACTGACTTAAAGGTTTTTTTGCTTTTTGTTTTTATGTACCCATTTTTGTATTCACTAAAATGTGTTCTGGATGCAGACTTCTTTAATACAAAGGGAAAAGAAAAGTCAACTTGGCAAGACTTGAATTGCACACATTTTAAACTTAAAATGCTTTAATTCATTTCTGTATGTTGTATATTCCTAAGTCACAATGTCTTTATTTTTTATCTCTTTTTTATCAAATGAGGAAGTAGTATTCCTCTGACTTTTTTTCAGTCGTTATCTTCCAAAACACGTTAAAGCACCTCATCCTTCCTAAAAAGCTCTCCTTGTTTTCTGACCTTTAGTGTCTTGGGTCTCCATTTCTCAATGCCTAAGTCATGCCCAAATCCTGTTCTCTGACATCTTCTCATCTCTATTACTTTCTTCTCCTTGGGAACTCCTATCCACTGCCACATATTCAAACATTAAATTCAGGTCTCCATAATCACTTCTGCAGCAGTGTCTTTCATTCTAAAGGCTTTTCTAGGTTTTATTCTTCTATGCCCAATGAATTGGAAAGTATCCAATCCATTAGTCATAAGTAAGACCTCACAGACCTTTAAACTCAACATGTCGAAAACCAGAATTCGTATACTTTGCTGTTAGGCCCCAGGCCATCTGCCCACAACCACCAGGTTATATTGTTCCCTTTATCAAAATTTTCAGTGACTATATTTATGGTGGAATAAATTTTTAACTCTTTATTCTGACATTGAAAATTGTCCTGTCTCTAACTTCAACATTTTTTCTACCTGTATCTTCCATTGCTTTTAAATATGTGGTTGACTTAAATTAGCCTGAATCCTGTTTCCAGAATGTGCCTTGAAACTCCCAACCTCCATGCCATTTCATTCTGAATCTAAAGATCTCGTACCAATCTCTGCTTATTCAAATGTTGCATATCTTTCAAGGCCTACAGGAAATGCTACAACTTTTGTGGTATACTCTCTAATCCCTTACCTGAAAGTGACTGGTCCGTCCTCTGCACTGCCATAATACATATTCTGTGCTGTTTAGATGACAGTCCACGCTACACTATATATTATAGTGTATAATTATCTATAGATTATAGATCTATGCAAATATCTGCCACTATCTGAAACTTCAAGGCTCCATCTCTTCTCCATTATTCCCCCAAACACCACTCACAGCAGGTTGTTGTCAGTAATAAAATTTTATTGAAAGTTTTGGGGGTTTATGCAGGGCAATTATAGCAGAAGCAGGAATCAACTGGAATTAGAGTGATAGAATCAGAACCCTTAGACATGTATCAGACACTCCCTGACCAAATCTGTCCATGGACACAGAACTCCTCACCTCCAGATACTTCCTCTTGCATCTCTTATACCAGTATCATAACCTTCACAAAAATGCCAAAACTCAATGCCTTTACCTTCGTTATGCAGTAATTTCCCCTCTTTCGTTACTGTTTAAACTTTCTAGCACTTTGAGAGGACAAGGTGGGCGGATCACCTGAGATCAAGAGTTTGAGAGCAGCCTGGCCAACATGGTAAAACCCTGTCTCTACTAAAAATACAAAAATTAGCCAGGCATCGTGGCCGGTGCCTGGAGGTTGCGGCAAGAGAATCTCTTGAGCCTGGTAGGCGGAAGTTGCAGTACAGGAAGAGCTGAGATGATGCCACTGCACTCCAGCCTGGGGGATAGATCTAGACTCTATCTCAAAAAAAAAAAAAAAAAAAAAAAAAGACCCTCAACTTCCATAATCAAATAGGTTTTTAAGTGTTTTTAAGAATAGTTATTCTTAAATTCATTTGATAGGTCAGGAAACAGGATAAACAGGATTCCTAAGAAAATAACTTGCTTAAAGTCCCCTAACTCACACATGGTAGATTTGCATTGGGAGTTATACCTGATGTAAATGACGAGTTGATGGGTGCAGCACACCAACATGGCACAAGTATACATATGTAACAAACCTGCACGTTATGCACATGTACCCTACAACTTAAAGTATAATAATAATAAATAAATTTAAAAAAAAAAACAAAAAAAAAAAAAAAAAAAAAAAAATAAATAAAATGTCAGTTGGCGCAAAAAAAAAAAAAAAGAATAGCTACCTCACATAAGTGTGAGGACATAGGTAATTTCTATAAAATCATTTAGTTAGAGTCTTGGCACATAGTAGGAGCCCTGCTCTTAGTGCAAGTTTAAAATGTCTGTTGAATGCAAAAAGGTTACTCCAATGAGCTTTTTCAAACTTTAAAGTGAGTATAGTGTTTCACTGCGGGATTCCAAAAGCTGTTTGTTGCTATGATTTCTTTCTCAATAACATCATGTTTACTCTGCAGACATTTCCATAGTGTTCTACCCTTAATTGAACAGAGATAGGAAATCACGACTTCAAAACTTTCAGTGTTAAAAGTAAATGATGCATTAGTTTAGAGACATATCAATAATTATGGAAGTATCTTCTCAAACTGTAATGTTTTCCTCTGCCTTAGTGCTAGCAATCAAAACCACTGAATTAATCTGAGGAGGGTCAGGACTTTGAATTGGAGGAAAATCACTTGAATTTGAGGCATTATGTGTGCAGTACAAGATGTTCCAGCTACAAATTTTCTGAATTCTGTTAAAAGCAATGGTGCAGGAGACCAGATAGCCACCTCAAAACGTCTGAGTCCCATAGTATTTCAGTATGGCTCCAGAAGTCTGTTGCTGCCCGAGAAAAGGGAGATTGCACCATTTCTAAAGGGTTAGCCACTCCCTGGGGATGAGAGATAGGTGGTAAAAATTGGAATGTAGAAATTTTCATTGTGTTCTAAAATTGCACAGAAATTTTCTAGGGAAATATTCTGTATAGATTTCCCAATTTTGTTGACTAATTTCTTCATCTGAAATGTTTCCCTTCATGTATGAACTTTCTGTCTGTCTAAGTCCAGTGTGGAATCAATTTACTATCTACCAACTTTCCACATTCCTCCAAGTTGGGATAAATCATCATTTCCCCCTCTATGTTCCTAGTGCATACAAATAGTTGCATTTATCACAGTCTTCGGTTACTGATGATGGTGGGGAGGTCTTTACATTGTGATAGCTTGAAGTACAAAGTACAAACTTGAAAGTCAGATTACCACTTACTTTTGACCTTTGGCAGGTTACTTAACCCCACTCTGCCTCAGTTTCCTCACCGGAGGACTTACTAATAGTAGTTAAGCAAATGAACTTACCAACAGTAGCTACTTTATGGTTTTTATTAGGATTAAATGTAACGGTGCATATGAAATTAGTAAACAAGAGCTGCAATGTAGAAAATTGTCAGTGAATGTCAGCTCTCTCTATTATCCCTCATAGACTCCTCCTGCCACTTTAGGTAGAAAGCTCCTTAATAATTGTGACCATAACATGTGTATTTCTTTGTTGATATAGTCAGTGCTCAATACATTATCTGTTGAGTTGAACTGCATTTTTGACAGGAGACAGCTTAGATTCTAAAAATTCTATTTTCTATTTATACTGTCATAAAAGTCATGATGGCTATGCTTTTGACACTTGACCTACCTGAATGTGGATGGTTTCTAAAAGTGAAATAGCTTTTAATGCTGTTTAGAATGTATGGCAGGATCAGAAAGGCCTATGTGCCATGGCTTGAATATTTGTCTTCTCTAAAACTCATGTTGAGATTTAATCCCTGGCGGGCACCATGGCTCACGCCTGTAATCCCAGCACTTTGGGAGGCCGAGGCGAGTGGATCATGAGGTCAGGAGATTGAGACCATCCTGGCTAACACAGTGAAACCCTGTCTCTACTAAAAGTACAAAAAATTAGCCGGGCGTGGTGGTGGGTACTTGTAGTCCCAGCTACTCGGGAGGCTGAGGCAGGAGAATGGCGTGAACCCGGGAGGTGGAGTTTGCAGTAAGCCGAGTTTGCACCACTGCACTCCAGCCTGGGCGACAGAGCGAGACTCTGTCTCAAAAAAAAAAAAAAAAAAAAGATTTAATTCCCAATGTGTCAGTATGGAGGAGAGGTGAGACCTTTAAAAGGTGATTGGTTCATGAGGGTTCTGCTCTCAAGAATTGGTTAATTGATTCCTGGATTAATGGGTTTTCATGGGATTGGGAATGGAAGGAAAGGAAGAGAGACCTTAGCTGGCATGCTCAGTCCTCTTGCCATGTGAAACCTTGTGCCAACTTTGGACTCTGCAGAGGGTCCCCACCAGCAAGAAGGTGCTCACCAGATGCAGCCCCTTGATCTTAGATTTCTTAGCCTCCATAACTGTAAGAAAGTTGTGGGTATTCTGTTATAAGCAACAGAAAATGGACTGTACAGCATGTAAACCAAATTAATCAACATATACAAAATTTTGTAATACTATTTTACTCTTTGATATAACAAAGCCTTAAAACAAATATTATTTTGAAAGAAGCTTATATGAAATGGTCATAAGCATAATTTAAACTTTAAAATTACATATGTAAAGTTTTCCTTGTCCAAACATGTCGATAGACAAAATGGAAAAGATAAATAAATATTTTGTACAGTTCTCTTTTCTTGAAAAGTATTGCTTTGATTAAAATTCATATTATCCCAACATTGTTTAATTCATAAATAGTAAAATAAATATGAAAAATTTTATTTCAATGCAGTATTTGTTTTCCTTGAAAGCTTTCAAAAGGGAGAGACAAGAATCCCCAGAATATTAGAAATCTTTCACATTTTTACTACAATCAGTATAGTCCTGAATAATTTTTTTCTAGCTTGAAGTCTAAAATTACCAGTACTTTAATATACAAGATGAAAGTTTGTTTACTCATACGTCTGCATATTATTGTTTGAAACAATCATTTTTTGCAATATTCTTACCTTTGCATATTATTGTTTCAAACAATCATTTCGTTCAGTGACTCTAAATAAAAAATTCCTGCTTCACTTTAAAAAGACAGTGGCAGTAAGTTTCTCTCCTTGAGCAATGGGGCCCCTACTCTGCCTGGTTTTCTTCCCCTTTCTCAGCACAGATACCATTGGAAGAGCTTAGCCCACATTTAAGATTGGTTCTATATTAGTTTCCTAAGGCTTCTTTAACAAATGACTGTAAGCTGGGTGGTTTTAAACAACAGAAATGTATTCTCTAACAGTTCTGGAGGTCAGAAGCCTGAAATCAAGGTGTTAGCAGGACTTGGTTCTGGAGGCTTTAGGAAAGAGTCCTTTCCTTGCCTTTCTCCTTGCTTCTGTGGATTCCAGGCATTCCTTGCAGCTGGAGAGCATTATCGCAAGCAAATTAACTCAGTAACAGAAAACCAAGTACCACATCTTCTCACTTGTAATTAGTAGCTAAACATTGAGTACACATGCACAGAGAGGGGAACAGTAGACCCTGGGGCTTACTTGAGGTTGGAGGGTGACATCATAAATTCAATCTGAATTGACAGAAGTAAAGATCTCCATCTGTACATGGTCTTTTTCTCTCTCCAATTCTCTTCACTTCTTCTGTTCTCTTCTAAGGCCACTAATCATTGGATTTAAACTCCACCCTAATCCAGGATGATGTCACCTTGAGATCCTTAATTGAATTACATCTGCAAAGATCTTTTTTCCAAATAAGTTCACATTTACAGGTTCCAGATGGACATATATGTTATGGGGCCGATTTTTATTCCCCTACAGGTACCTTGAGACTAGGGCTTATTATACTTTGGTCAGAGATGCGCTAGGCATGAAGATTATATTTGCATGAAGCTAACATTTTTTTCAGGACTACTTGATTGCACTGCTCAAACTTACATTATAGTTTCCAGAGACAGCTAGAGCTTCCTTGTTCATTAACGTTGAAAGGAAACATTTTCCCTGGGAAGAGGTGCCCAATCCTTCTGTGGCCTCTTCTGTAAGGTGGGCTTGCCTTATGCAGTAACAGCCTAGAGTCAGGTCTACTAATAATCCATTAAGATGCTGTGTTAGAAATATCCTCTCCAAATATGGTGGAAATAAATATGTATAAGAAGCATGTCACAGATGAACACACTCCCACTTTATTAACCAAGTGCCTGTGGGTTTGCTTAAATTTTTCACATTTCTGACACTTATCATAGAAAATAACATTCAAAGAGGACATGATGTTTAGCTTTTTGGGTTATTTGGGATAAAGAGCAAACCAATTTTGAATAAAAAAAAACTGTAGTTACCATATCCTTGAATAACTCAAAAGTTTTATACCAAAGTCTATTTTTAAAAGTCAAAATGAAATAGGTGCGAACACCTATGTTTTGAGAGGCAGAGGAATTGGCTTTTTTAAAAAGTGGGAATAAATGAGTATTTTTAAAATTAAAAAGGATGTAGATTGGGTTCCTCAGAGATTGCTAAAACCAATATCATAGATTACCTAAGAACAGGGAGAATGAAGTGAATTGTCTAAATGTCTGCAATATTATACTTTTCTTGCTTATACTAAGCTAAACTAGTACAAATGACATGTAGTAAAAGTAAAAGTTATAAAAGGAAATTCATCTTCATGTGTGTACATGCAAAACTGCTGCATTTGCAGATTAAGTCAAAATTATATATACAGAGAGAGACACACACACGTAACACACATACACACATATATTGAAAATCCTTAAGCACATCTAATTTTTTATGACTCAGAAAAGAATCCTTATTTAAGCACTTTTACTACAGCAAAAAATGTTAATGTCTATTAAATTAATGGACATTGGAGATGATGAGATGATGATTGCAGAAATGAGAAGGGGTATATGATCTAGTATATAGAAATGGAGCATTTTAAGGTCTGGAACTTTGGGGCTGTCAACAGTTATAAGAAAGTATAAAGAGATATATACAGAGACAGTAATAACAGGTAGTCCCAGGAGTAGGACAGGAGATTAGTGGCCCAGAATCAATACCATATTTGTTCTACTTCATCGTTTTGCAAGACAAAATACATACCCAGGGGGCTGGGGAAGGTGACCAATAAGTTACTTCCATTATTTTCTTTTTCTTTCTTTCTTTTTTTTTTGAGATGGAGTCTCACTCTGCTGCCCAGGCTGGAATGCAGTGGCACGATCTCGGCTCACTGCGACCTCCACCTCCTGGGTTCAAGTGATTCTCCTGTTTCAGCCTCCTGACTAGCTGGGATTACAGGCACACACCACCACACTTGGCTAATTTCTGTATTTTTTAGTAGAGACAGTGTCTCAGGATGTTGGCCCGGCTGGTCTCGAACTCCTGACCTCAGGTGATCTGCCCACCTTGGCTTCCTCTATTATTTTTTTCCTTTATCCTTTTCTACTGTTTAAAAGCTCAAAATTTGTTGAAACTCCCTCTCCATCAGATTCTGTGTGTCCAAAGAACTGTCCTTGGAGGAGAATTTCAAATGTCTTTCATTTTAATGTCTGGCCTTGCTGATTATTTAAGAAGTCCCCTGAATGAATTTATGGGTGAACTCAGGGCCTAGACTAGCTCAGGAAATCTGGCACTGAGCCCCATATTTACTTTGGTCAAACACAATATTAGCTGTGCAGCCACATTCACTAGGCGCTGCTCACACCATGCAGCTTGAGAGCTTTGTGCCTGATTCAAATCTGCTGAGTATTATTCAGTCTGAAAATTGACTTTCACACCAAGCATATAAAAAAATGAAATACAGTTTAAGAAATCAGCACATAACATTTACAATTAAATTCATTAATCAAGGCAGCTTATGGAAATGACACATGTGAACTGTAAACTTTATAAATATTCAAGTAGTGAACAACTAGACAATCACATTGGCAGCTTTGTTTCAGTATGAGGGATGTAGAATATTACCACCCATCAGCTTGCAGTCTTGTTTTAAAACTTGTCAAACCATGTATATCATCACAAAGAACTTTTGGTTACATTTCTATTTCCATATGTTTCCCATTTACCTTCCTCTCTAGATTTATGTTCTTTCGTACTAATTAGCACCTGCACTTGAATTCAGAAAACAGCACTTAAATCAAACCAAGTGAAGCTGTCTGTGAAGGAAAAAAAATACCAAGTTCCAAGATTTCTTGCTAATGGAGATGAACAATACACTTTGTTGATGTTCTTATTCACAAGTGTCTTCTTAAAGTATGAGAATTTAGTATATGTTCTTTCAGTATATGCAAATATATCCACATGGGTATTTTCAGACTATGCTGCAGTGTGCTTTGTCTGAGTACCAGTTTCCATTCTAGGGCAAGAATGCAGGATGTTATTCATCACATTCACATTATATTAATTTAACCTCCTAGGTCTGGGAGGAGAGAGGAGGAAAGTTAAAGGAGGCCCAAGCTTTGCATTAGAGGGAACTAGCGAACTGGGTCTTGAAAGATGTTTTAAGAGATCAAAGAAAAAAAGAAAATAGAGTAAATGTTAGCAGTTGAGGTAAAAGTGTGTTGAGGAGCAAGGAAGAGCATGGAGAGAATACTGTTAGTTGAGAGAAACTGCAGCTCACTCACTCAAATGCAGAAACATCATAAAGAAGCTAAATTCCACTCATCCTTTAAGTTCATGTGTTTTGTTCTATGTAAGCTAAAGGTAAGATCTCCTTTTTCCATGCTCCCTTGCCTCACAGAATATATTGGGAAGTATTCCCTCCTCTTCTGTTTTTCAGAATAAATTGGGAAAATTGGTATTACTTCTTTAAATGTTTGGTAAAATGCAGCAGTGAGGCCATCAGATCCTGGGCTTTTCTTTGCTGGGAGACTGTTTATAATTTCAGCAGTATCAGTTGTAATGTACACTTCTTCATCTCTGATTTTATTTATTTGTGTCTTCTCATTAAGATGCTGTGTTAGAAAAATTCTCTCAGAACTTGGCTAAAGGTTTGTCAATTTTGTTTATCTTTTCAAAAAATCAACTTTTTATTTCACTGATCCTTTGTATTGTTTTCTTCATTTCAATTTCATTTACTTCTGCACTGATCTTGATTATTCCTTTTCTTCTGCTTATTTTTGGTTTGGTTTGCTCTTGCTTTTCTAGTTCTTTCAGGTGCATCATGAGGGTTGTTTTTGTTTTGTTTGTTTGTTTGTTTTTTTGAAGTTTTTCTTCTTTTTTTGATATAGGGTATAAACTGCCCTCTTATTACTGCTTGCAACTGTACCCCTTAGGTTTTAGTATGTTTCTGTTTCCATAACCATTTGTTTCAAGGAATTTTTCAGTTTCCTTAATTTCCTCATTGACTCACTGGTCATTCAGGAGCATATTGTTTAATTTCTCTGTGTTCTTATAGACTCCAGAATTCCTCTTATTGATTTCTAGTTTTGTTCTATTGTGGTCAGAGAAGATACTTTCTAATATTTCATTTTTTTAAAAATGTTTTAGGACTTATTTTGTGGCCTAACATGTGGTCTATCCTTGAGACTGATTCATGTGCTGAGGAGAAAAATATGTATTCTGCAGTCATTGATGAAATCTTCTGTAAATATCTATTAGTTCCATTTGATCTATTATGCTGATCAAGTCCGATGTTTCTTTGTTAAATTCCTGTCTAAATGACATGTCCAGTGCTGAAAGTGGAGTGTTGAACTCTCCAGCTATGATTGTACTGGGGTCTACCTGTATCTCTAGGTCTAATAATATTTGCTTTATATATGTGGATGCTCCAGTGTTGACTGCATATATATTTACAATTCTAATATCTTCTTGCTGAATTGACCCTTTTATCCTTATTTAATGACCATGTGGTCTCTTTTTATGGTTTTTGTCCTGAAATCTATTTTGTCTGATATAACTGTAACTGTTCCTATTCTTTTTTGGTTTCCATTTACGTGGAGTATCTTTATTTATCCCTTTATTTTCAGTCTATGTGTGTCTTTATCAGTGAAGTGCATTTCTTGTAGGCAACAGATTGTTGGGTCCTGTTGTTTTATCCATTCAAGTACTCTTTGTATTTACTGGGGAGTTTAGTCCATTGATATTCAATGTTAGCATTGGTAAGAAAGAACTTACTCTGCCATTTTGTTGTTTTCTGGTTGCTTTGTTGTCTTCTTTCTTCTTTCCTTCCTTCCTGTCTTCCTTTTAGTAAAGGTGATTTTCTCTGGTAGTATATTTTTAATTTCTTGACTTTTATTTTTCATGTATCTGTTGTATGTTTTCTGATTTGAGGTTACTACAAGGTGTAGAAATATCATATCATAACTGATTATTTTAAGCTGATGACAACTTCAAACTGATTGCATAAACAAACTAATAGACAAGGAAGGAGAAAAGTAATAACTCTACACTTTTACTTTGTCCCCCTACTTTTTAACTTTGCTTCTCTTTATATCTTATTGTACTGTCTTGGAAAGTCATTGTAGTTATTATTATTTATTATTTATTATTTATTTTTATTTTTTGAGATGGAGTCTTGCTCTGTCGCCCAGGCTGGAGTGCAGTGGCGCGATCTTGGCTCACTACAAGCTCCGCCTCCCAGGTTCACGCCATTCTCTTGCCTCAGCCTCCTGAGTAGCTGGGACTACAGGCGCCCACCACCACATCCAGCTAATTTTTTGTATTTTTAGTAGAGATAGGGTTTCACCATGTTAGCCAGGCTGGTCTCGATCTCCTTACCTTGTGATGTGCCCGCCTCGGCCTCCCAAAGTGCTGGGATTAGAAATGTGAGCCACCGCGCCCAGCCGTAGTTACTTTTAATTGGTTTGTCTTTTAGTCTTTCTACTCAAGATATTAGTAGTTTAAATATCACAATTATAATGTTATACTATCCTGCGTTTCTCTGCGTATTTACTATCACCATTGAGTTTTGTATTTTTAATTGATTCTTATTGCTCATTAATGTCCTTTTCTTAAGAAATCCCTTTAGCATTTCTTATAGGACAGGTCTGTTGTTGATGACATATCAACTTTTGTTTGTCTCAGAAAGTCTTTATATCTCCTTCATGCATGAAGGATATTTTTGCTGGATATACTATTCTAGAATAAAAGGTGAGGTTTTTGGGTTTTTTTTCTTCTACACTTTGTGTATGTCATGCCACTTTCTGCTGTCAGAAATTTTGGAGGTCTACTGTATATTATTTGTTTATTTTCTCCTGTTGCTTTTAGGGTCCTTTCTTTATCTTTGACCTTTGGGAGTTTGATTATTAAATGCCTTGAGGTAGACTTCTTTGGGTTAAATCTGCTTGGTTTTCTATAACCGTCTTGTACTTGAATATTGATATAATTCCCTAGCTTTGGGAAGTTCTCTGTTATCCCTTTGAATACGCTTTTTACCCTTGTATCTCTCTCCACCTTCTCTTTAGGGCCAATAACTCTTAGATTTGCCCTTCTGAGGCTATTTTCTAGATCTTGAGGTTGTGCTTCATTCTCTTTTGTTTTTCTTTCTTTTGTCTCCTCTGACTGTGTACTTTCAAATAACCTGTCTTTAAGCTCACTAATTCTTTTTTCTCCAAGATAATTCTGCCATTAAGAGATTCTGATGCATGTAAATTACATTTTTTTTCAACTCCAGAAATTCTGCTTGATTCTTTTTATTTCAATCTATTTGTTATACTTATCTGATAGGATTCTGACTTCTTTCTCTGTATTATCTTGAGTTTCATCGAGTTTTCTCAAAACAGTTATTTTGAATTTTCTGTTTGAAAGGACACATATCTCTGTCTTTCCAGGACTGGTCACTGGTGACTTATTTAATTTGTTTGCTGAGATCATGTTTTCCTTGGTGGTCTTGATGCTTGTGCATGTTCATCAGTGTCTGGGCATTGAAGACTTAAGTATTTAGTGTAGTCTTTGCAGCCTGGGCTTGTTTGTACCTGCCTTTCTTGGGATGGCTTTCCAGGTTTTCAAAGATACTTGGATATTGTGATCTAAGTTTTTGGTCACTGCAGCTATGTCTGCATTAGGGGGCATCCCAAGACCAGTAATGCCGTGGCTCTTGCAGATCCATGGAGGTACCCCCGCTTGGAGTTCTTGAATAAGATCCAGAAGACTTCTCTGGATTACCAGGCAGAGATTCTTGTCCTCTTCTTTTACTTTCTACTAAACAAATGGAGTCTCTCTCTCTCTCTCTCTGTCTTGAGCTACCTGGAGCTTGGGGAGGGGTGACACTAGCACCTCTGTGGCTACCACCACTGGGAAGGCACTGGATCAGACCTGAACCCAACACAGCATTGGATCTCTCCTAAGGCCTGCAATGACCACTACCTGGCTACTGCATGTGTTCGCTCAAGGTCCTAAGGCTCTACAATCAGCAGGTGGCATAGCCAACAAGGCTTGTGTCTGTCCCTTCAGGACATCAAGTTCCCCTTTGCCCTAGGAGAATCCAGAGACGCTATATGGAAGCCAGGACCTTAAGTGGGAAATCTTAAGAAACTACCTGGTGTTCTATTTTACTGTGGCTGAGCTGGCGCCCAAACTACAAGACAAAGACCTTCCCATTCTTCTCTCTCTTTCTTAAAAGCAGAGGAGACTTTCCCTGAGACTACCACCATGCCAGACGCATGGCAAGTGCTGCCTGGCTACTGCCAATGTTCACTCAAGATCCAATAGCTCTTCAGTCAGCTTGTGGTAAGTGAAACTAGGCCTGAGATTCTCCCTTCAGAGCAGTGGGCTCCCCTTTGTCTGAGGGCAGGTTCATAAGTGGTGTCTGAGAGCCAAGGCCTGGAATCGGAGATCCCAAGGGCCTGCTTGGTACTGTACCCTACTGTGACTGAGCTGGAGCCTAAGCTGAAAGACAAAGTCCTCTTTATCCTTCTTTCTCATTTTCTCAAGCAGAAGGAGTCTTTTCCCATAACTACCACAGCTGGGAATGTTCTGGGTCACACCTGAAGCCAACATTTCTCAGTCTTACCCCAGGCCCACAGTGAGTACTACCTGGCTATTGCTGCTGATTATTCAGGGGCCAAGGGCTCTTTAGTCAGCAGGTGATGAATGCTGCCAGGACTGCTTCCTTCCCTTCAAGGGAGCGGGTTCCCTTTTGGTTCAGGGTATTCCTAAAAATGTCATCCAGGAGGTAAGGCCAGGAATGGTGGGACTCATGACTCTGCCTTTTGCCCTCTCCTACCATGGATGAGCTGGTATCCAAATTGCAAGACAAAGCCCTCTACTCTTCCCTCTCCTCTCCTTAGGTGGAGGGAAGGAGTCTCACCTGCAGGTGCAAGCTGCACTGCCTAGGCTTGGGGGTGGGGTGGTGCAAGCACTCCTTTGGCTGCCCCTGCTAGTGTCTCACTAGGTCACATGTCCCCCATAACCACTAATTCTAAAGCCATCCCAGCATCAGTACTGGCCCAGGAATTTCAGTCTTTGTGGCTTAGACTGTCGTTCAAGTTTATTTAGTACCCCAGAACACTTTAACTTATGGCAATGAGGCTTGCTGGATCTCAGATTCTGACCACTGGAATGGGCAATTCCACTCTGGCTAGGGCTGGTCTATATTCTCCCTCCATTGGCGCTAGCTGAGTTCTGCCCAGTGTTGCTTTCCGCCGTGACAGGGCAGCACTGAGTTCCAAAGCAAAGTCCCCAGTTACTGTGGTCTCCCTCCCCCAAGCACAGAGTCATTCTCTGTGCCACGTGGCCACTGCTGAAGCATGGGGGAGGGGTGGCATCGACAATTCAAGACTTTCTTTCCTACCCTCTTCGGTGCCTTTTTCACTGATATAAAGCTTAAGCCAGGTACAGAGTTTGCTCATCTGATTTTTGGTTCTTATGACGGTGCTTTTTGTGTGGATCATTGTTAAATTTTGTATTCCTACAGGGAGGATGATTGGTGGAGGCTTCTATTTGGTCATCTTGCTCTGCATTTCCAAAGTAATTTTTATTCTATAACATGTTGCCCTGTTACCCACAAAGTTGGTAAATCATACTTCCTATCTTCACCCAGGTTGTTGGTTAAAATGAAAAATTAGAATTCTACATGTCCTTTGAATCATGTTTCCAGGTTAATCTCAAGCTATTAATCAATACTGTCTGAGTACACTATATAACCAGCAACCAGCAATTAATCTACCCAAGAGACTATCATCCACATCACATTTCAAACAACAAAAATCAATGATATGGTTACAACAAAAATCAGTGATATATTTAATAGTCCATGTTTTTTTCTATAAATCAATATTGCATATCTGCCACTGTAGTACTCATATCTGTCCCATTTCTTTTGTTGAAATTCTCAATAACCTCAACTTTTGATTTTGAAAATTGGGCCTTATTATATTTAATGAGAATTAACACTACTTAATAATGTTCATATTATATGAATGGCCATTATTGTCTTTTCGTCTTTTAAAAAAAGTCTGCAAGAAACATTAATTTTTTGCCTAAATTATTTTGAACATTAGACATGTTATACTTTTAGTAACCCTAATAATAATAATTTTTAATTGTTATACTTAATATCCTGCCCACTTTGAAATATTGACATCAGAGAGCTTATGTATGAGACAGGTAATTAAGTAGTTAATATTTAATAAGGATATTTTATGTGGCAGGCACTATTGTAAGCATTATACGCCCATTACTGTACTTAATGTTCACACCAACACTATAAGGTAGACTTTTTTTTATTATACTTTAAGTTCTAGGGTACATGTTCACAACGTGCAGATTTATTACATATATATACAATGTGCCATGTAGTTTGCTGCACCCGTTAACTTGTCATTTACATTAGGTATATCTCCTAATGTTATCCCTCCCCCCTCCCGCCACCCCACTGTAGGTCCCAGTGTGTGATGTTCCCCACCCTGTGTCCAAGTGTTCTCATTGTTCAATTCCCACCTATGAGTGAGAACATGCGGTGTTTGGTTTTCTATCCTTGTGACAGTTTGCTCAGAATGATGGTTTCCAGCTTCATCCATATCCCTACAAAGTTATTATCCTTTCCAGATGAAGAAACTGAAATTCAGAGAAGTTAAGTGGCTCACCAGAAGTCACACAGCCAGGATTCAATCCTGGATAATCTGACTCCAGGGTCTGTTCCCCTAACCAGTATTTCATAATAAGGACTATCTTCCAGCTAACTCTGTATGTTGCATACTGCTAGTTCAAAGCCAGGTAAACAAAAAAATACTCCCTGTTTCAGCTGAAGAAGATTTTCCTATATATTTTTAGCTGCAAATATAAAATACCACAACAGAATCAGTTTACATTAAAGGAGAATTGTACATTCAACACATCAGCATTTCTACAGGATTGTAGAATAATGTATTAGAACAAAAACAGTGTTTGTAATATAAATATAGTTATTTTACTTTGAAGAATGGGCTTGGAAATGGCAGACATAAGAATTATAAGTCAATTATAATTAGCTTAATAATTTTTGTATTCTTGTCTGCAGCCATACAGAGTTATATGAGTTGTGAACTGGGATAGGACATTAAGGCTGACAGGGTTACATCTGGATCAGAAACAAGACAAAAATAATATGCCTCTTCATAAGCCTCACCAATGCACCAGCATATATTGTTATTGCTAGCACAATATTAGGGTTTTCTCTAAATTTTACTTATGGTTTTATTGCATTTTTAAATATCTAAACAATAAATTTTATTTTATATAATCTAAATTCAAGATTTCTTACTTATATCTTTTGTTATCAGAGAATATTAATTAAAATTTACCATGTACATAGAAGGAATAGATATGTAATATGCCTCATTAAATAATAGGGCTATGTTATTATAACAAAACATCTGCTCTCTCTCTCTCTCAACAGACCAAGTTAATCTTTGCCACATTATTACTTGAACATTTGTGAGGTTAAAATGTATGTGCATATACATGTAAAACCAATTTGAAAAATAAAAGTTCCCAAATGTTTATTCAATGTCTACTTTGTGGCAAGCACTGACCTGAGGGCCAAAGAAAAATAGGGAGGGTCTTTCCCACAAGAAGGAAGAAATGGAACAGATGGTGCATGATTACCAGGTCCAGTGGTTTGCATGGAGTGCTCTTCAAGTACAGATAAAAAGTATCTAAATCAGATTAGATGGAACAATGTCAGATATGGCTTTTAGAGGATGTGAATCTGACCTCAATTTGAGAATAGGTAGTAGTTAGCTACATGGGGATGACCATTTATGCATAATGTACAGGTACAGTTAATCCCATTTTTTTGACAATGAGGGCCTGGAATTCTTTCACATGTAATGAAAGAATAAACCTCCCAGAAAGTTCGTGCAGAGTGTATGGTACACATTTTAATTGGTGCCTAAGAATGACTATAGTTGGAGGAGGGAAAGTGAAAACTGAATAATATTCTTGAGCTGAGAATATTTCTATAGCCTTGCTTTAAGCACACATCTTAAATCCAGGCTAAAACTCTTAGACTGGCATTGGCAATTAGCTATTTCATGGATATAAACTAAGGAGACTTGACATTACCAACCAGCTTGGGGAGTATTTTGCTAAGTCTATCCAACTGTTATAAATTCAAGAACAATACTTTTTAATTTGAATTCAACCTGTTTTCTAAAAAAAGGTTTTGTTTTTACTAAATTCATCTGTTCTCCCCACAAAAAGCCAGTGTGTTTATACTTATATTTGTCTATGTATACATGTATGTATTTTTGAGTCTGCAATATTCTTGTCAGAATAATTTTACTTCCTTGAATATTTCAATTATTCAAAAATTTACTGGGTTAAAACAATACACACTTATTATCTCACAGTTTCCAAGGGTCGGGAATCTAGGCATGGCCTAGCTGGTCCTTTGCAAAGCTGCAATCTAAGGTCACCAGGGTTCAGTTTTCATCTGGAGGCACCACTGGTGATGGATCACTTCCTGAGGTCACTCATGATGAGAGAATTAATTTCCTTGCAGCTGCAAGACTGAGGGTCACAACTTCTTGGTGGCTCTTAGTTATATCAGAGGTTATGTCAGCTCTTAGAAGCCATCCTCAGTTCGCTACTACCTTGGTCTCACCATAGACCCTTTACAACAAGCAGCCTGCTTCTTCAAAGCCAGCAAGAGAGGAAGAGAGTGAGTTTGCTGGCACTGGATTTATTTATATAGTATAAGCATAGAAGTGACAGGCCATGACTTTTGCTACATCTTATTTGTTAGAAGCAAGTTAAAGTTCCTGACCACATTCAAGATGAGGAAAATACCAGGAGGAAAGAATCATGAGGGTTACCCTGATATCTGTCTGCCCCCCTCCCAAAAAGAAAATCTATTTCAGGCTTTGGTATCATTTGAAAGGTTTCCAGGTAATTAGGTAGTCAACATTAAATAATTAATTGTTTGAATGACATTTAACTGTTGCACAAACAGGTACCTCTTTAAAAAAAAATACATACACACGTACACATACACTTTTTAAAGCAGAGTCTAAGTGTGCCAGTAACTGACTTGCGTATAAAGCTTATTTTTAATGTTATTTATCTTTCAAACCATATTAAAAGATAATTTTCTTTCAAATAATGGTTATATATTTTTGTCATTATTAAATATAATACTATTTTTCTCCAAATTTATCCCACAAATTTTCTCTTTTTTTATATAATTGACTGTATATAGTACAACACCATAGGTCACTAGATTAATATTTTAGCAACTGATTGAATTTAAACTGATTATGTGTTTGGATTTTCTGTATAAGCTCATTTTAATTACATTAAACATTTGTAGCAGTTTGTGAAAAGAGATGCAATCACAACATTTTATTCTATATTATTTTAATAAATAATCTATTTTTATATAACAGAATCTATAAAGATATTGACAAGAATATTAGGTTATATTAAATGTCTACAAATGGTCATTTAGATTAAATAAGTTACATTGAAATAATGTGCTTCAGTCTTTCAAATTCATTTTAACAATTTATTCAGCAAATATTTTATTAAGCAAGCGTCAACTATGTACTAAAAGCTTAAAACACAAGAGCGACCAAGTCACATATTATTGGATACCCTAAATATTCAGGGCTAGGTTAGGAGAGTATTAATATGAAATAATTAATGAATAAGGACATTAAAAGTCAGATAGTTTAACTGATATATTATAGGTTACAAATTTAAGGATCATAGAATTGGGATTGGAATCCAGGTCTTCTGTATCACAGTTTACTGGCCTTTCACTACCTCTTGTAGCTCTTAAGTAGTAAGTTGCCTTCATTTGTCAGAGAAGGTGATCAGTGCCCTGCAAAGTTCTTTTCATAAAGCAGTTATAGCTTCGTGTTGATCCATACACTCTGTGGTTTGTTCCCCATTGAGACCAGTTAAGCCATGATTCACAAGTTGATGGTTAGAGTTCAGCTTGGAAACATAAAACAGAATGAGGTTAATGACACATATCAGAATCAAGCCTGTGACTTTGTTCTCATTAGTATCATGCTCTCCCTAAATGTGCTAGCCAGTCATAGATGTCAATGTAGAATTCAACCTGTACATTAGTTTTTCTCTTCCTCCTTTGACCTTCAGCCATGTAATGAAAGACTTCTTCAAGAAGCATGGCCAGGCGTGGTGGCTCACACCTGTAATCCCAGCTCTTTGGGAGGCTGAGGCAGGCGGATCACTTGAGACCAGGAGTTCAAGACCAGCCTGGCCAAAATGGTCAAAGAAACACTCTGCTTAAAAAAAAAAAAAAAAAAAAAGAAAAAAAAAAAGGAATCTGTGTAGTCTCATAGCTTTGCAAAAAACACTATATTCCCAATATGTATGCTGTGACTCTTAAAAGTATTTACTAAATGTTGCCAATGTCTAGAACCATTTCTTAAAAATATTTCAAACATAATATCAGTGTTAACAATGGTGAAACAACAGTGTGATTAAATGGTGTTTTAAGTAGGGTTTAAAACTAAATTATATGTACATTGCATTGGCTTGTCAGACTCTAGTTATTAAATGCATTGATTTTACCCTGGGAGCACTCTTATTTCCCTACAGTTTACCTTTTAATAAGTGCAGTTGGCACATGTTTTGACCAGAGTTACTATATGCCTTATTGTTCACTGTATGTCTGGGACTTTTTTTTTGTTTTGCATGAACTTGGCAGCAAATCCAAAACTTTTCTCATATTAATGAAGCTACTGGTTAAAATATGTCAAGGGCAGAGTAGCTCGTTCTTGTAATACAGTTGTATAGACACACATCTTTGTTTTGTTGTTATAGAAAATGCCAATTAGTATTTCTTGATGACATGTAAGCTTGTTGCACAGATTATTTTCCACTTACCTTAGGTCTTGCTGTATTAGGCAGGCTGTGAAGCACAGCTTTCAGGGGAGGGCCACCATTGTCATTTTCTCCTTCAAGTATTATGTAAAAGTTCAGAAAATAAAGCATTCTCATAGATTGTATTTTGTGACTGACTACCCATATTTTGGGGTTTGTGTGGTGTGATGAGTAGAGATTAAATAGTGGAACTAACTTGGTTATAGATAGTTCTAGGGACTAGGAGATTAAAGACAGAATAAAAGATGTGGGGAAAAATTATTTGTGTAGAAATATTCAAGAGAAATTATTTCAGAGAAATAAATGTATGTTTCATGTTTAGTCCAATGTTGTTTTCAAAGGATTATGTACAAAAGAACCCCCACTGTATTTTTTTCTGGAGTGATGATGTTCCTGATAATTTATGTCACCAAAAAGAAACATGTTATAAATAAATGAAAATTACCTTTAGAAAAATACCTGATTTACTCATATTTCCTATTAAGAGTAAGACACGAATATGAGAGGGAAAAGTAATACAATCCTGACATGATGCAATGCCTTAGTCCCTAGTGAGGTAAAATATGTGACTAGATACATGTTTAATGGACATTATTGTGAAGAATACAAGAACAATGACATTTATATTGCAACTTAGAAAGGGTACAAATGAGTGGTTTTCTTTCTCAAAACAAACTGTAAAACTAAGGCAAACCATTTTCCTTTCCAAGGTCTGCTGAAACTGGCAGCTGCTATAAAGCTTATTCCCAGTGTTCTCCAATATGCAGCCACAACAAGTTGTTGAGTCCTCTTAAATAACTAGCTAGTCAGTTATTAATACAAATTTTAAAATAATCTTAATTGTGATTGCAACATCTCTTCCCTTGGTTTCTGGGACCATTTCTATTCTTCTTCCTGTGGACTCACCTTTCTTCAGTGTCCTTTTCTGATTCCTTCTAATTTGTCCAATTCAATCCTCAGACTGTTCCATTCTGCCCTAGCTGGTCATCCATTGACTGACAATTCACAAATCTATTTCTCCAGCTTCAGCCACAAAAGAGAGTTAATATGTCCACTATAACTCAGAATCTCTGTAGAGAAATGTACAAATTATACTCATGGTAGACAAACACAAGTACACTATGTTTTTGTACTCTACTTGAAGCTTTAATAGAGTCTCCAACTTAATCTGTCCTAAAACAAAGTATGGATTTACAATCTTCCAACCTGCTCCTTCCCCAGAAACCCCACTTCACTTAACAGAAGCACTATAATTTGGGTTGCTAAGACCAAACACCTTCAATTTATTTTCCTTTCTTTCCTTTTACACACACACACAGACACACACAGACACACACACACACACACACACACACACACCCCTATCAGTAAATTATAACCAAGCCTTAACTATACTTCCCCTCCTTCTACCTACTTCTTCCACCCTGGGCCAAGCCAGTTATCTTTCTTAATTGTTGAAATAGGTTCCAATCTGCTATATGTACCTCCACACTTGCCATTCTACCATCTGTTTTCAACATGGCAGCCAGAGTATGATCTTCTTAAAATATAACTCAGACCATGCCATGCTTCTCAAAACCTGTCAAAGACTTCCATCTCATTCTGAATCAAAGTTAAAACCTCTTCCCCCAAACACGCCCCCCACCACACACACACACGCACAGTTCCTCCTGGCTTTATCTTTTCTGATCTCTCCCTCAACTTGCTCCAGCCACACAGGCCTCCTAGTTGTCTTGCCCTGCCCCAAGGACTTTGTCCTGACAATCCTTTCTTCCTGTAATGCATTTACCTAGTTTCCCTCAGGTCTCTGCTCAAAAATCATCTCAACAGAGAGGATTTTCCTGACCACATCTTGTAAAATTGCTCACTTCCCTCTCCCAGGCTCCTTCCCTCTCCCAGGCTCCTTAACTGCCCCCCGCATCTTTGTTTTTCTCCACAGAACTTATCACCACCTGATAAAATACGTATTCATTTGTTGTCTCTTGTCTACTTTAAGGATGACAGGGATTTTGTTATATTTGTGCCATACTCTAACACCTAGGACATGTAGTAGTTATTCATATGCATTAAATAAATAAGTTCTATGAAATACATCATGTTACAACTGATTGGCACAAGTGGGAGTCAATATGTCAATTTTAACTTAGAATTTCCATACAGAAATGTACATATTGTACTCAAAGTGGCCCAGACTGTTCTTAAACCATATTTAAGAAGATGAAATAAAGAGATGATTTGATGGTTTTTATTATTATATGGTTTTCAGTGTTGGATACAGCAGTGTACAAATTATGTAGAGTTGTTGGGTGCAGCACACCAACATGGCACAAGTATACATATGTAACAAACCTGCACGTTATGCACATGTACCCTAGAACTTAAAGTATAATAATAATAATAATAAAAGAGAGAGAAAAAAAACAAACTACAATTTCATGCCAAGAAAATCCCTGATTTTTCTCTGGTCATCCTTCAAGGCTGTTGTTCTTGATTCCAGCATTGATATTTCATGTTTATTTCATTACATTTTGTACTATTTTAAAATATTAAATATTTAAAGCATACATAAGCTATTTTCACAGTTGATTTGCATTAATTGGAAGTTAATATGTCAATTCTAACTCAGAATTTCTAAGTAGAAATATACATATTATGCCTGAGGTAGACAAATACAAATATACTATATTTACTATACTATGACTATTTAGAATCTTTAATCCCATGAAAATTAATTACCTGACTTGTTTCCACCAAAGCTCTTCTAATTAAAGTTTTGGACCACAATGAAAGAAAATAAGCTTTAATTTACATGTATTAAATTTTGTATATCTCCCTTTTTCTCTCTCCAATGGAAGTCATATTAATACATAATTCAGACATGTTTGTCTAGCTCTCACATATATGAAAAGTGTTACTGTTAGCTTTTCTAAACAGAGCATTGTAACAACTGCCACATCTACAACCCCATTCAGCCAGAAGTGCAACTTCCCAAGCTATGGGAATTTTCTTCTAAAGGACTTGAAAGAGTCAATGTTTCATAGTTAAGTTGGGATTAACAGAACCATCTTGACCATAGATTTCTGAATTTTTTTAGTATATAATAACTGTTGGCAATTATCTTGTCCAACACTTTCCATATACAAATGAGAAAAAGTGAAATATTCCTCATGCCCTTGGAAAATTGCTGGCTTAGTTTTCTTTTCCCTATAATGGCTTACCATCTGGTCATTCAAACTGGCCCAGGCACTTCTCAAGACTGCCACACTAGCCTATTGCTCCCTCCATGACGTTTTCCCCAATGTTTGTATTCCTGGTTCCTCCATGTCATTCAGATCTCCTTGAAGAACACTTCTTCAGGGGAGGTCTTCTCTGGCACCCAATCTAAAGCAGCCTTTAGTCACCTACTAGCATATCTCTTATTTTATTTTTCAGAATAAATAGCATGCCTCACTATTTCCTTTCTGAAGTGTTTGTTTTTATATTTATTATGTGTTATTGTTCATCACGGTACATTAAATACAGAGGGTAGCAGCCTTGATTGTTGTGTTCACTACAGTATCCCCAATGAGTAGAACATTTCCGGGCAATTAGTTGGTGCTCAATAATTATGTATTTAATAAATTAATGATGTAATCCTTGTTACTTTTCATATTTGTATTAGTGACTAAAAACCATGAGGGGGCCTAAGAATGTAGAACCCAACAAATACAGACTTTCCACCAACCACATCATGGGCCATTTGAAAAACACAAAATTAACTGATCTAATTGTCGTAAGTCTTCAGAGTTACATGCCCAGGTGTTTTTGACATTGCCAGACTACTCTTTGATAGCCCTGTCGATCACAATTAGTTTGTTGATAATATGCATCTATCATCACCAAGTGCAGTCTTACTTTCCTGCATCTGAAAGAAGAAAGACAAGAATGGTTTCTGCTTCCTCCTGACGTTTTCCTTCCCAGGAAATATTTTCCTCAAGTATTTTAGGTGAGTTACCATTAAAATATAGAAAAATTAACTTAAATCTTTTTATCAGAAAAATAAGCTAATCATGTTCATTCAACAAATGATTTCTGAGCACCTACTATATATCAGGCTCTTCTCTCATTGAGATTGGTTTCTAATGGAAGGAGCAGGTAACAAACAAATAACTAGACAGCAACATTCACGTGTTATTATATCCTTACCACAGTCCTTTGATGTAGGAATTATCATTCAGACTCACACTGCTAGTTGCAGAGTTGAGATTTGAACATAAATTTCTATTAGTTGAAAGCCTCCTCCCTTTGTACTTTATTGTTTAGAAAAAGAATATTCTATGAAAATTTAAATAATAATAGCAAAACTGTGAGTCTTATAAAGCTTTAAAATCATTATAATTTATACAAAAAAATAAATTACCCATTTAAATAGAGAAATTATTTCTATGTTTTGGTCATAGAAACTAAGTGCATTATGCATTACCATAATACATTACTTTAAACATCTAAAAAATGAATTATAGTGTGAATTAGACCTCATCAAAAGATCATTCAGTTACATAGTTTATCAATTATTGTCCAAAGTGTTCTCAATAAGACAGCTCTAATTGCTTTAAAGTGTTTAATATGGTGGACATTAGATTTTGGTAGGTGGATAAGCCAATCTTTAAGTCAACCAATGCTCCTGTAACTGCCCAGTGGGTTCATTTTGCCTGCTGCCCAGACAGAGCTGATTTATCAAAACAGAGGAATTGCAATAGAAAAAGTTTAATTCACACAAAGCCTGCTGAACAGGAGACCAGAGTTCTATTATTACTCAAATCAGTCTCTCTGAAAATTCAGAGACTGGGGTTTTTTAAGGATAATTTGGTAGATAGGATGCCAGGGAGTCCTGATTGGTTGGGTGGGAGATGAAATCATAAGGAGTTGAAGCTGTCCTCTTGAGCTGAGTTGGTTCCTGGGTGAGGGATACAAAACCAGATGAGCCAGTTTATCAATCTGGGTGGTGCCAGGTGATTCATCGAGTTCAGGGTCTGAAAAATATCTCAAGCACCAATCTTAGGTTTTACAATAGTGATGTTATCCTAGGAGCAATTGGGGAGGTTTAGAATCTTGTGACCTCTAGCTGCATGATTCCTAAATCACAATTTCTAATCTTGTGGCAAATTTGTTCATCCTACAACAGCCAGTCTGGTCCCCAGGCAAGAAAAGGGTTTGTTTCGGGAAAGGGCTATTATCATCATTATCATCTTTGTTTCAGAGTTAAAATATAAAATGAATTCTTCCCAAAGGTAGTTTGGCCTATGCCCAGGAATGAATAAGGACAGCTTAGGAGTTAAAAGCAAGATGGAATCTGTTAGGTCATATCTCTTTCTCTGTCATAATTTTTTCACCGTTATAATTTTTACAAAGGCCATTTTACTCCTATGATAATCCTTCACTTAGTTCACTATCTGGTTTCTGGCAGTCTGTTTTGTGGATCCTAACCCTACCCCAAGGATTCTACTACATGGTAAATTCTGACTTTACATTTAAGACATGGAATTCTTTGGGAGCAAGGAGATAAATATCCTATTTTAACTATCAAGGGTGAAACTGCTTTCAAGGATCTACTGTCTGGTGGTGATACGAGAGTCATACAATTCAAATTACAAGCATCTGTTTGTTGTGTTGAGAGCGGGGACTGATAAATGAGGCACTTTTTGATTGCACGACTGGGTATAAAACAGCAAAATGATGCTTGTAACTTCGAGCTCTTCTCCCACTTGAATCAGCCAACAAGACTTTCATACAATGTTTAGACCAGAGTAGCTGATGCTTCTATTTCTGGCACTTTGTCTCGTTTGGGATCAATTTTGTAGTCATGAATGTAGTTATAGCTCTTTGGTATGTGACCATGAGAGAGGTGTAAGCTCATAAAATAAGAAAATCTGTTTTTGTCAAAATAGACCATGTGCAATTCAAAAACAATGAACCGTATCAGCTAAATAATGGGTTAAATCAATAGAGACTTTGTCAATTTTGTATTGATTTAGTCACTTCAAAATTATTTATTCATTGCCTACAGGTATGCTAGGAGCATAGTTGAATACAAAAAAAATATTCTTATACTCAGGAACTTCACAATTAGGTGCAAAAATGAGACAGGCATACTCACATTAAAAATTAAATGACAATTCAAGAGGCAGCACAGGCAGTGTATGATAAACTGCCATATGAATAATAGCAACAATGAAGTAGATGAGCTCCCAAAAAGGAAAGATCGAGGAAGGCACCATGGAAAAATTTGACATTGCCTTGTGTTTGGAGTTGAATGAGTTGGAAGTGAATAAGTACAGGTTGTTCCAAGTTGCAGAGAAGTACGGTGGTGGGGGGTATATATGGGACATTCAAAATGGGGTTAAATTCATGAAACTAGGAATTCGTTTGTCATCTTTGTGAAATTTCAGAAGTGGTTTCTGACCATTTTATGTGGGTCCTTTATTTTCAAGTTAAGACATTGGGATTTTATCCTGAGAATAATAGGGAACCATTGAAGGTTTTCTACAGGGGACAAGGATAGCATGTTAGAATGACTAAGCAGATAGAAATATGCACAATTTCTTGAAAATAGGGAGAACGAGAAAGGAAGAAAGCAGAACAGTGGTTCTTGACTTTAATGTGCCACCTAAGGGCCAGGTGCAGTGGGTCACACCTGTAATCCCAGCACTTTGGGAGGCTGAGGTGGGTGGATTGCTTGAGTCCAGGAGTTTGAGACGAGCCTGGGCAACATGGTAAAACTCCATGTCTAGAAAAAATACAAAAGTGGTGGTGTGTGCCTGTAATCTCAGCTATTTGGGAGGCTGAAGTGGGAGGATCAATTGAGCCCACAAGATTGAGGCTGCAGTGAGCCATGATTGCGCCACTGCACTCCAGCTTGGGTGATGGAGCAAGACCCCCTTGTCTCAAAAGAAAAAAAAAAAAAAGGAATCCACCTAAGGAGCTTGTTAAAATTGCAGATTCCTGTTCCTTACTCCAGAGATTCTGGTTCAGCAAGTCTGGAGAGGACTCATAATCTCCCTATTAACAAGGGTTAGATTCTGATATAAATGGTCTTCAGGCCACATTTTGAATAATACTAAATTAGAAGGCTGTCACAATAATCCAGGAGTGAAATGGTGAAGATTTGTATTATAATTTTGGAAGTAGGAACGAAAAGAAAGTGATAGTTGGTAGAGATATAGTGAAGGAAGAATAGATAAGACCTAGAAATGTTTGTGTATACAAAATCAAAGGGAAGACATAGTTTTAAATGATATTAATGTATTTATCATATTTGATATTTTTGTTAATGTAACTGGATTTGCAAGTCACTTAATTTACTTTAAAAAGTCAGCGCAAATAAAAATAATGCAAAAATGTAAACAAAGTTGAAAATATAAGGTCAAATGATTGGTATGGGAATATCTATAAATAGGAAAGAAATCCATAAAATATTAAGCTACCACTTTGTTTTATTTCCAAGTGTATTCTAATAATTAGTTTTCCCCATCATGGATTTAATAATTCTTAGTCAAGATTTCTGGATTTCTTTAATCATTACCTTTTGAAAGTAGATGTAGAATTCTCAATTATCTAAATCTTCCACATTTAGCTAAGAAGCCAACTCTAGGGAATATATTAGAGCATTTTCATAGTTCCATCAGACTATGAACCGCAATTCTTGGTTAAGGCAATATAGCTACGGGAATTATAGTCCATAGTGAATAAAATATACAATCATGGACCGTATTTTGAATACCTTCCAGAACAAACATATACGAACATCTTGAGAAGGCTATTATGGCTAGGTTCTAGCTTGCATCACTAAGTCAACAAGAATGGGAGATGAAATGTATAAGGAAAAGTTTTCAGTAGAAATTATAATTGTCAGAGGAATTATTTCAGTTTCAGGTTGATGCAAATTTGGGTACAGTGGATGCTGCTTCCACTGGTTTTCAGGAAACTGTAACCAATAATCAAAAGCAAGCAACTTTTCCAAAAGTAATTCCATCTTTTTTTAAAAAAAAGTTTGAGTTTATCTAATACCTTCATTTAGACATGTGAACAAATTGCTTGCCTTTTCCATTAATGACATCTGAGTACTTGTATAGATTGCCTTCATAGTTCATTTGAGGCATAATGTGCTATTAGGAACTGGAAATGTTTTTTTTTTTGTTGTTGTTGTTGTTGTTTTAACATGAATATTGCCTAAAATTGCTGAAATTGCGAAGTCTTTAATTTCATCAACAGAAGAAAAAAGGCAAAGAAATTCAGGCAAGAGTTAAAACATTATATATAGATCAGTTTCAGTTCAATGCAAATAACAGTAATATTCCTTTATGTTTAAAGGGATGTTTGCTTTGAAAGAGGGAATGCTTTCACCTTCTGAAAGGGAAGAGGGAGGTCAAATAGTGACAAAAGAATGAGGACTTCGGAGAAGTTTCAGCTAAGAGGACAAGCAAAAGAAGGCTGAGAAAAAAATGGCAATTTGTGCTGGGCATGTTCGGGAGCTGTAAAGAGAATAGCTCTTGCTTTGGAGTAAACTTCCTCAGTCAGAACGAGGTCCTTGAATTCAGATCAGCTCTCATCACCTTCGTCCCCTCTGGGGCTGATGGAGGCTGCTGAAATCATCTTTTGCTACATTAGTACTCACTTTTCGCTCAAAGATGACAGGGAATATTTAAACACAGAGAGAATATTATTTATAAATGATGGTTTGTTCATGATAGAACTTGTCACGTAGTATTTTCTCTTTTTTAACTTTTATTTTAGGTTCAGGGGTACATGTGCAGGTTTGTTATACAGGTAAGCTAGTGTGATGGAGGTTTGTTGTAACAGGTTATTTCATCACCCAGGAACTATGCCTAGTACCCAATAATTATTTTTTCTGTTCCCCTCCTCCTCCCATCTTCCACCATCAAGTAGACCCAGTGTCTATTGTTCCTTTCCTTGTGTCCATGAGTTCTCATAATTTAGCTCCCACTTATAAATGAGAACATTTACTAAATGGATCTTTATCAAAACAGTTTGCCGACTACTAATGAGTAAGAAAATATTAGGATAAAAAAGCTCAATGTCACTGATCATTAGAGAAATGCAAATCAAAACCACAGTGAGATACCATCTTACTCCAGTCAGAATGGCTGTGATTGGCCGGGCGGGGTGGCTCATGCCTGTAATTCCAGCACTTTGGGAGGCCGAGATGGGCGGATCACAAGGTCAGGAGATCCAGACCATCCTGGCTGACACGGTGAAACCCCGTCTCTACTAAAAATACAAAAAATTAGCCGGGCGTGGTAGCGGGCGCCTGTAGTCTCAGCTACTCGGGAGGCTGAGGCAGGAGAATGGCATGAACCCAGGAGGCGGAGCTTGCAATGAGCCGAGATCGCGCCACTGCACTCCACCCTGGGTGATGGAGCAAAGACTCTGTCTCAAAAAGAATAGCTGCCAGATCGGAAAAAAAAAAAAAAAAAAAAGAATGGCTGTGATTAAAAAGTCAAAAAAATAACAGATGCTGGCAAGATTTAGGAGAAAAGGGACCAGTATTCGGGTTTCTGTTCCTGCCTTAGTTTGCTAAGGATAATGTCCTCCAGCTCCATTCGTGTTCCTGCCGGTGACATTATCTCATTCTTTTTATGACTGCATAGTATTCTGTGGAGTATATGTACCACATTTTCTTTACCAAATCTGTCACTGACAGGCATTTAGGTTGATTCCATCTCTTTGCTATTGTGAACAGTGCTGCAAGGAACATTCACGTGCATGTGTTTTTATGGTAGAACAATTTATATTCCTTTGGGGTATATACCCAGTTATGGGATTGCTAGGTTGAGGTTGTTCTGTTTTTAGCTCTTCGAGAAACCATCACACTGCTTTCCACAATGGTGGAACTAATTTACACTTCCATCAACAGTGTATAAATAGTCGTTTTTCTCCTCCATTCTGACTGGAGTAAGATGGTATCTCATTGTGGTTTTGATTTGCATTTCTCTAATGATCAGTGACATTGAGCTTTTTTATTCTAATATTTTCTTATTCATTAGTGGTCGGCAAACTGTTTTTATAAAGATCCATTTAGTAAATATTTTAGACTTTGTGAGACATACAGTCTCTGTCACACTCAACTCTGCCACTGAAGTATGAGAGCAGTCATTGACATTTACTTATGTAATTACATGGGTTTGGCTTTGTTCCAATAAAACTTTATTTACAAAAACAGATAGTGAGCTGAATTTGTCTAATAGCCACAGTTTGCCTGCTCCTGTTTCATTGCAGTATATGCTGTTTCTATTGTGAATGAAAAGGCTGGCTTAGAAGGCCAATTACTTTTTCTGGCTTGGGAAATTAACTACTATCTCTAGCATAGTTTCCTAGAGAAATAGGTTCTAGATTAAAAATAGATAGGAATCTGACCCACACTGTATCTGGCAAATTCTTTAAAGAAATATAAAATGCTTTGGAGGTACCTAAATAGTGGTTAAAAATGGAGTTCCAGTATTTTCTAATTATGAGATGAGGACACGTTTTCCTCATCTATAAATTAGGAATAACAATACTTTCTTCATAAAAAGGCCATGGCTATCAAATGCCATAGCATAAGTGAAGTGCCCACTGCAGCAGCATCTGACATAGTAGACCCTCCAGTAAACATCTGTTTTCTCCCTTCTCCTTTGCCAGGAAACACATATGGAATAGAAATAAAAGTAGAAACAAAGGAGAGAAGAAGGCAGAACTAGTTTCAGTCTTAAGATATAGAAGCTGTTTATCTCACTAAAATATTCATTGCTGACTTAAAGGCACAGCCCTATTACTAGTTGAACACAGTTCATAATTTTCAAAAGCACTACACCTAGCATGGTACTGTGGGAGTTCTTGGTTTTCTACTTCTCTAATTTCCTAAATCATATGTATAACATCATATATGGAATATAATAATGTATTTATGTGTGTATACTTAGGTATACATGTATTATTTATGTAACAGATACTGTGCTGAGCATTTTACATCTATTATCTCATATAATCTTTACAGTTACATTGCGAAGTTGACTCTATTATTTTCATCGATGAAAAAACTGACAGAGAGGTTAATGTAACCCATCTGTGGTTACACATCTAGAAAGTCTTGGAGCTGAAACGGAAACTCAGGACGTTCTGGCTGTAATGCCCATTCTCTTAATAAACATGATAAATGACATACTTTTAAAAATGAAGAATATTTAACTGTGATGAGACTACTGATTTGGCTCATTGTCTGAATAGATTCATCATTTCTAAGTTACTTGACCAACATCAAAGAAGAACTGGGTCAATTAGCCCAATCTGTGGTTTATAATTGGTCAATTAGTCCACATCTTTGAATCTACACAGGGACCACTTGCAAATAAATCTAGATCTACATTTGCCACACTCCACAAAGCATTCTGAACAATTCACTGTGTTCAAAAATGAGATTTCTATTATTTATGCGTGAAGAAAATATGCTGTTTTCCATGCACTGAGCCAGGGGGAAAACTACTCAGCCTTGGTAATATTAGACCATGGATCTTAAATTTATTTAAATGGTAGTGTCATGCTGAGGAAAATAATGGTTCATATCTTTCTTCTCCTTCCTCCAAATACTATGTCAAAACTACTTTGATTAAAATAAATAAAATCTTGTATCACTGTGTCAAGTCTGTAAGAAGACAGAGCAAGCAAGCAAAAACATTAAAAACTAAGGTGTTGGAGAGTCTGCCTTGACTTGTGAATTCTGTATATTTTTTTCCTTTCCTGAAGTTCTTATTTTCTTTTCTTTTACTTACCAAGTTACTTGGAAATTTAACAATTCCATCAAAATAAACAGCATCTTTTCCCAATATTTAAAAAAACTGTATTATTCATTAAAAGTTTTGCATTCACAAAAAATGTGAATAATTGAGCTCAATTTGAGTTAGTTTATGAGTGTTCCCCAGGTAGCTATCCTGCCTCTTTTGGAAGGAACATGTATTCCTTGAGGACAGATTAAGAAGCTAGTCTTCCCTCAATGCCAGGAGCCCCTTTGAAGTCTTGTTTACTTCAGATCTTAAGGGAGAATTGTGGTAAGCTGAAAAGTATCACATTTGTTAACACTTGAGGAGACACCATTTGATCTAATGAGCTAGACTTTTTCATCTTTCAATTCATGACAGCTATAGCTATATTAGAAATTGCATTTTGGAGGTCTTGGATAATTATCTAAAAATATTCACAGACCCCTTGGAGGCTAATGAATTTAAACTTGGATGACTAATCCTAGAATGACTTTATTCTAGCAAAGTGGGAGAGGAACTCCCCTTCTTCTATTTATTTAAGGTTTCTAGTTTGGGCTCCTGGAGTTCCTTTCAATGTGCTTCCATATTTAATAGCCTGATTCAGGGGAGTCAGGGAGAAAGAAAGAAACAAAAATGTATACATACACATATATATCTACACACATACCTATGTAAAATGCACATGGTAAAGCATAGTATTTTGCACAAAATCTTAAGTAAAGACAGACTTCAGTTTAGATTTATAATAGGATTTAGTAATACTAATACCGATAACAGCAGCAGCAAATTCTTGTTGAGTGCATGAAATAGATTACTTTATATAATTCTTACAAAGTCCTATCATGTACATTTTGTCACTAATTTATTTTATAGATGAGGAAACTAAGGGTCAGCAAAGCTGTAAAACTTGGCAAAAAAAATCATGCAAATTTTGAGGATTCAGATTCGTTCTGTCCGATGCTTATACCCATCTTCTTAAATAGAACATTTGATTTCAGTCATGAGGAAATTGACAATGTCCACAGACTAAGACATGCTTACAGAGAACTAGACACTGGGACACTGCAGAGAGGCAGGCAGGGAACACTGGACTGAAGTGTGAGCTTTGAAACTGGCAGTCTTCATTGTAATCCTGGCGTTGCCTTTGCTGTTTGTGTGTCCTTGAATGAGTTACCATCTTCTGTGTGCTTCAGTTTCTTTATCTGTACTAATAAACTAATTTTTGAAAACCAGCTGGAATAATGCCTGGTTTATAGTAAACCCAAGAAGTAGTAGTTGTCAATTTATTAGGTTGGTGCAAAAGTAATTGCAGTTTTTGCTATTTTTTTTTCCTCTCTCTCTCTCTCTCTCTCTCTCTCTTTTTTAATTATACTTTAAGTTCTAGGATACATGTGCACAACGTGCAGGTTTGTTACATATGTATACTTGTGCCATGTTGGTGTGCTGCACCCATCAACTCCTCAGCACCCATCAACTCGTCATTTACATCAGGTATAACTCCCAATGCAATCCCTCCCCCATCCCCCTTCCCCATCATAGGCCCCGGTGTATGATGTTCCCCTTCCCAAGTCCAAGTTATCTCATTGTTCAGTTCCCACCTATGAGTGAGAACATGCGGTGTTTGGTTTTCTGTTCTTGCGATAGTTCGCTGAGAATGATGGTTTCCAACTGCATCTATGTCCCTACAAAGGACACAAACTCATCCTTTTTTATGGCTGCATAGTATTCCATGGTGTATATGTATATAGTAATACATATACACCATGGAATATGTGTATATGCTATTACTTTCAATGACAAAAATCGCAATTACCTTTGCACCAACCTGATAGGTATCCTGCCCTCTCTGTCTTACCCCTTTCACCCTTTAGAGCAGCTAAACATTAGGTGAGTGCCTCATCCAGAGATGTATTGCAATATTTTATACATCAGAACAGTTTGAAGAACCTGAAATAATATTGAGAAGATAGAAAATTTTTCTCTGTCACTCTCCATCTTCTATTTTAAACTAGTAATTCTCTTCTCTTGCCTGCAAACCCCACTTCCTAATCCTTAGGCAACTATCCTGAGTTCTTGTTAGTTATTACTAATTCCTGCTGTGATGTTTGCTGATAGCTACAATGTTAGATGATAAGGAATATTATATTTTAAAGGCAGATATTTGAGACATAAAATTGCTTTCTCACTCCAAGAAAAGTTTCTGCACATCCAAAGGATGTAGGGGATAGATATTTAGGAATATATGTGTGTCAGGACTGGGCAACTCGCAGCCAAAGAATGGAACAGATTTACCTTAGATTTGAGAGCTACACACACCACTTTACAAACATTTTTATCTTAATTTGGTATTAACTTTATTTAACTATAAAACTTTAAAACTAAACTTTGAGAGGAGGATCAATTTTATTTTAAAGGTGTCTGTAGTTATTTTTAGCTCAGAGTTCTATTTGGGTTCCCCAAATTTCGTGCTACAACAGTTTTAAAAGTCTGCCCAGTTATTTAATCTGGGGAGATTACAAATACAGTGTTGACGACTGGCCTGAAGCTCTCTCTTCTGAAAATGGAATATTCAACTCCACATTGCTTACTGCTTCCTCCTATCTCACTTAGTTTAATCTCTTCTGCTGGTGGTGATGTGAGTTCCCTGCCCTGTGAGTTTTAATTGTCCTTATGGTTTTTCTTATACAATATTCAGCATTATAACATATGTAGGTTATAGAGCATATAATTTGTGAACTGCAATATTATCAATATGTTGTATCTACCTGTGAGCTCCTTCCTTCTCTCAGTTACCATCTTTTCCTTCACCACTCACTGGGTAACAACCATCTGAAATTTCGTGAATTGCATAACCTTTCCATTTTTAATACTTTTTAAAAATCTTATACGTATGTATCCTCTAAAATCTTGCTATGTAAGTATGGTCCACAGATCTATGCATGAACATTGCCTGGGAGCTTATTAGAAATACTGAATTTCAGCCCTGCCCCAGACCTACTGAACCAAAATATGTATTTTAACAAGAATTGCTGTTGATTTACAGGCACATTAGTTTGAGAAGCACTACACCAAAATATATTATTGTGTCTTCTAGGGGTTGTTTTGTTTGTTTGTTTTCTTACTTGTTTCTTGTTTTTGAGTGTTACAAGAATGACATTCTGTTTGTTGTCTTCTGTTACTCACTTTGTTTGCTCAGCAGGGCATTTTAAGATTCATCCAGGTTGCTTTTTGTAGTTGTTCATGGCTTCCTGATGTAACATTTGTGCTAATATTCTTTCCTGCTAAACATTTAGTTTGTTTCTAGCTTGTGTTATAGTGTAGAATCCTGCTATGAACAGTCTGGTATGCGTGTGTGTGTGTGTGTGTGTGTGTGTGTGTGTGTGTGTATTTGCATGTAAGACATTTTCTGTGCTGTGTACCCAGGAGTAGAATTATGAATTGTAGTGTATGTGAATGTTTACCTTTACCAGATAATGGTAAATTGTTTTACCACCAGCAGTATATGAGTTTTCATTGATCTACATCTTTTCAAATACATAGTGTCATCAGGCTTTTCACTTTTGGCTGACCTCATGGACATAAAATGCCCTCTCACTGTGGTCTTTATTTGCATCTCCCTGATTACTAATGAGATTGGTCAATTTTTTCATCTGTTTAATTACCATTCTGCTTTCCTTTTCCATGAAATGCCTTTTCATGTATTTTGACTATTTTTCCATTATTCTCTCATTGATTTATATGAGTACTTATTTTGAAATAGTCCTTTCAGAGTTACATGGGTTGCTATGTTTTCTTCCAATTTATGACTTAGTCTCTCACTTTCTTGATCACTCTTGAACAGAAGTTCCAAATGTTAGTATAGCGTATCAGTCTTTCGCTGTAACTGCTTTTGTATCTTTAAAACAAATCCTTCCTTGCATGAATACTCTAATACTATTCTAATAATATCAGTGAATGGGTGGTTTAATACATAATTAGAGCTCTAGGATGATATTAACTGAAATATTAAACCACCCATCGACGGGTATTCTTAAATAACTCATCAATTGGCATTTTACTTTCAAAAGGCCTATGTTTAATTTCTCCCATTTGTCATTCCAGGCAAGATCACAAGTTTTGGACTTAGCTTGACGAGGCTCAAATCCAGGCTTTGAAACAGCAGGTGTCTGACCTTAGTTAAGTAATTGTCCCCATATGCTTCAGTTTCCTCATATGTAAAATAGTTGCTGTTACAATTCCTCTATTTTAAGAAATCCATTAATTACAATAGTTGAGCCAATTTAATAGAAACTTTTAAAAATGAGAACTATTAGTTTAAATTTACATTTTCTTAAGTCATTTAAAAATGCATACATTTTGCCTTACCAATGCCTACCTACCACATTACTTTTCATCATCTCAAGCTATAAGATTAAATCTTTTCTACATTAAGAATCTAAAGATCCTTACACAGTTTTAGCCTTTGGTAGTTGGGCCTAATTTCAAAGTGACAAGCTCTTTCATAATCTCTTTTACATTTTTGAGATCAAGAGTGACATTTCAAAGCATATTGATTCATTTTTATTAAAAATGTAATTATCAACCACAAAAAGTTAAACATCTTCTCTTAAAAGTCAGCTAAGAGCTTGTGACAGATGGACATTTAGCAACTGAGTAATCATTCTTCAGGTCTCACAAATCAGTCACTTTGAAACTTCTATGACATCTTCTGAGGGATTTGGTAATCTCTTCTCATTTTAACTGTATTGCTGCTGTGTGACTGGCCATGATTTTGTAGTCATTTCAATGCTAAAAGAATATACAGCTTCCAATATCATTCTTATGAATATCTTGTTGCTTTTCAATAAGATATGGAAGTACAGTTTTTCTCCCAGAAAGAAATATTTTTTCACTTATTGTACATGTTTGTCTCCCACCCATGTTTTAATTTTCTTCCTACATACAAAATAGCTTAGCTCTTCAATGAGGTATTAATAATTATGGTGTAAACTTTTGAAGACATTTTAAGTAAATAGTATATATGTGTGTGTGTGCATGTGTGTGTGTGTGTGTGTGTGTGTGTATATATATATATATTTTGAGATGGAATCTTGCTCTATTGCCCAGGCTGGAGTGCAGTGGTGCAATCGTGGCTCACTGCAACATCCACTTCCCAGGTTCAAGCAATTTTCCTGCCTCAGACTCCAGAGAGGCTGGGGTTACAGTTGTGCACTACCACACCTGGATAATTTTTGTATTTTTAGTAGAGACAGGGTCTCACCCTGTTGGCCAGGCTGGTCTTGAACTCCTGACATCAAGTGATCCACCCACCTTGGCCTCCCAAAGTGCTGGGATTACAGGTGTGAGCCACCGCGCCCAGCCAAATAGTCTTAATTTGGTTAAGTGCAAAGTTCATCAATCTGTAGCTATATGAATACAAGTCAGAAATCCAAAGTCCTTACCATGACCAGTATGGACTTCCTTGATCTGTTCTCATTTCCAAACAGTTTTCACCTGACTTCATCCCAGGCCACCAGTTGATTTACTATTACTCAGCCATAACAAGCTGGCTGCCATGTCTTTGCACTTGATTTTCCCACAGCCCGGAGTCCTGGCTTACTCCCTTGCTTCCTTCAGACCACTCTACCATTACTCTTTTGGAGAAGCCTTCCTTGCCAGCCAATACAAAATGGCACTCCCAAACATCACACTCCAACTTCTTAATTTGCTTCAGTTTGCTTCATAGTACTGAGCTCCTCTATCTGACATATTATTTATATGTCTCTAATTAAAAGAGACAGAATAAACACTTAAGCATATATATATATATATATTTACCACTTAAGCATATATGTGTGTGTTTGTGTGTGTATATTTACCACTTACGCATATACACACACACACACACACACACACACATATATATATATATGCGCTTAGGTGTTTATTTTATCTCTTTTAATTAGAACAGGAGGGCCACAACTTTTCTTTACTGACTTTTTATCTCCAGAACTTAGGGTTGGCACATATTAAGTGCTCTATAAATATTGGTTAAATGACTGAATTAATGTTGAGACAATCAGGTGAACAGGTGTTTTCTATGTAGAGTTAGAGTCACACGGGCTATTCTCAACATTGGCAGAGGACTAGCACAGTTCTTTAGTCTTCACTGAAAGACTCATCCTGATCATTATAATGTTAAAATGTGAAGAAAAAAAATCATATTGTTGCAAGAACTAAATCAAATAATGTATGGAAAATGTTTGCCAGAATCAGAATATCCAATATTAATTGTTCAATAAATGCAATAAAATTTATTCCATCTGAATCAATCCTTACCCCTTCTTTTCCTGTAACAGTGGAAATGTTGGTTTTTCTCTAGTTTGGGCAAATGCTTCCATCTGTGCCCTGCAGTTCAATGCCCCCCAACCCCATCTTCTCAGGGACAACATATTGTTATTTTCCTTCCTTCTGTCATATCCGTTATTTCTCCCTCTCTTTGCATCCTACTCATCAACTTTAAAACCTGCTCCACCCAGAAGGGGGTCCTTTTGATAATGTATACAAAGTCACTACATTGCCTTTAGGGGACACGGAATAAGAAGTTATTCTTTATCAGGCTTCTGCTTATTGCTCAGCTGTCCTCACAGGTTTATAGAATTATTTGCCATTTTCTGAATGTCCGATGCCCCATAATATCCCTCATCTCTAAGTTATTGTCTGCGCCAATCTCTACCCAGAATGCCTTTACTCCTTCATCTCCCCAAGACATACACACATTCGTGGTCACACATATGTATTCACACATACTGATAGTAGTTAATTTCACTGTGCACTTGAGGTCTTGGCCTCAGATTAGATGCCATTCTCTCTTTGGTGAGGACTCGCTGAACCCTGAGAGTTGGATGTTCTTCCTGTGTTTTCAAAGCAGACAGTAGCAGACACTACATCTCTGCATCAGTGTATCTATTCCCCCATCTTCCCAAATTGTAGTTGCTTATTCATTTATTTCCTCTGCAAGACACAAAACTCCTTGAGGAGAGTAATTTTTTGTGCATGTTTGTGAAGGCAATATCAAAGTCGTCCTGAGAATTAGCACACAGTAGGTAAGCAATATTTTTACCTTGAGCTGACAAGTGGAATGGTATCATTAGAAAGCTACAAAATTAATTTTGTGATACTGAGCCTCTAACTAGTTGGAGATTAGTGTGCTGCTAAATTTGCATTAGTGTGCTAGTCAAAGACAAGGATATTCAAGTACAACATTTCTTAGTTTCATATTAATTGCATATTTCTGTTTATTTCATATTACACAAAAATTACTGAAAAGCAGCCTAATATACTACATTGGAAACAATATGATAGAACTTTAATACTAGTAATTATAGTGGCAATACTGACACTATTATCTTGTATATGTAAAGGTTTTGACAAATTTAAGAGCGTTTCATATATCTCAAGGAAATACCCAAAAAGCCTGTTTCTACTCACCATTAAAGACCTAAGTGAAATCTGAGACTTTCAATGCCTTTTGGATATGTAATTAGACAGGAGTTTAGCCTTTTGTAACACATCTAATGATGAAAATTTCCAATTTTAAGCTGACTGTTGGGCATCAAAATGGCCATCTTTACAAATGAAGTAGCACTCATGTGCTCAAGTATACATAGAATGTATGCAAAGTGAATGTCTCCTTTAAATCTTCCTCCCATTGACTTGAGCAATGAGAACACATGGACACAGGGAGGGGAACATCACACACTGGGGCCTGTTGAGGGGAGGGGGGCTGAGGGAGGGATATCATTAGGAGAAATACCTAATGTAAATGACAAGTTGATGGGTGCATCAAACCAACATGGCACATGTATACCTATGTAACAAACCTGCATGTTGAGCACATGTACCCCAAAACTTAACGTATAATTTAAAAAAAAGTGAAAAAAAAAATCTTCCTCCCATTACCAAGATAGAAATGGACCCTTAGTTACTGCCACTTGCCATCTCAATCTATGTTCTGGATAGAAATGGTGCTTGCTCTCTGCTAGCTGTTAATTGACATCACTTCTGCCAGAACTCTCCATCATTATTGACAAGAATGTTCTCCCTTGTTAATTGCCCAGAAGCACATTGAGTGATTGATTGTAACTTTTGGACAGATTTGAAATGCATTTGCAGAAAAGGGTGGGGGTGGTAATGACATAACGCATGGTAATGACACCAACTAACTGCTTATTTAAGTTTGTTCAGGAAAAATATACTGATCATTTACTTGATTTTTACCTTTTATATAGATGTGCTAATGGTAAGTAGTGATAGCTTTTAAGGATGCCCCATATAAACCCAATGCTTCACAAAATCTCTCTCAGACTATGCCCATAAAACTCCAAAATCTATGGTCAACTAGTGGGAAAAATGAATAATTTATTTAACGTATAAGCAGGGAAAACCAATGGGTAGATGGAATATTTTAAATTTTTGTTGATTTAATTATAAGTAGGAAATACCTAGATTAATGAGAAGAGTTTTTAAATGGAAGGCTGGGAATGCTCAATATTCAACGGTGTAAGATTTTCTTTTAGCATAGAGGCAACTAGAGTAACAGATTAAGTGCATATTTTCATGAGAACTTTGCTTACAAGCTGGATTTCCCTAGAAGTATTTGAGACACAAGGGCGAGTCAACTAATAGTATCTACAGTGTTTTTGCAACCATATAATGAGAGAGTAAGTCTGGATCAGTAGTTACTGATGTATGAAATCACCTGAAGAGTTTTTAAAATGCCAATGCCTGGATCCTCCCCTAGAAATACTGGTTTTATTTGTCTAGGCAGGGTAATGATGATCAAACTTTACCCTGAAGCAACATCTTCTCACAAACTTGGTAAAAGTATAAAGCCTCAAGCCCTATCCTGCTTCAAGCAGCCTGGGTCTTTGTTTGCTGGATTACTTCTCCGGGTGATTCTGATAACATCAAAGTTTGGAATCACTGCTCTGGGTTCAACATCAGACATTTTTTTCAAGCTCCCCCAGGTGATATTCCCTGGGTGCAGCCAAGGCTGGGAACTACTGATTAAAGAGATATTTAGGATTCTTCCCAGTCTGGCAGGAATAATAAAAATTGCTACCTTTATTAAACATTCATTGCATATAAGGCATTGTGCTAAGTATTATTTCATTAAATAATTGCAAAATTCAGTGAAGTAGGTAATGTTAGTACTGCTTTGCATATGAGAGACAGGGAAGGTAAATAATTTAGCTAAAGTAACATGGGTAGGAAGTGGTAGATTGGAACTCAAGCTGTAACCTCAAAGATCACACAAGAAACTATTACTATCAATAATCTGTTGGAATTATAAGATAAATTAAAAACTCTACAAGTTGGAAACATATTAAATTATTTTCTTCTATTTTAAAATGTTCCTGACTTGCAATTACATAGTAAAAACAAAACAAAGAATTTTTAAAAGTCAATGGAAAATATAGAAAAAATAAAGTATTCATGAGTTAAAAGGAAGGAGTAAATTGGTAGTGAAAATCAGGTTAGATTTTAATTATTCCAATTTAATCTGGAAAAAAATTATAAGTTACTTGTGTTAGTATATGAGAAATTAGAATAAGAGTTTCAGATAGAGGTATTTTGCCACAGTTATATTGAGGGGAAAGGTAGCAAGCATTTCAGGGGAAAGAAGAAATTTGTATACTTCTTTAAAATGGTTTCGGATGTTAATAATGCAATGAATTAAAAGAAAAAAGGCAGTCTATATGCAGAACACTTCCATTTCTCTCCTTTTCTGTTTGGGAAAATACTGACTTAGTGCCCTCCTAGGCATGGAAAATACTTTGACCACTGCCACCAGTCACACTTGTATCTGCAAAGGGGCAAAAAGAGTGCCTTTGTAAAGTATGGTTTAGTCCTGTACAGTGGGGAGTGGTGCTTAGGAGACTGCCTTGTTTCTCTTAAGACACAACCTTTCTCAGATTTGGTGTGTAGTCTGCATATGAGCAGAGGGCTCATATTAAACTGATGGAGGAAAGGTATATTTCCAACCATAAATAAATAAATAGCATGAAGAGATGATGGGGGCCTTCTCCTGCCACTTGCACATTTCACGGACTTTTCTTGCTAATAAGCAAAGTGAGCACTTATTTTCATTGGCATTATTTTCCCAGTGGCACCTACACTATGTGGAGAGTGTTGAATTTTCAGCAGTCTAGAGAGTTGGAGACATGGTTCCTGATTCTGTTACTCTAGCATCCATTACATGATATGCATGAAATGTACCTATGAAATTATGTTAGGACTGAGTGCGTGGGAAGAATAGAATAATTACACAGCCAACAAGTTGTTGTGAGTCCTAAATATATTATCGTTCAAATAATAGATGGTACTGTGGTAACTTTCACAAAGAAAAATTCTAGAATTATTTTAACAGTAAGCAAATTGCATTTGATCTTTAATGTGGTAAAATTAAAAAGGTACAGGGAAAAAAGTGTCTACATATTGCTCTGAAATCCTCTTGGCTTCTTAAAAACATTTGACACTGCAGGAAAATGCTAATTAAAGGAAGACAGAAGTTGAATTTGGATTCTAGTGCCTCATAGGACTCGAATTTCTGTGAATATTGATACAACATGTTTTTAAAACACTTTGGTAATAGAGCTGTGTTCTGCTGGAAGTGGCAGAAAGGCAAATTGCAAGTAGGCAATGAAGGTAGAGACTACCAAAGATAATCAGAGGTTTGTAATTTAAAAGGTGCCTCAACCTTAACTCTGGCCAGCGGGCTCAGCCATGGCTCTGCAACTAAGGACGACTCGCCTTGATTTCCAGCGAGGACCACTCTCGGGGCCAGGTTGGAGGAAGATCTTCAAGAGGAAACACTGGGCATTCTCCCTGCTATGGGAAAGATCCACACAATGTTTTATCCTATGTCAGGGAAAGAGACTGAATTAATCTTACTATTGGATCTTCACCCAGATCCAAATTTTCAGCGACGCGCATAGACAATATTCCAGGCAACTTTGCCAGGTCATATTCCTTATCTTTGGAAGCGCCAGCATGGGGCTTATCGTCAACAAGCTCTGAGAACCAGCCAGGAATGGCCAAACTCCATTTCTCGCAGAGCACTGAGGCAAGCGGAGGTGAAGAGGAAGCCTCGGGGCAGTGAGGAGCAGTGTGGGGGAGGGAGGCGCGGGCACGACGAGGGGAAGGATCAGGAGGACAGGTCTGACTCCTGACTGGCTGGAGTGGTTTTGGAGAAAGTCACAGCTCCGGCGTGCCAGCCTGGAGCTGTCCAACTTTTCAGCAGCTCTGGGATCAGGGTTCCGGTGCCTTGGACCGGGGAGGCGGCTACCACTGCCGCCGCCGCTGCTGCTGCTGCTGCTTCTGCAGCTCGAGTTGCTGAGAATCCCTGCTCTCGCCGCCGGCGCCCAAAGAAAGGAAGGGAAGAAGAAAGGGAGGAAGAAGGACCAACCTCTGGCGAAACCGGGCACCGTGCACCCTAGTCTTGGTGACTTGGGGAGCCCGGGAGCGCGTCTCTGCCATAACCTCGGTGGAAGGAGCCCTGCCGCGTTCTGTGACCCCTCCCGCTGTCAGGGCCCCCTCTCGGTAGCCCTGAGGCTCTGGCGCCTTCAAGTGAGAAGCTGAGCACCAGCCTCTGCTGGGCTGCAGAAGCGGCGGCGGCGGCGGCGGCAGCAGCAGCATCAGGAAGGCGCTCGGGCCAGGGCGGTGAACCCGGGCTGGGCAGCAGGGAGCGGAGCCGCGAGTCAGGATGGAGGCAGAGGGCAGCAGCGCGCCGGCCCGGGCGGGCAGCGGAGAGGGCAGCGATAGCGCCGGCGGGTCCACGCTAAAAGCCCCCAAGCATCTCTGGAGGCACGAGCAGCACCATCAGTACCCGCTCCGGCAGCCCCAGTTCCGCCTCCTGCATCCCCATCACCACCTGCCCCCGCCGCCGCCACCCTCGCCCCAGCCCCAGCCCCAGTGTCCGCTACAGCCGCCGCCACCGCCCCCCCTGCCGCCGCCCCCGCCGCCAACCGGGGCTGCCCGCGGCCGCTACGCCTCGAGCGGGGCCACCGGCCGCGTCCGGCATCGCGGCTACTCGGACACCGAGCGCTACCTGTACTGTCGCGCCATGGACCGCACCTCCTACGCGGTGGAAACCGGCCACCGGCCCGGCCTGAAGAAATCGAGGATGTCCTGGCCCTCCTCGTTCCAGGGACTCAGGCGGTGAGTGGAGAGCGCCCCCTCCCCCATTCAAGCAAAGGGTCACCTCCCCTCTTCTCAAATACTCCATCTAAGTCGGCTTATCACCACCAATTCTAGACCCAGGGTCAAATGCTAGTCTGGAAATTGGGGGAGGACAAACAGGGGTGTGCCTATCCTTTACTGAGAGTATTCTACTCAGGTGTGTGTAAGGGACCCTCCAAAAGTACTGCATAAATGTTAAGTGGGGCCGTGTGTGTGTGTGTGTGTGTGTGTGTGCGCGCGCGCGCGCGCGTGTGTGTTGTGCGCGCGCTTCCCAGTTTTCTGTGCCGCGCACCAGCCCTCTCCCCACCCACTTCCATACCACCCTGGCTAGTGAGACTAAACAGGCAAAATCAGTTTGCTCTGGGTGGAGAAGAGAAGGTGAAGGTTTTGCGGGATTTGACCGGCGAAAGCACCCAGTCATCTGTCCACTCACCCCATTGGGAGGAGGGTCGGTGGGGCTGCTCTGACTAGGGAGGAGTGGGGAGTTTGAAAGGCTGGTCCCAGGATTGCAGCTAAAAGCCTGAGAACAACTCGCGTTTCTCTTCGTCATGTGGAGAAGTAAATTGAACAGCAAAAGGGGAGAACAAACACGTGGGTGACTTGGAGAGTTTGGAGCAAAATGTTCAGCAATCCTTGAGAGAAAGAAAGGGGTGAGGGAGGGAAGAAAGGAGCGAGGACGCTGTGGGAGTTACATTGTATCGGTGTGTGTGAGCTTGAGTGTAGGGAGACTGTGTGTGTTATCAGTCGTCTCTGCAAAATCCCAGGAAGAAAGCGCCTTGTTTTAGCAGCAGGCAAGACGTAGAGATTTGATTATAGTGATTTCCCCTTAACGTAAGTGCTCCGGAAGACAGGGCAGGGAAGCCGCCTATCAACCGGGAGTTTTAATAGAAGTTGACCGCTGCTTCTCCGAGGAAATGAGTAGTGTAAAGGACCAATTACAGCCGTTCTGAGGAGTCAGCTCCAGATTCTTAACTCAGGCATGGAGGTGGATGTGGGGCCCACGTTTAGTCCCTTTCCTGATAACCCAGAGACAGCTCCTTTCTTCCCTGTCCCAGGCCCTCCACGCCGTGAATCCCCTCCCCTACACAGGCACAGGAAAACGATTTCAGGAGCTGCTGATCCTTGACACATCTAATAGTAAAGTAGAGGGGTCGTCATCTAACCTTAAATGTGGACAGGCATCGATGTACTGCACCTCCAAGCCACAAGTCTGGACACAAAGTTTGGCAGTTATAAATTGTAAATCAGGTCTGGGTATGGAAACAGGAAAATCTAGGGCTGGGATTGTTTGTCCAACTCTGATTGACAGTAGGTTGGACTGATCAGAAAATCATAATGGTGTTCAAATTTGTGTTTACCTGAGGTTTTGTGTGTGTGTGTGTGAGCATGTCTCTCTGTTGTATACACTATGTACAAGGGAATCCAGCCAAACCATCATAAATCTGATGTGTACACATCATTTCAGCTTGCATATATGCTTTTAGCCCTTTGCCTGCTCACACCCTTAGGTACCCTTGTTGGAGATGTTCTTGTACCTGTTGGATGGGAAGAATAAGAATTGTAGTTAATAACCTCAATTCAGATCAATTTAAACTCTGACAATTGGTGTGGACTGCAGACTTTCATAAATTAATATGAAAGTTTCATTTTTCAGCCAAGACTGCTAAGACCCTTTGTTTGAAGAGGTGGATGTCCTTCTCTCTCCCCTTTGGTTGAGCACTACACTATGTAGGATCCCGATGATAGAATGAAGGCAAGCATGATACTTTGTGTATTTGACCTATTAATAGAAAAATACTGTGTGATGATGAGCCCTTAATAAACATTAAATAAGAACAAGAGTTCTAGCTTGATCTGTGGGCTGATTGATTTTGTAGAGTTTCTTAATTGACTTCATTTTTAAATAAAATAGGGTATGCCTGAGAGAGTGGAAGAAAGAAAAATATGCTAGTTGGAATAGAGGTATTGCATCATTGATTTGAATTTATTTTTTGCTATGCTCTCTACATTGATTAATTGTTCTATTTGAAATTTTTTAGTTGAATGGTTCACAGGCAAACTAAGATGTATAATATTTATATGTAGCTGCCACTGTGGCTCACCTGATATATCATTGTCATTCTATTTAAGGATCCTTAGACTTAAAATCCTTTACAACACTTGCATATTCCCCACATGTTCACACATTGCATGTCATGTTTTTCCTTAATAGAGTTGCTTTTGCAAATAAATGTATCTTTAAGGAGGACACGGATATTAGTTTCATTCTTTAAAAAGAACAGAAACAATACTTTTTGATTTTAAAGGGAACAGCAACAGTGCTTTTAAATTATCAAGAAATTTTACATTTATTAACTTATTTGAATCCTACAACAACACTGAGATGAGATGGTATTATCTCTATTTAATAAACAAGAATGCTGAGCCCCAGAAGATGTGAGCAATTGGTTCAGTATCACATAGACTGTGAGTGCCAAAGCTAAGACTGAAACTCAAGTCTCCTGTCTCATCAAAGGTGGTGAGCCCACCTAAAATAAATGTATGCAGAACCTGGGCCTGTTGACAGCATCAAGAAATATATGAAGCCAACATGAAGTTTATATCGATTGATACTACAGGACATAAAGCCCGAATGAACTAAAAATGAGATATGGTTTAAATCCATTTTTAACAAAATGACAGATACCACAAGCTTCTGAAGGAAGTAATTAGAAATTTTAACTTTAGAAACTCTGGGCAGTATAAACTGGTGTTAATGATCACAATAGAGGCAAACCAGTGTATTTGTTTACTTTGTAAAATGCATATAATAATACTTATGAAACAGCGTTCAGATAAATTAAAGATAGTGAGAACATTTAAGGTCTTTTTCAATAATTTTCTAAAAGCAAACAAGAAAAGGCTGTGTGTGTGTGTGTGTACATGTGCACCACCATCATACCATCATCCAAATGGGGGGTTTAAATAGTCTGTCAAGTTAATGTCTCTGAAAAAGCCTCATGGGTGGATGGATGAATGATTCCCTATGGATTATCAAGAAAGATATATCTTTTAAAAAGCTGTTTCTAGCATGTACTGTAGCACTTCCAGATATTATCTTGGCTGAAATTTCAAGAATTTGTTACAGTTTGTGAAGCAATGGGAAAGAGGAATCTTGGTTTAATGAAAAAGTTTATGTAAGCAGTAAGGAGACAACCCTTAGATATTTTGTGATCAATTCTTTTGAGTCCCTGGAAAATTTGGATATGTTAAATACATTTTGTATGTAAAGTGTGTCTGTCAAAAAAGGTAGATTCATGTCTTAATCTCAACATGGAAGAAATTTCAAACAATAAAATTACCAGAGAAATTAGTCTCTAAGTTACCAAGAGAACTAAATGAAATATGAAAAAAGTTTAAAACACTCTCTAAAAATGTACACATCAGATTAATCATTTCAACCAATAGTCTTCAAAGTGTGACAACTATTTAACTGAACTGATAAGTAATTTTATTGTTTCTTTGATTTTACACAACAAAATATTTTCCTTATCAGTAATGTGTTTTTTGAAATACACAGGAGCTGTGTATTTTCAATAATATAATACACTAAGGTTGAAAATACAAGCAGCATGGATGATTCCTTGATATTATAAAATATTCTAGATTATAGTGATGAAAATATCCAGAAGGGGACATTTGATTTAGATACCTTATTTGATTCACTTACTTTTATCTATTTATTTATATAATTTTTTAGAGACAGGGTCTCGCTCTGTTACCCAGGTTGGAGTACGGTGGCACAATCATAGGTCACTGTAGCCTTGAACACCTGTGCTCAAGTGATCCTCCAGCCTCAGACTCCCAAAATGCTAGGATTAGAGGCATGAACCACCATGCCTGGCCCAGTTTAGGTAGAAGGAAAAGAGCTAAAAACTATAATCACACAAAATATAAATCCTGTGCATATTATATTTACTTGGCATTAGTTTTTTTTTTTTTTTTTTTAGACAGAGTCTTGCTGTGTCAGCCAGGCTGGAGTGTGCAGTGGCACAATCTTGGCCCACTGCAAACTCCACCTCCCAGGTTCAAAGGATTCTCCTGCTTTGGCCTCCCAAGTAGCTGGGACTATAGGCACGAGCCACCGTGCCAGACTAATTTTTTGTATTTTTAGTAGAGATAGAGCTTCATCATGTTGGCCAAGCTGGTCTCAAACTCCTGGCCTCAAGTTATCCGCTCGCCTCAGCCTCCCAAAGTGCTGGGATACAGATGTAAGCCACTGTGCCTGGCAACATTAGTTTTTTAAATACTTTAACATCATATATTAAATGAAGAAAACATATTGTAATATTTAAATAATAAAAGAAATTAGGTTTTCATTTTTCTATGCTAGGTTATAAAAGCAATTTATTGTTTATTGATTTTTCAGGTTATTGGTGTAATTTTTTCTTCATTAAAGGATGGAATGGTAATCTAAGTTCATGATGTAAAATTTAGATTTCAGATTACCAAAATAATTAATTGAAAAGTTGGCCATTCAGATTGTCTACATCAGTTAATTTGAATTTAGGAAACAGTATCTTTAAAAGAAAACATATTGGAAAACTGACATAAGGTTGACATCTTTAAATTTTAATATGTAAGGACACTAAGGATATTTAAATAGTAAAAAAATACAAGGAAAATGTATAGTTTTTACATTTCCTACATATTGCCAACACAGTAACCCAGTGTTAGACTTTTTAATTTTTTCAAAACTAGTTTGAATCTTTCTTTCTTCATTTGCTTCCAATAGAATATTGTCTTGGTAACTTAATTTAATACTTTATCAGCTAGTGTGTTCTAAGCCTTTGATTAATCAGAAAAACATAATGAATCCATCACCTTCTTACATTTTGATTCTAAAATGATGTACCTTCTGTGTTTCATGGAAATGGGAGGTGGCGGGCAGAAGAGGTAGAAGGGAAAAGATAGGAACTAAGTCCCCAAGCAGGAAATGTTCCTAAGTCCTTATCTTATTCTAATTGGACCATCTGGGTTCAGTTGCCCACATGTGGAACAGTAGCATGAAAACAGGTAATTGACAACATCAACAAGACACATTTCTCTAAGATTATGGAATGTAGAGAAGAGAAGGGACTGAGGCTTAAACTAACCTAGTCCACCACTGTCCATCTTTTACATTTGAAGAAACATGTGTCCTGAAGGGTTAAATTACTTAAAACAACTAGTTTACTGCCCAAACCATAACTACAAACTATATCCTCCATATCTGCTGACAGTTACCTACATTTTACACGTTGTGGCCATCTTTTAACCATCAGTATCCCCAACTTCCAGGTTATAGCCTTGAACCAAAAGTTTGGAAATTACTTTTAGAAAACATTTGTGAGTAAGTGGAATATTCAAATATTGGCACAAGAGAGATGACTTCAGAAAACAAACATTCTTTCACTTTCCAATTTGGATACATTTACACACACACACACATACACACACACACTGATGCCTTGCTTACTAATTTCTATCTCTAAACTTTAATGTGGGTTTGGAGGGATGTCTTGAGAAGAGTCCTTAAAGATCAAATAGGATAATAATCTAAAAAGACTTAATTCTGTTTATGATTTTGCTAATTATTTAAATGTCTGAAGTCTATCATGGACAAACTTATGTCCCTCTCACAGCTTATTATCCATCTACAGGTTTAAAAATATGCAATATGTGAGTCTATAACTTGAATGCTGCTAGTACTGGCTCATAACAGCAATGTTGCTAAGGGATTATACCAAATAGCACTGTATTATATTTCAAAAGATGTTGTGGCTATTTTTACCCTGAGGAACATTTTTCTACGTTTAAAAATAAGAAAACTGATTTTTCTCAGAGAATAAGCCACTTTACCTTATTGTTTAAAACTTATCAGCTAAATTGGTTGGACTGTATATTCACACATACCACCATTGCCCCAAACCTCACCATACCACTTTGGAGATTGAGAACTCTATAAAATTTGCTTTGTCATCTAAATGAGCATTTATAATTATTGCTCTGTCTCAACATGAGGCATCATATTCATCCAGTTGTCTCTGGCCTGTGGCATTCTTAGACTCTTCCTCTCCCCTAACTTTGGATCTCAAAGACCACCAAGATCTTTTGAATCTTCCTCAGAAATAACTCTTGTGTTTTTCCCTTGCCACTTCCCTCGTTCAAGCACTTATCCTCTATTCACTAAACTATCGCAATAGTCTGTAAGTGATCTCTAGCTCCAATCTCTCCACACTCCGTTTTTTTTTTTTTTTCACACCCCAGGCTACCAATTTCATCATCATCATCTTCTTCTTCTAAATCTTAAGATAATTTCTCTTTGCCTTCAAGATAAAGTCTAAATTTCTTAGTTTGACTCTTCAGAATGTTAGTCCAGTCGGTCTTTCTTGCAGAAAGTCTAACTTTTATCCCCTTTTGTAAACCCCATGAAATAATCACACTTAAATTCTGGCCATGGTCTGAATTCTCTGTGCGTTTTCACACCTCTCTTTCTTGCTGAGGCTGTTTCTTCCTTCTAGATGGCTTTCCCTATGCCCTACAACACCCCTTCCTTACCTGTTCAGAACACTCATGAATATCTTTTCAAACTCAATTCGTGTTACCCTCTTGCGAATATTCCTACACAAAGAAGGAATATTTTTCTTTTCTTTTTCTTTCTTTTTTTTTTTTTTTTTTTTTTGAGACGGAGTCTCACACTATCGTCCGGGCTGGAGTGGAGTGGCGCGATCTCAGCTCACTGCAAGCTCCGCCTCCCGGGTTCGAGCGATTCTCCTGCCTCAGCCTCCCAAGTAGCTGGAACTACAGGCGCCCGCCACCACGCCCGGCTAATTTTTTGTATTTTTAGTGGAGACGGGGTTTCACTGTGTTGGCCAGGCTGGTCTGGAACTCTTGACCTGGTGATCCACCCGCCTCAATCTCCCAAAGTGGGAATATTTTTCTTTTCTGGGCTTTCCCATAGTTTTGTGTATGATTTGTACTCTAGCAGTTACCAATTGCAGTTTAATTATTTGTTTTATATGTTTTCCCCATTAGGTACATTAGGACCTTGCACAGTGAATGGTTTTATATAGATTTTTAATAAATGATGAGCTTTTAAATGTGGAAATAATAATGAAACCTTGTCTTTTTAGTTTGTGCTCTCTCAGATAGGATATATTTGATTTTCTTAATAATCTCTTTGAAACACACAGAGTTAGTGGTTATTTTACCCATTTTATAGATGATGGAAGGGAATATTGAATCTCAGAAAAATAGACACATATTCATGTTCAAAGATAGAACTTGTACTTGAACCAAAAAGGTCTGGTGATCTTTTTTATTGCACTGTGATGAAACAAGAGATACTGTGAGTATATGTTAGTATGAGAAGAAGCAGCCTATAATTTGAGTTAAGATTATGAAGACAGAGTGAAATTATAATATTATGAAGAGAAATAACAGTTTTGATCTAACTTATGAAAAAAACAACATAAGAATGAAAATAACTCTGATGGGATAAAGCCCCCTTTGTAAATTTAGAGAAGTGCCTCTATAGAGTAAATTCTTAACCTTGGGTTATTTGACTCTACAAGATTCATTACATTTGGAGGTAGGCACACATTTTTGAGAGAATGTTTATCTAGTTCTCAATGAGTCTTTTATCCACAAAATTTAAGGCACCATGTTCTAAAGCTAAGTTATTGGCTGATTCACTAAGGGAAAAATTATGAGAACATACTATACCAATGGAGTAAGATTATCACTGGGGTGACTGAAAGTAAGCAGTTTGAAATGGGATTTTAGAAAAATGCAACACTTCAGACAGATAAAGTCAGATACATATTTAAAAATAAAAATCCCCAGTGGGATTTTAGGGGATTACTTGACTTAAAATTTGGTTTAAATGTAAGAATATTAAAAAATGTTTTGAAAAAATAAAAAGACTGTTTTTCCTTATAAGATAGCAGAACATATTATATAGGCTATTAATTCAAACAGCATGATAATAATTTAGAAATAAACCCATTATTCAACCAAATGGATAAATGGTCAAGAATAAGGCTCATGCATATATTGAAAATTTAGGGTTTAGTAAAGGTAGCATTCCAAATCAGCAAGAAAATGATAAATTATTTAATATAGGTGTTTAATGGTTTATGGAAATAAAAAATGATCCTAACTTCATTCATACTGTAATAAAGAGCACTGAATAAAAAAAGATTAAAAACTTAAGAGAAAAATAGATAAAGGCCATGAACAGAAAATTCAAAAAGGAAGAAAAATTTATGACAAATATACATTTGAAAAGTTTTTCTACCTCACGAACAGACAAAGAAATAAAAACTGAAACATCAATGTTATTTAATTTTTTGTCTATCATTTCAGAAAAAGATGAATAATTTAAAAGAATTTGAAATGGTGTACAGACATAGCCACTTTCGTATGTACATTTTCAGTGACCAATATATCAGGAAATCAGGAAATATAAATCAGGAAAACATTGGTGGGTAATCAAATAATATGTAATATTTTAATGTGCATACTTTTGTCCCATTAATTCTATGTTTAGAAACTTAGCCTAAGAATATAATTGAATAAGTGAGCAAAGAAATACTATATTGCAATATTACATATAATAGTATACATCTGGGAACCACCCAAATATCTTTCAGGACAGAAATTGTAAAATAAATGATGATATATCTGTATTGAGAGCTGCATGTATTAAAATTATTGAAATGTAATTTTAAACTCTACAAGTTGTTATGTGGAAAAAGCAATTTAGAGAATAGATGACAGAATATGGTATCATTTACCCATGTGTTTTCATGCATGTTTATATTTACACGTATTTATGTCTGTGTACATGTGTGCTTGTAGTTATGTGTGTAGGTGTATGTGTGGCATGAGTATGTGTGTGTATATATATGTGTGTGTGTGTGTATATTTATGTCTATATACATATACATGTAGAGAGAGAGAGAGACAGAAACAGTACTATATATATATGTAGAGAGAGAGACACAGACAGAGAGAGAATACATATATATTCTGTCTAGGCAGGAAACACCACCAAACTGTTACAGGTATGTGAAGAGAGGATATTTTGAGAGGTCTTTGATTTTGTTTTGTGTTCTCTTCTCTTACTCAATTTCCTTTAAAATGAGCATGTGTTGTATTTATAATAAGCAAAAATCATGTATTTTCTCCTTTTGTAAAACAATATTTTCAACTTATTTCATTTAATATATTTCACTTGTATTTCACTTGTTTCTTATCCCCCCCAAAAAGCAAAGGATTGTGTTTCATAAAACAATTTAGTAAAAGATAAACATGAGGACATCAAAGAGAAGAGACAACGGCATGAAAATAGTGTGAACTATGAAAGGAAAAATGTATTTCATAAATTCTTGAGTAATTGGATAGAAATGAGTCACAAATTGGTTCTGAGCTTCCTATCAACTAATCCAAGGAAGGGAACACTGTTGGTTTAAGATTCATATCTTAAGTTAACTTATGGTAAGTTAAAAAATGAGTTGCTTGGTAAAATATATTGCTATTAACTCCGAGAATTAAAAGAAATTTCTCTGTGGTGTTTTATAATAAGGATGCTATGTGATATGGTGTTACAGTTTCAACAATTTTTCTATACTTTATAAAGTTTGAAATAGGTATGAATGTTTCTTACAACTATGACTGATTCTTACAAAACTACACATTGATGGCCTGTTGTCTAAGTTCCATTCATTGAAAATCTTATCAGCACTGGAGCCCTAGTTAGCATTCTTAACAGGGCATTCTCTTTAGGACTGAACACTAAGTGTGCACCATTAAAAGAAGCTGCATTCTTCAACTTGGGGAATTCTTCTAGACTCACTCTCCTGTATCCCACATTCAACCTCTTGTTCTCATCCAAATACCCGAATTTGATTTGGATGCTGTATGCATTCTCCGGTCCCTAGGATTAAAAAATAAGGTCTTATTTTAGTTTCTTGCTCAAATATTGCTTTTTGACCTGCTCTGTTCCTGTAATGTAGCCCTCAAGCAAGCCCAACCTAATTCTCAAGTGTGGCTCAGAATTCTGGGACACCAGCCCAAATTGGGTCTCCCTTATTTGTGATATAATGGAACCAAAGGAATAAGAGAGGCTGGGCATGGTGGCTCACGCCTGTAATCCCAACATTTTAGGAGGCCAAGACGGGCAGATCACTTGAAGCCAAGAATTCACGATTAGCCTGGCCAACATAGTGAAACCCTGTCTCTACCAAAAAGTACAAAAATTAGCCAGGCATGGTGGCACATGCCTGTAATCCCAGCTACTCAAGAGGCTGAGTCACGAGAATTGCTTGACCCTGGGAGGCGGCGGTTGCAGTGAGCCAAGATCGTGCCACTGAACTCCATCATGGGCTACAGAGTAAGACTCTGTTTTTTTTTATTTCAAAAAAAAAAAAAAAAGGGAAAGGAGAATTTAGTGTTGGTATTTTTAAATCATTAAAACATAAAGTAAAAGTTTAGACTCTTCTATACACACATTTTTGTTTTACTCCCACTCAATCATTTCCACCACCTGGGTTTTCAGTTGTATTGAGGACCAGGTTCTTGTCTAATGATCAGTAGGCTGGGGTCTCTACTGTCCAGAAATCATGTTGTTACTCGTCACGGCCATTGCTACTATAGACACTGAAGAAAGATCATCCAACATGGATAAATACCCTGTTCTTATCAGATGTTTGGAAAGTAATAGAGTATAATGATGTCCCTCATGTAGAATATGGGTCTAAGAAACTCATATTAACAACTCAGAAACTGCCATAAATAGCTGAAATATCCAAATAAATCAACAGACCCACAGTTTGTGAGAAACAGAAAGATGTTCAAGGCTTCAATGGGATAGGCCAAACTTTGTGTTGAATTATGTGCTTCTTTATGTCGTGTTTCCTCTGCCTGAAATGCCTTTTCCTCCACACCCATTAGTTTTTATAACATCTACTCATACTTCAGATCTTGATTCAAGCATTACTTCTTTTGATGAAGTATTTTCAGATCTCCCAAATCTGTCATACCATATAGTTCTCCTTATATCATTTATTATATTTTCAATTACATGTTTAATTGTATAATCATTGATAAGGCCAGTTTCTTTCACCAAACCATAAACTCCTATGAAAACAATGACTGTGTTAATTTTGCTCACATTCAAACACAGTATTTATACATTGCTTGAAGTGAAAGAATTATTAATAAGTAATTGAACTCCAGAGTTGCCAATTTTATAAAGTTAGGAATGTACCATTAAGGGAAGTAGAAAACAACTCCAAATTACCATGTGCTTTATTCTGTTAAAGAGTTAAGAAATAGCTATACAATTTATATTATGTTAAAGACACTTGAGTTTACAGATACAAATATCATCTCTGGAAAGAAACCTAAAGGACAGGAAGTCAGTGAAGAAGTGGCACCATGGATTGCCAGAATGATGATGTTGCAGAAGAGTTATATTTAAGGAGATGGCAAATAAAAAAACGACAATAAAGGCATTAGATACTAATTTCAATGTTACTTTGTGTTTTTATGATTATTTGTGTTTATGCATTATTTAACATTTATTAATAAATTATAAATATTCTGGCTCAATTCATCCTGTTTCTGTTAAACATACATAAAATGCCCATAGCTACTCCTGTTATTGGCATCTGGTAGTTCCGCATGACATTAAGACCCAAAAGTAAAAATAAATAAATTTATTCACTGATAAAATAATTGCCAGTTCAAAATGATCTAATACCCTTAACATTCATAAGAAGAAGAGTATGTATCATCATCCTGGCAAAATGGCACTTATAATTTCATAAATGCTCCTTTTTAACTTGATGTATTATTTTTATTTTGGGGGTAGTAAGATGTGGATGCTGTTAGATAGTCATTACTTCTGTTGACATGGCATATTTTATCAACATGAAATATTTCACAAAAAATTAAAACACAGTAATAACAGGTCACATAAACACTCAATAATCTCACTATTGCAATATTTCAGAAAAAAAAATCTATTTAGGGAAAACAATTTGTGTGTGTTTGTTTTTAGTGGCAGTCATGACATGAGGACCCCAGACTCAAGTGCATTGCCATTTACTCCCTGGTAGAATGCGATTTCATTTCCAATGAGCTCAAACATAATGATCATAGGTCTTACTAATTATACAAAAGATGCTGAAGAAGTAGTATGCTTTGTGATGTCATATATCAAAAATGCTTTCTTTTAAACATTTCTATCTCCTTAGCTAGCTTTAAGAGATAACAAGATGGGCCACTGAAGTAACTTTGTCAAGCAAGTTCAGTGTAATGTTTCCCCAGAGATTGTTTTAACTGATTTGACCAAATTAGATTATTGACTTGACAATAATGAACAAGATACCCCTTTGAATTTGAATTTTTGTCATTATATCTTTTTCATGAAAAGTTTCAGGCCAGGCACAGTGACTCACACCTGTAATCACCACACTTTAGGAGGCCGAGGCGGGATTATTACTTGAGCTCAGGATCTCCAGACCAGCCTGGACAACAGAACAAAACCCTGTCTCTACAAAAAATACAAGAATTAGCTGGGTGTAGTGGCGTGCACCTCTGATTGGTCCCACCTACTCAGGAGGCTGGGGTAGGAGGATCGCTTGAGCCCAGGGGTTCAAGATTACAGTGAGCTATGATCGTGCTGTGCTGCACACTCCAGCCTGGGCAACAGAGTGAGACCCTGCCTCAAGGAAAAAAATGTCAGAAATGTTTGAACCCATGAAGTAGATAATGAGGACATAGTGGGAGTATGTAGACAAGCAATAACAGGCCAGGAGCACTGGTTCATGCCTGTAATGCCAGCACTTTGGGAGGTCAAAGCGGGTGGATCACAAAGTCAGGAGTTCGAGATCAGCCTGACCAACATGGTGAAACCCCGTCTCTACTAAAAATACAAAAATTAGCTGGGCATGGTGGCATGCGCCTGTAATCCCAGCTACTCAGGAGACGGAGGCAGGAGAATCGCTTGAACCTGGGGGGGCGGAGGTTGCAGTGAGCAGAGATTGCGCCACTGTACTCCAGCCTGGGTGACAGAGCGAGACTTTCATCTCAAAAAACAAACAAAAAAAAGCAGTAACATATAGCAGTGTTGGCCCTCAACCAGTCTGGCAGCCTTTTTATTGCTTTGGATGCCGGTTGTGTCTAAGCATTTGCTTTAAATATTTGATGTAGTTAATTAATGAGTATTTTGGATCTTCTATTATACAAATCTGCCTATGAAAAATAAATGCAAACAAATTACAAATTTCAAATGATAGAAGACCAAACGGAAATACAACGATAGCGTCCTCAAATGTGCACTAGTAGTTCGTTTAACAGAATATGACTGCCATCTGATTATTAAACAGTAGAAATTGTTTAAGTAGATAGCTAAAAACTGTAGTATCTAATGGTTAATATTTTCCAAGACAGTAGCCTAAGAGAGTAGCTCAATATATATGGAGTTCAGGCTGTGTAGGATGGGGCTGGCAAGGAAAAGGAAGAAGAGGAAATAAGGCTTTGATCAAGATTCCTTAAATTCCCTATAAGATGTTAAGAGAGGCACTGACTGGTTTTAAGCAGGGAAATTATGTGGATAGCTTTAAATTTTTTAACACTTACTTTGGTAGGGCCGGCCGCGGTGGCTCACGCCTATAATCCCAGCACATTGGGAGGCCGAGGAAAGCAGATCACGAGGTCAGGAGATTGAGACCATCCTGGCTAACACGGTGAAATCCCGTCTCTACTAAAAACACAAACAAAATTAGCTGGGCTTGGTAGCAGGCGCCTGTAGTCCCAGCTACTCGGGAGGCTGAGGCAGGAGAATGGCGTGAACCCGGGAGGCGGAGCTTGTAGTGAGCCCAGATCTTGCCACTGCACTCCAGCCCTCCAGCCTGGGCGACAGAGCGATACTCCGTATCAAAAACAAACAAACGAACAAACAAACAAAAACTTACTTTAGTAGATATGTGTACCATAGAGTGGGAAGAAATTAAAGGTGTGATTTAGGTGTTTATTGCAGTAAACCAGATGAGAAATAAATGGTGATAGTCTGAAACTGATACTGTGGCAGTAAAGGATGGACAGAAAGAGATGAATTTAAGAGAGATTTTTTAAAAGTGGAAATGATAGATCTTGTCGACTGACTGACTTAATGCTATTAAAGTAATTTTTAAATTACATGTATTTGCGAAAAGTATAATTAATTAATCCATGGCCAGTCACGGTTGTTCATACCTATAATCCCAGCACTTTGGGAGGCCGAGGTGGGCAAATTGTTTGAGCCCAGGAGTTCAAGACCAGCCTGGGCAATATAGTAAGATCGTGCCTCTATTTGAAAAAATAATAAGTAAGTAAATAAATAAGATTCCATAAATATTTGGACACCTAAGGTAAATTTAAAACCTTACAATTTTGTTTTCCTTTGTTCTTTGTAATTTTTAGCTTGTTTGAGTGGGGGAAAGTTTGAAATATTGGGTAAGGCAAACATTTGAAAAACACTCATCTGCAGAGGAAATTTGCAGTGTTGTGGATAGATCACTTGTGTCATTACATTAAGCATAACAAATGCTTTTTGATTGTGAAAGCATAGGTAGATATATTGCATTTCAGGCCACCACTAATTAATTGCATTAATTTAGTTAAATTGGTTTTCTCAACTCACTAGAAAAAGATGAAAACTAACACTTCAAACTACTTCCTCTTGGGGACATCATAAAGACAATGGACTTTCTTTTTCAGTAGTTTCCCCCTTCTCCTGTCCTGCCCTCTCTCTCTAACTAGGAAGTTACTATACCAGCCTTTCCAGCTTTGGTTTTCTAATCTTAATTATTTCTGTACCTGTCCATCACTGGAAATTCTTCAAAAACTGATGTGTGTCGGGGGTTGAGGGGTGAGTTTGGGGAGTGGTGCTGGTGTGTTATTATTGCAAAATTATCCTTTTTTTTTTTTTTTTTTTTTTGGTTTTATTTTTAAAACCTTTTGGAAACTTGTTTAAGCATTTTTTTTTTTTTTTTTTTTTTTTTTGACAGAATCTTGCTCACTCAGGCTGGAGTGCAGTGGGGTGATCTTGGCTCACTGCAACCTCCTTGTCCCGGGCTTAGGTGATTCTCCCACCTCAGCCTCCCAAGTAGCTAGGACCAGAGGTGTATGCTACCAATGCCCAGCTAACTTTTATATTTTTTGTGGAGACAAAGTTTCTGAAGATGAGGTTTCCCGTGTTGCCTAGGCTGCTCTTGAACTTTTGGGCTCAAGCGCCGCTTCCCAAAGTGCTGCGATTGCAGGCGTGACCCATCACGCCCAGCAAAGTTATCTAAGCTTTTTGTTCTTCTTCTTCTTCTTTTTTTTTCTTTAAGTTCTGACATACATGTGCTGAATGTATAAGTTTGTTACATAGGTATACGTGTGCCATGGTGGATTGCTACGTGTGCCATGGTGGATTGCTGCACTTATGAACATGTATGTTTATTGTCTAAGCTTTTTTATCCTTTTTATCAATTGTATGTTTTAAAAAATATCTACCATGTGCTTTTACCTCTGGTTAACTCTACCTGCATAGATACCATAATAATCTGTTAATCACACTTAACAAGCCTTTGCATTTGATATACTTCTTACAAACAACCAAACGAACATGCAGGCAAAACAAAACAGCAACAACAATAAACACCTCATTGTCTTTCTTTTGCTTGTTTCTCTAGGATGACTATTCTTATGACCATACCTGATAAGAATAATTTTTTAACTTTCCATTTTCTTAGAATCAAGGTATTGTGTTTTCATGTAGAGTTGTAAATATGGTATAAACAAAGATACTTTCTTTCAAACCAGGATTGTATACATATTTTCATATATTGTGGTTCTTTGTGTGCATTTTTGGTTCTAAATATTTGTTTTCATAATGCCATTAATGTATAGAACAATTACTATGTATTTTTGTTGTTGTTGTCCTATCCTTTTCCTGTCCCTTCATCTTAGTATTAGGATAAGTATGCAACAATAATTTTCCCTTTCCATGAGATAAAAACTTCTACATCTTTCCAAGATAATAACACTAAGAACAGGCATTTATAGATCATTATTTAAAAAGCCTGTGAAAACTGCATTGACATAAATACATATTATTTAAAAAGCCTAGGAAGGTGCATTGACATACACTATCCCAATTGTTCCTCACATAGAAGAGTTTTAAGTTGAAGAGAAACATAATCAATGTCCTCTAGAAAGATTCCTCTGGTAGTAGCATAGTGGGGGAATAAAAATAAAGCAAGACAGAAGATAGAGGAGTCCAGTTGAGACATTGTGATACAAATCCAGTATAGCAGATAGAGGTATAACTTAGAGCAGTGGAATAAATAGATTGATATTATTAGGCTAGGTTTGTCCATTCTTAGCAATCAATTACAAAAAGGCAGGTGGATAAAGAATAAAGAGATGGAAATCTTAAGGTATGTACTCAGCCGTCTGGGTGAGTGATGGTAGCACTGACCAGGTCAGGGGAAGAAAGCTGAAGAGTTTGCTAGTGAACACACAAATGGAAATGTTCAGTAGATTATTGTCATCATCACCATCATCACCATCACTATCATCATCATTATCATATTTCCTCAGCACTATCATTTATTAATTTGTGAGGCTTGGTACCCCTAGAAGCTTTGCACAGATCACAGTTCACTTAATCTTTTCAACAGTCCGTGGGAAATATACCCTTTTCTCTAGATGCAGACCTGGAAAATGGAACTTAGAAAAGTTATAGAATATATCTGTTGTTGTTGTTCTTTTAAGTTCAGTGATACATGTGCAGGATATGCAGGTTTGTTACATAGGCAAACGTGTCATGGGGGCTTGTTGTAGCGATTATTTCATCACCCAGGTATTAAGCCTAGTATCTGTTAGTTATTTTTCTTGATCCTCTCCCTCCTCCCACCCTCCAGCCTCCAAAAAGCCCCAGTGTGTGCCATTTCCCTCTATGTGTCCATGTGTTCTCATCATTTAGCTCCCACCTCTAAGTGAGAACATGCGGTATCTGTTTTTCTGTTTCTGTGTTAGTTTGCTAAGGATAAGGCCTCCGGCTCCATTCATGTCCCTGCATGAGACGTGATCTTGATCTTTTTTATGAGACATGAGACATGATCTTTTTTATGGCTAATGCTAGAATTTTTATGACTCCAAAGTTCAGGTTTTTTCAATACATCAGATTTTAGGCACTCAGAAGAATTGAGAGAATGGTGTGGATTTGTTGGAAGTTACTAGAAAAATATGATAAGCATCAGAAAGAACACCCAAAAAGGGATGCCAGTGGGGAAAATCTCAAGGATGGAAGCCAGGGATACACCATTTAAAGTGCAAGGAGGAAAAGAGGAGTGAGTGATGTGAGTGATGGGACCTAAGGAGGAATTTTCACTCTGTGCTTTTCAAGCAAGATACAGGTTCCTTCTTTTTTTTTTTTTTTTTTTGAGACGGAGGCCTCACTCGGTCGCTAGGCTGGAGTGCAGTGGTGCAATCTCAGCTCACTGCAACCTCGGTCTCCTGGGTTCAAGTGATTCTCGTGCGTCAGCCTCCCGAGTAGCTGGGACTACAAGCACGTGCCACCACGCCTAGCTAATTTTTGTTATTTTTAGTAGAGACAGGGTTTCATCATGTTGGCCAGGTTAGTCTTGATCTCTTGACCTCATGGTCTGCCCGCCTCGACCTCCCAAAGTGCTGGGAATACAGGCATGAGCCACCATACCCGGCCACAGTTTCCTTCTTGTGTTTATTTGAAACATGAACTCTGAACGAAGGACAGTTTATCTTGGACACTCTTATGATTTGTATATCACCAAAAGAGCAGAGAATCTGTAGATACTGTAAATGGGATCCTTAATCACTCGTATATGGAAAGAGAAGCTTACCAGATACCAGGAGCTTTCTGTATTGCCTGGAAAAGGAGGATATCTGCAAACTTTTGTACACTGTGCACTTATCAGATTGGACCTCAGATGGGACCTCTGCCCCACAGAGTTTCTCTTTAATGAATCTCATTGCTTACTGGTCTAAGAAGAAAAATAATTATAGCCTCAGGTTAGAAAAATTGAAATTGAATCATTTCACAGTCAGATTAATGCTCCATTAGTCCCATCTATATGAGAAAGGGAAGAGGGAGTCACCAAGTCAGGTTGGAAAGTCCTTGGGATGATTGAATGTAAGGGAGAAAAACTGTAATAATTGACATAGCCAAGGCAAGGACCCAGTTCCGAAGCAAATATTTTCTTTGTGTGAGGAAAGGGTACAGTATTGCTGTTTCTTTTTTTACATATAGCATTACTTTGTATTCACCCAATACTTTTATTTTTAAAAAAATAGATAAGAAATCATAACCAATAGAGAGAGTAAAGAAACACAGGTCTTTTTTCTTTAATGAATATCATCACTCTTGAGTTATAACTCTTTTATCTACAGTCTTGTTAAGTGAAAATTGTTTCCTCAATAAGAACACTTTCTTATAGAAGTTGAGGTTCCCTTCTGGCACACATTAGAATTCTCCAGTATTCATATTTCAATTTTATTCATGGTGTCGAAAGGAATTGATGAGATAAAATTTCCAATAATACAATGAGAATATTCATGTTTGTGCAAATACCATGGAGATGTTGAGAAGCAGAGTAAAGGGACATTATGTGAAAACTAACATCTCACTGGACTCACCAACTCTAAATCTTACTTTTTTCTTCTGAGATGAGGTCTCTCTGTCACTCAGGCTGGGGTGCAGTGGCATGATTATGGCTCACTGTTCCTTTGAATTCCAGGGCTCAAAGGATCCTACCGCCTCAACCTCCTGCATAGGGAGCTATCATACTCGGCCATTTAAAAAAAAAAATTGTAGAGACAAGGTATCACCATGTTGCCGAGACTGATCCTGGGCTCAAGCAGTCCTCCCACCTCAGCTTCTCACAGTGCTGAACTTACAGGTGTGAGCCACCATGCCCAGCTTAAATCTTGCTGCTTATATATGCAATTATTAACAATACAAAGTTGTTCTGTATTATTACTAGATTACTTGGTTTTTCAAAATTTCAACAACTCTTTTTGACTTTTTAAGAATATTTGTTAGAATGGAAGTATTGGCATAAGTCACTAGTTTTCAAAAACATACCCAGCAGAGTTGAAAGTGAATGTAAAAGCCATGGCCTGTTGACTGTATCATCATACACAGTATTTTTCTCCTTATGTACTTTTATTGCTTTGGTTTAGAGACATGTATGAGTTATTACATCAGTATTTTAAAGCACATTCTCCCTCTTCATTTCTGCAATGTACTGGGTCGAACCAACTTCGTAGGTAAAAGTTGTAAAATATTGCTAATTTCACATAGTTCAGCCTAATAGAATCTCATGCCCTTTTAAGCCTTGGAGAAGGAAAGCCTCTTCGTATTTTCTCCTTCCAGATTCTTGGCTTAATCCAAGCTTCTGCATAGTTGGAGTGGCAAATCCCACTCTTGCATCTGGTGAGCTGTGCAGTTAGCAGCTCTGACACTTTTCTACACTGTTCAAACAATTACAGCCCAAAAATGTGAGTGTGGCCTTAAAAAAGGCTGATTCCATGTGACTACCAGATTGCTTCAAGATCTGCCCAGTCATTCCCCGACTGTGTCATCCCTTAAAAATCTGTGTCATCTGGGTGCAGAAAATTAGAAAAATGTTCTCTCTATCTCTGCTTAAATTTTCGGAATTTTTTTCCTTTGAAACTACAAACTAGAGAATTGGAATTAGACTTAATGACTTGACTCTATGTAGTATATATTTCTTTTCTCCAAACACTGTTTTGTAGACATAAGGAGGGACAAGAAATGAAGGAAGGGGAAAAGTATAGCGTTTCAGCCCCAGAAATGTACCTATGACAATTTAAATGTAGCGTATCTGGTTAGACATAGCCATTTTGTTCACAAGAGTATTCAGAGATGGAGACATGAAGTCTCTAATTGTTTCGTTGTATCCAAGAGTGTGAAAATAGAGTTGTCATATGAAAAAAACCTTCCATTTTCATTGAGAGTACCCATAGTCTATGGCATTTCTTACCAGTCAGTAGGAGTTTTGTTTTGTTTTTTTTCTATTGATCTGTACTACTTAATTACCCAAAGGTGAAAATATTACCTATTTTTTCTTTTTCTTCTAACTTTGTTTCCTAGCTTCTAGGTAGCTGTTAACTTTTTAGTATTTAAATGTGCACACTCCTGGAGACCAAACTGCCTCAGCAAGTTTTACTTCAATATTAATGGGCAAGATGAATATTGTTTCATGTTTTACCGTTAGCAAAAGGGAGGAGAAAATACCAGAACTAAGTTCAATTGAACCATTACTATCCAGGGTTTATACAGTCATTATTATTATCTCAGATTCTAAATTCCATTCACCAAAAATTATGATTTTTAAATTAAGATAGTAAATTTTATGTGTATTTTTAACACAATAAAAAGTTGGAAAAAATAATTTGACTACTCTATCCAAGAGGTTGCAGAGCTAGTAAGTAGCTTTTTATTGCAAAAAACTTGCTGATTTGTGACAGAACCTTCATTTCCTTCCTGCAAGGAAAGACTATGCTGTGTATGTGCATGTGTGCTCGTGTGTGTGTGTAACTCTTCTGTTGTGAATCCACCAGCGGTTTTGCATTGTTTACAGGATAATGCTCAGAATTCATAACAAGGTCAATAAACTCATCTGTCGTTTGCTAGGCATGTCTGTTATCTCATCTCTAGCCTTTCTTCTCCCATCATCGCCAAGTTTGATTCTACTTGACTTACCTTCACTTCCTTCCCATTGACCTAGGGAGCACCTGTAAGACTGAAAGGGAGGTCGTGGGCTTTGTGGAGGGGAGGTGAGGAATCTATGAACAGATAAATCAGAGAGAAGCATTGTTTGGTAGAAAGAAGAACTCATGAGTGGCAGTAGAGATTGAGTTAAAGAGTGGGATGAAAAATAATTAAAAGGAAATAGTAGGATTTGGTGACCAATTTGTTAGAAGGGATGAGGGGCAGTAAGTAGTCAGTGATGATTCTGAGGTTTCTAGCTGGACCTAGAATTGTCCAACTAGTCCAAAAAATGAAAACATTTGCCTTTTACTAAGATGAGTTTGACAAAAGATGAAGTAAATTTGAGGGTGCGGGTAATGAAAACAAGTTGACTTTTTCTCCCTTGACGGCAAATTTGAGTGCGTATGGATGTATACGTTTGTGTATTTGTGTGTTTGTCAATACCCATTGGTTTTTCTTAGGTTATATTCAAATACTGAAGTTGTACTAATTAAGTAACCAAAGTGTATGCTTTCAGCATGGTACCTTTTGCATAGCACCAAACATCATTATATTATTTTCTATTGTGGTATAACAAATGACAACACAATTAGCATCTTCAAACAATACACATTTGTTACTTTACAGTTTCCATGGGCCAGGAGACTGCACATGACTTAGCTGGGTTTTCTGTTCAGGGTCTCAAAAGGCTTTAATTAAAAGCCTTTTGGATTTTTATTTAAAAATTGGGAATTTGGGGTCTCATCTGAGGTTCTGGCTCCTTTTTCCATATCAGGTGGTTGTTGGCAGAATCAATTTCTTAACCACTATAAAATTCCTTGAAGTTTGCTTCTTCAAGGTCAGCATGAGAAAGAAACTCTGACTTCTAGGCCCTTTTTTGGAGGGCTAATCACTTACTTAGACCAGACCAACCCTGAATAGCCTTTGATTAACTTAAAGTCAACTGATTAAGGATGCTACTTACATTTGAACAATCCTTTAACTTTGCCATATTCCACTGGTTAAAAGAAAATTACAGATCTTGACCATCTGGGAAGAGAGAGTATAAGGGCATGAGTTATTGGAGATCATCTTAGAATTCTGCCCACCACAATTGTGCTCTATGTTTATGCAGGTATATGTATGAGTGTATATTTATGTGAGTAGTTGATAACTTAAAAAATGAATTACATGTATCCCAAAACAAGTGGCAACTACACATCCCATGCCTCCTTACTTGGTTTATTTTTTCCTGAAGTTACTCCAGGGTCTTCTCTATTTCCACTGTTAGGTTTCCTTTCTGTTGTCCTGACTTCACCTTTCATAGCCAAGAAAGCAGTAAATTTGGCTCTGAAATGTACATTTCAGCACAATCTCCCTGTTTTGGCAGCAGTGGTGAGGCTTTAGCAAATCAATTGTGATCCCAAATGAGCTTCAGCAGTTTGGAGTGAGGCCATGGCCCACATGTTTGATGCCAACAGCCTGATTTTTGTAATGAAAACTCTATCAATAAGGTAAGTAGTCCCTTCTTAGGCATGCATTATTTTCCAATTTTATGTAATGGTCAGTCATTCTTACAGTGATACAAATAAATATTTATGCTTTCATGTCTTTTAACCTTTTAGCAAAGTTAAAAGAAAAGGAGTCTGTAATGAATGAAATTGTCCCATTGAACTTATTTTTTCAGCTTCTGAGGATATATCGGGTGTACTCCTTAAAACTGAACATGTGCATTTGTTACATGTATATATGTTTCCACATATCACTTCATAAAAGAATTAGAGAGAGCTTATGAAATAGAATTTAGGTTGATTTGGTATGAGCAAAATATATTGTTGGAATGAAGCAGAGGAAAGAAAGCATAAGAGCCATCATAGTTAATTCTGTTGAACTTGTTTTAACTCTGTCAAGGTTGGGTCAATGTGGCAATGTATTAAATAATTTGCTCTCATTAATGCAAAAGAATAAATGTATCAATTCCTTAGGAAAAACATGTTGTCTTGGGTACAAAATTCCAGCAATGTTTTTTACCACGTGAGACTTTATGGAAAATTCCAGATAACAGACCTTGCCCTAATAGTATGTGGGCAACAAATCCAGAGGTATCTATCATAGCATTCTTTCTTATAACAAATTTTATTAGAAGCCAAGGCTAGAATGTTGAAGCTGGACTCCAGGCAGGTGATTCAAATGCCATACTATTATTTTCTTAGCATGGACAGTTCTGGTTATTAATTCACTCTTAGATAAACTTTTAGAACCAGAGGATCGGAGGGATGCTGACATTCCTTAGATATCTTAGGTAATCATCCCGAAAATTCACTTTTCCTGAAGCTTTTGATAGCAGACAGCAAGAAAATTTCACTTTAAAACTCACTTTGAGGACCTGAAATGTTATATCCCACTTTGCTGATTGAGGTCAAGGAGTATTGTTTGTACCTCAAACAAGCAGGTGGTGAGGTTCACTTTCAACTGGTAATTATGAGAAAACGAACCGTTAGGCTAGATGCAAGGCCACCTCATCTTGCATCTGGTAAACATACCAACAAAACACAAACAACTGTCTATAACACCTTTCAATAGTTCCCTGTTGCTCTCATTATAAATATGAAAATCCTTACCATGGCATTCAGGAATTTGCATGATCTCACGCATGCCTATATTGACAGCTCTTCTTGTATCATTCTTTACATCGCTCTCTCTGATTTGGCTGATGTTGACCTAATTTCAGCACTTGGAAACCACCATACTCACTCTTGCCTTAGAGTTTTTATGCATACTATTTCCTCTACGCTGACGAATACCTCCAAACCCCACCATCACTGCCTATTAACCCCATACTTCCCTTGTGTCTCAGCTCAAATCTCGCTTTTTCTGATAATGTGTTTCTGATTCTCCAAATCTTGCCACGTGGCCCTGTTATGGACTCTCAGAGCTTACTGTAGTTTTATTTCATCAATAACAGCTTATGAGATTTCTTCATTAATGTCTATCAGTCAGATCGTCAGCTCCATGAAGACAGGTTGCAGGCTTGTTTTGCTGACCACTCTATCATCAGCCCAGAGCACAATAAATGAGCATACATGAATTCAATAAAAATGTGCTGAAAGGATAAACTACTGTTATTTGCTACATTAATTACAACTTTTGTAAGCCCCTTACAAAAGATGCTTTCTTAGATGCTGCAATTCCCATTCTAGAGATTGAATAATATGACTATGATAGTTTTAAAGGAGATGGGAAATAGTTTGGTATTTCTTAAATTAAAATATTAATCTGTTAGAGCTAGAATTTTATTTCCTGAAAGATAATCTTGTTTAACCAGTGTGAGAAACTATGTTACACAAAGAACATTTTGCTAGTATTATTTCACAGGAGAACTAAACTTGGTAAACTGTCGTTCCTAGAAGATTGCTTTTATCAGGCACCGGTGCCTTCTTTGAGCTTTGTGAACTCATGTTTTAGGATGGTCAGACATTACTGACGGAGTTAGAGAGTTCTGGAAAGTGAACTTCAGCTAAAGAAAGTGATCTTTTTTCTATAATGGCAAGTCAGTTGCAAAGTTCTATTTTTATTCTAATGTGCTCATAGAGCATGGTCCCCAGGATTCTCTTAGGGGTCTGTGAGACCATACATATTTTCATAACAACACCAACATGTCATTTGTCATTTTCACTGTACATTTTCTCAGTACAGTTCTCCAGAAGCTACACAATGTGATGCATATTATTTCATAACAGACTGAATATGGAAGCAGACATGAGAACCTAGGTGTCTTCCATTAGGTAGCAAAAATAAAAAAAAAAAAGTCACTCTTCTTACAGTTTTTTGGAAAATAGTTATTTTTACAGAAAATACATTTATTATGTTTTTTGAAAATGAATTAGTAAATAAATATTTATAATGGTCTCAGTTTTAAGATGGCAAATATTCCACATAAACAAGAAATCTGTGAGTCTTCAATAATTTTTAAGACTATAAAGAGATTCTGATACCCAGATACTTGAGAATCACTTCTCTGAGCCATTTTATTGACACAATTTTACTTGACTTTGCAACCTGACTGTTTTAGATACCTTTTCTTTTCAGTCTTTTCTAAAAGATCAATTGATTAATTGGGTTCACTAGAAGATACAAGCACACGATCTTCAGTGTCAAAAGATACTCATGACCAGTGAACCCCTCTTTAGTTCTCAGTTATCCAATTCCCTTTCCTGGAGGCAACTGCTACTTTTGTATTCCTAATGGAGATCTTTTATGTGTTTACTCAAATGCTAAGACATAATATATCATATTCTGCTTTCCTGCTTATCTTCCTTAATGATATAGCAAGGAGATTGATTCCTAACTCTGCATGTAAATCTGCCAATCTAGCAATTGCAGTATCATCCATGTCATGGATGAGACATAATTTCGCCAGGTGCCTGTTGGAGTCTGTTGGTTGTTTCCCATCTTTTGTCACTACCTGCAGTGTAGTGATGACTATTCTTTTACTTATTTGTTCATATAAAGTAAGTATATCTCTAGAATTAATATTTGTAGGTGGAATTCCCAAGTCAAAGGAAGTACATATTTTTAAAAGGGTATTATTAGATTGTCCTAAAAAAATTACACCAAACTTACCCTAACATGACTATTTTTGCTTTTTCTCAGTATACTTTTAAATAGATTGCATTGTAAAATTTTAATATTTATCATTTAGATAAGTGAAAACAATGTCTAATTGTAATTTTAATTTTATTTTTATTGAGGAGGTTGATTTTTTTTTAGCTGAAATGGAAAAATATGTTCATCTCTTTTTCACTGAAGCTCATTAGTTTCCAAAAATGTGTCCTCATTTCATACATAGTATCTTCGAACCATTGCCAGGTCATAGAAGTGACTCTTGAAGATCTTCTTCTCTGGCATCAAGGGTCATATCTCATTCTCCTGGCTTGATACCCTTCTCTCTCTACACATCTCAATTAAGTAAGCTTCCTTCCTTATCCTCTGAAATTATGATCATCTTTAGGTTCCCAGATATGGGTGACTTGTGTCATCCAGTCTGACTTCCAGTTTGCAAATTATCTTCAAAAAGTGGAAACAGCTTTTACTTTCTACTTTATAAATTCATACGTGCTCAGGAGGACTTTTGTTAAGATTGGGACATACTGCTTAGTTAGTCTCTAGGGTGGAATCATAATTAATGAAAGAACTCTGTGTCTGATGGAAGGCTTAGTCTAACAAATCATCCTAAAACCTCATTAGACATTGTGTACTCCCCATGGACACTGTTGAAGAGACACTTGATTAGGCAGATCGTGACAACCTCAGCTTTGCCCATCATACATCCTCCAGAGACTCCTCAAACTCAAGACAGACTTTCTAAAGGAAGGAATGGCTGTTTCTATTTCAGAATATTACTGATACCAGAGCTTTGCTGCATCTTCATGAACTTTTCTTTATTTTTATTTTTATTTTTTTAGAGGCAAGGTCTTGCTCTGTTGCCCAGGCTGGAGTGCAGTGGCATCATCACAGTTCACTGTAACCTCGAACTCCTGGGCTCAAGTGGTCCTCCTGCCCTGACCTCTCAAAGTGCTGGGATTACAGGTGTGAGCCACCACACCCAGTCTTCATGTACTTTCTTATGTAAATTTATTTTGTTCGAGATTTTCTTTGTGATGGAATAAGCAATTCCTTCCTTAACTCATTTTCCAAGACATTTTTGGAATTTGCAATATATATGAAAAGGCATTTATTCTCAGTAATGGAAACACCATTATTTCTTTTACTAGAATGTGATCTTCTGGTTTTAATATTTATGTCTCTGTGCCAAGGTGAAAATATTGTAGAATAATCAGAGAGAATCCAGATAATAAGATTTTCAATAAACAAAAAATAAGTGCTCATAGGAGTCCTGTCTGCTGCAAATTTTAAAAATGGTTTTCTGTTAACATGCAGTTGTCATTGCTTACCAAAAACTTATATAAAAACAAGACACAAATGATTGAGAAGACAGTGGAGACTGAAACTGGAACTGTTGATTTAATAAGCTTTCTTACTCATATACTTACTCCGCAGTAAATTATTGGCAAATTACATTTTCATAGTATTTCAGAATTAAAAGATCATAGGCAAGGCTTAAAGGAATCCAGTTGTTTTAACAGTGCTGGAGGCAAAACGCTCTAGCAGCAATCACCTGTCAGAATGACTTAGGTTGGATTCTTTGCACCACACACTTTACTATAGTTACATGTCTTTCGTGTCCCTTTGTATCTCTGACTCAATTTCCTCATCAGTGGTAATAGCAAAACTTGCTTTTTAGTGGGAGGATTAGAATCGATAATGTACATGAAATCAAATATATAAGTCAGCACCAATAAATAATAGTTTAACATCATTATTACTATAGTAAATGACCACTATCTGAAATGGGATATAAAAAAGAAAGTGAAATTACTAAATAAATACGAGCATACAAAGACCTGACAATTTAGATACAATATACTGACTCTGTTTCAAAATAGTGTCTTCTGAAGCTTTAGTCAGAATATTGTGGTGACATTTCTTCTAGATTTGTCATTGAGTTTCTGGGTTTGGGGAAGAACCTAGGCTACATGTTTCTCCTGGCTCTATAAAAGTCTGTGGCAATGGGTCCCTGAGTAAACCACCAGAAGAAACCTGAGGGGCACCTCTGTTTTTCAGTTAATCTGTTTTAGCTCAACTGAGATTTAATCCTGAAAATCTAAATTACATTTAGAGCCTTTAAATTATTGTGAATATTTACACTACATGGGAGAATTACCAAAATATATTCGTTACTCATACAGTTTTCAAAAAACAGGAGAAAACCACCGTCTTCCAGTTATATTCATCTTCCTTTTATGTTTAATCTACTGAAGAATTCTAAAAATTGTTTTGTACTAAATTGCTTCCTTAAGTTTTAAGAGCCACCTAGTTTGGGCAGCCAACATTCTCCTTTATTTCTGTAAAAATCCTGCAAATTCACTCCCAGAAAGAAATGTAGAGAATATTAGGCTATTTCACAGAAAAGGCTTGCTGCCCTCTCCTGATAACAAGGTAGTTATTATTCTTGGCTGAGCCTGTCCCAGAGAGTCTTAGGTGACCTGGAGTGGAAATTGCTAAATCTCAGGCTACTCACTGAGAATGTCTGCTGCCGTGCTAGGCACTGCAGTCCTCCAGAGCAGGCCTGTCAGCATCTTACTCTGCTCTGAGTAGGTCCACTGGGGAACCTGGTGGAGTGAGGTCATGTATCAGCCTCTAGCAGCAACTCCTGTCTGCAGCCCCACATCTTTCCCGCAGTAGAAAGGAACAAGTGTTACAGGGCGTGTCTGTAATCATTATCCCAAGGGCATGCTCCACAGGCATCTAAGGGTGAAAGGTACTGCCAGTCTGCTGGGTTTGTTATTTCCATAGAGTTACACAGGAAATACCACCACCAAAAATAACACATTCAAACTCAGAGGGCAGTCTTCCGTAAGTGTTCATAGGCACATGTCAAGCATTCTATACATACACCCAGCTCTTTGCTAAGCATAGTGAAATGTCCTTTTACATTGCAATTAATTATTAGCCAACATTGAATAATTATTGGTGAGAGGTTAAAGGGCAAGTGAAATAAAAATAGAGCTGGTTTATTTTTAGAAAGGCACTATTTTAATGTGTTGATTAATCAGATAGGTGTTCAAAAGCATTTGTCAGAGTCAATTCACAGAAAATCTCTTTTACATGCAGGTGACAGCCAAAGAAAGAAATAATAGCCAACACATTTACAATTTCAATTGCAAAAATTGTCATATTTTTGAACTCATGTGGGTATTTGAAAATATTAGATCCTACTAGGTCCAGTTAAAGCTTTTAATTCTATAATGTTTCAGACTACCAGCTGACCACTGCTCAGCATCCCCTGGACTCCAAGGGCTTCATCTAAGACATCTAAGGAGAGTGTCTGCCTGCACATCCCACTAATGCCTATGACTGCACCGCTTGAACCATGAGGTTATTGAACAGAAAGCAAATCCTTTTCTGAAGAGCCTCCAAGAGGCAGATATTTCAGTTAATTTCAGCTCCCCGCCAGCTCAGAAGAATGATGCTGTGCTGTGTGCTGTTCCCATGAATGCTACACGCAGGGCACTGCTCAGTGACTCAGCCTTCCAGGAAGCCAGTCAGGGTTTTGAAGCTGCATCATCCCTTTCATCCTTGAAGTTCTTTTGGATTTCATCAATGGCATGGAGGGATATTTTTAAGACAATGGAGGTTTTTCAGGACTGGCAAAAGGGCTCCCCTCGTCACAGTGCCAAAACCATCACAAACATAAGTTATGTTAAAAAAAATCCTAAACTAAAAATATCTGGTACTTAGGGAACTAAAAGACATCTCATGTTTGCTATCATTCCCATCAGAGCTCAGGTCAACGGACAGAGATCAATATCAAAACAAACTTGCATACTTAGAGCATAAATTCAGATAAATGCTGGAGAAAGAACTTGAAGATAGAAGAACCATCATGCCTAAAACAAAAAATTCTGTCCAATGGTTGTTTCAGTGAACTGACTAGCCTTCATAGAAACAAGTTTATTCTTTTCAAACTAAAGTTAAAAGATATTTGGTGCTTCACTCGAAAGTTTCTATTTAGTGATTTTGAAGTAGTGATTTAGAACTCTTTAGGACCATAGAAAACCATTTTTCTTCTAAAATTTCATCTTAATCCTAACTTAGAAAAAATAGTAAGAAATTAACAAAACAAAAAGTTAACAGTATTATTCACATATATAAATAATGGGCCATCATGGTATCTGATTTTGATAAAAGAAAAATATACTCTAGGATTATTTTTCCAAATTCTGGCACTCTATTTTTGCATACCTAGACAGACACTAGAGTCTCATGGATTTTAGTATAAGAAATGCTAGTTTGGAGTACATTTGATGTCATTCAAGTAAAAAAATTAGGGAAGTAGATTTCAAAATAGGTAGCATAAAATATAAAATTATTGAATGTTGGAGCAAGAAAGATCACCTAATGCCCTAGTAGTTCTTAACGTTGCTTGGGTCATGGATCCCTTTGGACCCGATAAGAGCTTACCTTCTTCCTCCCTAGAAAATATAGACTGTTTTTTCTTATATGATTAAAACAATAATATGAAAGTTAACCTTAGTCCAGAAGTCCTAATAGCCCAAGAACAGAAATGTCAAATTCATCTCCGATCATTAGTTTGTAATTTTCCCTTGCCCTTTTAATTCCAATAACACAGAAGCTGTAAAACTGCTTGTCATCTGACTTTTTATGTGTCATTACCCAATTGAGTTTCTTATATTACAGATAAGGAAATTGAGGCACAGAGATATTAAGAAACTTTTCCACAGCAAAAAGAAAAAAAAAAAGGAAATCTGCTAGTTGTTGAGCTGGGATTCAAATTTAGGTAGCTGATTCTAGTGTGCATGTGCTAACCACAGCACATACTGTGGCTAACCACGCCTACACTCATGCTCAAAACTATCCTATGTTAGGTCTTATTAGCATCCCCATTTTACAGATGTGGAAACTGAGGTATAGAGTGGTTAAGTAACCTGCCAAAAGTGGCAAAACCAGCATCACTCTCAGCCAATCTGGTTCCAGAGGTAGAAACTAAACCAACACACTGCCCTTCTCATGCCTGTGTGTGAGTTTGCACACCCACGCAATACATGAATTTGTACTTATGTATCATAGAGGTCAGGGTAAGCTGAGGATACTCATGATGAATGGGATTAGATATGACTTTTTGCTTCTTACTTTCTTAGTTTTCTAATTATTTTGTTTTAAGCTAGTATTATTTTACAATAAAAATTATAAATATTATTTTTAAAAAGCACACAGGTTAATAACTTAAAATGTGTTCGCTGGTGAAATGTCCAACCTTATGGAATAGGCCCCTGAGGTACAGAAATGGTTTTGATGGCATAGGATGGAGCCTTGGGAATGTCCTGGGAGAGAAGGAGTGGCCAGTTAGGGATTACACTCAGGAGTAAGGAGACTGCATTTGGGATGCTCAGCTGATTGGAGGGTGGGTTGAGTGGTCCTCTGGGCAGTGAGAAGAGAGGCCAATAGCACTGGCACAAGAGGACAAGCAAGTTGTTCTAAGTAAATTCTCAAATGAACTGAGAGATAAAAACTCTAAATTTGGACTGCTTCACAATTTGCCTAAGGCTGGCCCTACTCAGGCCTTTGCCAGCTGTTGTTTTTCTTCTTTTAAGACTCTGATCTACAGGAAAACAGTCCTGATTTCACAAAACTTTAACAGAATTTTTATAAATGCAGATTTGGGGCTCCATATCCACACAGTTTTCCATCCTTTATTTTGAGAATCTGCATATTTAACAATGATCCTCCCCAAGGAATGGCAATGCAAACGTCCAAACACAATCCTTTGTGATATATGTCTTCACAGGGTGAAGTTATTGTCTGACACTGTGAGATGAGAGCTGGGAAAAAAAAATTAACCATAGAACAGGAATGCAAATTTTCTAAAACATAGAACACTACTCTCCTCTCCTCTCTTTTTCTCCATATAATTGAAAAGACACTCAAATTGATTGTTTTCCCATTGTTTCAAATGGTTGCTTGATGTAATTACTGAACTGAACTGGTAGTTTGGGGGAATAGGGGAGATTCAGAGAAGGTTGTGTAGAAGTGGAAGTCTACCTATGTCAATGACCTGTTTTAGCATTTTTGTCTATTAACTGGCTAACAACTGGCTTGGAAACTCCTCCACTTGAGGCTTTGTTAGGCTTTGTTGAAAAGAAAGTAGGTGATTCATTCATTTAATGGTTAAAAAAAAATAGACTATTGATTCCTAAATTTATACTAAAAATGTTGCTAAATTAAATATAGGTTATTGTCTTAATCAAAATAAATAACCCACAGCTTCCCTATTGCTTTACCTGTATTCAAAACTTCGGGCTGGGCATGGTGGCTCATGCCTGTAATCCCAGCACTTTGGGAGGCCGAGGCGGGTGAATCACCAGAGGTCAGGAGTTCGAAACCAGCCTGGCCAACATGGCGAAACTCCGTCTCTAGTAAAAATACAAAAAAAAAAAAAAAATTAGCTGAGTGTGGTGGTTGGGCGCCTGTAATCCCAGCTACTTGGGAAGCTGAGTCAGGAGAATCGCTTGAACCCAGGAGGCAGAGGTTGCAGTAAGCCGAGGTCGCACTATTGCACTCCAGCCTGGGTGACAGATCGAGACTGTCTCAAAAAGAAAAAAAAAAAAAAAGTTTGAACAACAAGGTTATGTTAGCATTTATCAGAAACTAATGATAATTTATGTGGTATTAAGTAGGGTAATATATTGAATGAGAAAGAATACTGTAGTTTGAGTTCTTTGGAGGACCTTCAGTTTATATTTTATTTGCAATTATGTTTATGCTAGTTATTTCTGCTTACTTTGTCACTAAAAGCTAGTTAAATGTGATTCTCAGATTTCATTTTCAGCGTTTTTATTAGAATGTGGTCTTTTAGGATTTAAACCTATTTTCATCTTGCAAGTATATATTTTAAAAGTGATTCATTTAAATATTCTGCTCAGCAATTAGCACAAATGTTATCACTAAATTATTACAATAGTAGCTATTAACTTCAATAAGTAAAATAACAGTTCCCTATTATATAATGTATTTTTTAAAAAATCACTCCGTGCGGTGCATGTATGTGGAACAAGGTGAAGACTACCTATCTCATCATAGAATTCCTCAATTAAGAAAAATGTGCTCTTAATTACATCCAATGGCATCATTTTCATGAAGATAGATTAATAACAAGTGACTTATTTCAGTGTCTCAAGTTTTCAAGTTTATGCATCCATCTACTTCACAGCATCCCTCTCCATGGGCCCCAAGCTGATTCTCGTTATCTTTGCTTGGCCTATCCATTCTCACAGTAAAAAGCCATGAGAGCCATTATTTTTTAGGAAATGTGACCCATTATCCCCAAATCATTGGGAAAATCACCCTACTCAATAGGTCCTTTTAGCTATCCCTAATATCTTGTTGATTTCTCCTTTAACCTTCTTACTATTCCAGTGAAAATGGAGCAATGCATAACTCAATAAACTCCAATTCAACCTGTCAAATATCCCATTCTTCACAAATTCTGTTCAAGAGTCTGTGGGCCTTTTCCAACTACAATCCCTGCACACCCATTCTTAGCATTAGTCATCGTACTTTTAGAGGACCAGTTTATAAGTTTGATCATATCAATCTTGAAATCTAGGAACCAAGAACCGAACTGAGAAGCTCTTATATCCACACTCAGGAGCTCAACTTCCTTGATTACCTTGGGCTCCTTCATGAGTGCCTCACTTGTGTAGAATCTCACCATGATACTGCTCATCACACCATTTTATTATCCAGCAGTGAAAACATAAATTCGTATCCTTTTAATGCTCACAAAAGGAGTTGATTTCAGTTGATTTTTAGGAAATTTGGTTAAAGTTTAGTTGGTTATTGATTATCCTGTTCTTCAAAAAACACATCATTAGACATACTTTTAAAAAATCAGGGAATAATCTTACCTTATAAAGACAAATGACTCATGTTCCTATGAGTTTGGGGGAGGGTTACTAACCTTATTATCTTGTGAACTGTTTGGAATTACCTTTGAATACTCTATACAGGGATTTCTGTCAGAGGCCTAAGAACTCCTTGTCAGGAGAAGGAAATGGTAGAAATCAGATGAATGGGTGAAGTATGACCATTAGAAACCACCCTCTATATTCCTGCACTGCCTATTTTGACATCAAACATAACAAACTGTCCTTTAGGAAACAGAAAAGGCAGAGCTGAGGAAATGAGAGGCACCTCTCTTGTCTTTAAGAAAATATCTTATTGGCAATTTCTGGTAAATAGGTTCTTGTTTGTCAGGTATTAGCCTGAAATTTTGCTTGAATTGTTTCTCCCTAGGAAATGAAAGATGTTCACTTCATACTTGTTTTGGAAAGACAGACACTTAAAAAGATTATAATGGCTATCAATTTAAACAAACAGATGCTTTTAGTGTCTTTGTGAATAACACGATTGAATTTGCAACCATTATTGCTTGCCAACAAAGCATAAATTCCCATGTTGCTTCAGTACTTGCACAGTGTTTGTTCTGGAGCCTCTATTCAATATCAACCAGTGTATAGTAGTTCCTCCATGAGAGTCTCTTGTAAAAACTTATATTCATTCTTGTTATTTTATCTGAGTGAATAGCTACTATTGTAATAATTTAGTGACAACATTTCTGCTAATTACTGAGCAGAAAGATAAAGACCAAAGACATTCTCTTGAGACTGGTATCCATTTTCTCTAATTTGAAAGACACTTACTAATTTTGTTAGATTCCACCATGAAGGCAAAAGGAAAATATATCTATTAGCTGTCACAGTGGCTTAAAACAAGAAATTATTTATTATTTTTAACAAATCTAAGGGGCAACTGGTGTTTGGTTGATCTATGTTGAACTGTGGATGGTTATGTGACTGTCAGATAGACTCAGACATATATGTGAGCTGGAGCATCTCCATTCCACATTCTCTCTCATCTTTCTCCTGGGACCGATGATCTTGCCTGGGTGTGTTCTTCTTGTGGAGATGGAAGATGTGGAAGAAAACAAGCCCAACACAAAAGCACATTTTCAAGTCTCTGTCATGACAGTTACTGACATCCCATGACTGAGGGCAAAGACAAGCAGTGGGGCAGGTCCTCCCACCCTTGATGGGAGGGCTCAGAACAAATACATAGATATAAGGAGTAGGGATTTGGGGCCAGATGATACGTCCTACCACAGAGAGGTAGGATAGAGGGAAATTCTAGGCCCTCCAGTCCCTTTGCTCCAAATAATCACCGTAGTTGAGACTTGAACTATGAGAGCATCAAGTAGGAATGCCAGGTCAGCCTCAGCTGCTGCACAAGTGTCTAAGAACATTCGTTTATCTCTCAGATACCCACATATCTATGAAATGCACCCATTTCATATCATGAGCCAAGGTAAAATTCAGAATCATTGAAATATTTGTCTTTGCATAGAAAGAGTCCCATATGGAAACAACCCAGCCTGCCTGCTTGACTTCCTGCCTGCCCGTATGCCTCCCCACTCATTCTCTCTTCCTTCCTTCCTTCCTTCCTTCCCACCTTCCTTCCTTCCTGCTCTCCCTTCTTTCCTCCATTTCTCCCTCTCTCCCTTATATTTCTTCAATTGTGATATTTTGAGTATCTAGTTAATGAGATCTCACTTGATGATAATAGATTTTTTTAGCTATTCCTCACCTATGTTCCTCAGCATAAATTTTATGAGTCTTAGAAACAAAGTCTGACTGATAAATTTATCGGTGCATCAAACTCATTAAGAAATGTCTTCTAGTTTCATCTTCAAAAATGTTACTAGTTCTAAAGTTAGTAGTTGATAGTTCACACAAAAGCATCAGTATTGATTCAGGAATGAACTTGCTCATCAGGGAAATAAATCTGGAAGATTTTAGTCATAATTTATTTATAATCTCTCCCTATGTGATATTCAGAGATGAAATTTGAGGTGAAAAAATTCAAGTATTCTTTTTCATATATTTTGAAAATATAAGAGACTTTGAAGTGTCCTAGGAGCTAGCATCTTGAAAAGAGGAATAACAAATGATTTCTCTGGAGTTAGGAAGGTGCTAGTCCATCACCCAGAAACCAGTTAAAGAGATAAAGGTGATTTATCAGAAAGCACAACAAAAGTGATAACAATAAAATATTATTCTCCATACCAAGCAAGATACAGATGTCTCCTGCTCTGGACAAATGCATGATGTGTAAACCCAGATTGACCAAGGGCATAAGGCAGATGTAGATCTGTAGCTTTAGCACTCATGGCCAAGGTGGTCCACTTGGTGTAGGCCCTCGGCTGATTGCTGATTTTGCAGACTTGCTGGGCATTTCATGAATCTAAATTTGGGAATAAGATTTAGAATCTGGCAGATGATGAAGAGATTGTATGGGGAGCTAGGACCCTTGTATGTGACATAATCAATGCTGAAGTTAGTTCATTATCCCATTCCTCATATTTCCAAATCTGTGATGCTTAGGACATTATCTAGTGCCTTTTACCAAGTGGGTGGGTTGTAGAAAAAAAAAGAAAATCTGATTAATACTCATTTGCTTTGAAATATAAGCTTTTGAAAGAATATTTTAAAAATAGGACTAACATTCAAGATTTCATGTAAAAGTTTGAAAAAATGCAGTTTCAGTACTTGGAAATGAACATTTTGAGACTCCTTGTTGACTTCCCTTGTATTCTAATATATTTCTAGGGAGATGTATGCTTCTGCATTGCTTCCCCATTATTTACTTAAGTTGAAACTTCAGCCAGATCCATTATTTTCCTTCTTTGGCACATTATGCAAATTAAATGCAAAATTCAGTGATGAGAGGAAAAGGTCTCAGTGCATTGAGCAGATGCCACATTGGTAATAGAGTAAGGCAATTACAAAATTACTTGCAGCAACTATGACTGTGTATTTTCCTCTATTCTGAAAAGAAATCTTTCATGCACTCATCACTACAAGATTTATTTTTCCATTGATGTGTGGGAGATTTGTGCATTTAACTGTCGTACACATTGATGAGAGAAACATGCACCTACTGAAATAATTTTTTATAGATTACTGAGACATTTAATTCTGACTTTCTTTTCCACGAAAATCATCCTTTGTAATAGTCTTCTCTTCACCTGTATTGTAAGTATGAACATCAGAATGGCTCAGTAAACTGGAAGAGCAAAACCATGTCTGTGTGTAGAATTCCAATGCCAAAAGAGAAATACCACTTCTCTTCTACTTCTATAAATAAAGGCAATAGCAAAGTCATTAACAAGAGCAAGGGGTGAATTAAATGATCTCTAAGGTTTTTTTCCAGCTAAAAGTGATATGATTCTGATCTATTACTAGGAAATAGTGGTATTGAAGTAGAATTATGAGCTCTATGTTCAATCTACTTTTCGCATTGGATTGTCATCTCATTTTTTGGAGGGTAATTTTCTTTTGATTCTCTAGTCCTAAGCTGTAATATGTCTTATAGTTGTCATATTTTAATGAACAAACCAGAAAAAAAGATTGCCTGAATCATATGTAATTTTTGTTCAATCCAAGGGCAATATCCTACAATACTTGACTCATAGTTTAAAATGATCATTTTTATTGAGTTCAAATTAAGTCTTCTGTAGATATAATTATGTGAATCAAAAATATGTATTTGCGTGAAGAAATGCTCTTTCTTTTCAGATTTGTTTTCAAAAAAATGTTAGTCTCATATTGAATGGCAATAATTTCTTCTTCCTGCCTCCTAAGAATACATTGAAGATATAAAATTATGAGACTAGAATGTTCTCATTTCAAAAACATTCACAGTAGGCATTGGCCCGATCAAGAATTGTGAATGTTTCATATTTAGAGAATGGGTAGATTATTAAATATAAACTATGAAAATTTCTACCCTTCTGGGTTTTCTTTGGGATATAATCCTCTGGTTTTAAAAATTAATTTTAGTAATGGATTTTCACAAGTTCCCTTGGAGAGCACGCTTGGAACATTTTTGCGACATACACTCTTGAGGTTTTCCTTCTAAATTTCATCACTCATTTTGACGTTCAGATTTCTTAAGTATTTGTTATTATGTGTATCTTTGTAAATAAAAGTGAGGCTTAAAAAGCTTGACTTTGTTTTAGGATGGAACCTTGTTAAAAGTACAAGTACACATGTGCTGACAGCAGCTAGAGGAAACATGATAATGTGGAAAGAAACAGAAGTCCAAAGACCTAGGGGTACATCAAGTTCCATTATTTAATTGTCATCTTTGTCTTTGCTACTCAAAGTATGATCCACAGACCGTTTGCATCAGCATTGCCAGGGAGCTGGTTAGAAAGGAGAATCTCAGGCCCCTTCTAGACTTACTGGATCAGAGCCTGCATTTTGGCAACATTTCCAGGAACTCATATACACACTCAAATTTGCCAGGCTCTGAGCTCTATAATCTCCAGCACTCTGATTTCTCCAGGTCCCTCTTTTCTCATCTTTGAAACAGAGTAATTTCTACCTCACAAGTCCAGTCGAGAATTAAATACAAACATGTAAAGCTGCTGTGTTCGGTGCCTGGCATACATGGCTGTCCCCCATGCCTGCCAACACACACCTTCAAGCAAGACAACCTGAGAGAGACTGAGTGGGAGAGAGAGTGAATAAATGTTAATAACTCACATTAGAATTGGCATTTGTTCTTTTTTTTTTCTTTTTACTTGTCTCTATTATATAGGGTGACTGTGTATTAATTGTGCAATACCTTTGCTTTTAAATAACACTACTGGGATAAAAGTTAGATTCTCATCTCACGTATTATTTCAAGATAAGGTTCAAATACAGAGTTTTAAAGACCCAATTATAGAAATAGAATCGACATAAATCCAGAGGAAAATATCCTGAATGCTTATATAATCTTGGATGTTTAGGGTGACACCCTCTAAGCACAAATTCAAAGGAAGAAATCATTAGGGAAAATACTGACATATTTGAGTACATATATGTTTTAAAATTTAAGGAATGAAGATAATTAAAAAGGAAATCACAAATTGAAAAAAACTATATGCATGGACAAAGAGTTGATAAATTTAATATATAAACAGATTTTACAAGACAATAAAAGGATAAACATAGTGACTTTAAATAGATATAAGACATTAATAGGTGGACATATAAAAAATGTGAAGTAAACATGAAAAAATTAGTTTTGCTACTCATAAAAGACATGCAAATGAAAACAACCAAGATGCCATCTCCAGTCTATCAGATTGCTCTAAAAATGAGAAAGTGCTCATAGCCTGTTTTCCCAGTGAAGGAGATTCGCTCTTGGCTAACATGTAAATTGCGACAATATTTATTGGAAATTCTTTGGCTATATCTATCACTATGAATTTATGCATACATTTTTCACCCAATAATTATACTTTTGAGAAGTTATCCTAAGGAATTCATCTAAAACTGAAATGATATATGCTCAAAATTTTCATTAAAGAAAACCACCAAACTGTACCACAATGGGAACTATTCATAAATATGTAAATTATGTCCATATGATAGAATACTATGCACCCATTAAATCATGTTGTAAACAATATTTTTATTGAAATTTTTTATTGAAACCAAAAAAGAGCAAGATAAACTCAGTGTACATAGCATGTCATTTTTGCAAATATGTATGCAAATGTGTAACATGGATATTATTAAGATTGGAAGGTGGTACACTGAAAGTGAATGTTAATTCTTCAATTCTAGGGGTTTTTTCCCCAAATTTTTGCCTGTTTCTGCCCTGCCTCTTTGATTTTAACATTGAGCATACATTTATAGTTTAAAAACTGTTAAAAGCAGCAGTTAGATATAGCTTAAAAATAATTTTAATAGCACAGGGAAAATATTTTATTAATGCTAGTTAAATTAGATGAAAAATACAACATTTTAATGGCAGAAATATTTCAATTTTATAACACATGCATAGAAAACCAAAAAGAGTAGTTAGCTCTAAATATGAGGACTGTGGATAAATTGTATATTCTTTACTTTTTATTTAAAAATTTTTATAGTTAGCATTTATGATTTTTATAACCAGAGACAAATTACATTTAAGACCCCCTTCTAAACGTATTTGCTTATTTTCAATCTCAAACTGTGTATTTGCATGGCCTCTATATTTCCAATCTAATTTTACAAACATTAAATTTCTCTTGAAATTCAGTGAAAAATTAACAGAGTTGAAGTTACACTTCTGTGTGGCATTTAAATTCCTCCTCCCAGAATACAGTCACTGTTCTGCAGTACAAAGGAGTCCTTCATATCACGATTTTCATTGTGTCTAAGAGGCATGTGTTTCCACTTTGTCATTATTTGGTCTGAAAGGATTTTTCTTCTATTTTGCTGCTGTTTTTGTACAAGACATATAAAGAAAGGTGTTAAGGGAGTGTTAAAGATAATCAAGGTGTTAAGGAGAAGAGCCCGGGGAGAGAACTCTTAATCTTTTCATCTGGTCCAGTTGTCAAAGTCTTTTGTCTTTAGCCGTCACTTTTTTCATCAGAGACGTATAATCTATTAAATATGGGAGCAAGAACCACAGATTTAGCCTGTGCTTGTTTGGAAACCTCCCCTAAAATATTACCGAGCGACTCTTTTTTTTTTTCCTGTCTCTTTTTCTGTTGCAAACTGATTGTCCACTATTACCTGGAGAGGGGACTCAATTTTTAGAAACTGTCCTGTCCACCTCTTAATTAGTTACCTATTGCTGTATATACCCAAAATTTAGCAGCTTAAAACAATAATGAAATTTTATTATGCCCACAGTTTCTTTAGGTACGTAAGAGACACTTAGCTGGGTGATTATAGCTGACTCTGTCATGATATTGTAGTCATATACATCAGGACTGCATTCTTCTGAATACTTGATAGAGCTGAGAGATTCGCTTCCAAGATGGCTCCCTCACATGGCTGGCACATTAGTGCTAGCTGTTGGTGGGAGTCTTCAATTCTTTGTCGGGGGGTCTTCTCCATGGGGCAGCTTAAGGATCTTCATGGTATGTGGGCTGTTTCACAAAGTGTGAGTGATCCACAGGAGATTAAGGTAGAAGCTGCAATGTCTTTTATGATAGAGCCTCAAAAATCACATAGTGTCATTTCCAAAGTATCCTTTTGTTCTCACAGGTCAGCCCTACTCAATGTGAGAGAGAGGAAGGGAATACAGAAAAGAATGAATTCCCAGGGATGAGTAGGATTATTTTGGGTGCCATCTTGGAGGCTGGCTACTAGTGAAGAAGACTGCTTTCTGGCCCTCAGTGATTTACTTCCATCTCACATGCAAAATACATTCCCTTTATTGTGATCCCCAAGAGTCTCATTCTATTATGGCATCAGCTCAAAGTCCAAGATCTTATCATCTAAGACAGATGTACTAGTTGTCTTTGCTGTCTAACAAATAATTTCAAAAATGGAGCAACTTAAAATAATACCCATTTATATGTCACACCTCTGTAGGTCAGAAGTGTGGGCAAAGGGTAGCTGGGTTCTTAGCTCAAGGTTGAAACCAAGGTGTTAGCCATGGCTACAGTCCTTACGTGGAGCTGAGGATTCTCTTTCAAGCTCATCCAGATTGTTGACAGAATTCAGTCACTTGTGACTGACTGACTGGTGTTCCTAGAGACCACCTGCCATTCTGTACTACATAATCCTCTTCACAATATGGCAGTTTACTCCTTCAAGGCCAGCAGAAGAATCTTACTACTGCTTGGATTCTTTGACTTCATTCGACCCTGACCTCTAAACCCAGATTTAAAGGTTTTATATGATTATATCTGGCCCACCAGCAAAATAGTCCTTTTTATTAACTGAAAGCCAGCTGTTTAGAAACCTTAATTATATCTGGAAAAAAAAAAAAAAAACAAAATCAAAGGAGTGGTATCTCATCATATTCACAGATTCTATCCACACTTCAGAAGTGGAAATTACACAAGGTCTGAACATGAGAAGATGGGAATCTTAGAATCAATCTAACATTCTAGGTCTATGTGCAAATAAGATCAATCTCTATTAGTTTACTGTTATGGAGTAATTAATTACTCCAAAACTTAGTGGCTTAAAACAATAGCGTAACTAACTTCTCAGTTTCTATGGGTCAAGAATTCAGAAGCATCTTTCTTGAGTGGTTCTGGCTTTGGCGCTCATATGAAGTTGCAGTTAAGAAGTCAGTTGGGGTGATGGAAATATAAAGGCTTGACTGGGGCTGGAGGATGTGCTTCAAAGGTGATTTACTCACATGATGATCAAGTTGGTATTGGCTGTTGCAGCAAGGTCTCATTTATTCTGCAAATGAAATGCTCTCCAGGCGGCATGAGTGGCTTCATAACGTGGTTGCTGATTTACATTGGATGCAGAGATCAAAGAGGGTGAGGGGAAAGCGGCAACGTACTATAGGACCCAACTTCAGAAGTTCCATATCATTGCTTCTGCCCTATTCTGCTGGGCAATCCTGATACCATATAGGAGGTGCCATGAATAGCAGGCGGCAAATATCATCTGGACTTTCTTGTTAGCCTCAGTTAACAACAACAAAACAAATATTTTAAAAAATAAAGGAAAGAGATTTCTGGAATATTTCCATTCTCTGTCATGCCCACTGCCATAGTCTATTCAAGTTCTCATCTCCCATTGGACCTCTGCGGTAGCTTTATAACTGCTGTCCTTGTTTCCAATGTCATCCCTTTCAAAACGCTTCAAATAGCCTCCTTAAAGGCATGACACCTCCCACGGTTATAACCCTGCAGGTAAAGGCACTTGAGGACATAATCTGTACCCACATATCTGGCGTCATCCCTTTCATTCCCCTTCACCTCCCCCAACTATTTTTGTATTTCAGTCGTGCTGGACCTCTTAATGTTTCCCCAAAACATCCTAAGCTCTTTTATGTCTCTATGTCTTTGCGTTTCCTGTTCTCTCGCCTGAAATAAGAATGACAGATAATAGTGATTATTGCAAGTCCTAAAATCAAGGTGCTAAATCACACATTGGATGGTTCAATTTTATTTTCTTCTCAAGAGGCTATAATTTTTTTGAGACGGAGTCTCACTGTCACCCAGGCTGGAGTGCAGGGGTGCTATCTCTGCTCACTGAAAACTCTGCCTCCTGGGTTCACGCCATTCTTCTGTGTCAGCCTCCCAAGTAGCTGGGACTACAGGCGCCTGCCACCATGCCCCACTAATTTTTTGTATTTTTAGTAGAGACGGGGTTTCATCGTGTTAGCCAGGATGGTCTCGATCTCCTGACCTCGTGATTCGCCTGGCCTCTCAAAGTGCCGGGATTACAGGCGTGAGCCACTGCGCCCGGCCGGTTCAATTTCATTCTTATCACAACCCTTTGTGGTAAATCTTATTGCCATGCTCATTCTACAAATGGGCACTCCTAACCCGATGTGCATAATGGTTAAAAACATAGACTCAAGAAAAGTTTGGAGGTTCTGGCATAACCCTCTCTGTTATTCTCTATGCAACTAGCTTAAACATAAAAAATTTTATTATTCTAATCTATTAACCAGTTTTCAGTGTGTCTGACCAAATCAGTTGAATTTTATTTTTTTGAGTGTGTGTGTGTGTGTGTGTGTGCGCGCGCGCGCGCGCGCGCATGTGTCAGTATGTACGTGTTAAAGAGTAGAGGGAGGAAGTTGATAATCTGACTTTTGATTTATTTATCCTGGGACAAAGGAAGTTTGGATATGTCAGACTGGTGGCTAAGCAACACATTAATCAGTGCAAATCTCTAGTATGGATAGAGGTGTATTTTACTCCCCTCTTTCTTTCCAAACTTCTTTACAGTCTCATGACCAACTTATTGACTTTATATTGCCAAGTAAATATATCAACTGCCCATATGTATAGAACCCAGACAATGAGAACACTGCCTAAATATTGTGTTTTCTATACTACTTGCTTTTAGCAACAAATCATAGCACCCAGCCTAACTTTAAAAATTCCATGTCATCCAACTTCAAACTATAACAAAAATTGAGATTTACAGAAGAGTTTCAAAACATTTTTGTGCATTAGACACTTCAGAAGTGATCTCTTAAAAACAAAACAAAATAAATAATAGGCAAAACGCCAGAAAACTTCAGGTACCCAACTGTGAACTCTCTTTTGTCCATATATGATTTGGAAAATTGAGAAAATAAATTCATTTCTATTACTCTTACTGTTGGGGGAAAAAAACTCACTGGTGGTAATTTAAGAAATTTGACCTTTAGGAAAAATCAGACTGAAGCTCATCCTTATATTTTTTAAAACAGGTAAATAAAAAATATAAATAAGAGAGATGAGTGCAGCTCACAGGGGATGCTCGTATTTTCTAGGAGCCTATGGATATAAACAATGAATTTCATGAACACAGAGCACATTTCTACATGAACTCCTTTTCTTTACAAGTTATTTATATTTTACTGGAAATATTAAAACTTCATGTCTCTTTGTTGCTCATTGTTTCTTTAAATTTTTATTTTTATTATCAAAGTCATGGTTCAATAACTCAACATCGTATAAAATGAAACAGTTTCAACACCATCCCATACTCAGTATGATCTCTATTAAATAATCATTTGTTTCTTGAAAAAGCATTCTACACTTTAATTTTTTTAGTGTTCCAGATGACCATTTAAACCAAATGTTTAAATGAATGGTTAATGAGTCTTTTATCTTATTTCTTCCACCTGCCTACTGCCAAAAGCTATGAATTTAATACATTTTAGATTTTAAACAGTTGTGTATCTTCTGCTTTACAACGGATATTTCTATTCTAATGGATGTATTATCTTCTTTTAAAAATACTTCCTATAGTAGCCCTCCTAAGGGGTGTGAAATGGTATATCGTTGTAGTTTTGATTTGCTTTACTCACTCTTAATACCATTGTTATAGGTTATTTATTGTTAAAACTGTGATATATTTTCCTTTATTTTCTACACATACATAGATATATGCAGTTTGGTAATCTGCATTTAATCGCATTAGAAAGGTATTTTGCTATGTCATTAAAAATTCTTGTGAACATCATTCTTAGTGGCTACAAAAACTTATAGAAAGACAGACATGTCCTAATATATGGGTGTGTATATTTTAACTGAAAATAATGGATTTAATGCAACCAGCAATGATAATGCTCAAACAACAGGAGTGCTATGAAGACAATGAAACAGGTGAGTTGTCAGAACACCTTCTGTCATTACATTAACTTTTTTAAGCATTAACTTCACTTGAAATTACAATAAACAAGATAAGTACAAGCATTAGGCAATTTGACCTATCAAATATCCCAAAGGCACAATCTATCACTAGCGGGTCTTTATGCAATTAGGTGACCAGTGACTCTTATTTTTTAAAGGTTTTAAAATAATAAAATAGCTTTAGGGGTAAAACTAGCCAGATTTTTTCATCAAAAACATGTTCACAGTTCAGCTAAGCCTTGCTTTCTTTTAAACAATTGCTCTTTATAATGCTCACCAATGGATTTAGAAATATCCCGTTGTAATCATTAAGATCTCAATTATATGTTATGAAATAAGAGGCATAATGAAATACTTGAACCTTCCTGTCCAACATAGCAGATATATTTTTGTATTTATGGTGTTCACAGTAAAAAAGCTGTGCCAAAAAGCTCAAAATATTATTCGATGTTAGTGGTTTTGGAGCAGAGGAATTGGCATTGCCTTGATTTTTGTATAACTTGGCTCAGGCCAGTGGTTTCAGGCAGGACTTTCAGAGCAGACTTCTGTCAAATTTGCCATATGGAGTTATTGGGCTCAGATTATAGGTTTTCCTGGTTGTTAGCTGATTTTGGAATTATCAGTACTCTCCAGGATTTTTTCCAAAAACAAAGAACACGTTCAGAAGAAACTGACACTTCAGGAAGAAAAGTAGTTTGATATTTGGAAGGTTTAGATGGTCTCTAATGTTTCTAAAAGGTACCATGACTCGTGAAGAACTTGACTGGTAAAAGAAAGGTTCCTGTTATCCCTGGAACACAGCTAACAGTCTGACATGTAGCCTTACCTGAACTGGTGCCCACCCTGTACACCTCACGCTTAGCATTCTGCACAGCCAGAGACCCTGTCAGTTATAGGCCAGCCTGAAGAATGATGCTGAATCCAACTCAGGGACTGAAATCTACTTTATAGCATTTAAAAATAGTATAGATCCAACTTTGAGTTGACCTACTCTGCAGGATCATGGGTGATTAGGTGTGAGATACAATGGGAATGAAGATCTGAAAACCTTTTGCAGAAGAGAAGGAGAAAGAGGAAGAAGAAATCCAATTTTTACAGGTTTCATATTCTGGACACTAGAGAACACTTGCTCCTCACAGCACTGAGTTGTATGAAAAGGCAGCTCAATTGTCTTTCCTTGAGCAACACCGTGTGCCTGGGTATTCCCTTCCATCTCTCACCCATGGAGTTCATATTCCTGTTCTCATGTCGCCACCACTGTCAAAGAAATAGGCTCTGCCATTTCTCAAATTTTATGGAGAATTATCCTGATAAATTAAGGCAGAGGTTGGAAACTCGCAGCCCTTACCCCAATTACAAATTTTATTTTTAAAATCCAGTGTTTTTTAAAAAAATCAAGGGAGTTTACATAAAAATTCATATTTTCTGTTTCTCTCAAAAACAGCAAATCTGGCAACACCCTGCTCACATTCCCACCTACAAAGAATGCTGCACATTAAATGGTGGCTTTTCTTTAGGTGACTCTAATTCACTGGAGTCTCCATGTGATATTTTAGCATTTGCACCCTACTTGGCCCCTGTCGGCCTGGAGCTTTCTACTCCTCATATGCATTATAGGACCCCACGCACATTGAAGATTCTTTCTCAGGCAGAGCAGACACCAGGCAAATATCTTCTGGTCTTAGGAGCAAGTCTTCTGAGAAGCAATGATGATGAATATCTTAAGTGATCTACTCAATGATTCTGAAAGTGTAAGAGCTAAACTACTTGTATCATAATCATCTCGGGGGCTTATTTAAAACATATATATGGTCCCACCTCAAACCTAAGGAGTCAGAATTTCTATGAGAAAGGGGGAATAGGAACATTAACAAGCATCCCAGGTGGCTTTTATGAAACACAAAGCTTGAGAATTATTGACTTCTTCCCCGATCTGACAGCTCTTCTCCTGGACAGACCCAATTAGAGGGAACTGATGGGTTTTAGGAAATACTGTAATTCTAGCTCATCAGTCCAGCAGTGCTGAAAATGCAGAATTTATCCTTATCAAAAGCCAATTAATGCTAACCTTTTCAGTGAGTGTCCAGTACCACCATCAGTAAGGCAAATAAACAGGCAGTTTTGCATATAATCTAGTGATTTTTAATTTACTTTTTTCCCTTACTCATCCTGAAAAAAGCAGGGAGTCACTGGGCTTTTGTATTTATTTTAGCTGCATTATTATTTTAACCCCTATCGTTAATGCAGAATTAAAATATCACCCTTCTATTTGCTTTAATTTCTGATATCTGAATGGTTTCAGCGTGACGCAATTAGCATGTAGAGCATGCTCACCTACTGTAATCTCCCAGATGAGTCACTCAGCTCCAGCACATAACTGCTTCTGGGATCCTGTTGGCTAACCAGGCTTTGAAACCCGGTGAAAAGAACTGTGTATTTTCTTCAGAAGTAATCCACAATGAGAAATTACCATAAATAGGCAGTTTTATTCACTCTAAGTGATTTTACAGTTTTTTACATAAAAACTGACAAGGCCGGGTAGCAAAATGAATCAGGTTGCGTATCCACACAGCTAATGCACACATGAATTATTCAATGAAATTTGCTTCAGTAGGTTTTTCTGAGTCACCTTGATGTGTGAACAGTTTCAGATAATACATTAAATGTTACACATTATGGTAAATTTACTATATTTTTGTTCCAACTACATCTTGTGTTGGCAAATCTGCTCAAATTTAAGTTTGTGTTGTGTTCACACGTGTTGCTATTTCCTGAGATGTCCCAATATATTTTAGCCATCAAACAAATAGATCTTCACCTCTCTGAGGCTCAGTATCCATACTTGTTTATCATGCAAGAGACATGCAGATGAGAAAATAGGCAACTGCCATTCTGTCTGTCATTGCTGTTTATGGAGGAAGTAAAAATGAGCTGGGACAATAAATAGGTAGGGCCAGGAAAGGATCCTTTAAGGAAGGGATCTCAAAGCTCAGACCTGAAAGCTGAGTGGAAGTTACCAGAGGAAGAGAGAGAGGGAATGCATTGGTTTTCTTTTGCTGGATCAGAAACTACCACGAACTCGGTGGCTTAAAAGCAACATTCATTGTCTCATATTTTCCCTGGGTCAGGAGTCAGGTGTGTATCAGAGTCTCCCGAGGCTGCCATCAGGCTTTTGCAGACGGCATTCATGTCTGGGGCTCAGGGTCCTCTTTCAAGCTCCTTCAAGCTGTTGACAGAATTTAGCTGCTGTGGTTTTAGGACTGAGGTTCCCACTTTCTTGCTGATGGCCAGCCTGGGGCAGCTCTCAGCTCCTTGAGGCTGCCTGCAGTATTTCATCCTTTGGCAGATCCTCTCACAACATGGCCACTTACTTCAAGACCACCAAGAGAATGTTCCTCTTCAGGAAGGACCCAGCTCCTCCTTATGGACATTCTTCTGATTCAGTCAGGCCCACCCAAAATAACTGCCATTTTTGGTTAATTCAAATATCAACTGATTTGAGATCCTTAATTACATCAGCAAAATCCCTCCACCTTCTCCACACATCGTAACCTAATCATGGGAGCGACCGTTCATCCTGCTCGTGATTAGGCTCACACGTAAGAGAAGGATATCATATAGGACATGCATGTAGAGTATAGAATCTTGGGGGCCATCTTAAAATTATGCCTACCACAAGGAAGGATTTTCCAGGCAGGAAGAACCAGATATATGAAGGAAGCCTAAATGAAAAGATGGCAATTTCCAGTGTCTGAGGGTAAGGCTGGAGTGATGACCTGGCCAGATCATGCACTGCTGGGTTTAATGGCCTATGCATACTCTATTATGCAATTATTAAAATACCTGTTTGCAAATAATATTTGAAATATTAAAAAATGGAAAACTGCATACCATAAAATATTAAATGGAAAAATCAGGATATGCATTTATATAACATGGTATCAGTTTCGGAAAAATATACGCATATCTTAAAAGACTAGAAGTAAATACATCCATCTGTCAGCCATGGATACCTCTGGGTGAGAAAGTATGGATGAGTTAGAGATTCTTTGTCCCTTTGCTTAGTTCTAAAATCATCACAATAAATATGTATTCTCTTATACTAATATTTAATTAAAAACTTATTCATGGTACTTGCAAAAACAAATGAATTCGAGCAGTCTCTTTGAAGGAATCAAATTTTGTACTCCAGGTGTTTGACAGGTTGAAAAACAAGCTCAGGAATTAGCTGCACATGATCTGTACAAACATGGCGATCAGTCAGTGGAAATGAAGTCCAGCTTCAGCCATGCGTGGTGAGTATAACAGACCTACTCTGATATGTTTCATCACTAAACAATGAGCAAGAGATCTAGTGTTTAAATTCTGAAGGCATTAAAGCAATTAACCTCCCTCTACCTCGATTTTTTTATATATAAAAATTGAGGGGAGCAAAATTCCATTCTTGTCACAGGTCTCAACTGCAAGTAGTGTGCAAGCAAGTAGCCTGACCTCTTGCCTGTTAATTTAGCTCCCTCCTGGATGGGGTATTTAATCAGCTGTCCTTCCCAAGCACCCAGTGGACTTGAAGCTCACAGTTAGACAGAGATGGCTGGAGGTGCCAAGTGCTATTTCATAGGTGGCATCACCTGTGTGCTCAGAGTTATAAACATAGGCAGCTTGCCTACTGCCAAATCCATTACAACTTTCAGAGGTGTTTGCTTGGGAAGAGGAGGAAAGACTTTTTGAGAACCAGATGGGAGTTTAGAAATAAGTAACATTGACAAGCAAATCCTTCAGACACATCTTCAAGTTTCAAGAGAGCAGTTAACAAAAAAGAAAAATGTATTTTTAGAAATTGTTTGGGAGGTGAAAGGATTTTTCTGGGGGGAGTAGGGTAGGGAATGGATAGAGAAGATTTTTTTTTTTTTTTTTGGCTCTGTAATAGCTCAGAGATCTTTGAATTGAAATATAACAAAATGTATTTCCTCTCTCCTGCTCCAAAAACTGAAAACCAAGTGCACTAGAAAATGTCAGAGTTGGCCACTGAACAGACCGTATTTCTAATTCATGGCAATATGGCTAAAATAAAAATTCTTGAAATACATATTTTAAAATTAGATTTTGACCTTTGATAGGGCTTATCATGCTATTTATATTGTAGCAGAAGGAGCTGATTTTTCAGTAGTTGCCTCATCAAAGACATGACTCACATTTCCTTAAGCATTTACACCATATGTTTCCTGAGGTAAAAAAATAAATAAATAAATTTTATATTTTTTATACAATTAGTGAAATGTGAGCAAAAAATATACGAAAACATTTTTAAAATACTTTGGGGAGCATGTGGTCTAGAAACGTTGATTTCTAGAAATTGAAATTATGTTAGATATTTGGCCAGTGTAGCCATTAGGTACATTTATGAATATAAATGAGAAGTAATCATTGTGATGTTCATTTTATCATTAAGGAAAAAAGCAGAATTAAAGTTTAGCAATGAAACAAAGGTACTATTGAAACTCACTTTATATTTGAAAATATGAATGTGAGTTTAAAAAGTTTTTGTTAAACTAACTGAAAAGAATCATTTTAACCTTTAAAAAGAAAAATATTATTTTAAGTGACATTTGGTGACATTATTATATGTGTACAAGCTGTAACTATAAGATAATGAGATAAATTATGTGGCCAGTGGAAATTAAATTTATCTTTATGATTACTAGCAACCGGGACTACTTTATTCAACTATCTTTACATAATATCAAATTATTGTAAAATTTCTAGGAAATGCATATTCCATTTAAAATATGGAGAAGTACATACAGAAAATTATTAGCATATGAAAATCAGCATCCCAGTTAAGGAATCCTCAGTTTCCCACTTGGTGCTCAAATCACTTGATGTTTTATTTCATTGGTACTTTTTCTAGGGCGGTAGATTTAGGAACAGAAAACAGAGTCTACACATGGAATACACTGAAGTCTTGAGGAGGTGTGATGTTTCCCTAACCTTGGATAGATGGTACCATCCTTTCAGTCACCGTTAACTCTGCCTTAGACTCTCTACCTAATCATCCCCAAATCATTTCACTTCTGCCTTCTTAACGTTTTGAAGATGTCCTCTAAAATTTCAAATCCCACCATGTCTGCCTCCGAACCCACCTCCCTGACTTTCAGTCTTGAAGCACCCTAACAAACCCGCCCAACCGGTGCATGTTCCACCTGGAAACCAGGGTGATCACTCTGAAATGCCAGTCTGATCAGTCATTTTCATACTTTTGAACCTTCAGTAACTTCCTAGAACCTATTCCTGGAAACCATTCCAACATATCACCTTGGCAAAGGAAACCCTTTTCTTACCTGGCTCCTGCATATCCCTCCAGATTCACCTTTTGACACCTCCCCCGTCATCTCCCTGCAGTCCCCTTCCTGCACACACACAGAGTTTCAGTCTTGCCAAACTCTTTGCAGCTTCTTGAGTGGACCTTGCTCTCTGCACTACAATCTCTTTCTGCCTAGATGCATCTGGTTAACTTCTACTCTTTATTTAAGTCTTAACTCTAAGTAGATGTCAGTTTTGAGGATGCTCTCTCTGTGCCCACTTTGGAACTTGGGCTTCTCTGTTGTCCTATGTATTCCTCCCTCATAGCCCTCATCTCATTGAATTGTAATCATGTCTTCACTAGTGTTTCCTTTCTAGCATGATAGATTTTTGTATTGCCAGAGATCCCAACAAATTCCCCAGGTCCTAGCCCTGTGACTGGAACACAGTAGGCATTTAATAATAGTTAACCAGTGAGTAAGTATAGGTAATGAAAAATCTACCTGCCTGAGCATTATAAAATATAAAATTAATCTAAACTTTGCCACTTTCTGTAATATCTGTGTGTCAGTCACAAATGCTTTTGGCTGCAAGAAAACCCCACTGACAGTCTTTTAAAACAAGTAAGGAAGTCTAAAAGGAGTCAGTTGTTGGCCTTGGTTCAGTACAATGTTAAAGGCAGCATCTCAGTGCTTCTCTAATGGTCACAAAATGACTACTGTAGCTCCTTCCCTCACATTCACTTCCAGTTCAAGAAGCAGAATGAGAGACAGCAATAGCCACCCTGTTTCTTCTTCAAGAAAGCAAAGATATCTTAAAAGTCCCCACCATCCTTCATTTACTTCTCATGAGCTAGAATTATGTCAGTGTCAACCCCAAGTGCAAGAGAAACTAGGGAAATTAGTTTTTAGCATTCCCACATTCTATGTTGAAAATGAGTAAGAGACAATAATTCGGGGAATAGGTGTGGGATTAGTCAGCTAACAGTGTTTGCTACACTTGGGGACAAAACATTTTACCTGTCTTACTCTTTGGTTCTTCCATTGAGTAAAGAATTAGAATAAGTAATCTTTCTTTAAGAATCAATTTTCTCTCATCTGTAATTCCCATATATTCTTATTTCCAAAATGGAATTACCTTCTACACTGGATAGTGACTTCAAGCTTTTCCCCTGAATACTTCACATTTCAAGAAAGCACTATGTTACCAAGAAGCTCGTCCTTTTCAAGAACTCTATTTGCCATAATGTTCTCCCTAACAGGGGCTGAACAGTACATGCCCAGATTCCCTGCCTCTGACCTCACCACACCCTCTTCTGTGTGGCGATCTCTCAAATTGTTTAGGACAATTATCATGGCTTCTCTAAATCTCCCCTTTCCCAGGCTCAAATTCCCTTGCTTTGGTAGTTTTTCAGATAAGCCCCTTTTGTCCCCCTCACCACCCTGGTCAGCCAACACCAGACATACTGTCTCCATTTACTTATGATTCATTTAACAGATAATCACTGAGTTCCTGTCATGTATCAGCACTGCTCTAGGAGCTGGTGATATGGTGAGAAACAAGGAAGGGAAGGCCCCTCCTCTCATGAGGCTTATAGAGGAGCAAAGGAATCAGATGATAAGATAAGCTTACACACACAGACACGCACAGAGGATCATTTCAGAGAGTGATTCGTGCCAAGATGAAAATGACAAAGGGAGATACAAGAGTGAAAAGGGATATGCGTGTGTGTGTGTGGCAGTGCAAGTGTGAAGGTAGAAGACAAGCTTTCAGATTTGATGATCAGGGAGATTTCTCTAAGACCTGAATGGGGATAATTAGCTAGCATGGAAGAGGAAGAGGTTTTGAAGCAGGAGGACTTGTAAGTGAAAGGCCCTGGGTAGAATGAGCTAAGCCTGAGCTGGGAACAAAAAGATGCTCGGGAGGGGAAAGTGTTGGGAGATGGCCTGATAATGCACATGGGGAGCCCCCCGCCACAAGTTCATGTAGGACAGGACAAGAACTCAGATCATATTCTAAATGACAGTATTTCAATACCCATCTTAAAAGGTGTCTAGACAAAACTTAACACTTATCTACACATATCGCCTGACTAGAGTACTCCAGTTTATAACCTCTCCTTGTAGTGGGCACTATATTTCTATGGATGCAAGCTACAGTTATATGACTTTTGTGGATGCCATGCTATCCCCACAGTTCCACCGTGATTTCTTGTATGCTCTTTGATGCACACTGCTCACATGCATGAATATTACTTGCACAAAGAGAAAGAGTAGGTGGATGTGATGCCAGGAGCTATTAGAATGATTCACATTACACTTCCACCATATGAAAAATAATGTACAGTCAAAAGCAACACTGCATCATATCGTCGAGCAGCTTGGGAAAGCCTAAATTACATATTTGAAGTTCAGTCAGTCATTGAAATTAGATAATCTGGATGGTCCTGAAAGTGTCTTTCTTGAGAGCTTTCCTCCAAAAGCAAAATTAAATGGTAAGGGAAAAAATTAAGTATAACAAAAATGACAGCAAAAAACAAAAAACAAAAACAAAAACTGAGGGATATCAACCAGGCAGAAGTTGGAGGAGAGAAGTCCAACTCTTGGTAATTAACTTGGGATAAGCAAATTAAATGTTGGTTTTCTCTCTCTCAGAGGCCCTAATTGCATTTCCTCCAGCAGTCACAGGCTTGGGGTTTTCCCCAGGACTGTGGAAGTCAGACATCAGAGCTGAGAACTCCAATGACCACCAGGCTGCATTTTAATGCTGAGCTGGGAGCATCGATGCTCTCCAAGACAGCCTTGCGAGCTCCATCTTCCACTGACTCAACGTTCACCCTGTGTGCTTCATCTGCTGTTCAGCCATGCAGGCAGCAGGGATCCTGAGGGCTCTCCTCCCCCATATGGTACTGAGTTTTGATTCATCCTTTTCCTCTTCCCTATCAGCAGGTATTCTAGAAGACAGTTTTATGATGACATTCACAGCTAGCATTAAAACCAGATAAAAATAAAACAGGATGTCAATAAAGAACTAATGATGTGTGTCGGTGTAAATGTATAATAATAATAAAAAGAATAGACATCTGTTTGCCGAGGTACCATTTAAGGCCTTGGGGCTTTAAATGAAACTGCTTTATAAATGCACCAACATATGTGACTGTTTGCCTACGTCTTTCATCCATGAAAATTGCCCTGTAGACAGTTGCCTTTGAGGTGAAAAGCACTCTATAGGCACTAAATAGTATGCTAGAACACCTCTAAGTGCTAACCTAACTACCTTCATGACGGAAGTTGCAGGAGAACAATTTAAGGGTCATGGAAAAAAGTGTTAAACAAGTTGGTAACCTGACATTTCCTAAAAACTGGATTCATAACCCGAGGGAAAGTAGAGAGAGGAATCAAAACAAGCCTGGTAGGATGAAAGTAGGCACCCCTCCTTGGAGGCGTGAAATGCCTGGAATAATTTAGGCAAGAATGCCTATTGTCAGTGATGACCTTGATTTAGGGGCAGTTACAGCATGGTGGAAACACCCCTGGACTGGAGATCAGGCATCCCTTATGGCTCCACCCCTGCCCAGCGCTGAAAGATATTTGGCAGGTCTCTTAACCTTTTTGACACTCCTTTCTTCTTTGTTAAGTAAGCAGCTGGTGCTGGTCCAGTGTAATTTGAACTGTGTTTTGCATGACCTAGGGTTCTGCTTAGTGCCACGTGGAGGTGGGGATGCCTTGGTCGAAGGTGAAGTAGGTGCAGTGAGCAGGTGGGGCTCTGCACTCTCTTTACTCTCCTTCTTCCAGTATCATCAGAACAACTCCACTTTTATGTTTTTATACACTGAGTTCTTTGTAAGATCCTAGTTTTTTTTAAGTGTCAAACTATACTGGATTATGAAATGATAGCATTATTCTAGCATTCTAAGTAAAGTGTGTAAATTATAAACAACCGTTATTAATGGTCAACAAATTGTCATCATTACTGAGCAGTGCTAGTAACGCCAAGTAATACAATTAATGAAATCCTTGAAAGTAGAACCTATCGGTGACCCATGCATACAACTGATAAGCTATGGATAATGTATAGAAGAATGAGTTCATTTTGGTAATTATTTGTGCTTTTGACAATATTGGTGAACTTTCATCTTTAAGGAGCTGTGGTGTTCTAGTTATTCTTGCCACAACTGCATGGCAAGAATCTCTGGAATCTGTTCGTATGTCCTTGGGCACAAAAACAGTCTTTTTTGGAACTGTTCAAAGATTATGTAGTTTTGTAGACATTTAGAGAAAATCTCATAATTAATGTTAAACACTCAATTGTCTCGGTGTTGATTTAAAGCACCTAATATGTGCTTAACATCCTGCTAGGTGTGAGGGAGATTCATTCATCATTTAGGAAATGTTTCTGGGCATCAGTCTTGTAATAAACACGTTCCCAGCACTTGGCTTCATAAAGCAACAAAACAGACAATGCATATTCCTGCCCTAGTGGAGCATATATTCTAGATGACAGATTGAACACCTAGACATATATGACATAGCTCTTTCTTGCAAGGAGAGTCCAGTTGGGAAAATGTCAACACCTAAAACAGTTAAAGGCTAAAATAGCTTCTGTGGACACTAAGTGCTACATAGCAGTTCCAGAGGAGGCAGAGAGTTAGACCTGGCTAGACTTTGGACAGGGGGTAGAATTAGATAGATAGTTCCTGGCCTGGTGCCTGGTACATAGTAGTTGCTCAATAAATATGTGTTGAATAAATAAAAAAACCAGGACTGACTGGATAGACAGTTTACACATTTATATAATAAGAATGTAATTTGGGAAAGGGGGTTTAGAATGAGCCTGGGTATAGGAAGCCTTCAATGAGAGATGAAGAACTGTAAATGGTAAAGGTTTTGAAGTTGGGGAAAGGTGGAGAGGAAGTGAGGCGTAATATGGAGAAGCAAAAATGTGAATATTTTCCAAGATGGCTTGACGTTCTGATAGATGAACCTCTGAGACAGAATCTAGGGGGAAGATAGATGAGAGGGCCAGGGAGCCCCTGAGAGTGCAAAGAAGTAAAGAAAAATCAGGATGTATGATGAGAATATTATTATGGAGCTATCTAGTGTGGATGTGACTTCTCTTCCCCATATCAACACAAAACACTTAGCAAAACATTTCTCTCTCTCTCTCTCTCTCTCATGCTCTCCTGTTCTTTCTCCCTCTATCTCTATTTCCTTTTGCCCTATCTCTAGATATCTGTTATGTAGATGATAGATAGATAGATAGATAGATAGATAGATAGATAGATAGATAGACAGACAGACAGACAGACACAGACAGATCTTGGAAGTGGTAAGACTGACAAAGTAGTGAGTATAGCCTCAAAATGGCTGCAGGGCAAGGTGAGATGCTGAGTTCAGCCTTCAAACCAATCCCTGTTTACACTCTGCCTATTTATTTGTTTATAATATACTCTGACTCCCCATCGACATATTTACATTTTTGGTAGAAGAGATTATTTCTGATATCTCTTTGTATTTATTTCTTAGCACCAAGATAATTTAAACCACTATTTTATTATTATAACTTCTATTGTTTTTACTCCAAAGAAATACATATTTATTGAAGAAAAATTAGCGATACAGTTAAGTTAGGAAAATAATAATATCAGAAAAGAGGGTCATCACTTAAAACATGGTTACATAGATAGTAAATACTGTGCTAAGTATTGTAATGATGCTGATGCTATTGTAATAATGATAGTGATGGTGAAGATGGTGATGGTGATGATGATGATGATGACAATGATGAACACATACCTCCCACTGATTATGTGTAAGGCATTGTTCTAAACCTTTGTCTAAATTAATTCCTGAAGTCTTCACAACAGCCTCAACAGATGTTATTCTTCCTCCTCCTATTTATTTTATTTTATCATGTGTTATAGATGAGGTATCTGAAACAGAGATAAGCAACCTGGCCTGGGTCACACAACACAAAGTGGTAGAGGTAGGAAATGACCCAGGCAGTCAGGCTACAGCTTTTTGGGCACTACCAAATAATACTAATAATACAATTCTGTAGCAGCCTGCTTTCGAGTTACGGAATAGTTTCTAGAAGAAGTCACCCACATCGATTTCGAGCTCGGGACCATCTACTCTGAGCCGAAGCACCTAACCTTGACCATAAACTGACTCCACCACATAATCACACTTGGCCTTTCTGTAAGTGATAAGCAACTTGCCTCTGTGGACACCTACCCTGAGAAAGGTAGTCACCCTGCTTCATGCCTTGTTTCAAGTACGTTTATTATTATGAATTACTTATTAATATAAATTTATTATTATTTATATATTATCCAACGTATTAAGTGGCATATATGTATGCAGGTGTGTATGATTATGAAATACAAGATGAAAGAACTATAAGAAAACAGCTTTGAAAAAGTTAGTAACGGCTGGGCCGTAGGCCCTGCAGTAAGGCATGTTCACATATAACATTTCCTTTCACGATGATAACAGCCCAGCAAGGTAACTGTCATCAGGGCTGCCATGTATTCTAGTGCTGTTTGTGCACTGAATAAAGGCATTTGCCTGAGGGATGATAGGGCTCAAATCCAGGCGGCATTCCTCTTGATGATCTATGAACCCAAGAAGATGAGTCTGCCTGGAGGGAAAGCCTTTTCTGTTATGCACAAAGTTCCACAGAAGCTAGAGTTGTCCTGGGATTGATTATCTTCATTTTGTAAATAAGGACATTAAAGATCAGAAAGATTGAGTCATTTCTCAAGAATATGTATCCAGGAAATAACAAATCAAGTACTCAAACCTAGGCCAATATGGCTTCCACTTTCTTTCTCCAAAATCACCCCTATGTCTTTCAACTAAATTGCATTGCTCTATTCACTGGTACAAAACTTGTTGTACCATTTAAAATTCAAGGACTATCTGATTGTGTATTATATTTTTAGATTCTTTCCTGAAAGCAGGTTTTAATGGGGAGGGAGGAAGTAGCAACTGGAAGAGAGTTTTGAGATGTTAGATGGTAAAATGTGCAAGCAAATTCCCAAAAAATCTGGGGACACAGACTTCATGGCCTTCAGAATAATTGAAAGGAGAACCCTTCAAATATGAAGCTTCAGCTGAAATTTCAATGTGGTCTATTTACCTAATGGGCTACTCATTAATTACAAGCTATTAGTGACTATTAACCTATGAAACTGTATTTACAGTTCAGAAATGTATTTGATTTTCACAAGCTTTACTAGGGAACAATGCTCAGTCAACACTTTCTTTGCCTAAAGAGTACGATCAAAGAGCATGAAGCATAGTAAATGAATATTTAGCCTTTGAATTTGGAGTTTACAAAGGATAATTATTCATGGGTTGGTGAATTCATTTTCCTCTCCACTCCACAGAGCCTCTGGATTCCATTTACAACTTTGCACAATCAGATGTAAAATTAAAATATAATCATTCCATTTTAAATGATTCCCTGTACAATTATCTCATTTTAAATCTTATGCTAATGTGGTTATTCTAATGGAACTATGATCATTATTTTATGTATGTAAAGATGTCAATACTGTCCAGCTGATGATACTATCTAACAGTGTGTAGCAAAGCATGTTCCCTTCCTATAGTGCCTCGCTCCATCTATGGGTAAGATGGGAGGTGGGAGTGGGGGGAACATGGCATTAGCTGTGGACAATAAAGCAAAGTAAGTAAAAAATAGATGTTCAATAAAGTCGTCATTTTTGGTACTTACGGTGTAGTTTCCTTGTTCCTTTGGTTCCTTTTGCAGTGGGTGGATTTGCTTAGACAGAGAGAAGTGGCAGAGGGAGACTGCATTTGTATTTGGTTACTTCAGAGGAATGCAACTTGGTATTATGAGCCTTTAATTCTGTAGGGCAGTCTCCAGATCATTTCGATGCTGAACTTTGTCATAAAAAACTATTGATTTTTTTCCTTCCAATTATAAACATTTGCTGGTTTCTTGCCAGTTAATAACTGACATAACATTATTTCAGACCTGCTTACTTAGAGCTCTGTTGTGTGTTTCTCTTGACTGAAATTATTGCCTTAGCATATCAACTGAACACACAAGAGAAAAATCAAGTTATCTATATTTATCATATGCATTTTGAATACCTATATATGATGCTTGAGCATAGTAGTTTTTATAATCCTGTAAGCGATTTTTCAGGAGACCAAATCTGACCTCCTCTCTTACACCCCTTTTACACTGCCTGCAACACACTGCACATAGCACACACACCACCACCTTGACTGACCAATGGAATGTGACCCAACTATGAATCTCAAACTTGTTGATACTGGATAATGCATGGAGGAGAAACATGGCTACTGTTCAGTAATTCCAGAAAGAATTTCTTCTTTAAACTCAGTAAACCCAATGGCTTCTCAGAAAGTTCTTTCTGAGTTTTCTTATTTGAAATTTGAAAATTATTTGAAATTGACTTAACTGACATCACCTGTTCCCCTCTGGATCTCCAAGTGATTACTTTTGACTCTTTCAAATCCACTCACCTCAGGGTTGGGGGACTGAGTCACAGTCTGCTTTTTCCTCCATTGTCATTTCCAAATTTTTTTCCCTCTCCTTGCTGGGGCTGGTGCTAAGTTGACCCCCATTTCTCCCTCCTTGTGCTGTCACTCACTGCCTTTCCAGAATCTTCTGCATCAGGTCAGTCACTCTTTCCAACTTAATTAATTCCATATATCAACCCATTCATCACCAGAGCCACGTGATTTCCTGAGCCCTTCACACAAATTGTCTTCTCTGCACCACAGATGCCAGTATACTCTGGCCCTTGCCATCTGTCCATAAGATGCAACACCAGTCTGCTTCCAAAATCCCTAGTTTAGACAGCCTGCCTTCCAGTTGTCATGTCCTGTTTGTTTCCCAGTTTAACTATGTCACTCCCGCTAATGCTTCTACTTGTCAATCCTTTACTGACCTCTCCATTTCCTCTAACTCTCTACCTCATCCTTACGTTCCTTCTGGCCCCCATCTCTGCTTCAAGTGAACGGACCCATTTTCATCTGTTTATCCATGTTGGGATTCTAGTCAGATTTCCTTGAAATTAAAGCTTTTTCTGGTATAAATACTCAGCCTGTCTCTCTCACTTTAAAAGTGAAGACATAGACACACAGAGAAGTGAGATGATCTTTGTCCAATATTAGTTAGTGGTGGAAGTCCCTTGATAGCCAATCCATATTTCCTTCACAGTAATAGAAAGTACCAAACTTTAAAAATGAGATTAGAAGTCGCCTTTACATAAATGTTTAGGCTTTTGATATCTCAGGGCTATTTTGTAATACTCTAATTTTAGGAATCATTGTTACAATGTTTCTAATCTACTGAGTTACACATATATATCCTACATATATGGTCTAAACATATTCTGTAGAAACAATGGGGATTCACGATTATGAAAAGAGTGGCCATTGCTGGTTTAGGCAGTGTGTAAATGTTGCTGCTGACATCCTAATGTACTTTTGATTCTTGCAGTCTGGTGTCATAAAATAGCTTTCTAAAAAAGAGCATTTTAATCATGACTCATTTTCCGATTTCTCTCTTCCATGATCCCAACATCTTCCTAAGAAATCCACTCTGTACCTGAGTTTCCACATGGAACTTAGGACAATGAGGTTAGTGAATTAGATGTCTAGCAGAATCAAACAAAAGTAATCCTCACCAAGGCACTAAACCACATTGCTTTGAGTCTATGCGAGTTCAGGAATTTCTATCTGAGCAAAAGCCACAAATGGCCAGAGCAGACCTCAGGCTTTGTGCTTGAACTGCCTAATGCCATTTGAGTTTTCGATCCCACACTTTTCCTTGCCAGACCAATGGTCTTTTCTAGCAGTAAAATTTCAGAATAGGTAGGCTACCATCACTCTTTGGGCTACCCCAGTGTTTACTTAAGTTGAAATTCAGATAGATATGTCTTTCTATATGAATCGCTGCCATTCTGCTCTGCCCATGTTTTTGTTTCTCATTCATCTCTGGCTTGTCTCATAGTGCCCTTTCCAGTGCTGACTTATGTTGCTGAGTCAAAGGCGTCGTAGTCAAAGCTCTTCTTTTTATCTGATGTATTTTACAGTTTGCTGTACTGCATCAACTCTACTGGGATCATATTTCTCTTGAGACTAACTACTAGGCAACCTGTGCTTTCTTCTTGCACTGCATTTTGCAAGTGCTTCGTAAGATTTCACTTTCATTTTAAGGCAGTAGATAGCTCAGAGAATGTGGAACAGTAACTAAAACAGTTGCGAGAGCTATAGGATCAAAGATGAGTTCAACTTCTGTCTCTGAAACTTAGAATGTAACCAAAGTCAAGCTATATAACCTCACTAAGCCTCAGTTTTCCCATATTTAAAAGGGAATTGTAATGTTTATGAGTCTACCACTACATCAGATTGGTGCAGTGATTACAGGAGATAGTGCATGTAAAACTCCTGGCATGGAGCCTGATGCATTTGAAACATTTACTACAAACTACCATTGTTGTTATTATTATTACAAATAACCCATTCTTTCAAAGAATCTTGTTCTTGACCACCAAGCTTGGAAATCAGTGATATTGTTCATCTTATTTGACCAGTTTTTTTTGTTTGTTTGTTTGTTTTTTTGAGAATAACTTATGACCTCTGTGAAAGCAAGTCTGGCCTCATCTTGACCATTCTATATGCACATACTAAATTTTCAATTTTAATGGCCCTGTGAGCTTTCCTCCCATAAGCCAAAAAGTGCTATTTTTCTATTCTAGTGTTTTCTTGTCAGGCAACAATAATTTCTAAATAATATGCTTCTTCTAAACCAATCTCTTAAAAAATAGATTGTTTTTGTTTCTGACCTTTTCTTATTCCATTTCAGAAACTTTTCTTTCTTCTTCTTTAAGCAAGTTATAAAACCTTCTATTTTTAATATGCTGAGACTTCTAGTCAAACCATTACTGTCCCAAAAGAAAAGCCCTTTTAGCACATTTATAGCTTCTTGCTATCTGTGCCCTAACCAAATTGCGCTACAGGGATAGTTTCTTAACCATTAAAATGATAGGTGAACACCATTTTATTTTGAAGGATTACTAAGCTATTTTTAAAATCTCTATAGTTAGAAAAGAAAAACTGTTTAACTGAAACCTAAACCCATTAAAATAACAGTTCTCATGGCTCCCCGTTTTGCAATACTTTCCTATTCATAAAATGAGAATGTGCACTTTACCTTTTTGATCCATATATTTGATGTTTTTCAATTCTCTACATGTTCTTTATCTCTCTGTCAGTGTGGAATATTCTAACTTGTTAAAGCCCAAAGAAGCAGCTGGCTATTAATGAAATATACAGAAAGATATTTGGTAAAGGCTACCTGAAGATGATGATGACAATGACAAAGATATCTGATTGAAAGTAATCTTTACCTGTTAATCTTCCCTTAATGTCTCCTACTAAAATGGCAGACATTATTTTCTTGGATGATGATTGAAAGATTAGTTTGGAATGAATACATTTATTTTTCCATGGTTGATTCATAGATTATTTTAGAAATTGCTGATTGTGAAAATTAAGCCTTCTTTTTCAGCCTTTTGAGTTTTATGTTTCTGTAGTTTAGTTTTAAAAATAATGGAGACATTAGAAAAAACTCAAGAGGTATTAATCCTCATATCCTTAATGGTAAAGAGTGAGGTAGCTAACAAATGAGGTTCTGGAACACTAGCAAAGGAGCCTGTCTCTCTTCTGGTCCTGTTGTTGTCCAATTACAGGTGAAAAGATGCTATCTGTCAGCTTGTCATTAAACTCAAATACACAAAGGCCTGTCAGTGCTCTTATGCACTTCTTGTCAATATGAGCACATCCCATATTGATGTTTCTACTAAGGCTTGCTGTACTTGTAAACAGTGTACTTGTCTGGTAACTAAATAGGGACAAGCATGCAGTAACAGTGTGCCACTGAGCATTTCAGTTATATGTCTTCTTACCTCAGGATTTTAGGAAGAAACAATGCTAAAGGAGATTTTTTAAAATTAAAAACAAAAACTACCTTTATAGGGTATTTTAAAGAACGAAGGTGAATTACAATTGCATATGCGTCCGTTAGGTATGTGTGATGCCAGGTTTATCCATGACCTCTTTTGCCCAACTGCTTTTTAAGTAATATGGGAAATGCAAATAACAAATAAAAACCTACTTAAATAGACTAGTAAAAAATTGAGCAGTAAGGGATCATTGTATAATTAGATTAGAGTAGTGATTTTGTGAAGGGCTTTAAAATGCCTTAACATAGGTACTGACAACATGTTTGTAGGTCTCACTAATGATTTTTTATGCTTTTTCAATGGAATATGCGTCAGAATGAGGTCATTAGTTCTTTGTGGTTAACCAGAACCTCAAGATTTCTTGTTATGAGAGTTACTTTTCTTTCTGGGATCGCTGACAAACCGGAAGAGAGTGCTGCTGAAATGTGGGAAAAACAGCTGTGATATAACAGGAGCTGCCAGCCCTCCACACAGCTGGCTGCAGAGATAATTAATTGTGAAGAGAGTAAGGAAGTAATTCACATAATTGTGTAAATGTTAAGTAATTTACATAATTGGGTATATATACAAATGGATTTCTTCCCTAAGCTATTTTTTTTAATGCAGAAAAATCTAATCTACTAGCAGTTGATTATTAAGGAACCAATTTTTAAATAAACCTAAAAAGTGTCTATTGTAATATGTGCTATTTTTCTTTTCTTTTTTTTTTTTTTTTTTTTGAGACGGAGTCTCGCTCTGTCACCCAGGCTGGACTGCAGTGGTGCCATCTAGGCTCACCGCAAGCTCCGCCTCCTGGGTTCACGCCATTCTCCTGCCTCAGCCTCCCGAGTAGCTGGGACTACAGGCGCCCGCCACCTCGCCTGGCTAGTTTTTTTGTATTTTTTTTAGTAGAGACAGGGTTTCACCGTGTTAGCCAGGATGGTCTCGATCTCCTGACCTCGTGATCCGCCCGTCTCAGCCTCCCAAAGTGCTGGGATTACAGGTTTGAGCCACCGCGCCCGGCTGTGCTATTTTTCAAAAGAAGTGTTTGCCTGTGACTGTATCCTGCATCCCTTGTTACAAGTGTGTGTGCATATATGTGTGTGTGTGTATATATGATGTCTTTCTGGGACTATCTGCTTAATCTCACTACAATTACTTTTGGGTTATTCCGTGAACAACACAAGTAAATCTCTGTAGATACTCTTTATCTCAGGAGTGACAAATATGTGTTAAGAGTGACTTCTATTACCCTTGCCCTATAAATTTATTTTTTCCAGTGTTTTTTGCCTTTGATTTGAGACTTAGCCTAGGAATCATTCCCAAAGAAGTGCTCCAGACAGCTGCCATGAATGAATCAGAATTGGCCTTTGGAAGGAGGCCTACCTGCCAGTCCTCTAATGGACATAACTTACTTTTACCTCACAGTGTTACTCAGTGCTGTATCTACTAGGGCTCATGAGATGCAATGTTCATACTGTTTTGTTCCCAGAATCCCTATGAGTGTTTTGTTCCCCGGGTTGTATATAAAGGACGTACGATGGGGTCAGGCCAATATTTTTTGGCTCTTAAAAGGACTCTTGCTGAGGTTTGCCAGTACCTGCTGATCTGCAGCTCCCACAGCTCCATAAGCAGTGATAGGAGTTCTGAGTGAGCCCCAGATTAAAGAATCATGCATAGAACAATGCCCTGCAGCAGACTCATGGGACAAATCTTAAAGAGCACCCCCAGACTCTTGAGGCATAGATACCTCCTGAAAATAAGGGTCTGCTTTCTCTAGGTGATTACTTTGGAACATTTAATAAAGCATTACCAAAATGAAAAAAAAAATGTATGTTTTATACCCTCACATTTCTTTTTAGTCATTTTTAGCTTTGCTTACAGTCTGATTACCCCCTCACTCCCAAATCCTTAGCTCCTTACAAAAAGGAAAAAATATTTTCTATAACATATATATGGAAGTTTTAATTTTAGATTTATAGTTTCACATTTTCAAGCCAGTATTTTTCTAGTTCCATTTTGCTCTATTTCTAGATCTTTTTTTCTCTCTCTTTTCTCTTAGGTTTTGAAACTGCTTTAGATCTTTAAAAAGCAATTCACCAGATTTTTTTTTAACTTGGCCTCAAATCATTTTTACTAAGTATTTTATTTGAGCCATCTTTTTTCTTTTTTCCATTTGTTTTGTTACTTTTCTCTCCACCAACCCTCTGCTATCAGGCAAGCATTTATATTTTCTCTTAAGTATATAGTTTCTCCTAATCTCTATAAACAATTATGTGAAAATAATAAGTTAACAAATACAATATGACCTCAATTAACTGTCTTAATACAAGTGGAAATGGCAGAGATAATTCCAAGAGCCAATTTTTTATTTTAATGTGTTTTTCATATGCACATTTTAATGGGAGCTTTTATGATATTATTTTTCAGCCACACTATTTCAAATAAAACAATGGAGGGCATTTTGTGGAGATCAAATTCTGGCTGAGCTGTTTGGACACCCAGCTGCCCATGCTTTCTCTAATGCTCCTCCGGAGCACCCAGCATCATCTCTCAGAATTAGACCTGAACTAGCCCTGACCTGAACTGATTCTTCTGTCCCTGGTCTTCTCTTTCTAAATTATATTTTCTTGATGAGTATTTTCTGTTTCTAAATTAGCATCCTCCTGCTGGGCAGTAAAATTGAGTGAGGATTAGACAAAATTTTGAAATGTGTAAACAGACATTGGATGGTTTAATTAATCAGCAAGATGCTGTACAGTTGAACTTGAAAGTAAATCATGTGCATAATAATCCTGAAGATGACTGAAGATTAATTTTAGTATGTGATCAGATAAAGACACATTTCTACAATGCAACAATGTTTAACACTTGCAGGCTACTGCAACAGAATACTTCTTTAAGGTCCTGAAATCATTCTTGCTTTCCACAAACTTAGTTGAGTGCATGAAGAGATTCTGGCTCATAGACTACTTCTTCTTGTTGACTCATGCTTTATCCTTTTCACAGGATCACTATCTAGCTTTAATTAATTAAGTCAGGCTAATATTTAACGAGTCTTAACTACTATTGCTTACCTTGCTTTTTTATCTTGTGTTCATTGGGCCTGTCTTGGCAAAAAAATGACCACAGAGGCGATCAAAATTTTTTATCTGATCGTGAGTTCAAAGTTGAAATCAGATAATTTACCTTAAATCTGGACTGAAAATTAATCATATCCCCAAAGTTTTGGCTTGAGTAACAGTCTAGATGTTTTTGTGTACTTCCTTAGACTCAACTCTATCAATCCTCTCCTGTGATATCTGTGACATTCCTATAGACCATTCCTGTTCAATGGTAACTGTTCACAGTGTGTCAGGAAGAGCTCTTAGATATCCTATTAGTCAGATTATTCAAACAATTTCTTTATTGTATATTCCTATTTGGCACTGATTTGATAGTAGCATTTCTTTATGTGGATATTTTCCCTTTTTCTATTAAAAAAAAGCAGTCTTTTCTGACTATTTTCTATTTTCCCAGCCTCTACTCCCTTGCCTGGAATTGACTGCTGTGTTAAGAGCTATACAGGTTTACAGAAACTGATCTTTATGGGGTTCCCAAAACACTTGGCTTTTGTGTGAAATTGCAAAAATTGAAATAACCTCTTTGGTTCTTGGAACATTTATTCAAAATGTTCTCAATTTTCCAACACTGATGATAGTTCCGACTTGCAGATTAGCAAGAACATGAATGAGATTAATTTTGCATAAATGTTTTTCATGTACACAACTTGGAGATCTTAAGAAAGAAGCAATACAAATCTCATGCATATAATCTTTGCATAGCTTCTACTGTAAATTTTGGTGAAGTAAAACTTAATAAAATTTGCATAGTGTAGAAATTAAGGGCTGATGATTGAATGGTCATTCACTTTAAATTTGTGTATTTATTGAAATTATTGCTCAAGTTCTTGGCTAGGGATATAGAGGTGAACAAAGGCCCAAACTTGAAGGAGTGAGTATTGCACTGGAGAGAGAATCATGCTTATAAAATGTGAGCAGACCCATGTTCCTTATTCTCTGAATTTGTAACAGAGAAACACAAATTCTTTCCACCCTGAGTCACTTCTATCCATGAGGAATTGATTGTTTTACCTGGCAAGTGGCAAGAATTTGACATCCCTTTGTTCAAGCCTTTCAGTGGGGTAAAGGTGTGCTTAGAAGCCATGAGCACAGGGGATCTTGTTCTGTCATTTCTTATTCCCATCACCAGCTTTCCCCAGAGGGAAGATGGGAGAGAGGGAAGCCTCAATTAATTGCAGAACAATTGAGTAAGTGTCCTCCATGAGCAGTTTCCTCCCAGCTGCTGATTCTCAGGACCAAGATGAGGGGAATAATTAGAAAGCCTGATCTTGGCTGCAGGTCTCTGTCCTGATACAGTGGTTGTTAAAGTATCAGTTAAGTACAGTTCAAGTTGTTTAACTGAGAAGACACAATAAGCTTTAGCCTAATACTACAGTTCTATAGCTTTATGGAAGGATACAGGACAACAGACACAGCAGTTGAAGCATCTTCTTATCATCAGATGAGCCAGAACCCACCCAGGTACACAGCTTCCATTGCTTCCTCATAGAGTGTGTGTGGCCACCATGGACAAGAACTAAACACCTGGAGGTCACGTTACCACAGAGACTCTGTCCTCAGTTTCCAACTAGTCTTTCAAAGCTGTTCTGGTTTAGAAGCCCAGGCCTCTATGCTACCTTGCAGCTCCCCCACCCATGTGCAGTGCCACCGGCAACAAGGCAGACACAGCATGCTGTGTTCATCTTAACTCTGTAGCTTCTAAACTATGAGTGCTATGAGAAGGCAACTCTGAGACGGTTCTTCAGGGTAGGCCTGGGCTAGCTCAGACCTGATGCTAACCGTTTACTTACAATGTCCAGTCCAGATTTTTCAACAATAAAGGTATTTTTATTTTTATCGGATGTTTTTGTATGTTTAGCATTTTATCTCCAATGTATCACATGTTAAAGGCTCTGTGGAGTCAGTGACACTCCTTTCTCTCTGAGGTAAGGACAGTTGAGATACATTAATTACACCCAGTTGACACACAGAGACCAGTATACATCAGACTTTTTCCGTCTTCCTAGTCAGGTAAATTAATTATGTCTTCCCATGAAGAGGTCTAAAGTGATGCTCTAGTGTTATTACCAGTCCAAGAGCGGTATCAGAGGTCTCCTTTCAGAAATCGAGGCAGAGAAATAGGACACCTCTATTTTAAGAAAACAGGTATAATGCTATAATATATCACTATCCACAGTGCAGTGGGATCCCAAGTGAAGGTGTGTCCAAGTGTGCCTGGAGGAGGCCTACTTCTCATTGTAGTGAGAATTTGAGCTGGGATGAAGGCTCTAGTGAGATGAGCAGGGAGAGGGCGTTGCATGTATGGGCTCAGTAGGTGCCAAAGGGGAGCTGGGCAATATCCAGGAGATTGTAAAGGATACAAAAGACTGGGACTTTCCTGCCAAATTCATACTGACATTATTACATCAGTACTTGTCATCACCCAAGTTAATTAATTTATTTATTTGGATTTTTGAAAGCCTTTGAAATTGTATATGAAGATAGATACTCTATCTTTACTTAAGAATTCCATTGTGATCTCAAAATTCTTTAAACTATTCTCTTACTTAACAAATATTTATTGAATGGCCACTGTGTGTCAGGCACTAGTCTTTCTATAAACATAAGGGATGCTGCAGTGAACAAGACCAGAAAGGTCCCTGCTTACAGAAGGGTTACCTTGTAGAGCTTCACTGTCCAGAAAAGTAACCACTAGCATGTGTCGTGATGGAGCACTTGAAACGCGGGCAGTCCCAGTGGAGATGTACTAGAAGAGTGATGTTCACATTGGATTTCAAGAACTTTGTATAAAAGAGAAGAATGTAAAATATCTCATTAATAAAATGCTTAATATTGATTACACATCAAAATGATAGTTGTTGATTGTATTAGGTGAAATAAAATATTCAACTAAAATGTGTTTTGTTTCTTTTACTTGTGGCTGCTAGAAAATTTACAATCACATAGGTGGCTTGCATTTCTGCTGGACAGTGCTGCTCACGAAAGAAGTCAAAAAATAAACTACTTGACAAATAAATGAACAAGATGTTTTCCCACAGTGAGAACTGCTATGAAGACAGCGAGACTGGGTGATGCAATGGAGAGTGGCAGAGTCTACGTTAAATCAACCAGCCAAAGAAGGCTTTTCTGAAATGCAATTTTGCTGACTTGAGGATGATAGGCAGGAGCCAGCCAGATGAATTTCTCTGGGAAGAGCAGCATTCTAGATAGAAAAATAGCAAAGGTCCTAAAGAATGGCATGTCATCTTAAAAAAAAAAAAAAAAAGAAGGGTTAAGTAGTAATGAGTCTGAGGGAGAGTGGTATGAGAGGAAATCAGAAAAGTAGGCAGGGCTCAAGAAATTTGCAGACTTGGAGGTGAGATGGGATGTTTTTGAAGTGCAGCCAGAAACTACAGAAGAGTTCATAGCAGAATGACAAAACTGATTTACATGTTTAGAAAGACCTCTCTATCTGTTTCGTGAGGTAGAATCAGAAAAATGTGTAAAGACTGTTCTAGTGTTGAATCACAGACACGGGTTCCAGAGGCTGCTGAAGGCTTTCAAATGGAACCTCTGGGGGAAAGGAGAGGCTGCCAAGCTGGTCGACTCCTCTCTTGGCTAAAGCTTTGCTGGGGAGGCTCTGTCCTTCCCTCCATTCTTGCATTCTGCAGGCAGTTGGAGATAAACTAAAAGCATCATTGTTAATGTTGTTTTTCAAAGAATGGGAAAAAAAAGAGAGCATTATAAGCAGGAAATCATGAAATGTGGGGGAAATTGCTTTATTGGCCCTTGGCTGGAGTCTACAAATTTGAGAATTATACAGGAAGGCATTAAACAGGGGGCGAGAGAGACATGAGTTTGATTTTATTAGCCTTAGGTGAGAAATGAAACTCTTTTTAAAGCTCCAAGAACCCCTAGGACCTGAGTTGAGAAGAGACACAGCACAAAGTAGTACAAATCTACTGCAGCTTCAGATAATCTTGAAAAGAGTAGAAGACACTGCAGCTCCATAGCTAGAGAAAATCAAGCCTGCTTTGTTAAAAACACTGATTTGTAAGGACGGCTGTCCATTCTGTAAACCAGGGTACAATTCTTTTAGATGACAAGACCATTAGGAAAAATGGCAATTAGATGAGCCAGGATTTCAGCAGTCAGTCTAGCTGAGGAAAGTGTTTTCCATCGCCACTGCTTACCAGCCACTTTGGGGGACCGTGATGACAGTATGAGACAGCCTTAGTTTGAGACCGTTGCTGGACCTTGACTGTCATACTTGAAGCTGCCAAGCAGTCAACTGACAATCATTTATCAGGGGCTGCAGTGTTTTCGGCCATGTATAAAACTGAATTGGGCCAGGCGCGGTGGCTCACACCTATAATCCCAGCACTTTGGGAGGCCGAGGCGGGCGGATCACGAGGTCAGGAGATGGAGACGATCCTGGCTAACACGGTGAAACCCCGTCTCTACTAAAAAATACAAAAAAACTAGCCGGGCATGGTGGCGGGCACCTGTAGTCCCAGCTTCTCAGGAGGCTGAGGCAGGAGAAGGGCGTTAACCCCGGGGGCCAGACCTTGCAGTGAGCCGAGATCGCACCACTGCACTCCAGCCTGGGCGACAGAGCGAGACTCCGTCTCAAAAAAAACTGGATTGGACAGGTATGCAGAATGACTTCCACTCACAGCTGGGCAGCTGTGGTTCCAGCAGTCCTTGTAAAATGCCTTATTTGGGAGAAGATTCTTCAAATTAGAGTGGTAACAGATCTATTTAGTAGCAACATTTTAAACATCACGTTTGAAAAAATATTAAATATGCCAAAGCTCAGCATTTCATTCTTGGTCTACTCTTTCCCTCTCTACTTACTTTTTCTAACAGCTAAGATATTACATTGGTTTATAAAAGGGGAAGTTACATAAAATCTAAATAAAATGAAATATAACAAATTCTAGTATAATAAAAATTCTCCTTAAAAATCGTTACCCCCAATATAATGTGAGATTAATCTATCTACTTTCACTGTGAAAGGTACATAGAAAGCAAAATTTTAAAAAATTACGATAGTTCTACTCATCCAAGATCATAAAAGCATGTTTGTTTCAATAAAGAGAATTGTCCGCATTTACTTGGATGTCCATAAAACTGGGTTTCCTTATCTCTAATTCTTTGACTATAAAGTTTAATTATATATGCCTTTTCTAATAACATATACATAACAAAAAGAAAGTAAAATCCATATTATATCATATATAAATAGACCAATCTTTCCTCAGTATCAGATTAAATAAACAGTAGCCTGTCATTCCAAAACACGTGCACACAGAAATCATTATATACAATTTGTGGGAAACATTTAAAATTTATTTATAACGATTGGGAATAAAGAAATATGCAAAGACAGGGCAAATCCAAGCCAAAACAATTCAGCAGTAACAATATTAAGATTAGACAAGGGGAAATGTCAAGTTTAAACACCAAAAAAGGTAAAATCAGTGGTGTTAGGGCATTGACTGGTACCAGCTTGTAAGAGCCTATTAACATTTCTTCCTAACTCCATGTTCAATGACATCATATTGAAATTGACCACAGTGTGATTATTTGCACCGTGGAAATTGGAAATTATACAAATCAGGGCTTTCCTCCTCCCCTCCTCTAGAGCCAATTGCTAACCATTTAGTAGCATACCATGGGATAGAAATGATGAAGTTAAAATTATTTGAAATGCACATGTGCTCAACAATATAGTATCTAAAACTATAAGACAAAAACTATTAGAAATGTAAGGAAACTTTATTTAACACACATGATTATACTGGCATATTTTAGTTTATTTCTTCAGAATTGTACACATCCAAAAACTATTAAGTAACAATATAAATAAATTAGGTATAATCCATAAGCTTAGTAAATGAAATAGACAGTCTTTATTCAGTGTAAGTGTGTAATTAGATGTCTTCACTTTAAAAGTGAGATATTTTAAATAAATAAGCAAGCCATAATTGATTCAAAATGGAGTTACTTTTTTTTGGCATCACTAACTTAGTGAGTAATCTTGTAATCTTCCTCTTAAAATTTGTGTTTTTGTCAAAACATAATTTTCTATTTCTCTTTGTTTCTTTGTTTCTTTGTTTGTTTGTTTGTTTCTTTCTTTCTTTCTTTTTGTTGTTGTTGTTGTTGAGATGGAGTCTCGCTTTGTCACTGAGGCTGGAGTACAGTGGCATGATCAATGCTCACTGCAACCTCCGCCTCCCAGGTTCAAGCGATTCTCCTGCCTTAGCCTCCCAAGTAGCTGGGACTACAGGCGCCCACCACCATGCCCGGTTAGTTTTTGTATTTTTAGTAGAGACGGGGTTTCACCATGTTGGCCAGACTGGTCTCAAACTCCTGATCTCAAGTGATCTGCCCACCTCGGCCTCCCAAAGTGCTGGGATTACAGGCATGAACCAACACAGCTGGCCCTAATTTTCATTTATTATACTTCCCTTGCTGTAAACTAGATTCAACACATGGGAATGAAAGCTTAGATGTTCTTGGCATATTTTATAAACTCCTATAAACCCAAACCAGGTTATGAGAAGTCATCTCTCACTGAGACCTTAAACGCAAACAATATTTTAATGTTCATTTAGTATCCTGAATAAGATACATAGATATATATTGGGAGTTGAACGCTACCGTGTCAAATGGAACAAGCCCATAGAATGATTTTTCTTTCATTTTTTTTTGCAAAACAACTGCAATGTCCCATTAAGACTTTTCCTGCATGTTCTTGTCAGAGGAAGGAAAGCATTTTCCACTGATACTGCTGGTTGTTAGCTAGTCCCATGACTGCTCTTCAAGAAACACAAGAGATCTATCTGAATGTGGGTGAAAGGATTTCATGTCGCTTTTTACTTAGAAACCCAGATTGTTTGTAACAAGCTCTGTCTGATTCCTTCAACACTTAGCATCCAGGCAGTTTTCTTCCTCTAAACTTCAAAAAATAGGAGATAAATGTAAGGAAAATGAGAAAAGCATCTGAAGTTCAGCAAAAGTAAGCCTCATCTGAGCTGACTTGTCCTGATTTGGGGATAGCCTGTGGAGAGTGTGTTCATGCACCTTGCAGAGTAGCCCTTAGCAGTCAGTTGAATAAAAACGAATGAAAAGATAAACAACAGGAGTGGGTAGAAGGTCGAAATGCAGGATGTGTGTATGAAGAAATAATAACATTGTCTTGGAGATTTTAGAAAATGGGAAAGGCAAGAAAAAGAAACATAGACATGAATCCTGGAAAAGGTATTTAAATATTGGTTGATTGTTCATAAAGCACCCATCCATAGCATCTTCATCATCCCTCTGCGATGCAGATATTGTTGTTTTCATCTTACACACAAGGACATTGTGTTTCTGACAGGCCAAGGGGCTGTTCAAGGTCAAATAACTGTTGAAGGCAAAACCACTAGTATGCAGCAGTAGCAGAAAATGAATGCATAGCTTCTGATGAGAAATCCTATGGTCTTTTCAAAACGCCTCTGTTGTCTCTAGGGAAATTGCCTCAAATTAGAAATCAACACATTCTACTGCAGTTCTAATTTGCACACGCTTGCCTTAAAACTTTCTAATTTCTGGCTCTTTTTTACCACCTCCTCTCCCACTTAATTTCATAGCTACAGAGGGGAAAGATAGCTACTGTCCAAATAGTCTTGCTAAAGGACCTCACTTTTAAAATCCTTTTTCCCCCTTCAAGTCTTCATTTGACTCACAGTATAATCACATTAGTGAAGAAGATTTTGTACAGTCATACCTAGTGCCAAACATCAAATTTTCCTCCCAAAAGCAAAATAAAATGATGCGTAGACCACCTGGTTTCCATAAAATTGTACCAAAATGAAAGAGGACAACTCTATGTTATCACGTAGAAATAACATCAGCATTTATGAGTAATAGGTCTGTTTGATGGGCAATGCTGTGGTGTGTGCAATTCTGATGACATGTTGAAAAAAATTTCTGGAAGAATGGGAGGAAAAAAGTAAAAGTCTATGGGAAGTAGTAAATTTGGAGTCCTTTTGAAGAAAACATGCAAGAAGCTGCCAGATAACTGTTAGATAAGCAGCTATTGACCATACATGAACCCAGTTTTACCAGGCGTTGAGAAGGCGAGAATACTCAAAATAAAACATGCATAGCTTCCGCCCTTAGGAAACTTACAGTCTGGCAGGTTCAAAACAATTTTACTTCACTTTAAGTAATTGTAAAATTGCATCCATAAAAGTATAGCCTGGATGAAAACAAGTTTCAATATTATTTACTCATTTTAATGCACTCAAATAAACTTTGTACAAAGTAACTTCTTTAAAGATCTACCAACATGAGGCAAGTACAGATCAAAATAGACAATGTCTGCCCGTATAATCCCCTTCTCCAGGTGCATTTTGATTGCTTGTGCCAACATTGGAGACCACAGTAAATTACTAATGGTCCTTAAAGTTCCCCCCTATTTATCTCTTCCTTTTCAATTTTTCTCCTTCACTCCTGCTACTCTATTTCTTGTGGGTTTTTTTTTTTTCCGTCTACTTTTTTTTGTGCTTCCCCAGGGAAACTAGAGGAAAATTCTTCATCTTGATAAGAGTTTTTGGTACCAGAAAGGATATTTTACCTGTAATCTGACCTACATGGAATGAGGGAGCCCGAACATGTTTCCATGAGTGTTCTAGTTCAATGGGCAGAAAGATCCATCAGGAGAAAGCCCTTGTCACTGATGGCTCTGAAATCATTCAAATGACTTTGCAGTTCACAACACGCGAGCTTAATCATTGGTCTGGCTCCTCTGATGGAGCTGGGGGAGACAAAGAAGCAAAGTTATTTTCCCAGAGGTAGTGAGGCCCAGGATGCTCTGAGAAGATTTAATTGAAAGATACCATTGCTGAAATTTCTTTTCTAATATTCTACCTGTGGCTTTCCAATAGTAATAGTAGTAGCAGTTGTTGTAATAGTAGAGATAGTAGTTGTACCCGTAGAAATAATAATAGCTACTATTTATTGAGCACTGACTGTGTTTCAGGCATGGGTCCATGCACTTTACATATATTAACTCATTTAAACCTCCCAACAGTCTACAAGGTAATGATGATTATTATCCCATTTCACAGCTGAGCAAACTGGGACATGAGATTTAAGGGATGTGCCCAAGCTCACACAGCTAGGCGATCACCAGTTACACATTTCCTCTCTGCAAGAGAACAGCCTATTTTTCAAAAATACGCGGATAAAACAGTAATCCCATTTGCTTCTAAAGACAAACCCTGCCATGCCTGAGTGTTGCCATTCATGTGAGCTTCACTGGGCTCTCTGATCAATGTCCCTCCTCAGAGTGTCTCCCTAACCGCCTCTCTTGATCTCTCTCCATCCCTTTATTCCACTTGGGTTTTCTCCAGCACACTTACGGTCGGAGTCAGCAAGGCTACAAAGCAAAACACCAGATGGGGTGGCTTCAATAACAATCATTTATTTTCTCACAGTTCTGGAGGCTGGAAGTTTGAGATCAGTGTGCCGGTTTGGTTCAGGGCTGGTTATGGGTCTCTTCTTCACCTGCAGACACAGACACCTTCTCACTATGTCCTCACATGGCCTTTCTGTATGTGTGTGTGTGTGTGTGTGTGTGTGTGTGTGCGCGCGCGCGCACGCGCCTGCCTGCCTGTGTAGGGAGAAAGAGAAAGCTCTTTTCCTCTTCTTATAAAGTCAGATTAGGATCCTACCCTTATGACCACATTTAAACTTAATTACCTACTAAAAGCCCTATCTTCAGATACAGTCACATTGAGAATTTAACATATGAACATATGAGCTGATAGGAACATATCAACACTTCAACATATGAATTGGGGTGAGGGACACAATACAGTCCATATCGGTGACCCAGCATATATTTAATAGATCATTAATGTGTTTACTATGTGTCTTTCCCGCTCCTCCCAGTGTTAGTAAACTAAATGCCAGTAAGGATTTGGGGTTCTTCTTTGTTGTATTCCTAATACCTAAGACACTGTCCCACACATGGTAGATGTTCAACACATATTTGTTGGATAAATAAAAAATGAAGAGCTCCCTCTTCTCCCCTATATGTTGGAAAATGTGTGTGGTCTAAATGAGGGAGAGGAGAGGCAGAACCATCTCATCTAATCTTCCAAACTTCCTGAGCCACCTTTAGCTACTGAGTACATTCACGTTTCTGTCAGCTGGGAATTTAGGTGCCCTGCCTATCATCCTTTGGAGCCCATCCCAGGAGGGGGCAGAAGGAGGTGGAGCAGCACACTAGTGTTCCCAGAGTGGGGAGAGTAGATGGGGAGGAGTTCATGGGAGCGATGATTTACCCCTGCTCACTTACCCCTGTGAGAGGACACTGCCCTCCACGAATCAATGCTGGCTCCTCCTCCAGGGACCAGGCCCTGCATCTCACTTGCCATGTTGTGGATCTAGGAACATATTTGCATTTGGAAATTCATTTTAAAGTGTGCGTGCTCAGGTTCTGGTGACATGCAGGGTAACTTCTCCCACACACAATATCTCTTGACTCAGGCCTTCGTATAGGAGGGGAGGAGTGTTTGGCAGCAAAACTGGGTATTTCTGAGGAAGGAAATCCTTCTAAGTTTTATGGAAATCCTAGGGTTTCATACCTACCTTTCTGAGTGTGGAGCAGACTATCTGTGTACATAGCGGTAGTGAGGGCTATAATATTGGAGAATGGCTTAGGTAACAGCCAAAATCTACATTGTGTATCCCCAGCAAGACCACCAAAGATTCACAGGCCATGCCGATATCATTAAATATAATAGGCATAGCCTTTCATTGATATGTAAATGTTAATATTTTTGGTAAGTGACTTATTTTGTCTTCTGGATAATATAAGATAGGAGTACCATGAGGGAAGGATCCTTCTCTCATTCATTTTTTTTCCCAAGAGCATAGCACAAAGTAGGAAGTACTTGTTGAGTGGATGAATGATCCTAAATATGAAGGGATGGCATTTTATCACCATTTTCCAGATGAGAAAGAAATGAGGGAGCTTATCAGGTTTACATGTAGTGAGTGACAAACTTTAGAATGAAACCAAAATCTAGTGATTCCTAGAACTTCCAGGTTATTAAGGAGTCCACCTCAATGTAAGTTCCACAAGACAGGTGTTTATTTTGTTTATATAAATTCCAAGTACCTAGGACAATGCCTAACACATATAAAATACTTCATAGACATCTGCATGTGTGAATAGAATTGTAAAAGTTCATCTCAATATATGCCTCATGTGACGCTTCCAACCCTTCACTACCACGTCTTTCAGTCTTTATTTGAAGAGATTCAGTAAGAAAGAATTCACTCATGCTTTAGATATGTATGGCTTTTCCACATTGTTGTCAGTTCTAAATGCCAAAAGTTATTTTTGTATGCTTGGAATACTTCACGATATTCACAATTTTTACAACAAAATAATTTCAGGCCTTCTTGATGAAAAATGTTGATCAGGACAGGGCTGAGAATAATCACAACGCTTGAAATTAAAGAAATCTCTTTAGGCTGAAATGAATTTCTAGTTGTAAAACCAAATATAAATCTATGTATTTGTGTTCCTCAGACCACCTTTCCAGCAGGTCCTTGGCTGTATTATGCATTTGTGAAATGCTTTGTTGAAATTCAGTTTCAGTCAGGTCTGAAGCATTCTCCTGGCACCTACCTGGTCTGATAGTTGTACCAGGAACACCAGCTAACTATTGCGTGGCACTAATCTCAGCCTGATTTGTTCTAACTATTTTATATGTATTAACTCAATCCCTACAACCACCCCATTTCATTACTATGCCCACTTGAGAACTGAAAACATTGAGGAAGAGCGAAGTTAAGTAACTTGCAGAGGTCTTACAGCTAGGAAGTGAGAGAACCAATTTGGAACCCAGCAGACTAGCTCTGGAGCCTAACCACCTACCCTCTACACCACACCTGCAGTCCATCCTCATGAACCAGCAGGCCTGCTGCCCTGCGCATAACTTCACCCTCTTGTGTTCTAAAACCATCTGCTGATTAAGTGAGTTCTGAAATGTTTCCGGGGACCAATACTAAAATCAGCTATGAAATACTCTCAGAGATTGATCTTTCCCCCTTTTGGAATGGATAAGATTTTCCCAACCGAGGTCTCCCATCAGCTCTCTTGTTCCCCCGGACTGTGAGACATAGGGAGGGCCAGGGACTTGCGCCTATTATTTCAGTTCTTTTGTTATCCTTCATTTCTAGATCTCTTCTCTACCACAATTATCTCTCATGTTGACAGTTTCCCCACAGATGGGATGTCTATTTCCTTGATAATACAGCATTATTATGCTAAAATCTCTCATTTGTGTTATTAGCCAGACTCTGTGCAAAAATGTGTGTATATCTGGGACTCTGTGCTGTTCTTAGTCACCTTCCCAGTCCCTTCTCATGTAAATTACTAGGACACTTCTTCAATATTATTATTATCATGCCCCCTTACCACCACCACAAAGTCTTCCATCATAACCCATTTTTTCCTCCTCCTTACCACATTTTCAGCTTTGAACTCTTGTAATCAGATCAAGAATTACATTTCTGAACAAATGCAGGCTTTGCAACATTGTGAAGTGCAGCTGGTCCCCAGCAGAGAGCCCTAAGCCCCTGCCTGAAGCCAAATCCCCTTTTGTAGAGAGAGGTCTGGATTTTATTTGTTGTTTTTATCTTTGGTGAACTCTCAACTGGAAGCAGAGATGTGAACACCAGTTATGTCCTCCCCTGCAACGTTCATGACCAATACTTTATAGTTTCTGGATATGCTTCCTAGGTTTCTTCTGTTGGTGTCATTTGCCTGCATGTGACTCACTGGCAGGTGGTGATTTCATCATATTCCAGACATGTGTCTTAGGAAGCTGGCCGCTATCCTGACTGGCTGGACACACATCAAAGTTCCTTATATCTACCATTGTCACTTTTATATCCATTGTTAAGTACTATCGATAGCATGCAGGAGTCAGCCAGATTGTTCTGTAAAAGGCTCAAGAGAAAATGTTTTCAGTTTTGCGGGACACAACAGTCTGTGTCACAGCTACCTGACTCTGATGCAGCATGCAAGTAGCCATAGACAATAAGTAAACAAATGGGAATGGTTGTGTCCCTATAAAGCTTTATTTATAAAAACTGTCTGTTTTTATAAATAAAGGAGTCCATCGTTTGCCACCCCCTGGTGCCAGGAAGGAACAAGGGGAAAATAAGGAAGAGACCCAGAGGATAAAAAGTGTCACCAACCACATCTCTAACTCCTATTTATCTACTTATTTTTGTAAGCGCAATAGCTAAATTATCTCCTCTTCCTAAGACGTGTGAATCTCTTACATTAACTTAGGGCCAGAATATCAAGTTTTATGTTATCTTCTGTGAGTTCTTTTTCCATTCTGTCATGTTTCAGACTTTCAGTGGTAAGTTTTAAATATTTCAGCTGTGCCTTAGATACATTAAGGAACCTCTAGTGCCTCCCTGAGGCCAAGATGATGGTTGCAATCATAAATAGGTTATTTCTGAGTTGAGACTGGTAAGAACAGATTATCCTGCCCAGACAGTGATGTGCCAAGCACTGGCAACTTTGAAAAATTTGTAATTTGATTTTATAGGAGAGTTTCCTTAACAAGCCTGGGTTTTTTTTCCCATTGCTTTTGTGAATACAGTATTTTCCCCCGCTAGACTCTTAGTCAAATGTTCTTGCCATTATAAGGAAAAAGGAAAACCAAAAAACTTGAAAATAATTTTATGGGCTTAGGAATTATTTTCATATTTGTCTGCTAATGGCAAATAAATCTACCTTATTGAATCATATGGATTTTAATTCCCCAGGCGAAAGGTAACCAATGACAGGTATATTTGTGTGTGTGTGTGTGTGTGTGTGTGTGTGTACATGTGTATGCTTGTGAAAATTGAACAGCAAAAGGAAATTAGGTGGAGAGGAAAGCATTAAAGCTGATATTGGGTAATCATTATATATAGTATATATACACATATGCCTTCTACAGTTTTATGGAGGCAGTCAGTGCCTCAAAGACGTGTAATAAAGAGACAGCAACAATTATTGGTGGTCAAGTAGGAGAGGCTTGAGCCAATGTAAACTTGACTTGGTTAGTAATCTTTACCAGAACTTTCTGATGATTGTAAGGAAGTCAAGAACCATTAGGTTTGCTTAACCAGAACAGCAGTAAGCATCCAAACAGACTGTCCTTGGACCATAAGCAAATGCCCAGAAAATAGCCCCCTGCATAGGAGATTAAATGCTTAGAAACAAATGAGAAAAAAATATTAGCAGCAAGCCTCCCAGGTATAGAAGGGATAAACAACCATATTGGTATCTGAATTTAGGAATATTACTGTGTCTCCCACTTTAAATGAAATATAGCAGCCTGAGTTGGCAAAAATTGGAGAATGGTTTCCCTTCTTTGCAGCCAGGTTTGGTGCTTGCCTTCTGGCGATTGTGTATATTACTGGCAGAGAGAGCTGTTTGAGCTGCTAATGAGAAGATTGCAAAATAGTATCAGCTTGTGCTTCAGGTTGAAGATAAGAGATAACATTGCATTGGCTGTTGGAATGGCTTTCTTATAAACTGGATTCAGTTTTATTTCACTTGTTACTTTTTTTTTTTTTGAGATGGAGTCTTGCTGTGTCACCTGGGCTGGAGCACAGTGACACGATCTCGGCTCACTGCAACCTCCGCCTCCCAGGTTCAAGCCATTCTCCTGCCTCAGCCTCCCGAGTAGCTGGGATTACAGGCATGTGCCACCATGCCTGGCTAATTTCTGTATTTTTAGTAGAGATGGGGTTTCACCATGTTGGCCAGGCTGGTCTCGAACTCCTGACCTCAGGTGATCCACCCACCTCTGCCCCTCAAAGTGCTGGGATTTCAGATTACAGGCACCACCACACCTCGCCCCACTTGATACATTTGAGGGTCTCATAAAGTCTTGAAATTGAGCCTGTGAATTTATAAACAGGGCCACAACCATCCTGCAGATGTGCCTTTTTGGCACTCCAGAATCAGTGGCACCTGAAGAGCATCTCCTTGAAAGTGCTAGTAGATGAGAGGAGATGTGTTTCAGGCTTGAGTCATGGACCTCAGATCTACCTGCAAGGCTAGAGTTATCACAGTGCACAGGATCATCCAAGAACAGACAATTCAGATGGAGGAAAGGCCATTCCTGGGGAATGTTTGAACTTAAGGCTCAGGAGAACACAGCAGAGCCTAAAAATGAGAACAAAATGGTACTATCAGAAAAGATGGTGGTGGTTGGGACATAAGACCGGGTAGGCTCACAGGTTTGTAGGACCAGGACTCAGTCACTTTCCTCACCCTGGGCTCAACCCTCATGATGGGAAAAGTAATGCACTTCCTGGGCTTAAAATTCTTCAAAGTCAACTGGTAGGGATATGAGGGAATTTATTGCTAAGTAGTAGGGAAAGTTTTATCACAAATAACATACAGGAAATTCCCATATCATAGAAAAGAGGTTGTATTATCACCATGTTTTTACATATGAGAAAATGGAGTTTTAGAAAAGTTATGTGCCTTGCCTAGGAGCATGTGCCTAGATAGTGGCAGCTCGAGGATTCAAACCTAAAACTCCAGAGTCTGAAACTCACACGGTTTTTGCTCTGTTCTGTAGCTTCCTGCAGCTGAACAGGAGGTTAGCCTGAGACAAGAGGAGGATCATTCACAAAGGCAGAGAGGCTGGGACATGACTGCTTTCTGGAAACCTGAGCTCATGAAGAGAGGCTGAGAGTCAGGAAAGTAGGACACGAAATCATTTAATGAGAGTGAAGGCCAGCCAGGTCAGGGAGTTTGAAAAGAGAATTTTGAAATATCCATTGTGGCTAATATGGGAGAGCATTCTTTGAGAGTGATTAAAATGACAACTGAGGACACAGCTAAAGTGAGAGAGAATAAATTTGTATCAGACTTGCAAATTTTTGGTATGTGCATCTTTCTGAAATCAGTTGAATAGAGGTGGGAAAAGTAGCTTGGTGGATAACAAGGTAGAATGGAAAGTTGAGAAGACAGAATTTAGGAGTCTTTCTGATTGTTCTAAAATTCTCCAGGGAAAATCATGTTTCTTTTTATGGATATAGTCCAGGTCTTAGGTCTGTCCCACACCACAAAGTTTTCAGGACATTCTGGACAAATTCACACATTTTCCTGGATGTCAGTCAGTTCCCTTTGCCTCTGTGCTATCACTTTCCTTCTCTCTGCCGTCTCCTGAGTTACCTGTCCCAGCCCTTCACTCCACATTCTGCAGCCTCTGTTCAGCTCCTTTATACCTTCATCTAGATTCTTCCTAACTTATTATACTGCCTCCTCATGTCAACTTCCATCCCATCTGCATTCGGGAAAAGAAGCCCACATGAGAAATGAGCCCATTTGCTAAATATATCCATCTTGGAGCATTTGTTCAAGATCAATAAAGATAGAAATTATTCTGATTTTTCAGCTGTTGCCCAAATCCACAAGAGTACACAAATGAAAATGAACTGATTTTTTAAAAATACAAATAACCATTAAAGTTCATATTGTTTTATTCTTTAAGCCAGAAAAAAATGGGAATACAGAGGAAGGAGGGAGATAGCAAAATAGGCGGGGCTTCTGAGTTTCAGGTGGTCCGAGATTGCAGTGACCTTGAGGCTGGTGGACCTGGAAGGAGCCAGGGAGAGATGGTGGACCCCAGGGGTGGGAGCAAATGCGTGGTCCACAGTTCTGAAGAGCAGAGCTAGACCAAAGGACTAACCTGCTAACCTTGACCAAGGAGATGGCCCAGAGGTTTTCTATTTCTATTGCTCTATCTTTTCATTATAAGTTCCCAGTAGAAAAGAGACATCATTGTAAATATCGGTGCAGCACTTAACACATAAGGAAGAATCAATAACATTCATTTGCTTACATTGCCCAGAGAAGAAATAAATTCAAATACATAAAAATGGGCATGAATCATTCTGTTCCATATCCCACTTTAGGGCTGCCAGCAACTGTACTCATTGCTGAATGTCATTGCTCGTGTACATAATGAACACTTGTCTGTAACCCTGTGAAGGCCGACTGATTTTTACGGAAAGACAGCTTTGTGTTAAGCGGCCCGCCTTGCCCACGGAATTGGGTTTTCCAACACCACGTTTTGAGATTTCTGAGAAGTGTGCGCCATCTGCTGGCCGCTGAGAGGATTGACGAGCAGCCATGAGGAGCACTGTGTTTCTTGAACATGACTTAACCAGGCAATGGAATTACAATTGTCTTTGGGTTTCTAAAACATAATAGTCACTTCTGGATCCACGTGACTTATGAGAAGTCCCTTAATTGCCTCTCAAGCAGTATACAAGTTTTATTCAATATGTGAATTATCCTTTTATAATAATAAACAATGCCATAAGCCAATCGAGGGGTTCCCACATGCTTTCTAGGCAGAGATGGCCCCCGGGCCCTAGATGAAAGGTTAATAGTTTGGAGTGAGTACTAACTCTGGGTCTCTGACTCTGAATCTAAGTCAGGAGTAGAACAGAGCTGTACAAAGAAGACTGCTTGATAGAATTGAATTTTGTCCCTTCTTCAATGGGGGAAAATAAAGTACAGTTTTCATCAATAGATTAATGACTAAACTTGGACCTTGATGCCAAATATAACTTGAGCTCCACCTGCACAGTCTGGAGATGTACAGAAGAGATACTTGCCCAGCCTCTTAGCACATCGTTATAAGCAGGCAGGCAATACTATATCCTAAAAGTACTCCTCTTTGCTGAAATTGAGAAAATAGGAATTACCCAGGGTAAATTTGACAAATGGCATGATTTATTGTAGTATTGTCTTTTTTTTCTTGATTTTCTTCTTTACTGGGAGATTTGTATTTTGTAGCTCCTTCAACACTTTAAAAATTAAACTAGATGGTAAGATTTAAAAGTTTTCTTACAACTAACAAACTGATTTTGATTTTACTGCCCAAAGCCCTTTATATCCCAATTTCGATGGGTCTGTATCAGTGTCTTTGGCTTAATTTAGATGTGATTTTTCCTTAATAATTTTGAAAATGGTGGTACGGTATACCAACTAGCTAGATAGGAATCACCTTGACAGTATTTAATGGATAGAAGCATCTCAATGATCTTTCCTTAATGAGGGCAAATCATTAACAATGTCCAACTCCTTATGTTAGAGGCACTGACTAAGGTATGGTACTTAAATTTAAAGCACAACTTTTCAACTTCCATAAAGTACATATTTTACATTAGAATTTTAAATTACAGGGTAGTGACTTGATATGTCACTAGCATGTTTTGAATAGGCCCCCCGGCATCCCTGCCAAAAAAAAAAAAAAAAAAAAAAGAATGCAAGAACACTGTCTTAATCAAGAAGGCCTGGGAGTGTTAACTAATTCAGCCTTTCAGCCTCCACTTAAAATTCTGGAAGACAGTAGTGTCAGGGGTAGCTATCCTTGGCCGCAAAGTGTCATTACAGAAGAACTTTGGGTACATTTTGGTGTGAGGCCGCTCTTGGAAGCAGCATTTGCAGGCATTAAGAGAATGCACACAGTTCAATAAGCTGGGGTTATGTTCGTAATCAGTGTTTGTTTAATGCTGTAAAAATACTAAAGGATTGGCCGAAATCTCTGGGTATCTGGGGAAAAGGGTTCTTTGAAACTTTTGATGCTTGAGCAGAATAATGGAAACTTATCTGTTCCCCATGTTTTTAACACACACACACACACACACACACACACACACACAACATATGTCATAGATCAAGATGTAACAGATTGGAATGGGGCCTAGGCTTGGGAATTTTGTGACTCCTTAGGTGATCTCAATGTACTGCCGGTGTATTAGCAGGCTTTGCACAAATACTCTTTCTCACCTACCAGGAGAAATCAAAGGGCTCTGGGTTAAACACTTGTATGTCAAAACCAAAATGGTGGGCATTGCAGGAGTAGAGGAATTAAGAGAAGAAAATAGATATGGGGTCAAAAATTGGCCCCAGGAACCAGTAAATAAGAATCGTCAATCTTAAAAGAGAAAGTTCTATTGAAGAGGGAGCATTATCTGAAGTTGGAGTGACCATGGAGAACAATGACAGCTGTCCCACAGGATGTCACTGGGCTGAGGAAACTCAGACTGGAAGCCACAAGCCCATGGGGGCTCAGGAAGCCTGTTTCCTGGGCAGAACAGAGCTGGGTTTGGCACGTGCCTAGTGTTCCAGTGAAATCTGTCCTTTTTCTGCTTCCACTTTTTACAAATGAATTATTCAACACTACTTTGTTGACACATGGACTCAGCATTAAAAAAAAAAATGACAGTGGAGATAAAGGTCTAAGGTAGCGATAGACAAATGAATGATGGGCACCCATCATCTGAGGAGCTTCTTAAAATTCAAATTTACCAACCCCATCCCAGACATCTGGCTCCGTAGGTCTTGGGTAGGGCTCAGAGCAGGCTGCTTCTGAAATTGTGAGGTTGTGAGGTAAGAATACAGGTGGGAGCCTGCATACCACGTGTCTAAATATTTAAAAGTTGTAAATCAGCCTAAGGAACTGTGAAGGAAGCTCTGGCCTACTTCCTTGACAACTTAAGCCTATACAGAGACCTGGAAGGTCAAGTTCAAATGCAGAACCTGAATGTTTAGTTTCCATCTGCTCCCTCTGTGTTAAAGGTCTGTCCTTTTTCCTTGACAAATATGCTTTCATACTTGTCTGGAAAGCCGGATTCCAGTTCAGCAATTCCAGTCCCTCAGTGTTGAGGGAAAGGGCCACCCGCTCTGCTCTTCTCTTCCCATCTGACTCCGTCTGGAACCACGAAGCACCTCTGTGTATGGGGGGCAGGGACAAGCCAGCCCAGGTTTTGGCCCAGTGCCCCCTACCCTTGTACCGTACGTAGGTAGCCACCCCCAGGCATTGGGGTGTGCACACTGGTGACATGTCTGCCCCCTAGAAGAAGCATGGGGGAAATGGGACCTCACAGGCCCTGTTAGCTGATGTGGGCCATGAGCTCCCAGGTCACGGTCTAAAAGTACATTGGTTCGGGGCTCTGTGTGGCCATATTCCAAGGATCCTGCAAAGGAAGCGGCAGGACTAGAGAAGGGAAAGAGTAGGCCTTCTAAGGCTCCCAGGGCAGGACCTCTTTTTATCTGATCTAAGAGAGGTATTGAACCCAAGTGGCTTAGATGCTGAATCCCTGGGCTTAGAACCCAATGCCGTGGAGCATTGATCTCACGGTACTGGCCAGAAAGGGGCTCATTGGTTGCTACTAGGTCATTATCACTCCAGGGCACCTGGGCAGTCAGTGAAACTGAGCTCAGAAAAGTCCTGCCTTCATCATGTCCCCTTCCACTTCCATAAATTTCTCCATAAGATAAAACCAAGGAAAAATACTCTTTCTCTTGACTCTGAATGATATCTAAAGGAAAGTAGAAATTTTATTTTTTAAAGAAATTGTATATATTCATTGTGTATATATTGTTTTGAAATATGTACATATTGCATAATGGCTAAATTGAGCTAATTCAATGTATAACCTCACATACTTATCATTTTTGTGGTGAAAACACTTCAAATCCACTCTCTTAACAATGTTCAAAAGCATAATATATTGTTATTAAATATAGTCCTATAACCATTTCCTATTAATTACAGGGAGGTAGAAATTTTAATGAACATCTTTCTCATACTTTTCTTGACTTTTAGAAAACAGAAATAATAAACTTGAATCAAAGATATTCATTTCACAGTAATGCAATATTTCTGTAAAATTTCACACCTTGTTGACTATCAATCAGCTGAGAACTTTACACCTCATTAAAAATCCATTAGAACAATGGCTGTTCCATTAGCCCTTCAGTTTATGCCTTAAAACAGGACTTGTCTAAAAGCGACATTGTTTTTGGCAGGCTGCTCCTTTGGATAGGTGGACACTTGCTGTGATATTAACTGTTTCCAGGTCTCCAGAGAAAGGCCCAGGGTGTGTCTAGGGACATCAGCGACAACAGTGAGGTAGAGCAAGTCAATACTGTGCCACCTCTGTGCTAGCCAGAGAACCTCTGCTCCAAGGCAGGAGAACACTGGGTTCCCCCTTTCATTAAGGTCCTCAGGCCCCCGTAAAATCCAGATACGGCTTTGGTGAGGAATGCTATCTGAGTGAAGCTCCCTCAGTTTCAGAACCAGCTTAGAGCTTCTCAGCTCCGACCTGCCTGTTAGCATGGCTGGGGAGCCCAGTGGTTTAGTGAACTGGCTAATAACAAAGATTCTGAGATAACAAAACAGAGAACAGGTAGGTTTTGATGAAAAGGAAGGAGATAAGGAGGATAAGAGGGGTAGTGGGGAGGAACAGTGGGAGAGGGGCAAGGAAGTATTAAATCAAGATTTGGGGAATGGCTGGAAACAGTGGCAGAGACTCAACAGGAGAGTGACCCTGACAGACAGGAAGGTGGCAAACGTGCTCGCAGGCACAGGCCGCCCAACAGTTCACAATCTCATCTACTTCACAGTCTTGCCTTGTGCTAACCTAGGCCTTATTAAAGCCAGAATGAATTGCCTTGCATCATCAGAAACTGACCATTCATTCCTGTGGTCTTCTTTGAGATTTTTAGAATTCCAAGGACTAAATATCCCTATCCACTTGCCTTTGTTCACTGTATTGGATGATGTGCCTGTCTCCAGCATTCACTGAGGGCAGTACCCCAACATCCGACACATCTTTAAATGCCAAAGGGAAGTGAAGATGTCCTGACTTCTTAAACTCTAACATAGCATTCGTCCTATTCTTATATTTTTTGAACTTTGCATCAAAACATACATAAATGCAGGTGCACAAATTATAAGTGTAAAAGTCAATGAATTTTCACTAAGTAAACACACTTGGCTCACCAGAAGCTAAAGAAAGGGTGAAATAGAAGGAATTTTGTAGATTACATCTGCTGACACCATCGTTATTTGAGAAAAAGAACTATTTCTTAGCTATATTTTAGGAACTTTTATCTGGTGATATCTATCTATCTACTTACTTTAGGGGTGAGGTGGGATTGATTATTCTTACAAGATTAGTGAAGTTAGAAACAACTAGTTTTAATTCATTAAATGTAACCTACTTTCATGTAGCTTCATGTGACTGAAATCAATCTGTTTTATTTTCCAAACCAGTGGAATAGACACAGGGTCATTACATACATTTTGAAAGTCTTCTGTTTCAAATGTATTCTAGATTAAGAAACAGAATGTGGCAGGGCATGGTGGCTCATGCCTGTAATCCCAGCACTTTGGGAGACCGAGGCAGGTGGATTATTTGAGATCAGGAATTTGAGATCAGCCTGGCCAACATGATGAAACCACATCTCTACTAAAAATACAAAAAATTAGCCAGGCATGGTGGTGTGCACCTGTAGTCCCAGCTACTCAGGAGGCTGAGGTGTGAGAATCGCTTGAACCTGGGAGGCAGAGGCTGCAGTGAGCTGAGATTGTGCCATTGCACTCCAGCCTGGACGACAGAGTGAGCTATCATCTCGAAAGAAAAAACAAAAAATAGAAAAAGAAACAGAATGCTATTGGCACTCCCAGAAGAATCACTATTGGACTTCTGATACCAAAAACAGGGGGATTTCCTTGTTTTTAAGTTTTATGAAATGAAGTAATATTCTGTATACGCTTCTGAGTTTAGCTTCTTTGAGTAGCTTTGTGAGATTTATCCAAGTGTGGAATGGAGTTATAATTTATTCATTTTTGCGTGTGGGTGATTGTATTTTTAAAAGTAAGGTAAACATTAAAAGTTAGGGTTTAACCTACCACTGGGTATGCACCCAAAGGGAAAGAAGTCATTCTATGAGAAACACCGCATGCACAGGCCTGTCCAATTCACGATGGCAAAATATGCAACCAACCTACTTGCCCATCGACCAACGAGTGGATAAAGGAAATGTAGTAAATATGCCCCATGGAATACTACTCAGCCACAAAAAGAAACCAAATAATATCTTTGGCAGCAACTTGGGTGGAAGTGGAGGCCATTATTCTAAGAGAAGTAACTCCAGAATGGAACACCAAATACCATGTTTTCACTTACAAGTGGGATCTAAGCACTGAGGACACAAAGGCGTCAGAATGAAATAATGGACTTTGGGGATGGGGGAGAGATTGAGAGAAGATGAGGAATAGAAGACTCCATATTGGGTACAGTGTACACTGCTTAGGTGATGGATGCACCAAAATATCAGCAATCACCACTAACGAATGTATCCATGTAAACAAAACCCACTGTACCCCAAAAACTATGGAAATAGAAAACGAATAAATAAAAGTCAGGGATTAAAAATAAAGTGGGAAATGGTCATTGCAGAAGTCTAAAATATTATAAGCTATATATGAAATGCAAGTTTGTAACTATTTTTTGAGTACCCGCAGTCAGCAAATTTGCATTAATAGTACTGTTTACTCCCTCATTTTTAAAAACAATTAATTTTCTATTTCCTATTTTAAGACCTTATCTAAGATTGCTGCCCTGTGGAATGGTTCCTAGCACACGTGATCTTGTCTGTGTTGAAGTATGAGTGAATACATACTACCCTCTACTTTAAGGTAGATGATAAAATGGCCAATTTCGTGTATTTGTTTATTTTCAAGGAAAACCTTAGAGCACTGGTTCTCAAACTTTAGGATGCACTAGAATTACCTGGAGTGCCAGAATCCCCAGGAGTGGTTGTAAGAACTCATTGCTGGGGCCAGGCACTGGGCACGGTGGCTCACGCCTGTAATCCCAGCACTTTGGGAATCCAAGGTAGGTGGATCACTGGAGGTCAGGAATTTGAGACCAGCCTGGTAAACATGGTGAAACCCCGTCTCTACTAAAAATACAAAAATTAGTCATGCATGGTGGTGTGCACCTGTAATCCCAGTCAGTTGGGAGGCTGAGGCAGGAGAATCGCTTGCAGGAGGCAGAGGTTGCAGTGAGCCAAGATCGCGCCACTGCACTCCAACCTGGGTGACAGAGACAAATTGAAAAAAGAAAAAAATGGAGTTTCTGGGCCCCATCCCCAGGAGTTTTGATTTTGTAGGTCTGTGGTGGGATCCAATTATGTACCTTCTAATGAGCTCTCAGGTGATGCTGATGCTGCAGTCCTGGGTCCACATTTTGAGAACCACTGCCTTAGAGCCAGCAAATCAAGTCACGTTTATATTCCCATCCCATACTCCCTTGGTGAGGATTCCTCTGGTCATTCGTGCATTTGCGTTTTCAAATGCTTTGGAATCAGCCAGGTAGAGATTTGACTCTTGTTGTCGTGTTTACCTTCCTAAATCATTAGCATCTATTATCTTGTTTGGTCCGACACCACAACTCTGTTTGGAACCCATTTGGAGCATGGTTTCTATCTTCGTGGTTTGTTTACATATTGGTGGCCCCGACTATTTGTCAGCTTACTAAAGGCGTCGGGCCACTATTTGTCTATCTCCTTGCACTGCCTAGCAGGAAGTACTGCAGGGACTATTGAATTCATGCCCTGTATTCTCTGCTGGCCCATTGATTTCATCCTTATAGCCCCTGCTTCTCAGCTGCATGTGTTTTGTTCACAGCTTACACATGGATAAAATGAGTTCTTGTTTCTTGCTCTTATAAGAATATGGGGGCTGGGTGCAGTGGCTCACGCCTGTAATCCCAACACTTTGGGAGGCTGAGGCGGGCAGATCATGAGGTCAGGAGATCGAGACCATCCTGTCTAACATGTAACATCTACTAAAAATACAAAAATTAGCCGGGCATGGTGGTGTGCACCTGTAATCCCAGCTACTTGGGAGGCTGAGGCAGGAGAATCGCTTGAACCTGGGAGGTGGAGGTTGCAGTGAGCCAGGACCACACCGCTGCACTCTAGCCCAGGTAACAGAGCGAGACTCTGTCTCAAAAAAAAAAAAAAAAAAAAAAGAATGTGGAAGTTATAAAAATAATCTGTGATCATATAATGACTGTTTTCCCCCCAAAAGGCATTACTTTCAGCTTCAGAGTATGTATTTCTTAACTAAAGTGTTTCTGGGATGTGGCTGCATGTTGATGTCACCTAGAGAACTTAAAAAACAAAACAAAACAAACAAAAAAAATGAAAACAAAAACAAAACAAAAAAACTGATGTTCATGTCCCAGAGGTTCTCTTCTAATTGATGTGGGCTATGATCTGGGCATAGAGATTGCCAAAAGTACCCAGGTGATTCTAACACATAAAAATGTTTTAAGAGTTTCTTAAGTACTTTTTTTTCCTTATGGGTTTCAAGAAAGCCACTTTTTTTTTTTTTTTTTTTTTTTCCCTCTGGAAGATTATTTTCAGAAACACCTAACCCTTCTTTATTTGTATCTCCTGTGGATGTTTTCCTTCTGAATTTTTCTCTGTGAAACAAGAAAATATAATGAATTGTCATTTGCATGTTACACAAAGCATGAACTTTATTTGTAGTCTAAGATAAACTTGTTCTGATCTAGAAATGAAAAATAATGAACTCTGCTGAGTTCTGCTTTTCCTGTCTCAAGTTAGCTTTACCATAAGGATCTGGTGGGTAAAAGTTTGTTGTTCTTGTCATTAATTATTGGAACAGAGTTGTTTGGAGTAGATGATTCATTGTGGAACAAGTCATCTGATTCTGAGGGACATTTTCCATTATAAAATAATTATACATAAAAACAGAAGTATTGCTTTAACACTGAGATTTGTAACAATGTCATGCCATTCTGATTGTAATGACTCTGTGTCTATTCCACTGGTTTGGAAAATAAAACAGATTGCTTTCAGTCACATGAAACTACTTGAAAATAGGTTACATTTAATCAATTAGAAACTAGTTGTTTCTAACTTCACTAATCTTGTAAAAAGAATCAATTCCACCCCACTCGTAAAGTTAGGAGTTAGATAGATATCACCAAATAAGTTCCTAAAATATACCTAGGAAACAACTCTTTCTCAAATAATGATGGTGTCAGTAAGTCTAATGTAAGTCCATTTTATTTCACCCTTTCTTTAGGTTCTGCCCTTGCATCTTAGAATAATGAAATATGAAGTGAAATTTGGTTGCATGGTTTACCTGTAGCCATTTTATAATTTAGATTCGTGGGTTTACATTACTTTCGAAACTACTGGGAAAACATTAACAGCACAGTAGGATTCCTAGAATGATAAACTTCAACACTCAAGCGCTGACAGTTGTTCTCAGTCTCATCTTTGATTCAATGTAAAAATTTGGACAAATAATTAGCTTTCCTTTGCTGCATGCACAGGGGCAGGATAAACTTGAGAATTCACCCAACTGTTCAACTCAGATCAAAGATATTTTCCTCAGGAAATTAACAATATTAAGAAAAATGGCTTTTTGAAAACAATTAAAAATAAATGTTTAGCACCTTCAAATATCAGATTCACATCCTCATCATCCTCACTTAGAGATTTTTAAACTAATAGCAGTTTTGTATAGCACATTTGCATTTACAATGCATTTTTGTACACATTCTATTTTCCCCTGAACCCAGGGAGACTGGAAGAGCAACAATTTACATATTTGTGTATTTTTAGAAAGTGAGTCTTAGAAAAGTTAAGTGACTAACCTAAGTTCAAACAGCCAGAGGTGTGTGGAACAAGGACGCCACTCAGCTTTTCTGACTGTGAGCTCACTCTTTTCTACTCCTGCAGCTATGCCAGCTATACAATAGCAATTTGTGAGAGGTGTTAGGTGTGAGGGATAGTAGGGGGGTGGGCGTGGGGAGGGGAAGAGGAAGCAAAATTCTCATACTGACTGTATTTTTATCACTTTCATAAAGGATTTTATGTTTTACAGCCTATTTGTCATTGGTAGAAATATCTCTACACTAGTGCTATAAACAGCAAAACATGCACTTGAGACTCCCTGCAAGCTCATCTAAGTTTTAAGAGTAATTGAGAATAGCAGCACTTGATACACGTATCTTCATTTACTATATAGTGTGATCAATTATTTTCCCTGATACCAAGGGAAAATTAAACATCTTTTCATTGATTATCACATTTCTTTCACGGTTTTTATGCACTTTGCCAGCTTTTGTAGTTCTCACAACTGGCCACTAGATGGTAGTGTTTAGTTAGTATTGTCACACATGTTCTATTGTGGGAACTTTGATTCTAAAAGGAAACATTTCATGTATAATACTACACTGAAACTGTTTTCCCACTGGCTGAGGCACACGATAAAAACTCTGTGGCTTGAGCTTTCTCTTTCTTTTTTAATGACTAGACCTCCCTTCATTCAACACAGACCTTTCTTCCATGTACTACTTATTTGAGCAATTCATTTTTCTCCCCATCCTAGCCTTTTTAAACACCCCACAGTGAGGGAGTGTTAAAAGTCCTGCCTTTCATAGAAGTTTGTTCTAAACTTCTGAGAGGTAAAGCAGATCTGGTGCCAAGATGATGTGTTCTAGGGAAGTACAAGGACAATAGACTTAAAGACCTGTGCTGCCAGCTTGTGAATAATTGAAGATTTGTATCTCTAAGTAAATTTCAGAGTACCCCTGTACTTCCTTGGGTATCTAAATCAAATAAGACAAATAAGTTGTAGTTGCCTAGTATGGATACCACATTGCCAAAATTTTACAGTCATTTTGGACAATCCAATAGATGTCTTCTCTCTACTTTGTTTAAGCCTTCTAATTTCCCCAGCAAGACAAAGCAAAGCAAAATTAATTCACACAGGGTGTTTGCATGATATGGTCCAACGGTTTACTATGCTATATTTGTCATTAGTCACCCAAGCACAGAATCTAAAAGTCGCTTATAACCATTTCCTGCCCCCCCCGCCATGACTGTTGATTCTTCCAAAACCGTAAATCTCCTTTACTAATTAATTCACTTGAATAACCAAACCTGCATTTCAGGTTCTCATTCTTTACACACCCAGTAAAAAATAAGATGCCATCTGTTATTTTATTCATTAAGTCAAGTCCTGTTTCTCATGTTCTGCGGGAATTCTTCCCATGTGGTTTTACTATTTGTTTCTACTTTCTTCAGGTTCCCTCATCATTACACATATGCATTTATAAAATACATGTTCATAAAATCCCCTCCAGTCATTCTCTGCAGTTAACTCATCTCCGAGATCAAAACACCCCAAAGTTATCAATGAAACTGTTCACTTGCACAGTGCAGGGGCTGGGGGTGTGGTTATTTGGGTGTGTGAATATGAACTTTCAGTTGTCTGAGGACAACAGGAAGTGTTGTTTCTGGTTGCTATCATATTAAACTTTAGTTAAGATTTTTATTGTTTATGAGATAGGGAATTTTTTTCCCCTGGGGTCAACTGGGTTCACCCTATTTCCTGAGGGCTAAATAAAATTGGCTGCAATCCCCATCAGATTGTGAAAAGTTCTGCTTTCTCTCCAAAGCTTTTATGAATCCTTGATCACACCAGGCCCCACATCTTTGCTTCTGCCAAATTGGTTGCATTTAGGAGTTCTCTCACAGTAGCTGTTATGGTCTCTTTCTTCCATACCACAGAGGCCCCAGGTAGAATTGAGCCCCTTCCTTAGTTTTCCCAACCACCAGCCTTCCCTCTCCCCCCACAAAACAAAACTTGTTCACACATGATATTTCTGCCTTGTACCACACTTCACTGATGGTTTGAGGAAATGCATGCAATGCATATTCACCAATAATGTGAGATGTGATTGTGTTTAGACATGAATATTCTTAAAAAGTCAGTCAGTGATTTCTATATGGAAGGTGCTAGCCTTTTGCTAGTTTGCTTGGTTTTTTTCTCTCGTTCCTACCTGTCCGTACCTCTCCGACTTCAAAAATTGCTCATAGGAACTCCAGATTTTTCTTACTTAATGGCATTTAGTGCTTTACTTCTCTCCTGCTCCATCTACCTTTTAACTCCCAGACCTACGCACATGCTCAGCAGAACAAAATGGCGTTTCATGTAATAGCACCACTGCTTGATAGAAGATATTTTTGGTTATAAATAGCTTTTTAAAAATTTTACATGGGGGTACAATGACTAAATTGAATTTTGCTATTCATCTCATACACTACACACACACAACACACACACACATACATTTTTATAGAGAGAGAGATGGAGTCTTGTTCTGTCATCCCAGCTGGAGTGTAGTGGTGCAATCACAGCTCACTGCAGCTTCAACCTCTCAGGTGTAAGCGATCCTCCAGCCTCGGACTCCCAAAGTGCTGGGATTACCGGTGCGAGCCACCACACCTGGCATTTTTTATTATATTTTTGTAGACATGGAATCTCCCTATGTTGCCCAGGCTGGTAACTCCTAAGTGTAAGCGATCCTGCAGCCTTGGACTCCCAAAGTGCTGGGATTACAAGAGCGAGCCACCACACCCAGCCTTCTGCTCCTATCTGACCTAAAAATTCCATATAGTAGCCATAACATCCATTCATTCAACAAATAATTATTGAACACCTACTTGCAAAAAGAATTTCAGTTCCTATTCCGTTGGAGTGATAATATAGCAGATAATAATAATAATAATAAAAGTGTCCACGCACTCTTCTAGGCTCCAATAATCCCTATGAAGAGAGGGTATGCTTAAACAACAGATGTTTATTTTCTCACGGTTGTGGAGGCCGGCAGTGTGAGATCGGGGTGCCTGCATAGTGGAGTTCTAGTGAGGGCTGACTTCCCCTATGCCTTCACCCAAAGTTTATGTGTTATTAATATCAGCAGCCCTCTATCTCTGGATGTCTCTGGTGCCTTAGAAGACATATTCTCCACAGTTAAACGGACAGGGTAAATATATTTATATTGCTAAATGCTCCATTTGAAGGGCTATATACTATTTCATGTAGCAAGGAGTGCTTAATAGCTCCAGCACAACAAAACAACTCTACAGAACATTTTTATTTGCCCGAAGCATCTAACGAGCTGGTCCTCCCACGCTTGTGGATGGCACTCTTGTGAACTGCTTCCTGAGATTCTCTTAGTGCAGAGCCAACAATATTCAGTACATTTCCTTCACTTGCATTTTGGCATGTCCATGACAATGATTCCAGCTGATCTAACGTCTAGAAAATCTATTTCCCACAAGCAACAGGATCTTCTCTTTTCCTGCTTAAGAGTGTTTATTTTTGCATTTTTCAGCAGCTTCACAACTTCTGACTTGGTTGACTTTTTGTAGAGAGAACGTCCCTCCTCCATCCATGAAGTGCTGTATTTTAGGTTTGGTCTGACAAATTGATGCAACAGCTCAGGTATACATGACAAGAAAATTGAATTTCCATCCTCAAAATCAATTTTGAGCAATAAGAGTTGAGAGGATAAGTTTATTCAAAGGTGATTTGGTATTGCGACAGGATGGTCCAAATCAGAACTCAGTAACCTGATTTTGAAACATTTCCAAGTTCATGAAAGGAATCACTTTGTACATAAGAGCTTTTCTACTTTTTGGGTTTGAGCATAACTAGATAGCTTAGTGGGATATCCATATTCTTGCTTTGATGATCACATTTGGCATCTAAGTATTATGCTGTTTTCAAAGGAAAAAAATATTCCTGAATAAGAGAGATGGAATGAATTACATAAAAATAAAACTTAAAATAAGTGTCATCTAAGAAGATGAAAAGCAAACAAGTACATGTGTTCTTTACTTTTGGGGGCTTGCCTTTAATTTTTTTAATAAAGCAATTATCTGCTATTAGTCATTATAATAGCAGCTAAAATCCAGTTAATCGTCACAGCGTGCGAAACCCTGTGCTGAGCACGTCAGGGCACGGCCTCCGAGAGAACACACCTCACTCTTCTTGGAGAAGGCTGAAGACGAGCGAGGGCCGTGACTGAAGGTCACAGACTTAGTAAAAGGCAGAGCCGAGGCTCAAACCCACACAGCCACATACCTGCACTGTTAGCACTGCACTCCCCAGTTACCAGAGCCTTGTTTATTTTCCAGTCCTAAACTCTGCTTAAACGTGCATAAGGAGTAATTTCATTTTTTTTCCTTTTCTAGACTACAAATTTGTATAATTGGATTTCTACAGGCTTTTGTGTTTCTGGTGAGATTTGAAATGGATTTTTCAAAGTTACGATATTCAGTGACTCCTATAATCTAGAAATTTCTCCCAAGACACCAAACCTTCCTCCCTGATCTTTTGACTAAAAGCCTGGTCCCCAACTGCATTCATTTCCTAGGGCTGCTGTAAGGAAGTATCACAACCTAGGTGGCTCACAGCAGCCGAAATGCATTGTCTCCCAGTTCTGGAGGCCAGAAATCCAAAAGTGACGTGTTGTCAAGGTTGTTTCCCCTGAGAACCGTGAGGGAAGGATTTGTTCTAGGCCTCTCTCCTTGAATAGCCATTTTCTCTATTTGTTTCTCCATAGTGTATTCCTCCTGGGTATGTGTGTGTCTGCATTTCCCCATTTTATAAGAATACCCCTCGCCTTGGATGAGACCCACTCTAATGACCTTATTTTAACTCGATTACCTCTCTAAAGACCCTATTTCCAAGCAAAGTCCCTTTCTGAGGTACTGGGGTTGGAACTTCAGCCTATTTTTGCAGGGACACAATTCAACCCACAGCACCAGCTCTGATCCGGGGTAGTGCATGGAGGTGGAGGCCTAGTACTGTGCCAGGGACCCCAGCCGACAGTGTGGCCCGAGGCAAGTTTCCCTTCTGCCTAATAGGGGATTGGATTGACTGATTTCTACCGTCATAATATAGAATTTTATTTGTATAGAATGGCTGTAATTTATTTAATAGATTTTCTCACTGAAGTAATTTCCTAAAAGTTTTTGGAAAGTTGACTTCATCTTTCTATTTTCATGCATTTGCCACAGAGGTTACGTGTCCGCCAGGTCTTCTTTCAGCGTGACCCACTGTGGAACCCACAGACCCAGCCTCCTCCCACTTTCCTTTTCCCTCTGAGATCTCTTTATTCTTCCTGTTCTATGTCCACAAAGAGGAACCAACTGCCCCCTAGGTCTATCCTCACATATAGAGCCTCTTACATGACAGGTGTCCAGAGAAACTCAAAACGGTCAGACTTAGAAGGAGCTGACTATTGAACGGTGAACGCTCAATCAGTATTCATGAATGAGGAAGGTTGGCCATTGACTTTACCCTCTGTGACTTCACTGGCTCTTTCACAGCAATGATTCTTGAGAAAATACATGGCCAAGCCTTAAACATTAGCTGATCTGGTTTGCAGAGCCCCTGCTAGGATTCGAGTCCTGGTATTGCAGATGAGGAAACAAGGTCTTACAGATGCACAGAAGCTCCTCTGAGTGCACACAGGGAGTACTGGGGTACAGGCCAAGGCTGAACTCACGCAGCCCCTCTCCAGGATCCACCCTGAGTGATGAGCCATGTCCCAGGCTGGAGAAAAGCTGTGCGGCCCACTGTCTGGGCCTATCCACAAGCTCTTTCATTCATTCTTGGATTTTTCCATTTGAAAAAAAGTATTATATGAAGGATCACAGATGGCATCTTTAACATTTTTTTGCACAATTCATCATTAATTCACTAGTTTGTTTGTTTGTTTGTTTGTTTTTTGAGACGGAGTCTCGCTCTGTCACCCAGGCTGGAGTGCAGTGGCCGGATCTCAGCTCACTGCAAGCTCCGCCTCCCGGGTTCACGCCATTCTCCTGCCTCAGCCTGCCGAGTAGCTGGGACTACAGGCGCCTGCCACCTCGCCCGGCTAAGTTTTTGTATTTTTAGTAGAGACGGGGTTTCACTGTGTTAGCCAGGATGGTCTCGATCTCCTGACCTCGTGATCCGCCCGTCTCGGCCTCCCAAAGTGCTGGGATTACAGGCTTGAGCCACCGCGCCCGGCCAATTCACTAGTTTTTAAACTGTTGTCATGAAGAGTTGTTTTGAATGCCTTAATGAACAATGTTTTGTTTGTTTTAGTATATTTTCACTTGAGATTTTTACTGTAAAACATGCTATTTTGAAGACAAAATTTTTAAAAATAGAGAAGGGCAAGAAGAATGGTGAACAATGCAGGAGGTGACAATTGGTCTAATTACAGTGAACATTTATAGGTCAGTGGAACATAAGCCCTGAGGGAAGTCTCTGAAAGTGGCCCTGCAAGCAGTGGGGAGGGAGGGAGGGAGGCAGCCCTCGCAGGCTGCCGGGAAGCACCAGGGATGTCGTGCCTCACTGTGCCAGCCTCACAGATGGCATCTCAGCGACATGGCTGTTCTTTTGTCTTTTCTTCATGAGCATCTTAGAAAAACGCATTTATGCACATTTCAACCTACAAAGTTTTGCCTCAGTGTGACTCATCCTCTTTCTGTCTCAGATAGGATTACTCTTCAAAGGAAAGAAAAAAAAAAAACAGTTCTGAATATAAAGATGAGGCCAACTGCAGGGCTCATTGAATTAACTCAGAGATACCTAGAGTTGGTCTGTGTGTGTGTGTGTGTGTGTGTGTGCGCGCTTCTGTATGTGTGTCTCTGTGTATCTGTCCATGTCTGTGTGCATGTCTGTGTCTACGTCTGTATGTGCATCTGTGTGTGCGCATGTGCCTGTGCATGTGTGTCTGTGCATGTTTGTGTATACACGAGTGCAATGTCCCATATTGGCAAATACCACATGGTAACGTCCTGCACACCATATGAGCTGTATATATGAGCTGTATTTTCATGACGGTCCACTGGGATAGGGATTAAATCAGATGATCACTATTTATACCTAAGTAGTAACACTTAAAAAATGCAATTGCTCTCTGTCACCACAGCCTAATCTGTGAGCCCCTAAGGGAAAAATATTCCTTACATTAAAAAAGCCATTTCATATATAGATAAATGCTGAATAGGCAGGTATTGATCAGAAGGTACAATCCCCATCCACATGAAATGAACAAGTAAAGCAGATAATTGTTTGACTAGAGCTTTCTTTTGCGTTAAATATACCTGGAAAACATTTCTAAAGACGATTCTTTTCTTTTTGGTTGAACCATTATGAATGAATCGCCATCCTTTAAAAGGCTAGATGTTCATGTTCAACTTTTGGCAACTGACCTAAACCAATATGATTATGAACACATTTGGATTGTTTTCGTTGGACATTGGTAACTGCCAGTGAAGTGGGAGGTGAGAGGAGTTAACTACTTCCTTATAATGTCACCACCTAATTAGAATAAAAGCATCTTAAATTCTGATTTACATAAGGATATTTATTAACTAAACAATTATTCAGCAGGCATGAAATAAACAAATCATATGACTAGTTCTCTCTCTAGGTGCTTGGCCACCATTTGCAAGCTTCCCTTAAGGCAGAAAATCCAAAATTCCAGAGTCAATATTTCATCATCACTATAGACAGAAGTTTGTGGTATTCACAGCTGGATGCTGGACATCTCCCAAGGCGTGGTTCCTGAGTCATTCTGACTCTGAGTGTGTTGCTTCCATGGAAATCATGCACCTCCACAGAACTCAGGCTCCTCGGGGACTCCCAAGTCTGCAATCAGATTGCTTGTCTTACTCCGATTACCTGCCTATCGGACATTCCATTTGACTGTCTTGCCACTTGAACTCAGTGGGTGTAAGCCAACTCCTCTTCCCTGAAAAGCAGCATCCTCCTGACTTCCCCACTTCTGTGAATGTCATGATCGTTCTTTCTGCCACCTAAGCTTGAAGCCTACCGTCATTTTGGAACACAGTCACCTTCAACTCCAATTCCAATTCCAATCAGTCACTGTTTTCTCAAATCTCCCTTCATACCAGTTCCTGTCCTTGTATCTCTTCTACCCTAAGCCAGAGCCATATCTCTGCATATCACGGGCCTTTTTGTTCTGTTTCTTTCCCATTCAATTAGTTTACATGATGCCAAACCAATCTCCTTAAAACCACCTGGATTAGATCACTCCTCCGTTTGAAGATTTTCAAAGAGGCCTTATTTTGTAGTGGAAAATGTCCAAACTACTTAGCATATTCACTTATTCTCAGCATGCTTTTACCACCTTGCGTTCTTCTTCTTCACAGCACAAACCTCTATGCCAGCTGGATTTTCTATCCATAATCCCCCAAGTACATCACATGCATTGATGCATTGGCCACCCTTGTTAGTGCTTTTTCCATGTGGTGTTCTTGCTTTCCTCCTTCACCCCATGCTCACTTCCTCAAAACACACACACACACACACACACAGCTTCTTTGAGCTTCAAAGTTGTCTGCTAGTATTTTAAGTGCCTGGAATTTGAAATGAAAAAATAATAAAAGTAAACTGGTTTTAAAGGTAAGTGTTGCCACATATTGGTTCTACGGTGGCCTCAGACTTGTTATGAAACATTTCAAGCCTTAGTTTCCACATGAGTACAATGGGAATAATGCCTACCAGTCTTTGCCCATCCTTAATTAATCTTAGTTTCGTTTCTGTGCCACGTTTCCTCCCCAGGGAAGCCCTTTATAACCTTACTACTCACAGATGTATCTCTTCTCTGAGCCCATGTCACTGCTTTAGTAAAGTCACCATTTGCTTGTTTAAGGCCCCTCTTCTATTTTCAGTTCTTGTGTTTTGGAGCCACACATTGTATCCTATACTAGACTTTGAAAATACTTTAGTTGCAGTGCGTTATTTGTGTGCAGTCACAGTACGCAGGGCAGTTTCTCACACATTCTTTCGTTTTGTCTCATAACATCCTGGGAGGTGGATATAATCCCTGTTTTGTGAGGAGAGAAAGTGAGATTCAGAGGTGTAAGTGAGTTGCCTAAGGTCACTCGGAGAGTGAGTGGCAGAAGAAGCACTTGATTCAAGTCTTGGGATTCGAAGCTCAGGGCTGTCTGCTCCCTCCTAGACCTGTAACTTTAGGAGTAGGAATTTATTTTACATTGCTTATATTTCAGTATTTATTTTTAACCCTTATAGGGCCCAGTTCTGTGACTGACTGTAATTGAGAAGGTACTCTAGAAATGTTTTTGAAGGAATAAATAAAATGAATACTACAGACCATGTTAATAATGTCAAATAACTCTGGGAGTTTGAGGGATAATTCTGTCGATATGGGTTGAGGGTGTGCTTGGCCTCTCCACCATTTACCCTGTTTTTATGAGGGTTAGCAGCACAATGTCTTCATTCTAAAACACAGAATCATGAGGTTAAAGAAAGCACGCAATGCCATCAGCTGAGAAGAACCAGAATTCACAGTGCAGGTTCTCTAAAGTGGCTTTGTGCTGCTCTCGGCGCTGTGAACTCCCACCATTATATTCATAGCTTTTTAGCCTTTGGCTAAGATCAAGTAGAGTGTTTGTTCTCCTGGCTTTTAATAAGTAATGTGTTCTCCATCCAAGGACAACAAATTTAGGCTGTACATGCATTACAAAGTATTAAGCTCCTGTTAACAGCAAATTTCTCAACAAGAGATATATGTGAATTCTCTTGGATGTTATTCTGTTGACATTAGGAACAATTAGGAATAAAATGCCATGGCAGATTATTCTGTGATGCTGGCCGTACTGTCAGGACTCTGAGTCTGTGTACTCGGAAGTCTTCCTCAGACAGGGACAAGGCGCATTCTCTTTCTCAGGAAGAGAATTAACAGTGCACTCCCACCTCCCTGTCCTCACCACAAGGGCACACATCCCAGGGTGAGGGTGGAGTGAGCTCAGAAGAACCCATGCTGAGCACAATGAAAGCAAAATTATTATCGCAGAAAGAAACAGATTGCACCTACCTGGGTTTAACTGGACACCTAGTAGTAGGCAGGAAGTTTTTCATGATCTATAACACATTTCATATTAGGGTCATGTTAGTTTCATAATGAATTTCATATTAGGCTCAATTAGGGAAACAATAAAGAAGGAAGATGGGATGGCCGAAAGCATCGAAGAGGAGGAAGCAGAATGGAGGCAGAGGGTGGAATCAAAAATAAGGACAAAGAGAGGAAAGGGAAAGAGAAAGAAAACGAGAAGTAACGTCAGCAGCTCCGTAGGTTCTGAGGTGAGTTAGCTGGTCACAGGTCAACAGCTTTAGTCACACATCCTGTTATTCACTTTGGGCATCAGAGCACATTTTCGCTACCCCTTGAAATTTCCATACAGTTGACAGTGAATTTGTAGCAATCTTTCTTTACCGGGAAATTGCTTATCTGCTTTTCTTTTCAATCTTTGAGGTCAACTTTTTAAAGGCTTTAGTTTCACATGAAGCCTGAAATATTCTGAAATAGGTAAGAAAAAAAAAATGCCTTTGGTCTTAAATATTTCCACTTAAATCTTGATTCTGGGCTACTTTAATAATTCCAAAATAAATGTGAGTGGCTTCTTTTTTCAATAACTGAAATACAACATTTAAAAACACTCATATAATTATTTTGTTGTGTTCAGTTGTTTCAAAGCAGACAAGGTTTGATTTGACAGGGTTGTGTTTTAACCTGGGCTCTACATGTCACTAAACTGCTGTCCCCTGTAAGGTCCTGTTTCCTTGTCTACAGGATAGAGATACTCCAGTGGCTCTCCAGGCTCTGTGTGCCTCTGTCACAGGTTTGGCATAAAGTAGACAGGAATGGTGTCAGTTCCTCTCTCCCCAAACTCTCTCCAATGACACTCCCACCAAGTGCAGAAAAGTACAGAAAGAACTCTTCCTGCTTTTTAACCTCCATTGATCACACTGAAAGAACTATCACATTAGCTTATAAGGCTCAAAATTATTTTCAGTGCTATGGCTCTGTGTACTCTGAGATCAGAGCAACATAACTTTGGTTCTGGATGAAACTGAATCAGGACCTGACTCTACTCCTAGAAGAACGCTGACCCCAAACTCCTGTTTTGCAGAACCCTGAAGGAGCAGGTAAAGATGCCAGCCGTTAAATATGAAGACCTTCAGAGACCCAGAACCAATGGAACTAAATCAGGGATTTCAATTTTATCTTAGATTAAAATACCACTTATATGCACTCAGGGCATAGTTTTCACTCCCATCAGGAATAGATTCATACCTGTATAAAGCTGGTAATATAATGACTAATTAAATATACTGCATGACTTCAAGGTAGCCAAGAAAATTACAGTCATTCCAAGTAATACTGTGTTTCACCAGACAAAAATCTGAGGATCTTGAATCTTAGCACTGGAAGGAATGTAGATATCACATAGGCTCATCATTTCTCTGGCACAGAACTTGCCTTGAGCACATGTCTGGTAGCTTCTTCCTGGGAACATAGATGACATAACACATACTGCCTTTCCAGGCAGCTTGATCTGTCATGAGACAGCTCTGGCCTTTTAGAAACCAGCCTTCATACTGAGCTGTGTGCCTGCTTCTCTGTATTGTACACTTTTTGTTATTAATTCTGAACAAAAGGTTTTTGTGAATTTTCTTCCTGGAAATGGTCTTCGCCACTTGAAACGACTGTCATGCCCATCTAAGTATATTTCTTAGGTGAGGTTTCCCGGTTTGGGAGACGCTATTCTCATGAAATATTTCTGAATTCATCAGTATCTCTGTTCCTATAAAACATGTGGCTGTCTACTTCAGGTAAATCCTAACCAAGCTCAGTTAACAGTGAACTGATTGTTTGCTGTGAAACAGTATCGTGCTGTTGAAGTTAAAGAGGTCTATGATTATATTGTGTTTATTTTGGGTTTTGTATTATTGAGTATTTTTTACTTTATTTTCTTTTTATAAAGCCCATATCACTACCTATAACAAGCTTTTGATAAGTGAGCATTCTAAATTTTACTGTTCTGTAGCTATATAAGGGAATCTTTAAATTTTGCCAGGACTTTCTAGCCTAATGCAACAAGGGAGGTTACATTAACTATAATAATTTCAATTTCGTTAGTTTTTTCCTACATTTGCTGAAGCAATTCTTCTACACAATCTATCTCATTATTTCTGGGAGTTCCAAATGTGTGTCACGGGAGCATGTCCCCCTTCTTGGAACCACTGCTCTTCCACCAGAACCAGCAGCTCCCTGGACTTCCCAAGGCTTATCATGTCACATTGTTACCCAGGGAGTCAAGCAGCTATCACAAGGCCATGCTTTGGCTTTGTAGCTGCTCCAATGGATGTTATACTTTCTCCCTTTGTTCCTGATACTGTGCAGAATTATATGCAACATCTCTTTACTTAAAAGCTCTCTGCTTCTCCCAGGATCCAGAGATTCATCCCTGGAAAAGCACCGAAGTGCAGCTGCCATATTCCATTTAGAATGACTCCTTCCTTCAGTCAGCGAAGGTTTTGTTCTTGGGCTCAGCTCTATGTGCCCAGCTTCTTCTTCAGTACAAGGAGCTCCCTCCAAAGAGGTCATTAAATCCCCACAAATAGTCTTTAACTAGACCTTTTCAAACCTTGTCTCTTTTTTATTTGAAATGACACCGTACCATGAACATTTTTATGAAATCATAAACATGTTAAACGTTCATCAAAGCCATCATTTTAAAGTCCTCCATGATGTCTATCTTATAGATATACCACACTAGAATGCATTTTTTTTTTCATTTTTCTATTGCTGAGAATGTTGGGTTTTATACATAGCTTATTATTTTAAGCAAATGTGCTTTACCTTGTTCCTATTATACTTCTAATTCAGCCTACTGTTAGCATCTGTGGATAATTTTCTATGCTCATATGTCATTCAATATATTAGCATCATTCCCAGCTTTTGGCTTTACATATGCATTTTTAAGATGTATCTCTCAATTTTTAACCATCAAATCAGATTTTAGTTGCTTTATAGACCCAGCTTTTATATTTCAGTCTATGCCACTTCTAAGGATGTTGTAGTGAGATGCCTATATAAAAAACATACATATTCAAGGAGTGAATTAAAATCTCACTTGAAATTTTAAATGTCACTGAATATTAATTGAGGCCGCTAATTGGTGTATTTTCTAGTAATCACTTCAAAAGCTCCTCATTAAAAATAAATCATAAACTATAGAATTATAAGAGCTTTTAGGTATAGTTCAATGATCTAATTCCATCCCTATATCTGTCCATCTATCCTTCAGCAAGTCATTTATCACCTTCCTTCTATATATTACAGATCATAAAGACATCTGGGACACAAAGGTAAGTCACAGACCTATCCACGTGTATGGGTGATAGAGGAGTGAATAGAAGTGACAAAGGGTGTGATTCCTTCTGTTTGAGAGGTGAAGAAAGAATTCCCAAAGCAAGTGACATTGCATCAGCACCTTAAGAGAAAACAAAGAGCTCAGCGAAAGAAAGTGAACGGGAAGATGTGGTAATAGGTTTAAATGGACAGGGCGTGTTGGCGACTAAATTTCTGTAGCTCCATAATACTCTCCCTGGTCCCCTGAGAGGAAGTTACAGAGTTGTGAATCTGGTAGTGAAAGCCTTGGTATAAGGAGCATAAGAAATGTGCAGATTATCTACCATGAAACAGAAGAAAAAAATCAAGGTTATTCAAGTAGAGGAATGACATATTTTAGAAAGACTTTTTTTTTATAACATTATGGAAAATGGATTATAGGCTGGAGGCAAGAGATAAGACTTTGCTTTGTCAGTGTGACAGAGTATTTTATTAATAAAGCACATAACTTATACTCAGATCTTGTGAGATGAGACCAGTTCATGTCAACATGTCCAGTGTTTTTGAAAAAAAAATGGTAAGTTTTTATTATCGCTTTTGTTTATTTCCCTGTGAAATATAGTAGGCTAGCCCTCTATTTCTCCTGGCGAAATCTTTAGATAGGTGGGAAAAAAATGTTGAAAAAGGCCTCTTTTACCTTGGTTTTATCTGCCTTTTGGAAGATAGTTGATTCAAAGCTATGAAAAATCATCTCACCAATCCCGCATTTCACTTGGTGGGATGATGTGTCAAGAGAACGCCTGAGGTTTCCTCTGTCCGTTAACAGGCCAGTCGTGAGTCACAGTCTGAACATGAGGAAATGTTCATTTACTTTTTCACAGTCATGGCAATGAGACTTTTTTGTGCCCAAAGTACTATTCGCACCTAAAGTCCCTGTTAAAAAGGTTATTTTCTGCCACAGGCAGGGAGCAGAATGTCAAGATCCAATTCCAATTGCTCCATCATCACTCGGATAGCCTCAGGAAGCTGAGGTTTTACAGCTGCCTGGAACCCACATGCTTCATGTGATGTACAGCAGCACTGTTAATTAGCTGTTTCAGGATTCTTAATGCCCTATGGCTTTGGAAACACTTGTTAGCCCGCAGAGGGAGGGGAAGAGCTGGAAGCAATTGGACTACAGCCTGAATTTATTATAATTCAATTCAGTAACCACCTTATCTTTCTAAATCCCTGTTTAGAATATATTGAAAATTATGGTTGATTTAAGTTGTTCTCAGTGACGCATCCTGAGAGAAGAGGGAGATTACAGTTCAAGGTTTTCTGAAGCCACAGAAATGGGGAGTGCTGCAGAAAGAACTGATTGATGGAACTTTCTAGACACATATATGCAATTGTCTAAAGGCTAGAAAATAGATGCCGGGGATGGGGAGAGGGGAGGCCAGCCGATGTGGAAAGGCTTGTGTAGAGTGCCCACGAGTCTGCATTTCTATTCTCCTACCAGAAGAAACACTGCCAGCTCCCCCCACCCTCACCCCCAATCGTTCTCACTGCAGAGAGCTGGCACTCAACAAACTCATAATTTTTCTCAATGTAGTTCTCATGACATAACCTGACCAACCACATGAAACCTAATGAAGAAAACAACCGTTGCCACTGGCAACAAATGCAGGAGTTGCATCACAAGTAAACCACGTACTTTACTTCACAAAGTCGAACATTACAGTAAAACCCGCAAAAACGTGGTCCCATCCTTTGGTATGGATGAGATATCAGTTTACAAAACCTTCACTGGAAAGTCCATATCAAAATTTTAAAAATGCATGCAAAAGCCAATTGTGTTGACATCTTTCTTATCAGAGGTATTGCAACTTATTTTGTCTAGAGGTAGTTCTTAAAACAGCCACTTGTCTGTCCACTAATCATGTACATAACATCCCCTTCCTCATCTTCATGCTCTGAAGTAATACCAACAGGTGAAAGGGTGTTTCAGGAGCTCACCATTCTTGACTGTTATGTAATGGGTCAGATTCTCTTCTGAGTAGTAGGAGAGGTCAGAGATCCAGATCTATATATCTTGGTGCTTTTTCCACTAATACATTCCTAGAAGCTAGTGGGTGCGCAATAAATGTTAGCTGTATGAATGAGTTAGTGAATCAATGAATAAAGTGTTCATTTATAGAAATATTATGGTCAGGATTTTACTAGGAGAAACATTTGCTTATAATCAGAAATGAAAGCTAGGTTTACTCAAAATCGGGGATATTAAATAGTCTTTCCATTTCCTATACCACAGGTATGCTTGTATTCTTCTTATGTGCTTATGAAAGGAGAGAATGTGGATTAAGTTATAAACTATTTGTACATGGTATTGTATGTGTAAAAATCATGTCAGTTTTGAGGCCAGGATTTCTTTGTATTGAGTAAAATTTTCCTAAATATTTGCCCATTGTATTAGTTTGTCCTCACATTGCTGATAAAGACATACTCAAGACTGGGTAATTTATAAAGAAAAAGAGGTTTAATGGACTTACAGTTCCACGTGGCTGGGGAGGCCTCATGATCATGGTAGAAGGTGAAAGGC